>NC_141911.1:33924000-34528250 GCF_057802395.1 Ceratotherium simum simum | reverse complement strand
AATCTTCCTCTTTTTGTATTTGAGCTGCCACCACAGCATGGCCACTGAGAGACAAGTGGTATAGGTCCATGCCCGGGAACTGAACCTGGGCCACCAAAGCGGAGCATGCTGAACTTAACCACTAGGCCACCAGGGCTGGCCCTAAAAGCTTTTTAAAATTACAAAAGCATTATGAGATTTTTTGTGAAAAATATTTGGTAATTTCTTTACTTAGAACTGCAAATATTTTGTTATATATTCTTACAGATATATAAACAGGTATTTTTAAACAAAGTAGGAACCTGGTGTTTTGTGACCTGCTGAATTCACATAACTATATGTACTGAACTTTTCCCCATGTCATTTATTAAATATATTATTATTGATGGTTGAGCTGCATACATAAGTGTGTACCATAATTTATGCAACCAGTCTCCTATTGTGAAATATCTGTTTATTTTCTAGTTTTTAGTTACTAAGAATAATGATGATGGTAATATCTTTCTTCGTGTGTGTCTTTGATTATTTTTTTAGTAGAAGTTGCTAGAACTGAATTGCTAGGTCAAAAACTTTCAGCCATTTGCCTAATGATGCATAAAAAGAGTGCTCCAATCTACACTCCTTTCAGTAGTATCTATTTTGAATATTATAGTGTTACAATAAGTCTTAAAATCAGGTAGGATTAGTCATTCAACTTTGTTCTTCTTTTTCAAAGTTGTGTTGGCTATTTTCGGTCTTTTTTGCATTTCCATAGGAATTTTAGAATCACTTTGTCAATTTTTATAAAAAAAAAAAACCTGCGGGGATTTTGATTGAGATGACATTCAATCTAGAAATCTATTTGGGGAGAATTGACATAATTTAATTGTATATTTATCTGTTATTTTTTTTTAATTAATAGACTTTTTAGAGCAGTGTTAGTTTTACAGAAAAATTGATTAGAAGGGACAGAAAGTTCCTATATGCCCTCTCCACCCCTCAGTTTCCCATATTGTTTACATCATGAACTGTTGTGGTACATTTGTTACAATTGATGAACTAATAATGATACATTATTATTAACTAAAGTCTATAGTTTGTTATATAGAATTCACTCTTTGTGTTGTACATTCTATGGGTTTTAACAAATAGATAATGATGTGTATCCACCATTACAGTATCATACAGATTAGTTTTATACTACTGATTTTTGTATATTGATCTTGTATCCTACAACCTTGCTAAACTCACTTGTTAGTTCTAGTGGCTTTTTTGTAGATTCGATTGGATTTTCTACATAGACGATCATATTGTCTGAAAATAAGAGCAATTTTACTTCTTCCTTTCTAGAACCTCTAGTGCAATGTTAAAAAGAAGTGTTGATCCATGCCTGACTCCTGATCTTAGTGGGTAACACATTCAGTCTTTCACAGTTAAGTATGATGTTAGCTGTAGGTTTTTCATAGATGCCCTTTATGAGGTTGAGAAAGTACCCTGGTTTGCTGAGAAAAGGCATGTTGGATTTTGTCAAATGCCTTTCTGCATTTATTCAGATGATCATATGATTTTTCTCTTTTAGTTTAAGATGGTGAATTACATTGATTAATTTTCTAAAGTTAATCTAATGCTAACTCTGCATTTCTGAGGTAAACCCCACTTGGTCATAATGTATTATCCTTTTTATATATTGTTGAATTTTTAGAATTTTTTGCATCTGTGTTAATGAGCAATATTGATCTATAGTTTTCTTGTAATGTGTTTGTCTGGTTTTGGTGTCAGGGGAATGCTGGCCTCATGGAATGAATCAGAAAGTATTTCTTTCTCTTAAATTTTCTGGAAAGTTTGTTTATAATTGGTATTATTTCTTCCTTAAATGTTTGGAAGCATTCATCAGTAAAGCTATTTGGGTCTGGAGTTTTGTTTTGGGAAAGGTTCTCAACCATGTACTTAATTTTGTAAATAGATATATAAGCCTATTTAAGTTACCTAATTCTTCTTGAGTGAGCTTTGGTAGTTTGTGCCTTTCAAATAATTTTTTTCTCTGACTCAGGTAGTTTTATCACACACAGGCACTAATCAATACTCCACTGAATACTTAAGGGGGCCCTCTGTACATCTCCAGGGTTCTCTCTCCGTGCAGCTCTTTCTTCTCTGGTTCTCTGTCCTGTGCACGCTAGCCACCTTGGTTTTCTTGGACCATCAGCTCCACGTCAACTCAAGGAGTCCACTGGGCTGTACCTGGATTCCCCTCCCTGTGCTGCAGCCTGGAACCTCTCCAAAGCAGTAAGCTGCAGCAATCATGAGGATCTTCTTCCTTGTTACCCATCTTCCAGGGATCATCTTCATTGCCTGATGTCCATGGCCTTGGAAATTATTGTTAAATTTTGTCTTTTTCTTCTTTTGGCTGCTTCAGGCAGGAGAATAAACCTATTCCCTGTTATTCCATCTTGTGTGGAAACAGAAGCCCCTTATGTGTTTTTATATCTTCACAGCAAAGTTTTTCCTTTTAATAGTCCAAAAATTCTAAATGTACATTTGGCAGAGGCTACATATCTTTGAACAGCAATGAATTCAGCAAGAAGAATTGTTTTAAAATTATTTTGAGAATTCTTGATAAGTCTTCATTACTTACTCTGTGAAAACGCTATAAAGTTCTACACAGTTGTTAAGCATTACTATTGTTATGTATTCCATGCCATACAAAAGCTTTATATATATTTTAGGCTTAAATTGTGCTCCTGCCTTTCACACAAGATTTAGAAGCAACTGAATAATGAAACTTTGGAAAACAGTACCATGAAATGCTTTATTTTGGTAACTTTACCAATTATATTTAATAAGTTAAAATTTCTAGCTTAATGATGAGTCATTACACATAAGGATTTTGGATAGGACTATTTAAAAAGTTTATATTGGGAAGGATTTCTCTTAATAACTTGCCTTTACAAGTTCTAGAACTTTAGGAAATGTTTAAATGAAAGGAAAGGTGCAAAAATTATAGTAATTAATGAACATTAAGGACAAAAGTTAAAATACCCATTCAGAGCTACAAATGTAAAACTGTATCTCTTATCATGGTTTGAATTGAATATGCTCTAATGCACACTGCAATCTATCAAGTTCAATTATTTTATAAATGATAAAATAATCATAAGTTTCCAAAAATAATCTCAGTGAGTGCTTTTGGAGCGTTGAACTCTACTCAGTTTTTTTTTCTTTTTTTTTAAGTAACTGATAATAGCTTCGTGAACAGTTTAGCAAACTATTTCTTAAAACCTTTTTCACCCATGGTGGATATTTTAAATATCATATGAATGGGAAGAAGAATAAACATATGAGAGCCTGAAGACAAAGATTAAGCTAATGGGAAGAATTTCCCTTTCCAGAGAAATGCATTCCCTTATGCTGCCACTGTAGGGCGAAGTAACAAGCGACCAGCCAGTCAGCCAAAAAAATTAACAACCAACGCTTTCAAGATCACCTCATTAGTATTCACAGGTAACTGTCTCCAAGGCTCTAGAGATACATGAGTTAACTGTGAATCGTTACTTGAGAAAAATTCTATTCTCTTAATGATGAAAAGAGAAATAAAAATTTGATTTTATTTGATGAGTGAACATGAATGCAATACATATTTTAAAACGGTAAGGTTGCAAGTTGTCATAAAATCAATCAAATAGAGTAAAGGAACTCAGATTCTGAATCAAACTCTATTCTGTATTTTGAGTCATCCAGTTTTGATTCATACTGTTACCACACCCTATCAAATACTGTACAGAAACCAGTGAGCAGGATAAATAGGACACCTGACAGCTCTCTGGTTAAGCAGTTGCAGGCTCTTTCACTAACTATCAGGAAATTTCTACTTGAGTTGAATAGAAACTTCAGTAGAAGTTTCTTACAAGAAACTTCAGTAGAAGAAAGTAAGAAAAAAAATGATTACTTACTATTGTATCAATTTGGAGACTTCTGGGTTCATTGAAAACAAGCAAAGGATATTTCCCATGGGAAATACATCACATCAGGCATAGAGAGAGTTCATCCTAATCTTCTTCTCCTTCCAAACAAATATGTCCTGCTACAAGTACTAGGATGCTGGCCACCGTGAATTATTTTCTAGGAGGGAAACTTGAATCCTTTCCTTTTAACAAATCACTCATAATAGCTCTGACACATGCTACAACATGGATGAATCTTGAAGACATTATGCTAAGGGAAATAAGCCAGTCACAAAAGGACAAATATTGTATGATTCCACTTATGTGAGGTTCCTAGAGTAGTCAAATTCACAGAGACAGAAAGTAGAATGGAAGTTGCCAGGGGCTGAGGGGAGGTGAGGAATGGGAGAATGTTGTTTAACTAAGGTAGAGTTTAATTTTGCAAGATGAAAAGTGTTCTGGTGATTGGTTGCACAACAATCTGAATGCACTTAGCACTACTGAGCTATACACCTAAAAATGGTTGAGATTGTAAATCTTATGTTATGTGTATCCTACTACACATGAACAAACCAACCAATCTTCAGTGGTTTCTTATTGCCAACAAAAATAATTCCCAGTATTTTTTTTGTCAAGGCATACGTAGAAATGACCACTAGCACATTAGGGTAAATGAGCAAAGTTGTTTGAGGCCAGAGAGACCAGCTGGGGTCTCTGGCCATCTCAGGCTGCATGTTTGTCCAAGAGGCTGAAAGGATCAACCTCCTGGCACTTCGATAACCCATTCACAGACACGTAGTTGGGACTATCTGTTCACATTCTTCAGCCTAGCCTATAAGACTCTTCATAATCTGGCTGTCTCTGTCTTCCTAGGGCTCTTTCATTGCATGTAACTGAAATCCAGTTAAACAGACCTGTTTAAACAAAAAAGGAGGTTATTGACATATATCTAGGTAACTAACTATAGGCAAAGATGCGTTGAAGGGTGCAAACAATCTTGTTGGACTTGTGTGCATCTACTATTTGACTCTGCATCCCACTAGATGTCAGCTTCATTTTTCAGAAATGCTTTCTCCAAGTTACTGATTTTCAATCAGAAGAACTGCTTTGCAAAATGTTTCACATCTCTTGTCTGAACACTTTTGTTCATGCCTTCTGATATACATAGGAAGAGTTTCTCTAGGGAGATGGTTCTCAAAAGGTGGTCCCACTGTGCTTCTCAAACTTGAATGTGTTTACAAACCACATGCGATCTTGTTAAAATGCAGTTTCTGATTCTCTAGGTTTGGGGTGGGCTCTACCTTTTGTATTTCTAACAATCTCTCAGGTGACACTGATGCTGCTGGTCCAAGGGCTACATTTTGAATATCAACACATTAGAGAAAGTTCGGAAATATGCAGGATAATTTTTGGTTGTCACATGACTGAATAGTCCTGGCAATTAGTGGTGGGGAGCAGGGATATTAAACTTCCTGCAATGTGCAGGAGGGTTCTACGTAATCAAGACTTGTCCCACCCAAAATACCAATAGCTTCCCCTTTAGGAAACAGTGCTCTCATGCCTGATGTAACACATGCTTAGTGGCATCCTAAATATTTTAGGATGAAAGTCACTAAACTTTTCATACCACATCAAAATAGAATGTGACACTCAAGAAAAATTAAAGCCACAGTAAACGTTTATAGGATACCATTAAGGTTTTTTATTTTTTGGGTTTTTAAAAAATACCTTTAAGGTTTTAGCATCTATTTTTCATGTGCTTAGACCAGAACTCAACCTGATGGCAAATCCTGTTTTTAATCTTAAAAAAAAAAAGTGTTGAGAAGCCAGATTCTTCCTCCAAATTTAATGTGGAGGCTCATGCTTCAGTGATATAAATATAAAGCCTGCGTATATGGCTGGAGCAGGTGCTTTGAGGTATTTTAGATAAAATGTGGATTCTGTGCTTGGTGGAAGCATGCCAAATGCAGATTAGACTCCATCTCCACTGCACCCTTTCCTCTCATTCTCATGTCATTTTTTGTTAGATGTTTGGATGCACCATCATTATACTAGATTTTGAACATTAAGCCAAAATGATGTGGTCTATGTTTCTGGGCGTGTGTGTAATGTTAAGGAAACAGGATCTAGTCCCAGACGCCTGGGTTCAAATCCTGCCCCAGCCAGGCACAGTTGCGTGACCTTGAGCAAATTACTTAACTTCTTAGATTCTCAGCTGTGAAACTGGATAATACTGGCACCTACTTCCTGGGGTTGTTGTGAGTCATTAATAGATGAAAAACATTTAGAATAACACCAAGCATATAGTAAGCATTCAAGAGATGTTTATTACTACTAAAATATCCATTTGAGTTTGTTAAAATGTGTATTTTATGGTATAGTGTAGGAAGACAAATGAGCGTCGTAGTATAGAGAACACTTGTTTTTCATGATAAATGTGAAATGGTTCCCAGGATAAATAAACTGGGGTGTTCCCATACAATTGAATACTATGCAATAGTTTAGATCAGTGGTTCTCACTTTAGTGTGCATCCGAATCACCTGGAGGGTTTGTTAAACCATAGATTGCTGGGCTTCACCCCCCTAGTTTCTGATTCATTGGTTGAGGGGCAGAGCCCCAGAATCTGCATTCTAACAAGTTCCCAGGTGATACTGACACTGCTGGTCAGGGACCACTCTTTGAGAATCACTAGTTTAGATCAGGGTTTCGCAACATTGGCCCTATTGACATTTTAGACCAGATAATTCTTTGTTGTAGGGGGCTGTCCTGTGCATTGTAGGATATTTAGCAGCATCTCTTTCCTCTACCCACTTGATGCCAGTAGCACTGCTTCCTCCTCCCTCATTGTGACAACCAAAAATATCTCCATGGCCTACGCTGTGGCGTAGTGGTTAAGTTCAACGCACTCCACTTTGGTGGCCTGGGTTCACGGGGTTAAGATCCTGGGTGCAGACCTACACCACTCCTTGGACGTGCTGTGTCGGCGACGCACATATAAAGTACAGGAAGACTGGCACAGATGTTAGCTCAGGGCTAATCTTCCTCAAGGGAAAAAAAAAGAATAAGAGGATTGGCAACGGATGTTAGCTCAGGGCTAATCTTCCCCAGCAAAACAAAACAAAAAAAACCCTCCAGATATTGCCAAATGTTGTCTCTTGGGAAGGGCAAAGTTGCCTCCTGTTCAGAACCACTGGTTCAGAGTAGTATCATGAACCAATCTTAAAAATATAGTTTATAGTTGAAAAAGCAGTCTGCAAAAAAGACATACAGACAGTATGCACCCATTAATGTAAAATTTAGAAATACACAAAACAATATATTTTTATAGATACAAATGTATGTATTAAAATTATCAAAAATATGGAATTGAAGGACACACAGCAAAATCATGAAAATGGTAGCCTGTGGGGAGCCAGGAAAGGTAGTGGGCCTGGGGCTGGGTATTTTATCTGTAATGTTTGAGTGCAGTGATTTATTACTTAAATATTTTTAAAAATCAGGAGCTCATTTGACAACCCAATCATTTTTGTTAATTGTGAGTACTAGGTATGTGGATATTTATTATACTATGCTCTATATTTTCCCATATTTAGAACATTTTTTCCAAATTAAAAAAACATACACAAATACTTAGTAAGTAAAGGAATCATCCACCTTGCTGTTTGTGTTACTCATGTACTGACTGAAAGTGTTGGTTTTAGGGTAAGAAAGACTAAGAGTTCAAATCCTAATGCCACCACTGATGAATTTATGACCTCTCTAACCCTCAGTTTTCCTATTAATAAAGTGGAGATGATCACGGCATGACTGTTGCTATAAGCATTGACTAAAATAATGCATTTGCTGTGTTAGGCCAGGTCCTGTGAGAAGCAGCATTAAAGACACAAGGATTATTTTTTAGATTTCCCCCTGTGAGAGAAGATAGAGAGGGAGCTGGAAAGGGTGGGGAGAGCCAACAGACCACCTGCCAGTCTGACCATGAGTGAGGTAGAAAAGGAAGGCAGGTTGGATGAAAGCATCCTAGACTGCTGTACAGTCTACATAAGTTTGGCAAGGCTGTTGGGGAGGCTGCCAGCCGGTCGGTTGCCTGTGACAGGAGTTGGGTGTCTCCAGGACGGTGCCTGCCTTTCTATCTCTATTATGCTCAGGCATTGGCTGGGAGCAGCCCATGGGATGCTTGGCCCAAACAGGGCCAATTGATTCAGTTTGGAGGTCTGAGAGGAGCATCTGGGCTGCCACAAATGCATAGCATCCTACCAAAGCACTTGATGAGCACTCAATAAATATTAGGTGCTGTTAACAACAATACTAATATACAAATAACGGTAATACTCGTTTGAGTTTGCCTTGTACTCAGAACATAAATGAGCACCTTTTCCAGAGTCTGTTTATCCATTCATCAGTTGGTGGACATTTGAGTTGCTTCCGCCTTTTGGCTACTGTGAATAACGCTGCTATCACCATGGGTGTACAGATATCTTTTTGAGATCTTGCTTCAATTCTTTTGGGTATATACCCAGAAGTGGAATTGCCGGATCATATGGTAATTCTATTTTTAATTTTTTGAGGAACCATCATACTGTTTTCCACAGTAGCTGCACCATTTTACATTCCCACCAACAGTGCATAAGGGTTCCAATTGCTCCAAATCCTTGCCAACACCTGTTATCTTCTGGTTTTTGGATAATAGGCATCCAAATGAGTGTGAGGTGGTAGCTCATTGTAGTTTTGATTTACATTTCTCTGATGATTAGTGATGTTGAGCATCTTTTCTTGTGCTTGTTGGCCAGTTGCATATCTTCTTTGGAGAAATGTCTACTCAAGTCCTTTGCCCATTTTTAAATTGGGTTGTTTGTTTTTTGTTGTTGAGTTATAGAAGTTCATTTTATATTCTGGATGTTAACCTCTTATCAGATATGTGATTTGCAAATATTTTCTCCCATTCCATAGGTTATATTTTACTCGATTGTGTCCTTTGATGCACAGACGTTTTTAATTTTGATGTAGTCCAATTTATTTTCACTTTTGTTGCCTGTGCTTTTGATGTCATATCCCAGACGTCATTGCCAAGTCCAACGTCATGAAACTTTACCCTGTTTTCTGTCAAGAGTTTCATACTTAGCTCTTATGTTTAGGTCTTTGATCATTTTGAGTTAGTTTTTGTATAGCCACTGAAGATTTTTGAATAAATAGAGTGATGTAAAATGGCAATGAGGATTATTGATGATGATGATCATTAATAGGTGCCTTATTCATGTCCTCTGATTCTACCACTCTAAATGTAATCATTTCTGTAAAAGGGCCTTGATCAACTTGAACAGTGGTTCTCAACCTTAACTGTCCTGGAATTACCTGGAGAAGCTTTACGAAATACTGATAGGGGCTGGCCTGGTGGTATAGTGGTTAAGTGCGCGTGCTCCACTTCGGTGGCCCAGGGTTAATGGGTTTGGAACCCCGAGCTCAGATCTACACACCATTTATCAAGCCATGCTGTGGCAGGCATCCCACATATAAAATAGAGGAATATAGGCACAGATGTTAGCTCAGGGCCAGTCTTCCTCAGCAAAAAAGAGGAGAATTGGCAAGAGATGCTAGTTCAGGGCTAATCTTCCTTACAAAAAACAAAAACAAAAACTGATATCTGGTTTCCACCCTCAGAGACTTTTATTTAATTGTTCTGGGATACAGCCTGGGCATTCATTGGTACTTTTATAAAAGCTCCCTGGGTGGTTCTAATATGCAAGCCAGGGTAAGAACCACTGTGCTAGAGAGATTTCCACCATTACAAAATTAAGCAATAGTTCACTGTGTGATGATCACTGTTTATTTGCTTTATCTATTGTAGTAAATGATAGCTTGTAAATTTAAGAGAAAAAACCATGCATTCCAATATGTTTCTAATTCAATTTATTGCCTTCCCCAATATTTAGTGATATTAGAGAGAATTCAACTTCAAGGATTTATACATTTTTAAAGAGCTCTTAAATGATAAACTGCTTATTCTATTATTTTATAACTGTATCATGCCTCTTTGATAAACAATGGCAATTATTTTATCTTAATGGCATCATATTCTGACTCCATAAAACACATTCAAAAGGAAAAATACTCACAAATGAAATATGCTAAAGAACTGTAAACAAGCCTAAAATAAAAAAATGTAACTCTTTATATTGCAGAATAAATATCCAGGCTATAGAAAAGACCCCTTATTTTTTTCTGAAGCCATTTAGCTTTGGAAATTTCACTGTTCATCAACTATAATTTTCAAAAATTCTGGGAAGCAATTAGAAAGTGAAACTCGTTGTCAAAGACTGTGGACACAGAGAAGCCTGGAGGGGGTTAAGGAGGAGTAGAGGATCAAGGGAGGAGTAAGAAGAGCTGATTGTCTTATGTCACAGAGTCAAGCCCTGATGACTGAGACAGAGAGCAGCAAACATAATATGCTTATATCGGGAATTATTTTGAGAACAGAACATCATACATGCCTTACTTTGTGCTAGGTCTTATAGTTTTAACTTTGCAAATCATAGATAAGCTGTGGGTGGCCAAATCCCATGGCTATTTAGAATTAGAGGGATGTAAATTAGTTATGATGAAGAGTTGCCCTTTAAATATTTTCCCCCTGTGTTTTACACCAGTGTTCTCAAACTTTACTATGCATCAGAATCACTTGGCAGGCTTGTTAAAACACAAATTGCTGGGCTCTAAGCCTCAAAGTTTCTGGTTGGTAGGTCTAGGGCAGGGCCAAAGCATTTCCAGTCTAGCAAGTCCACAGGTGATGCTGATACCGCTATGGGAGGGGAGGATGCACACCTGTGAACCACTATTTTATTGCTGTCATCTTCTGGGCACAGGTGTCTCCTGTTAGTTCTTGAATTTTCAGCACATTTTTCGAAATGGTTTTTATATTTGAGGGAAGGACTGCTTTTTTTAATGCTTTCCTTTTAGCATGGTTTCAATCTGATACCTGCTTTTATTGTTCAACTGAATAAAAAGTCCTACTGAATAACTCCTGGGACTCACATATTTGGATATTGGCTGTGTTCTAATGTGAGTTCTCATAATCTTTTATATGGATACAAATTTATTTATAAACAATAATCCCTTTGCTAACTACAACAGTGAATTTTATAGTCCTGCCCCCTTTCCAAATTTTGGATGATCAGAGTTGCAAGTTAAGTGGGAATTAAGCTAGGAAGTAAGGGCTAATGGCAAAGGGGGTGCTATAGTCAGAACGTGTCCCTCCAAAATTCATATGTTGAAACCTAACCCCCAAGGTGATGGTGTTAGGAGGTGGCACCTTGGACAGGTGATTAGGTCATGAGGGTGGAGCACTCATGAATGGGATTAGTGGCCTTATAAAAGAGGCCTGAGAAAGCTCCCTTGCCTCTTCCTCCATGTAAGGATACAATGAGAAGTCTGCCACCCAGAAGAAGGCCCTCACCCAACCATGCTGGCACCCTGATCTCAGACTTCCAACCTCCAGAACTGTGAGAAATAGATTTCTGTTGTTTATAAGTTGCCCAGTCTGTGGTATTTTGTTACAGAAGCCTGAATGGACTAAGACAGAGGGAAGCAGATTTTATTAGGATAACCTGTGGATTTCTTTTTTTTTTTTATGAGGAAGATCAGCCCTGAGCTTACATCCATGCCAATTCTCCTCTTTTTTTTTCGCTGAGGAAGACTGGCCCTGGGCTAACATCTGTGCCCATCTTCCTCCACTTTATATGGGACGCCGCCATGGCATGGCCTGACAAGCAGTGCATCGGTGTGCAACCGGGATCTGAACCCGGGGCACCAGCAGTGGAGTGCGTGCACTTAACCGCTACACCACGGGGCCGGCCCCTGTGGATTTCAGTTATTCATGGAATTTTATCCTGTGAATAATCAAGAGTTCATGGTGGCTATAATTTTCTGTTGAATTTTTCCTTTTTAAAAGCTCCACATAGCAGCTTAATTATAATCTTTCACTGCCTACTCAGAGAAAGCTCTTGAAACTGGCTGTAGGTTTCCTAAGTATCTAAGAGTTTAATTGTCATGTTGTAGCCTAGGGTTTAGGATAAAGTATCCAGTGTAAAGTGTATGTAGTAGGGCACGAAGAGAATACAATTTGTGAGAAATCTGAAAGATAAATGGAAGCATTCTTAAGACTATAACGGTTGAAAACATAGAGTAAACAACAAAAGGAATAGATGACTTGGAAAACGCTACAGTTTTCCACCTCTGTTTTTAAGAAAAAGTTTATCACTGATCAGTTAGAGTGGGTGACTCCTGTGAAGAGAGGTGGAAAAAAGCCACCCTCAGATGTCATGAAAGCTTGAAGAATATGTTAAACAAAAAGCTGGAACAATTCATATCAGGAGAGGCTAAGAGCAGGGAACCTTTATTCACAGACCCAAGAATCATCTTCCCTCAATGAGAAAGAGACGACAGGGCTGTGTGGCTGTCATGTAAGAACTAACCATAAAACAATGAGATTGTCCACAAATTACACATAAACACCAATCTTGTCAGTTTAGGGATTTACATATCCAGTCCAGGACATGGAGATAATACCAATATGTAGCTAGGTATTTCTAATCTATATGAACACTTGCAAAGCTGTTTGATTTTTACTCATTTTTTGTCCAGCCGGACTGTTTCCCATTCCTTGAATATAACTTTCTAGCTCCATGTCATTGTTGATATTCTTTTTTCATAGGAAATATTTTCTTTACCAATCTTGACCTATTGAAAATCTACAAACTTGATCAAAGGGCCAGCCTTATGGCGCAGCGGTTAAGTGCGCGCCCTCTGCTTTGGGGGACTGGGGTTTGCAGGTTCGGATCCTGGGCATGCACCGACGCACTGCTTGTCAAGCCATGCTGTGGCAGCGTCCTGCATAAAGTAGAGGAAGATGGGCACGGGTGTTAGCCCAGGGCCAATCTTCCTCGGCAAAAAGAGGTGGATTTGCATCGGATGTTAGCTCAGGGCTAGTCTTCCTCACAAAAAAAAAAAAAAGATTGCACCATACAAACTTGATCAAGGTTTTGGTCACATACCATTAAAAAAAATTTTTTTTATTGAGGTATAATTGACATATAACATTATATTAGTTTCAGGTATATAGCATAATGATTTGATATTTGTATATATTGTGAAATGATCACCACAATAAGTCTAGTCAACATCCATCACCATACATAGTTACAAATTTTTTTTCTTGTGATGAGAACTTTTAAGATCTACTCTCTTAGCAACTTTGAAATATGCAATACAGTATTATCAACTATAGTCACTATGCTGCACATTACATTCTCATGACATATTTATTTTATAACTGGAAGTTTGTACCTTTTGATCCCTTTCACCCATTTTGCCCACTCCCACCTCTGGCAACCACCAATCTGTTCTCTGTATCTACGAGCTCGGGTTTGTTTATTTGTTTGTTTAGATTCTACATGTAAGTGAGATCATACAGTATTTGTCTTTTTCTGCCTGACTTATTTCACTTAGTATAATGCCCTCAAGGTCCATCGATGTTGTCGCAAATTGAAAGATTTCTTTCTTTTTATGACTGAATAATATTCTGTTATGTATGTGTGTATGTATATATATACACCTATATATATCTCATTTTCTTTATCCATTCATCCATTGATAGACACTTAGGTTGTTTCTATATTTTGGCTATTGTAAATAATGCTGCAATAAACATGAGGGTGCGTATATTTTTTTAAGTGTTTTCATTTTTCTTTGGATAAATACCCAGAAGCAAAACTACTGAATCATATGGTAGTTCTATTTTTAATTTTTTGAGGAACTTCCATACTGCTTCTGTATTGGGTGAACCAATTTACATTCCCACACAGTGCACAAGGATTCCCTTTTCTCCACATCCTTGCCAACACCTGTTATTTCTTATTTTTTTGATAATAGCCATTCTAACAGGTGTGAGGTGATAACTCATTGTGGTTTTGATTTGCATTTCCCTGATGATTAGTGATGTTGAACACCTTTTTGTGTACCTGTTGGCCATCTGTATGTCTTTTTTGGAAAAATGTCTGTTCAGATCCTCTGCCCATTTTTAAATTGGATTTTTTGTTTGTTTTTGCTATTGAATTGTATGAGTTCTATATATATTTTGCGTATTAACCCATTATCAGAGATATTATTTGCAAATATTTTCTCCCACTTGGTAGGTTGCCTTTTCATTTTGTTGATGGTTTCCTTTGCTGTGCAGAAGCTTTTTAATTTGATGTAGTCCCACTTGTTTATTTTTGCTTTTGGTGTCAAATCCAAAAAATCATTGCCAGGATGGATGTCAAGGAGCTTACCATCTGTGTTTTCTTCTAGGAGTTTTATGGTTTCAGGTTTTACATTCAAGTCTTTAATCCACTTTGAGTTAATTTTTGTTAATGGTATAAGTTAATGGTATAAGATAGTGGTCCTGTTTCATTCTTTTGCATGTGGCTGTCCAGTTTTTCTAACATCCTTTATTGAAGAGATGTCCTTTCCCCATTGTATATTCTTGGCTTCTCTGTTGTAAATTAATTGACCATGTATATGTAGGTTTATTTCTGCGCTCTCTATACTGTTCCATTGATTTATGTGTCTGTTTTTATGCCAATAACATACTGTTTTGATTACTATAGCTATATGTAGCTATAGTACTACATTAGTAGTACTAATATGTAGCTATAGTACTACATTATAGTTTCAAACTATAATGTAGTTTGAAATCACGGAGCATGATACCTCCAGCTTTGTTGCTCTTTCTCAAGATTGCTTTGGCTATTCAGGGTCTTTTGTGGTTCCATAAAAATTTTAGGATTGTTTGTTCTATTTCTGTGAAAAATGCCCTTGGAATTTTGATAGGGATAGCACTGAATCTATAGATTACTTTGGGTAGTATGGACAATTTAACAATATTAATTCTTCCAATCCATGAGCATGGAATATCTTTCAATTTACTTGTGTCTTCTTCAATTTCTTCCATCGATGTTTTATAGTTTTCAGAGTATATGTCTTTCACCTCCTTGGTTAAATTTATTCCTAGGTATTTTATTCTTTTTGATGCAATTATAAATGGAATTGCTTTCTTAATTTCTCTTTCTGATAGTATATTAGTGTATAGAAATGCAACAGGTTTTTGTATATTGATTTTTGTGTCCTGTAACTTTACTGAATTTGTTTATTAATCCTAACAGGTTTTTTTTTTTTTGGTGGATTCTTTAGGGTTTTGTAGATATGATATCATGTCATTTGCAAATAGTGACAGTTTTACTTCTTCTTTTCCAATTTGGATGCTTTTTATTTCTTTTTCTTTCCTAATTGCTCTGGCTAGGATTTCCAATACTATATTGAATCAAAATGGCAAGAGTGTGTCTCCTTGTCTTGTTCCTGATCTTAGAAGAAAAGCTTTCAGCTTTTCACTGTTGAGCATTATGTTAGCTGTGGGTTTGTCATATATGACCTTTATTATGTTGAGGTATGTTCCCTCCATACCCACTTTATTGAGAGTTTTTATCATAAATTGATGTTGACTTTTCTCAAATGCTTCTTCTGCATATATTGAGATGATCATATGATTTTTATCCTTCATTGTGTTAATGTGGTGTATCACATTGATTGATTTGCAGATGTTGAATCATCCTTGAATCCCTGGAAGAAATCCCACTTGATCATTGTGTATGATCCTCTTAAAGTATTGTTGAATTTGGTTTGCTAATATTTTGTTGAGGATTTCTGCATTTATGTTCATCAGGGATATTGGCCTGTAATTTTCTTTTCATGTAGTGTCATTGTCTAGTTTTGGTATCAGGGTAATGCTGGTTTTGTAAAATGAGTTTGGAAGTGTTCCCTCCTCTTGAATGTCTTGGAAGAGTTTGAGGAGGATTGGTATTAATTCTTTAAATGGAAGCTATCTGGTCCTAAACTTTTGTTTTTTGGGAGATTTTTAATTACTGATTCGATCTCCTTACTAATAATCAGTCAGTTGATGTTTTCTATTTCTTCATGATTCAGTCTTAGTACGTTGTATGTTTCTAGGAATCTATCCATTTCTCTTAGGTTGTCCAATTTGTTGGCATATAATTGTTCATAGCAGCCTCATATGATCCTTTGCATTTTTATGGTATCAATTGTAATGTGTCCTGTTTCATTTCTGATTTTATTTATTTGAGTCCTCTTGCTTTTTTTCTTGGTGAGTCTAGCTAAAAGTTTGTCAATTTTATTTATCTTTTCAAAGAACCAGCTCTGGGGCCGGCCCTGTGGCTTAGCGGTTAAGTGCGTGCGCTCCGATGCTGGCGGCCCGGGTTCGGGTCCCGAGTGTGCACCGACATACCACTTGTCCTGCCATGCTGAGGCCGCGTCCCACATACGGCAACTAGAAGGATGTGCAGCTATGACATACAACTATCTACTGGGGCTTTGGGGGACAAAATAAAATAAATAAAATTAATTAAAAAACAAAAAAAAACAAAAAAAAAACAAAGAACCAGCTCTTAGTTTCATTGATCTTTTCTATTGTCTTTTTAGTCTCTATTTCATTTATAACTGCTTTGATCTTTGTTATTTCCTTCTACTAACTTTGGGCTTCATTTCTTCTTTTTCTAGATCCTTGTTGTATAAAATCAGGTTGTTTATTTGAGATTTTTCTTGTTTCTTGATGTAGGCATTTATCACTATGAACTTCCCTCTTAGAACTGCTTTTGCTTCATCTCATAAATTTTGGTATGTTGTATTTCTGTTTTCATTTGTCTCAAGGTATTTTCTGATTTATCTTTAATTTCTTCTTTGACCCAGTAGTTGTTCAGTAGCATGTGACTTAATCTCCACATATTTGTGCATTTTCCAGTTTTCTTCTTTTAATTCATTTCTAGTTTCATACCATTGTGGTTGGAAAAGATGCTTGATGTGATTTCAATCTTAAATTTGTTGAGACTTGTTTTGTGTCCTAACATATCATCTATCCTGGAGAATGTTCACCTGCACCTGAGAAGAATGTGTATTCTGTTGCTTTTGGATGGAGTGTTCTATATACATCTGTTAAGTCCATCTGGTTTAACATGTTATTTAAGGTCAATGTTTCCTTATTGATTTCCTGTTGGATGACCTATCCATTGATGAAAGTGGAGTATTAAAGTTCTCTATTATGTATTGCTATCTATATCTCCCTTTAGGTCTATTAATATTTGCTTTATATATTTAGGTGCTCCTATGCTGGGTGCATAAATATTTAAAAACATTATATCCTCTTGTTGGATTGATTCTTTTATCATGATGTATTACAGTCTCTTATTACAGTCTTTGTTTTAAAGTCTATTTTGTCTGATACAAGTATAGGTACTCCAGCTTTCTTTTGATTTCTGTTTGTATGGAACAAACTTTCCTTTCTCTTTATCTTTTGTGTATTCACTATAGATTTTTACCTTGTGGTTACCATGAGGCTTACGTATAACAACTTACATTTATAACAGTCTATTTTAAGTAGATTACATCTTAAGTTTGGATGCATTCTAAAGCTCTGCATTTTTACCACCCCCCCAACACACATTTTATGGTTTGATGTCACCTTTTACGTCTTTTTACCTTGTGTATCCCTTAACTAATTATTGTAGTTATAGTTATTTTTACTACTTTTGTCTTTTAACTTTCACACTAGTGTATAAGTGATTGACTCACCACCTTTTCAACTTTAGCCTATTCTGAAATTTTACTATATTTTTACCTTTATCAGTGAGATTTGTACTTTCACATGTTTTCCTGTTACTAATTGGCATCCTTTTGTTTCAGCTTAAAGACATCTTTTTAACATTTCTTGTAAGGCTGGGCTAGTGGTGATGAACTCCTATAGCTTTTGCTGTCTGGAAAACTCTTTATTTCTCTATCAATTTTGAATGACAGTTTTGCTGGGTAGAGTATTCTTGGTTGGAAGTTTTTTGTTTCAGCACTTTGAATATATTGTGCCACTGCTTTCTGGCCTACAAATTTTCTGCTGAAAAATCTGCTGATAGTCTTATGGGGGTTCCTTGTACATAAAAAGTTGTTGCTTGCTGCTTTTAAGATTCTCTCCTTGTCTTTAACTTTTTTTTTTTTTGGGAGGTAGATCAGCCCTGAGCTAACATCCAAGCTAATCCTCCTCTTTTTGCCGAGGAAGACTAGCCCTGAGCTAACATCCATGCCCATCTTCCTCCAATTTATGTGGAATGTCACCACAGCATGGCCTGACAAGCGGTGCATTATTGTGCGCCCAGGATCTGAACCTGGGCTGCCAGCAGCAGAGCACGTGCACTTAACCGCTACGCCACGGGGCTGCCCCTCCTTGTCTTTAACTCTTGACATTTTAATTATAATGTGTCTTGGTGTGAGTCTCTTTAGGTTCATTTTATCTGTAACTCTCTAGGCTTCCTAGAACTGGATGTCTGTTTCCTTCCCCAGGTTAGGGAAGTTTTCAGCCATTATTTCTTCAAGTGAGTTTTCTGCCCCTTCCTCTCTCTTCTCCCTCTGGGACCCTTATATTGTGAATGTTGGTCTGCTTGATGTTGTCCCATAAGTCCCTTAAGTTATCATCACTTTTTTTCTTTTCTTTTTTCTTTTGCTGCTCTGATTGAGTGAGTTCCACTGCCCTGTCTTTGAGTGCACTGATCCTTCCTTCTGCTTCATCTAGTCTGCTGTTGAATCCCTCTAGTGTGTTTTTCCTTTCAGTTATTGTATTCTTCAGCACTGTGAATTCCATTGGTACTTCTTATATTTTCTATCTCTTTGTTGAAGTTCTCACTGTGTTTATCCATTCTTCTTCTGAATTTGGTAAGCATCTTTATGACAATTATTTTTAACTCTTTATCAGGTAAATCACTTATCTCTGTCTCATTAAGGACTTTCTCTGAAGTTTTATCTTGTTCTTTTGTTTGGAACATATTCTGTTTCTTCATTTTTCTTGACTCTCTGTGTTGGATATTATATATTAGATAAAACAGCCACCACTCCCAAACTTGAAGGAGTGACCTCGTGTAGGAGATGAATCTTACTGTTCAACCCTGTCCTAGCTTTTCGTTGTCTCTTAAACCTTTGTGATTGTCCAGGCTGCCTATTTTATTTTTAGTGGCTCCCAGTAGTTGAAGGTGTGCCAAGATGTGTCAGTGTCCCAAAGGGGAGGGTCTCAGTCAGCACCTAGGTTCAGGCTGATTGGAAGCCAAACCCTCAGTATACAAATATATACCATCTTAGGGGACTTCAAGCAGAAGACCGCCAGAGTCAGGCTATTTAGTGGTGTCCCCCTAAATAGGGGGCACCACAAAAATTGGGGTACCAAAGAAGAGTACACACTCCTTTGCAGGAGATACTGGCAAGCTGGAGCAAGGCAGAGGGAGAGCACAAATATGGTGCCCACCACCCTCTTTCCCCAGAGAGTACCCCAGCAGGTCCCTAGATGTGTGTTAAAATAGATGCTGGCCCCTGAGGCCAACACTTTAATATAATCAAATCAGCCTCTTTCACATAAGTTTTGGGTGCCTCTCACATGGCTGCCTCTAAGCTGGTTCCTGGGACAGGTGAGTCTGAGCATGCAAGCTCTTCAAGAGCTGTATTTCAGTTTGCTATATCCTTACGGGTCTTGTGGATGTAAGCCTGGTTGGTTTTCAAAGCTAGATGTTTTGAGGGCTCATATCTCAGGTGCAGGTGTTAAACACTAGTGTGCCTGATGTGGGATTCAAACCCTTTTCTCTTCAGGGACAACCTCTGGGTTTTGAGTTTCCTCCTGATTATGGGTCACCCTGTCAGGGGTGGGTATGGCAAGGTTGTGTCTCAGCCTCTCCTACTCCCTTCAAGGTGGGTTTTTTTCTGGTTTGCTCCATATTAGGAGTTGCTGAGCTAGTTTCTGTTTTTCTCCAGAAGAAATTGTTCCATAGGTAGCTGTAGATTCAGTGCGTCCATGGGAGGAGGTAAGTTCAGGATCTTCCTACATCACCATCTTGAACTGGAACTTTCAAATACCATTCTATTAGACCTTCCCTTATAGCCCCAGCTGAAGTTACTTCCCTTTTAAAAATTCACTATAACACTAGACATGTTACACCTGTCTATAGAGATTAGGGTAGACAGTTTATTTTTCTTACTGGATTACAATAGTGAAGATGGTGTTGTGTTCATTTTTATGGTTCCCTCAAGGACCAATAGAATGTTTAGAATTTGGGTTCTTGAAATGTGTATAAAATATTTAAGGGAAGGAAGAAAATAAATGTATATGTACACACATGGTATATTCCTTATCCTTAAGGCATGTATATATACCTACATAAATATGTTTCCATTAACGTTTCGTCCATTAAACCAGAGACTTCTGGTTCTAGATAAGATGGTGAACTAAGCATGGCTGCTGGCTCCCTCTCATGGACAACACTTCTGGAGATGCCAGAAAGGAGATATCCACAACAATCTGAAATATAAGGGAAAATTTTCAGCCTAATAAAGGACATCAACCTAAGATCTACAGCAAACATCATATTTAACAAAAACTTTAGATGCTGTATTATTTAGGAATGTGTTTCCTATATGTAAAAGAAACCAAAACAACAGTGGTATAAACACATCGGGATTAGTTTTTCCTCATAACAGGAAGTCCAGAGGTGGGCAGTATAGCTCTGGTACATGGCCTCACAAAGCTTCAGTGCTCTAGGTCACTTCTAGCTTTCTCACCCTCCCACACACTCAGTTTTTGTTTTCATCCTCTCAAGGTGGCTTCTGCCTCTCTAGGTAACCATGATCCAGGCAGGAAGAAGGGGGTGGAGAGAAGGGCGAAGAGATGTAGAACAGAGCCAGCTAGGCTTTCTGAAATCTCACACAGGGGGTCCTCTAACATCCCATTGGCTTGGACTGGCTTATACAACCACCCTTAGTCGCAGAGGCAGCTGCATTTTGCCTCTGTGAACAAAACTGGATTCCGGTATAAAGGAAAAAACAGAGACTTGAAATTGGATAGGAACTAGTAGTGTCCACTTTGTATTTTCTTTAGGTTTGAGAGTGATCCCCACCATGACCACTACCTCTCAAATTAGTACTCGATGGCTTCGCCATTGCAAAAAGACAACAATAAATGTGACATATAACTCTGTCAGAGTTCTCCTACAAAGTGCAGAAACCATATCTATCAGGTTTAAAATAAAATAACTTATTAAGCAATATTAGTAGCTTACTGAATCTATAAAGTTGGCCACAGATACAAATTTGGAGGCTCTGTAACTAGGAACTACACCCAAATCATACTGCAGATCTGCTCCAGGGGAGACACCACTGTTACCACCATTTGGCAAAGACACTGCAGCGTGTTCTGCTAACTCCACCAATCTGAGTGGTGGGTACTACTGCAGGAATCTCTGCCACAAACCAATCCCTGTCTTCTACCTCTCTTTCAGAATGACTGCATAGAACCTTCTTCTTTGCTTCATCAATCTCCCTTTCAAAGTCTGTGTTCTATCTGTATAGGAGTCTGGAAAAAGCAAGTTTCTGTCTGTTGTCAACGGAGCTGGGGACTTACAAGGAGAGAAACCTCTCTGGTTACCTAAGAGGGATGTTTAAAGACGCCAGGCAACTGGAAAGAATGATAAATATCTGTTACAACATATAAGGATGTGAAAGAAAGAAATAAAATTCTAATTTTCAGATGTTGATCATTTATATAAATACCTCTTCAAATTCAACAAAGCTTTAGGACTAAAATGAGTTCAAGACAGCCAGATACGTGATCAATATATAAAAATAAGTTTCATTCCTCCATACTGTTGGGGAAGAGGGAGAATCCACCTCTACCCTTTCCCTTAAGGTTCTCATGACTGGCCAAATAATTAAAAGACAGGTTAGCAGGAGAAAATAATACCAAGTTTAATAACATGTATACGTGGGAGAAACCAGGGAAACTGAGTTTCTCAACACAATGGCAGAGATTCTCATCTTAAATACTATCTTCAGCTAAAGACAAAGGAGGATGTTGGGGGTGGGGGGTGTGGGATTTCAGAGGGGAAGAAGACAATTCACACGGAGAGGGAAATGTAAATGTGTGTGTCAGACAATTCTTTGCAGGGCCACCTATGGATAATGTGGCTGGAGAGACAGAAATTATACTAATCAAGAGTATGTAGATTTAAGTCCTCTCCTTCGTACTGATAAGAGTTTCCACAGCTAAGGACATCCCCCCCTCTTCCCAATACAGAGAGGGAGATACCTTTACAAATGGAGATTTCCCTTATAAATGTAAATGTTTGTCTGGCAACTCTTTTCAGGACTACCTAAAGAATGTGGCCAGGGAGAGACAGAATTTTTGATAAGATGGGCTTGTTAGTGCCTTTCCTATTGTAACATCTATTTTACATTATATTACAGCCATCATATGATAGTGGCTCCTTTCTGAAACAAGTCTTCTATGTTAAATTCTTCAGGCAGTTTCCGGGAGGTCAAATATCTGTCAGAGAAAATAATCAACATAAAGAGACATATTTCATGGTGGCCAATTTTTAATCTCCCACAATACCAACAATAACAAATTAGAAATTTTAATAAAAAATGTTTTAATAGCAACAGAAAACATATACAGAAATTAAGCTAATAAAGGATACAAAAATAATTATGAAAAAAACTATATAACTCTATTAAAGGATATTTTTAAAATACCTGAATATGGGCCGGCCCCCTGGCGTAGTGGTTAAGTTCAGCGCAGTCCGCTTTGGCAGCCCAGGTTTGCGGGTTTGGATCACAGGTGTGGACCTACACCACTCATCAGCCATGCTGTGGTGGTGACCCACATACAAAATAGAGGAAGATTGGCACAGATGTTAGCTCAGGGTGAATCTTCCTCAAGCAAAAAAAAGAGGAAGATTGGCAACACGTTAGCTCAGGGCAAATCTTCCTTACCAAAAAAACAAAAAACAAAAAACAAACCTGAATAAATGAAGCAAAATACCATGCTACTAGATGGGATAATATAACATTTTAAAGATTTAATTTCTCCAAAATTAATCTGTAAATACACTGTAATTCTAAAAAAAAATTCCAGAAGGCTTTTTGGAGGTAAATCAATAAAGCAATTCTGAAATGTATTTGGTGAATATCTAAAGGCAATTTTGAAAAATAAGTCAAAGCAATTGAAACAGTGTTGCAGAATCATATCTTTAAGCCAAGAGAGCAGGGTAGAAGTGAAGAAACAGACCTGTGTATATATGGGGATTTGTTACATGATAGAGAAATCAAATCAGTGAAGAAATGATGGATTATTTAGTAAATGGTACTGAGAAAATTAGCTCACTATAAGGAGAAAAATACAATCAGACCCCTATCTTATGTAAAAGTAAACTCCAAATGTATTAAAATCTAAAGATCAAATATAAAACTGAAGAAGAAAATATAGGAGAATATCAGGAAAGGAGAAGATTTCTTTAATAAGAATTGTAGGTTGGTCCTCTGGGAAACAGACTCTAAGACAGAGACTTTCATACAGGAAGTTTATTGGGGTATGCTCCCAGGCTCATCACCTATGGAGAAGTGAAGGAAGTCGGATCTCACTTCATATGGTAATTTTATTTTTAGTTTGTTGAGGAACTGCCTTACTATTTTACATAATGGCTGCACTATTTTCCGTGCCTACCAACAGTGCACAAGGGTTCCGTTTCTCCACATCCTCCCCAACATCTGTTATTTTCTGGTTTTTTGATAGTAGCCATCCTAATGGGTGTGAGGTGATACCCCATAGTTTTGATTTGCGTTTTTAAATTCAAGTTGTTTTTTAAAAGTAAAATTTATTGTCTTATAATTATCAAAGCAATGCATGTTCATTGTAGAAAATTTGGAAAATATAGAAAATCATACTGAATAAAATATCTCTTAGAATCCTGGTACTTCAAGATAATCAGTGTTAATACTTTGGTTTGTGTATTTTTAGTCTTTTTTCTGTCCATATTTACACATGGCTGATGCCAGGCCATCCTGCCCCTTTGGGCAATTGAGAAAAAGGCATCCTGTTCTCTAGGTGAATGCAACCCTGCACCAGGGTGTGCGGCTTGATAAGCAGAGCACAGCTAGATTTTGGATCTCACTCACCCCTAGGGAGGTACTTTGTGCAGTTAACAACTTACACAACTGTATGTTGTAGTTCTGAATGTACACATGGGTTTTATTTTATATTTTTTATAAAACTGAGATCATACTGTTTGTTAGACTATGTCTGGATAGAACATAATTTTATTTGACTATTACATGGCTTCCAAAAGTTTTGATATTATACAATGTTGCTGGTATGACAATACTTGTACATAAATCTTCATTTTTAGAATTCTTTCCTTATGATAAATTCCTAGAAATTGTCTTAAAAACTAAATTTACTGAGTGCTTATTATGTGCCCTAGATTGTGCTCAGAAATGTAGATATAGAGATAGAGATATACAATCCTCATCACAAACTCATGATGTAGGTACTATGATTGTCTCTTTTTAGAGAAAAAGCTAAGGCACAACAAGAGATGAAGTTGCTTAGTTACTTGATCCTGGTCACAAGGCTGGAGAGCAGTAGAGCTGGGATTTGAACACTCGTCTGTCAGCTGCGTCTGCTCCAGAGCCTGGGCCCTTAACACGCTATAGTGATTCACTTCGAAGGAGAAGACAGGTGGATTTGAGAAGAGTTTTAATAATAAGCCTTACATCATCAGTAGAGTAGACCCTGACCACTTGATAACGTCCATAGAAGAGGAGACCATTCAAAAGCAATGGGTTTTTATTCATGTATTTGTTAGAAAGAAGAATTTCTTGGCAGGATAATTAATATCCTAATAGTATACACATTGTTCATTTCTGAGCTCTTTTTAAGAGAAGCAACTTTGGAGGATAATTTAAATTTAGACCTAATCTGACTACAAATGATAATGTCTTCATGCCCTTTTTAGTTTGGATTCCAAGGTATCTGGGTCAATGAAGGGATTGTTTTGATGTCCTCATCTCAGACTGCTCACTTCCCTAAGCAGAACCTTCACTTCTGTTTTTGTTAAACAGAGGTGACACCTTTTGTCCACTTCCTCACAGAGATGTTAAGATATAGACTATAGTCCTATGAGCTCTGTGAAAGAAGAGTGTGTACAGCTGTGCATGTGCTATTGAGATACTACTCTCCTTTTTTCATATTGTTATTTTAAATATTTAATTTGAGAAATGTATAATACAATTTAAGACATAATTACATCTTTTTTTTTTTTTTTGGTGAGGAAGATTGGCCCTGAGCTAACATCTGTTGCCAATCTTCCTCTTTTTGCTTGAGGAAGATTGTCGCTGAGCTAACATCTCTGCCAATCATCCTCTATTTTGTATGTGGGATGCTGCCAGAGCATGGCTTGATGAGCAGTGTGTAGGTCTGCACCCACGATCCAGGCCTGTGAACCCTGGGCTGCTGAAGTGAAGTGCACAAATTTAACCACTATGCCACCATGCCAGCCCCTTAAATTTTTAAGTGGGAATAAAGGAGGTAAGAAAAAGAGAAGGGAGCCTTGTCCAGCTTCTGCATTAAAGAAATCTAATTTCAGTGCTTTGACATACTGTACATAACACAGCTAAAAAGGGTAAAAATAAATAAAATGAGATAAATTAATGAAAAGTACAATTTAGAAAAGGTTTATTATGTTACTAACATATGTGTTCATAACCAATGTACTTATTTGTAATTTCTGCTTAATTAATTATTGTAACTTCGAAAGCAGTAGAGTTCAAATCATTGGCTGTTTCCTGGATGCACGCTGGTAAAAATGCATGCTCCAAACTAGAACTCATATATTGCTGGCGAGAGTGTAAATTGGTATAACCACTTTGGAAAACTGTTTAGCAGTATCAAGTAAATCTCATTATTATACAGCCTATCATACAGCAATTCCACTCCTAAGAGAATGTGATACTTGCTTATGGCAGAAAACTTGGAAATAGAGAAAAGCTCAAAGAAGAGAATAAAAATAAACTGTCATCCCAGTATGGAGGTGATAATTATTAACATTTTAAAGGGGAATCTTACTTTACATAGTGTTTTGTAGTAGGCTTATTTTATACAATAATATATTGTGAACATGTTTCCATTTAATAGATATTCAACAATATTTTATTTTTATTTATTTATTTTTCCCTCAAAGCCCCAGTAGATAGTTGTATGTCATAGCTGCACATCCTTCTAGTTGCTGTATGTGGGACGCGGCCTCAGCACGGCCAGAGAAGTGGTGCGTCGGTACGCGCCCAGGATCCGAACCCGGGTCGCCAGTAGCAGAGCGCGAGCACTTAACTGCTAAGCCACGGGGCCGGCCCATTAACAATATTTTAAAAAACATCTGCCTATAATATCATGACATGGCTACACCATAAATAGTGCTTACTGTAATTCATTCTTGTTGGCTACTTAGGATATTTCTAACTTTTTCACTACATTTAAATGACACTAATGGACATTCTTATATATAAATTTTTAGCAAATATTGTAATATAAGAATAAATTCTTAGAAGTAAACTTTCTGGTTCAGAAAGTGCATAGATTTTAAAGATATAGATTGTTAAAGATTATTGTAATTTATACTTCCTTCAGTGTGGTATGATATTGTCCAACATCCAATAGGCATAAGTATTTTTCTGATCTTTGCCAGATTTATACATAAAAAGTAATTGCCTCTCATTCTAGCTTTAAAATAGTATGATTGGACTTTTCAAATAAATACATTGGCCATTTGTAATTTTTTTTTAGAATTCTCTGTTCATCTCCTTTGACTATTTTTCTATTTTTATGTCTTATTTATTTGAAAGAATTCTTTATAAGGAATAGCAACCAAAATTCTTGAGGAAGCAGAACTTAGGAGAAACTACTATCACAGATTGCTTGCCTTAGGCACCCTTGTAGGACTTCATTTCTTATGTTTTAATTTCATGTCCTTCCTTTCCTGGTTTCTTTTCCCTCTCCTTTACTTTTAGTAAGACTTATTTTCTCTGAAACAATGACTCTGTTTCATACCCAGAGGGCATAATGGATACGATATGTATGAAACTTATATTTATAGAGGGAACATGTATCAGGTACTGTGCTAGACACTTCACTATATTAATTCATGTTATCCTCAAAACAACCTTAAGGAAGTAGGTATTATTTTCATTTTATAAGCCAAGGAAAGTGAAGATCATTAAAATTACATGTAGTTTCTTTCCTGTCTTCTCTTGGCCTTCCTGATTTTATCCCCAACCTGCTGCTTTTGAAGTCTTCTTCATCTCTGTTTCGGCAATTCCATCCTCCCAACTGCTCAGGCCAAAAATCTCAGAGTCACCCTTGCTTTCTTTCCTTCATACCCCACAATCAATCTGTGAGGAATCCCTGTCAGCTCTTCACCTCCCCCCCATCTCCCTGGTCCCGGTCACTATCCTCTTGCTCCTGATTATTTCAATAGCCTAATTGGTCTCTGCTTCAGCTCTTACCCCCAGTAGTCAAAGTGATCCTATTACAATGTGTCAGAAGATGTTGCTTTTCTACACAAAACCTTCCAATGGCTCCCAACTTGGAGTAAAAGCCTCACCTGATCTGCATCACCCCTACCTCTTACTTCTCTCACTTCATCTTCTCCATTCTACCCCCCTGGCCTCTTGGCTGTTCTAGCACACTCAGGCATATTCCTGCCACAGGCCTTTTTTACTTGCTGTGCTTTCTGCCTCCAAAGTTGTCTGCCCAGCTATCTTACTCCTTAACCTCCTTCAGGCCTTTGCTCAAACGTCATCTCCTCCAGAGGCTTTCTTTGATCACCTTATTTAAAACAGCACCTTTTATAGTCCTTAAGTCCCGTCCCTGCTTAATTTTTCCCCATAGCATTTCTAATAATATGGCAGTCCACATATTTTCCTTATTTATTTATCATCTGTCTCTGCCACCTGGAGAGTAAGCTCCCCGAGGGCTAGGATTTTTGTTTTTGTTCTCTGCCGTGTCCCTGACCCCTAGAAGAACGCCTGTGGTGCAAAAAGCACTCAATAAATATTGGTTGAGTAAATGAATGATTCCCCTTGTTAGAGGGGAATGTTAGGAACATTCCACTTGTTAGAGGAGGCCACGGTGACCTGCTGTGCAGAACTTCCCCGCTTCCACTCCCATCTCTATGTCCCACTTCCACTCCCTTGTCCTTCCTCAGCTTTTCCTTAGGAGCCGCTTGTCTGCACTTGTTACCGGTGAAACGCAGCACGTGCACCCTGCGTTCCTGCCGCCGTCCACGAGCACAGCAGGGGTGATAGAAAGCCTTAGAAGGAAGTTGGAAGTTTGCATCATTCCATTAGCCTGGTTGCAAAAGAGAATTTGAAACTCGAAATTCCTGATTTTGGTTTTCTCTGGATGCCATTCATCAAGAATGAAGGGAGGAAGATAACTTCCTCAAAAGGAGAATTTGGTGAGGCGCCAGGAGGATGCTGCTGCAGTGGAAAAACCTCCACATCCGCCTTTGCAAGCCGTGGTGTGGGCCAACCTGCTTAGAGCGAGGCTCACCTCAAGTTCAGCCACACCAACCACAGGGCTCTGAAAATGCCAAGAGGGCCTCTAACCAAGAATTTAATTCCTCTTCCTGGATTTAACGTCCGGAAAGCAGAGCTTTGACTTCGCCACCCAAGCATGCAGCGGGCGTGGGAGACGGAGGAATCGGGAGGGCAGGCGGCGCTGCGCAGCCTGGCAGTCGGCACAGCTCTGAGTGTCCTGCAAAGGCGGGGCTGGGCCGCCCGAGGTCTGGACTGTGGGAAGCATGTTGAGACACGGGGCAGTGCCAAGGGCCACCACTACCACCCAGGGTGGCAGGGGAATGGGTTCCGAACCTGCTCTCCCATCTTCTGGAGAGTCCCGAGTTGGGGGAAGTTTCCTTTCTGCTATAGCACTGTCCAAAGACAGGAGCCCTCAATTTTTGTGGGAAAAATTGCCAGTGAATATGTGACACGCACACATATACTCACAAACAACTCCGATAACACCGACTCCTCTTAAAAAACAAAATAGAACAAAGCAGCACCACCCGTCCCCCTCTCCCCCAAACCCTGGCACGTTATTAACGTCTGCCCAGACCAAATCCCCTGTCCCCTTCAGGGACTTGCCAGTAGGCTAACAGACGAAGGTTTCCATCACTTGACTCTGCTCTCTAGGGACTGTATTAGCATTTTTTTTGTGTGTGGGAGGAAGATCAGCCCTGAGCTAACATCCATGCTAATGCTCCTCTTTTTGCTGAGGAAGACCAGCTCTGAGCTAACATCTATTGCCAATCCTCCTCCCCTTTTCCCCCCCAAAGCCCCAGTAGATAGTTATATGTCATAGTTGCACATCCTTCTAGTTGCTGTATGTGGGAAATGGCCTCAGCATGGCCGGCCAAGCAGCGCGTGGTCCAAGCCGGGGAACCCCAGCCGCCAGTAGCTGAGCATGCCCACTCAACCGCTAAGCCACAGGGCCGGCCCATGTATTAGCATTTTAAAATCAACCCTCAGTTCAGTGACAGCACTTGGAGTGGGGACAGGGCGCCGGTGGCCACCGTCAGACCTTTGGGAAGTGAGAAACCCAAAGCGTCCCCGACGTGCGGAGCTGACTTCCTCCACCCCGCCTCCCCCATCCCAAGAAATGAGCCTTTTGACCAGACCGTCACCTTGGTTTATTTTCTTGTTTGGTGGTGGGGTGGTTGTGTGTGAGCGCGTGGGCGTGAAGGGGTGTAGTTCCGGCGAAAGGCGAGCCCCCAAGGGGGAGGCGTCCTCCATTCCGCCCAGGTGTAAGTTTCGGTGGAAACTTTCCCTCCGAGGATCCTCCTCCTTCACCTTGGAAACCGCGCCGGGGCGGCCGCGCGGCGGAGCCCGAGCGCCCGCGCACCTGGCGGCGGCGCGTCCCGGGGCGGGGCGGGCGGCGCTCCCCTGGGCCGCCCGGCAGGTTGGGCCCCGCCCCGGCTCGGCCCCGCCCGCGCTCCCGAGGGCGCGGGGAGGGCTCTGCCGCCGGCTGACGCACCGTCGAAAAGTTGCGCTCGGACCTTCCTCGGCCCCGCTGTCGCGTTGGAGCGCGCGGGCAGGAGCCGGGCGGAGACCTGCGAGCGGCGGCCGGACCGGGCGAGGAGCCGGCTGCCCCTTCCTCGCGGTACCTAGCGCGGGCGGCGGCTCGGGGGCCCGCGTCCCCAGGACCGCGGCACAAACTTTCTGGACTGTCCAGGGACCTTTGTCCGGCGAGTCCCCCACCGCGCCGGGAGGAGGAGCCGCGGCCGCTGACAGGTACGTGGCGTGCTGATCTGAGATTAGCGCTTGAGGGATTCTTTTAGGGAGTTAAGGGAGTCGGGAGAGCAGAAGTGTCCCTTCCCTGCATCCCCCGGCTGGGCAGGAGGAGCAGGTATTGGGATGGGGGGCCCGCTGGGAATATCCCAGACAAGGTCGCTGCGTCGGGCTAAGGCACGGAGAGGAGGAGGTGGCTCCCAGAGCTTCGGGACCGGGCGTTACTCGGTGACTAACCCCTGGGGAGAGAAGCCAGCTTGTTTTGACGGAGAAAGATGTCAGGGCTCCCACCCCTTTCCTTGGTCCCTGGGGCCAGAGACCCGGGGTCCTCCGGGAGGGAGAGGCAAAGGCAAAGAGATCTGGGGCTCAGTTTTCCTCTCCAAACCTCCTCGCTTACACAAGAGACAGAGAGGCATTGCCACTTTGAGATTTGCAGCACTTTCCTGGTGTAAGGATTTCTTGTTGGGTGGCCTTTGCTCAATTTCATAAGTTCTCTAATGAAACTGTGTTCATGTCGTGGTCATTGTTATTGATGGTGTGTGTGTGTGTGTGTGTGTCCGTCCCCCGCCCCGACCTCAACAAAGCTCCCTTGTTAACCTCACTCCTGCTGGGGAGTGGAACTAGCTGCTGTGCTATTTCAAGCCTGGCCAGAGCGAGGTGTTGGTGGCAGCAGTAGCCGTGTTTGCTTGGGACTTTTGGAATCACGTGAGCATATCTGATGAATTCGCCCAGGTCTGTCCCACCCACCTGGATCCATTCGTTCTTAACTGATCCGACTTCCACCCTTCAGCAGGTGCTGCAGCCTCAGCCATCCAGGGGCCAGGAAAATTCCCTGTGGGGGGAAGGAGCCCCAAACAGAGGAGAGACAGTCCTGAGGAGCAGTGGTCAACAATGCATACCAATTGTTGCTTCCCTATAAATTGGGCCCACTCCCTAGCTTCTCTGAAAGGTTCCTGCTATCAAATTCATCTCATTAGGAAGTCAGCTGCTCTCTGCTAATAGCCGCAGCAACCCTGAGGAAAGTATGTAGGTCAGTGAAAAAATGATTCCTGCTTAATCACCTTTATCTTGTTGATTAATGAGAGAAAAGATTTCCTCTCCCTAATGTACCATGCCTACTTGGCAGGGTCACCTGCCTGACCTCAAGTTCACTTGTACACCTGGGACTAGACAGAATGTTGTCCCTGAAGCACCCCAAACGTAGGGTACCACAGCAGAAGTTCACATTTGAAGAACTTCAGTGGTCTTCTCTGGACAGAAATTGAGCAGGAGGTTCAGTCCATAAATTTACTCTCTAAAGCAGCATACTTGTTGGCATTAGATAAATTTTCAGGTAATTAAAGACTGGTTTCTTTTAGTTCCAGTTAATCCCTTTCCACAAAGCTCATAAGAATTGTGTCTATGTTTGTCTTGAAATAAATTAAATTTGAGGTCCCTTTTATCGTTTGTCCTATAACGTTAGGAAAAGGATTAAACTGTGTGGAGCAGGTGGAAAGGGCAAGAGAAACCAAGTTTCACTGAACTGGATTCAGAGAGAGGTTTAGAGTGGTCTAATAATTTAGACCCACCTGCCCAGCTATCTTTCTTCTTGCCCCTGCATAGAAATACTATGGGTTGTATGACTTTTTTTTTTTTGGTGAGGAAGAGGGGCCATGAGCTAACATCTGTTGCCAGTCTTCCTCTTTTTGTTTGAGGAAGATGGTCCCTGAGCTAACACCTGTGCCAGTCTTCCTCTACTTTGTATATGGGTCGCCGCCACAGCATGGCTTGATGAGCGGTGTGTAGGTCTGCACCCGGGATCCCGGCCTGTGAACCGCCGGCCACCTAAGCAGAGCGCTTGAACTGAACCACTACACCACCAGCAGGCCTGACATATCACTTTTATTTTTTTAAATTTTTATTTATTTATTTTTCCCCCAAAGCCCCAGCAGATAGTTGTATGTCATAGCTGCACATCCTTCTAGTTGCTGTATGTGGGACGCGGCCTCAGCATGGCTGGAGAAGCAGTACGTCGGTGCGCGCCCGGGATCCGAACCCAGGCCGCCAGCAGCGGAGCACGTGCACTTAACGGCTAAGCCACAGGGCCGGCCCATGACATATCACTTTTAATATAGGCCTTTGATGACCAGAAGTGAAAGGAGTGTTTTATTACAGAGTCGGAGTAATGCATTGCTGGACAGTTCTGCATGTTGCCTCCCAAGTTTAGTTCAAAACAATTTCTCGCAAAGTTCCTTCTACCATAATAGGAAGTCAGTAGATAATGTCAACAAATCAAGAAGCAGATGTACAAACAAATTATGTAGAAATACAGAGTTACCGATTAGAAGAAACAAATAAGTTACCTGAGGAGTGACTTTTGAAATTATGTTCTTGTATTTTTAAAAAGAAATTTTGATAAGGAAGCTCCCTCTCTCTGCAAATATAAAGCAAAATTGCTCTCTCTCGGATCCCTGCTTAGTCACTTGATCTTTATTCTGTGTACATTTGTCTCGTAGAGCAATACATAGGACCTTTGAAGAACTGGACCCCCAGATTCTGACCTTGAAACACAATTTACATCTATTTCACTCTTACTCTCAGCAACTTCCAAGTCTTAGTTTATAGCCCAGGTAGGGGAACAGTGCTCAAGAGTGACCAGTGACTTCAGGGACTTCATTTATAGGGATCTGTTAGTAAAGGCAATAATAGAAAGTAACATTTTTATAGTGCTTTATGATTAACAAAGTGCTTTGACATGTACTGTATTTGTGCTTTGTGATTTGACCATTTTGTAGTGAGTGCTGTTATATTCAGATGACACAGGAGGAAAACAGATGAGGTTCAGAGAAAATAGGGAACTTGTAGGTGCATACTTTGCTCCTGTATGTGGTGGACTCAGACCTGAATTCAGGATTTCGAATTTAGAGGCCATGCTTTTAACTTCTTCTCTGCTACCTTGTGAAGTGTTTGCATGTGAAATGGGATTTTCTTTCTTATTAGCCAAAATGTGAACTCATTAGGGATAGGACTATATATAAATATACACGTAGATGTGTGTATGTAATCTTTATGTCCTTTACATCTCAATGGTGTACCTGTACCTGGGGAGGTGGAGTTGTACATAAATCCCCAATAGATTGAATAAAGAACTTTGGTAATGTCTAAAATTGAAAAAAAATAAGGAAATAGCAATATAAGTGTGTGATTTACAAATATGAAAGTAATTACCAGAAGAAATACCTCAAAGAGTTGAAGGAACTTCTTTTGGGGAATGGTACTCAGAGGGGAGGAGGAGCCAGGCAGGAGTTTGCTATTTTTGGCTATGTACCTTATAACTTTATATCTTATATTTTATATTATGTAAAAAAAATCCTGTGGCAAGGATAGAGTAAAGGTCTGTTTTCAAAATTTTAGAGCTGAACGGGACCACAGAGATTGTTTATTCCCAGTTCTTTGATTTCGCAGGTGAGGAAATTGAGGTATAGGAGTTTAAATGTTTTGTCAAGGTCACATAACTGTAGAGACAAGCCTCTCCCAGCACAAGCTCAGTCCCTCACCAGGCACGTGGAAAATTTCCCCATGCTTGTGATTCCTCTTCTAGGCAATTCTCTCGTCTCTTTCTGTTTACTTTTTACAATGTTTGAATAGATTACAGGACTGTGGATTCAAAAGTAGTTATCTCTGATTCCTCATATTTCCATTATGAAAATGCTTCAAATATCTTTAGGGTCTGCAGACTGTACTTTTTTTGTTAATTCTGTAATAACTTTTAATTAGAATTAGAGACACTTATGCAGTTTGTCTGCAACTGTTTAGGAATTGACAGTATTGCTCAGTTGAGTTTGATAAATACTGAAATTTGGGCTAAACTTTTATCTTGAGAAGCTATGACTAACGGGGCTAATGGGGCTTTTCCAGTATCTATGTGTGTTGCTTAATATTGAAGTTCTGAGAATAAGAATCTAACTGTCTTCCAAAAGAGAGGTAGAGGACGATGATATTTTAGCGCTCATATAGAAAAGTTTCTAACATACTAAGTTTTCTCTTTTCTTTATATATAAGATTTTCTCCTACTTCCCTTCCAATTATATTATTAAATTAAAGTTAAACTTTATTTTTTCTGATTATACACATAATACATATTATTCAACATTCAAACATTACAGAAATATGTAATGTTGAAAGTTAAAGTACACTGTAATCTTATATTCTGGAGAAACTGCTGTAAATAGGTATATGTTTTTTCCCCAAAATTTCTCTGTTAAAATATATTTATTATTATTGTGATTTTTAATAACAACTGGGTAATAATACTAAACAACTTTCAACTTGGTTTTTATTTTTAAATTAATATATCTTGAAAATCTTTCCATGACCATACATACAGAGCATCCTGTCTATATAGTATTGCATCACAGGTTATTTAAACAATTTCCTATTGTTGGAAATTTGGGTCGGTTCTCATTTTTCCATATTAAGAACAGTGCTTTAGAGAATATGCTTAAAGTACCCTTGTGTGAGTGTTTTCTGTAGGAAAGTTTTGTGAAAGTCAGAGATGTGAAAATGTTAAATTTCTCTAATTTAGACTTCCTCTAATAGTGTCCCTCCATTTAAAATTATATTAATACCTTTTTTCTTTCTGAAGATATAAGACTAAAGATAGAAATTATTAATACATAACCAGACACCAAAGCAAGAGGTCATAGTAGCAAAAGGCTCTGAGCTTTTAGGTAGGACTTACCTCATTTCCTCACATTTGAGGTTCTTTTTGGTTTTAATGTTTTCCCCTAGAGAACTTAGAAATTGATAACAGCTATAAAAATACTCTGCAGTTGTTGGATGAGCCGCTAATTAGCTTTTATGGAGCATAGTTTTTTTTTTTTTTTAATATTTTCCTAAGAACATTATTCTAGGACATGCCATTAAGGAGTTCAGAGAATCTGGTAGGTTTTGCAGAATGCGGAATGAGTGTATGTTAGCTCCTCTTCTTGTGTTGTTAAAGTTTACCTCTGTTGAAATATTGATCAATTTTAAGGTCTTTAGCCTTGCAGAAAGTGCCAGGGACTGATTTCACTCTTCTGTGTGTGGAAAATGTGAATAAGATACTTTGGCTAAATTTTATGACTCAGGCTCATTGAAGCAGGAACATATCAGGAATTCCTGTGGCGAAGTTTTTATTGACCACCTTAGAGAGTTGATTAGTATTTTCATTGAGTCCGAGCTTTGTTCATAACCATTCAATTAGAGGATTATGTTTCATTCCTCAGAATGAGTGCCTTCTGTTTTGTTTGTGTTCATGGAACTTGTACTTGGAGTTCATTCATGATTTTCTTTGTAATATGTCAGAATGAGTATAGAAAAATATATTTAGAAATATAAATCTCTGGACACACATATACACATACCCTATATGTATATACACACGTGTATTTATACATAAGTGATATAAGCTATATCTTAAAAATATGATCTTTACTAGGTCATTTAGCACAAATACTTTGTGCATTCTCAAAATGAAGATGATGTCTGTCCATATGTATTTTATTAGAAAAAATATTTTTTGATACTTTTTGTATAAAAATTTTCTTAAAGTAAGAATTTCTTAGGACACAGGAGAAACTTTATAGTTTGTATATACTCTTATTTTGATCTTTTTATGGGAAGATGCAACATGTCTAATGTGTTATTGATTATTGCCTATTCACTAGCGTCAGTCACTTTTTTGATAAGTTGAATATTTTAAATCTCTGTGTATATTGCAAAATGTTTATACTTTTGCTTATTTTAAGCAAGATCTAGTAGTTTAAATGCTTATGAAAAATCTGACAACAGCACTTGCATTGTCCTTGATTTGCTTCAGGAAACACCGGACTACCTGCTATTTACCTAAGAGTTGTATTAAAAACTTAATGGTTAATGCTAATTTCTTATCAGCTTGATTAAGTTCGACCTTCTCTGAATTTCCTCCTTGTACTTCTCCACCGTGTTACCGTTTAGGACCTTGCATGTCCTATTTGAAAAGTAGACCCTGGAGTTGCTATCGGTGGTAAGAATCACCTTGTAACTTGTGGTTAGGTGACTGGGGACTGGTTGTGTTGCCTCCTCCCCTTTTTTCCTTAAAGTTAGCCTACCTCTTGATCATGTTTTAGGGTTAGTTTGTCGTTGAGGAGTGGTCATTCCTCCACAGTGAATCACAAAATGAGTAGGTTTAATTAGGCTTCCTGACTCAGCCTGGCTACTCAACCTGCTGTCCTCTGAGCTTCTGTCAGTATAGGCATGCCAGGAGCAAGCTCTCTACTTGGCTCCCTTCCCTACATGGATAATTCCTAAATCTGCATCCTTATTGCTGACCTTTGGAATCCTAGGCTTGCTTCTCCAACTCCTGCTGGATAGGTCTACATTTGGATCCTGACATCAAATTAAACTATTGAGTGACAAGAGTAACTCTGCATCTTAATCACCTAGCGAAGTACCTTGTATCGAATAGAATCCTTAAGTGTTTGTTGTTGCCTCTTATTATCACATGGGCAGTTATAATATTTTTTATCTTGTTTTTGTTTCCAGTTTTTCTTCCTCTAGCCATTTTCATGCCATAGTCAGTCTGATTTTATAAAGTAAAGCTTTTCTCATGTCACCAGTCATGATCCTTGTGGCCTACTGGGTAATGACTCAACTCAAGGTGTGATGGTTAATTTTATGTGCCAACTTGACTGGGCCACGGGGTGCCCAGGTATTTGCTAAACATTATTCTGGGTGTGTCTATGAGGGTGTTTCTGGATGAGATTAACATTTGAATTGGTAGACTGAGTAAAACAAGTTGCCTTTCCCATTGTGGGTGGGCCTCATTCAATCCCTTGATGACCTGAATAGAACAAAAAGGCTGAGTAAGGGAGAATTCACTCTTTCTGTCTGTCTTTGAGCTGGGACATTGATCTTTTCCTGCCTTTGGACTTGAACTTGAACTATATACTATATACTATATACTATATATATATATATATACACACACACATATATATAATCCTTTATATATATCTGTCCTATTGGTTCGCTTTCTCTAGAGAACCCTGACTAATACTCAAGGCATCTATGATCTGGTGCCCTGTGTACATCCTGTGCTCTGGCTGCCCTGCTGATCTGTTCCTCATTCCTGAACACACCTACCTATTCCTTTTTCTCCATCTCTCCTGGGACCAGTCCTTCCTCTTTTTAGTTATTTCAGTGATGTGCATTCTTCAAAACCCAGTTCAGAGCTTGGGTCCTTTGTTAAACCTTTCTTTGCTGTCTTTTCTTGTAGTAGTTTCCTAGCATCCGAATCTCTGTACTGAAATTTTAAGAATTTAGTTATTTGCTGCATTCTAGTGTTATCCTTTATACATTTTTCCTCCTTCCCAACTAGATTATAAACTCCTTTAGGACTTGAACTAAGTTCTATGCTTCCAAATCCTTCACTGTTCTTGGTATTGTCTTTCACTTAGTAAGTGGCCAGTGAGTGTTTACTAATTTTTTTTTTAAAGCACTAAGATCTACCTAGGGAAGAAAAGGCAAATGTGAGGCTTGTGTACCCATACTCCCCCATCTTGAGCCCATGGAAGAAATGTCTTATTCATTTCCCACAGGACCCAGAACTTTTTGTCAATACAATGCTCCAGGGAGACTCTGCCAGTTGTTTGGGGTTGTTACTAGAAATGAAACTTATATATCATCCTTGACCTAGAGCCAACTCTTCTTAAGGAAAAAACTGAGTCATATTTAAAGTCCTGTTGAATTAGCCCTTTCCTGAGTTACTGGTTTGCAACTATTTTTACTGTCATCTGCTTTGCTCTTGTCTCTTGTAATTTCCCTTTGCTCTGCCTCTGGCTAAGTCTTTTCATATCTTCCTCTGTAAATATGCTATGTAGCACATTTGTGTGAATAATTTTGAATAAGAGGGAAGGAGAAGAAATATGGAAAATGAGCTATATGTTCCTAGGCAATTTGGATTTGTCAAATTTTATGCAAATTTCATTCAAGCACGGTGTGATTTTCCTCATTTTTCCTGCAATTGAATTTAGCTTTTGAGGAACATCATTGGAAATCTGACCACATTTACTCTTTGACTCATCTTTTAAGCTCAAAGTATTGCAAACCCTCAGCACTTTTCATCCCTCTTTTCCTGCTCTCCCGCACTTCTAACATATTACAGTTTACTTATGTATTATGTGTATCGTTTATTGATTGTCTCCCCAAATAAGAACATGAAACTCCATGAAGGGCAGGGATCTTTGGCTATATTAGTATTGGCTGTCTTTGGCTGTGTATCCCAAGATGTAGACCAGTGCCTGACATTCAATAAGTATTTGTTGAATTGAGTAGTTGGCTAACTTGCAGCCCTTCACCCCCCACCTCCTCTTTGTTGCCTAGGCTTTCTGTTGTATCTTCTGGGATCTCTCTTTCTTTTTTCCTTTTTGTTACTGAAGATCCCTTCTCTCCAGACCTAGTTAGTTCTTTCAAACAATACAACTACCTGTTCCCCAGATCTGTGCCTTTGTAATAGGCCACATCAGTAACAGAAGTAACAGTCCCTTCGCTGTTGATGGTTTACAAAGCACTTTCACAAATATGATCTCATTTAAGGTATTTTTGAGTCTGTGACTGTGATGAATTCTTTAGGACTTGTCTTTCACCAAAGTATGCAAGTTAGCAAAATCTTGTCCCACCAGGGGATGCAACCATTCTTTAGTATGTGCCAGGCATACCTTTCCCTTGGCTGTGCTTTTGCCAAATTATATATGAGGGGTATGCCTCTTTGACAGTGTCTTCTGGCTTTCTAGTAATAATCATTATATTCCTCAGAAGAGTGCCTATATGGTATAAGGTCCTCAAGTAAAGTGATAAAAATGAGAAAGGAAAAAACAGGCCACCACCAACATACTTTAATGGGACTGTTTTTCAATGCAAGGTACTTGGTTAGATGCTAAAAAACTATTGTTGCCTCAAAGTTAATTTGATAGCAGGAGCTCCACGTGGACCTGTCCAGCAGGCATTGGAGACACAGGCACAGAATTGAGAAGGTTGGCCTGAAGAATGCAGATCATGTAGACATGAGAGCTGGTGACTTTTAGGCTCTCCACCAGTAAATTGCTGTTACTCTCCTTCTGGCCTCCCTCTTTGCTAGGCTATGAAGACGGAACCATTTTCTTCCTAAAGGCCTTCTGTTCTTGCCTCCAAGCCATGGGAGTGCTCAATAACTATTAGTGTCTAATGATGACACAGGAATATTCCTCTGAGCAATTGGAGAGCCGTAGGCATGTCACACATTGACAGATGCTCACAAATCTCTTTTTGCTGTTTTGAAATATCACTGCCAGGGGAGTTGTGTACAACTTGTTCTGACAGAGTGGTCTTAAATATTCATTCCTTTTACCTATTACTTTAAGAGCAATGCCAGCATTTAGGCTTCAGGCTCCCAGTAGCAATTTTGGAGAAATTGTATTATAACTTTTTCAAGATACTTATTTTCATATAGCTCATTTATTTATACATTAATATATTAATGTTATTATTTTGAATGATGGAATATGCACTTTGAGGTTAGTAGAAGGTCAGGGGTTAAACAGAAGTCTTTAATCAATAGTACTCTCTGGTAGGTTCATTAGCAAGTACTTATAATTGTGGGAAGCAACATGGGCGTAGTGAAAAGAGGATACAGTTTGGATGCAAATCTGGTTCAAATGCCTGCTGTACCTTTTAGTAAATGTATGACTTTGGACAAGTTACTTTCCTGTGATGAACTTTAGCTTCCTCGTCTTTAAGTGAGGGTAATAATGCCCAACCCAGGGAGTTTCTGTAAGGGTTAAATAGGATAATTCATGTGAGGTGCTTAACATGGAAGTAATAATCAATACATGGTAATTGTTATATATATGTACTGAGGCTCTATTAGCAGTGTTCTAGGGACTGTTTGGGGGGTCTTTCAAAAGATGTGTGAGATATATGTCTACAAGGCCACAAAAGATGTGACAGATATGTATTTGACACACAAAAAATCAGGGCAGTATGTGATGAAGTGTTATTTGTGCAGCAAGTAAGTACAAGAGACCAGAAAAGTAGAGGTCATTGTGGTCATAGTCTTCAAGAATCATGGTGAGGTTGTATTAGGATTCCTTTGGTCGTAAATTATAGAAATTTAAACTGTAGAGAAAGAGAACTTATTGGCTCCCATGGCCAAAGTATGGGAGAAGGGAGGTGGGTCTCAGGGAAGCCAAAACTGAAAATTCTTAGACCATCAAGACTCTCTGTCTCTTATCTCTGTTTCTCTCTGCATCAGTTTCCTCCACATGACTGGGGATATGGCTGCCAGCAAGCCAATGACCACCCAGAAAGAGTGCCTGACCTTCCCTTAGTCTAAATCTCAAAATCCCAGGAATGGCTCTGGTTGGCGTCGCTTGGGTGTTCCTGTGCTTGTGGCCAGGGGCGCAAATTATCTGGTAATTGGCAACTCCATCTAGAAATACATAGTTGGGGTGGGGAAGAGGAACAGTTTCCTAAAAGAAAGATTGTACCATTCTGAGAAGAAAAGAGGGATGCTGGACAGCAAGAGCAGGAGGTGTGTTTACTCCTGAGGGAGAAGAGGAGAGCTTTAGCTGGTTGTGGGGAGAGAGGCTCATGTGTAGAACACTGAACCAAAAGTATGGAGTCTAGAATGAGAAGGTGGTTTGTATTAGTGAAATAGGGTAAGGTGGACTCAGAGTGAATGGTTTGAAGTGGTTGGTTGAGGAGTTTGGACTGATCTGATGGAGCATAAATCCTAAAAACTGACATCAAATTGACATAGTCATGTTGGTTTTTATTCTTTAAAAAGAAGTTTCGTATTGTAGGCTGAGTATTTGAATTGTAACTTGAGGACTAAGTTGAGTGTGGTTCAGAAGTTACACTCATTCAGTATAGACAAGGTGGTCTTTGCAGTCAAGAGGCAGATGTCCATCCTGGCACTTCCTTAAGAATGAGATGTTATCAAGCATTTATCTTACCTTTCCTGTAAAAACAAAAACATGATTGTATTTCGGAGTAACCAAATAGATGATTTGGACCAAATCTTGTTTTTAGAAGAATTCCAAGTAACAAATGCAGAAGGAATGATACAAATAAAATATTACCATTTTGTTACCCTTAATGAAATAACAGATCTAGGGAATGATCATCAGTAACTGCTAAAACTATTAGGTCAAAGGCTGATGGAGAATTTTATAATTGATGGATAAGGCTAAAAACTCCTGAACCCACTGATCAATCTTAACATTACAAAAAGAGCAAGAAGTAGATATTAGGTGCCTCCTAATTTGATGCAATAGCAAATGTACAGAACTGTCTCCGAAGTTTCTTGCCAAAAAACTGAATGTGCTTCTGATCAAGCCTTTACATCTGACTACTAGTTTATAAGAAGCATAGGAAAAAGGACCATGTTAAACAATACTGTGGAGGTGTAATCAGCCAAATCCAGAATGTAGAAATTTGTATAGGACAAATTACTCAGTTTGTTCAATAAATAAATGTCAAGAAAAACAAAGAGGGACGAGGAACTATTATGAAGAGTCCTAAGAGACATATCAACCAGGTTTGGATCTTGATTTGCATAAATCAACTAGAAAGTAAGAATTATAAAATTATGAGACAATTTGTAAATGTAAAGGGTATTAGACAAATTAGAAGACTTTTTTTATTTTTTTTTTATTTTTTTTTTTGTGAGGAGATCAGCCCTGTGCTAACATCCGCCAATCCCCCTCTTTTTTTGCTGAGGAAGACGGCCCTGGGCCAACATCCGTGCCCATCTTCCTCCACTCCATATGGGACGCCGCCACAGCATGGGTTGCCAAGCAGTGCGTCGGTGCGTGCCCGGGATCCGAACCAGCGAACCCTGGGCCGCCGCAGCGGAGCGCGCGCACTTAACCGCTTGCGCCACCGGGCCGGCCCCTAGAAGACTTTTTTTAAAAGCAGTGATAGTATTATTATTTTAAGAAGAGTCCTTATTTCTTAGATACATACTGAAATTTTTTTCAGATTATATGATATTGCATTAGTTTCCTATGACTACTGTAACAAATTACCATAGATAGGGTAGATTTTTTTTTTTTTTTTTGTGAGGAAGATCAGCCCAGAGCTAACATCCATGCTAATCCTCCTCTTTTTGCTGAGGAAGACCGGCTCTGAGCTAACATCTATTGCCAATCCTCCTTTTTTTTTTTTCCCCAAAGCCCCAGTAGACAGTTGTATGTCATAGTTGCACATCCTTCTAGTTGCTGTATGTGGGACGCGGCCTCAGCATGGCTGGAGATGCGGTGCATCGGTTTGCGCCCGGGATCTGAATCTGGGCCGCCAGTAGCGGAGTGCGTGCACTTAACCGCTAAGCCACGGGGCCGGCCCGATAGGGTGGATTAAATAACACAAATTTATTCTCTCATAGTTCCGGAGGCTAGAAGTGTAAAATTAAGGTGTAGGCAGGGCCATGCTTCCTCTGAGATTCTAGGGGAGAATTCTTGCCTCTTCCAGCTTCTGGTAGCTGTCTTTGGCTTGCAGCTGCATCTCTCTGCTCAGTCTCACATGACCTTCTCCTCTATGTATGTTGGGGCTAATCTCCTTCTGCCTCTTGTGGACATATGTGATTGCATTTAGGGCCTACTCGGATAATCCAAGATCAATTCCTTCTTAAGATCCTAAATTATAGTTATATCTTTCGCCATGTAGGGTAATATTCATAGCATCTGGGGATTAGGAAGTGCTATATCTCTGGGGGCCATTTTGTCTGCTTACCTCAGATATCATATATGAAATTTGCTTTAAAACAACCCAGCAGAGGCAAGGAGTGGAAATGGGAGGTTATGACTGGCTGAATTATGATTGGCTATATGGTGTTAATTTTTGAGCTGAGTAATGGCAGTTTATTCTATTGTTCTCTCTACTTTGTATGTGTTGAAAGTTTCCGTACTAAACAGTGAAAACAAACAAAAAAGGTAAAACTCTCACACCAAGATTCCTTAGTAATTGGTTCCTCTCAGAATCTGGAAAATACCATATTCACCCCTGATAAAATTTCACAAAGATTAGGTATGAGACTTCTAATATCCTGGTTAATCCATCAAGCTTTCACTACCTTTTTAGACATACTTCTTTGTGCTTCTCAAGAAAAGTAAAGGGTGAATGAAAATCCTTTCACTTGGAATTCAGAAGTTGTAAGATATAAGATGACCTGAGGTTTAGATAAGATAACTCCTTTTTCTCTTCCTTGCTAAAATATTGGTGAATGCACGAAGTGGCATGGTTGTCTTTGGAGACTCGTGGGCAAAGTAACTTATCGTGACATCTTTGTCAAGGAGAGGAAATCGTGAGAGGGTCAACATTTTTATTATAGGGCTCATCTTTCAACTGTGTTTTAACGTGATCATAAAATGTCCAAGTGAGCTGCAGCTTGGCACATAGAGTACGCTCCCTGGCATAGTTCAGTAGTAATCAATATTTTTCTGCAAATTACTTTTTTTGGTAGTCCTTACAGTGTCATAAGGCTTTAGATTTTAATTCTTAAATCAAGTTTTTTTTTTCTGTTTTTCCTTAAAAACCAAAAAATAATGAGATTTTTCATGATTTCCCTTCCTTACCCCTGTGCTGGAAAGATTTCAAGGTATACATTTAAAAATAAGCCTATGAGGCAGAGTGCAGCATTTCTCAGGGAGCTATGTGGCATATCAGAAGTATAATAGTTCTCAAAATACCGCTGCATGCCCAATTCAGGCTCAAGTGTCTGTGTTATAAATGATCATGACTGTCAAGATAGTGTTTTAGGCTATTCAAGTTACTTCACATGTGCTTTAGTAACTTAATGATTTTTTTCTAAGGAAGGAAAACAGAAATTCATATGCAGAATTTCTGATCAAATAATGCCTTGGTTGTGGCTTGAATCGCCAAAAGCAGCATGTTTAAAAATACATTTAGCCTTTAGAAGTGAGTTTATTGACATACTGTGGTTTTATATCCTTTTCTCAATGATTTTCATATTAAACTTGTTTCTTTCCAAGTTAAAAGCTGAATTTTGTAGGAGTGATATAAACTCTAGTTGCAAAATCTCGTAATTAGACTGTCTTTTTTTAGCTTGTGGAATTAGAATTTAGCTGGGACATTTGTTGTTGATATATGAGACTACTAAAACCCAGTTACCTCTTTTATGTTTGTTCTGAGCTGTGGTACAAATTGGTCTGTATATGTCAGATGCAAAAACATGTGGCCAATTCAGTACGAAATTAGACTTTTTGTGGTATATGTGTTCATATAGTCTATAAGGCTGGCTACTTTTTGAACTTTTTATTACACTGCTATGACATTGTAACCCAGGCTTACGAGAAAGCTATATTTTTTTGGAGAGTGTGAACTAGAGATGGCATATTGTAGCAATATAGATAAAAAAATGACTTTTTCATGTGGGTAAAGTGGTGAAAGAATAGACTTAAATCCTTGCAAGCCTCTTGGGCATTCTAGTTGCTTACTAAATAGATTATAATAAAACTTGATGGTGATTATTAAACTTCTCAGCCATTCCGTCCTTTTAGAATTGTAAAATCACACAATTTATGTACCCTGTAATAAGGGAGAAATGATGTATGGAAATAATTAAGATAGTGTTTACTTTTCGCTTGCTATAGTATCATGCTAATCTGTTCTGCATTTTTTTAGTGTGTGCTTTTGTGCACGGAAGAAGTAGTTACTCAGTAATAGTCTTTAAGATATAGGTTCTTTTATTACTCAGATGTGGCACAATTTTTCAGGAACACATTTTTACATAAAATGAGATACTTAAATTTTGTTTTTCTCTTTGCTACTTTTTCTTCTTTATCTAAAGGAAGATAAAATACGGTGTAGAAAACTGATTGAAAAAGAACCCTAACATTTGCATGATGTTTTTTTGGTTTGCAAATAATTAACAAATGAGGAACTCCTAGGCAAAACCAAAGCATTATCTTTGAGTAAATAACGAAAATAGGATACCATCCAACACTTTACTGATTTTCCATCCTTAGTATCTCTCAAATCCATTCATTTCTCTCATCTGTATTAACTCCACCCTCTCTTCTAGATTATTACAGTAGCTTCTTAATTGGTCTTCCAGCTTCTCTCCTGTCCGCTCCCAAAATGGTTCTCCACTCCAGCCTTAGGGATGTTTAAACAATGTAAATTTCATGGTGTCATTTTTCTTCCGCACCTCCCCTCCCATTTTGAAATCCACTTGGGACTTATCATCATTCTTAAGGTAAATAAAGATCCTTAATGTGTGTCAGGCTTTGTGGAGTCCAGCCCGACTATCTTGCCAGCCTCATCTCATACCACTTTCACTAGCTCTCAATACTTTAACATCACTGTCTTTCTTTCAGTTCTTGATGTGCCCATATTCTTTTTTTTTTTTTATAATTTTATTTATTTATTTATTTTCCCCGCAAAGCCCCAGTGGATAGTTGTATGTCATAGTTGCACATCCTTCTAGTTGCTGTATGTGGGATGCGGCCTCAGCATGGCCGGAGAAGCAGTGCTTTGGTGCGTGCCCGGGATCCGAACCCCGGTCACCAGCAACGGAGCACGTGCACTTAACTGCTAAGCCACAGGGCCAGCCCACCCATATTCTTTTAAAAAGCCACAGAGCCTCTGCGCATGCTGTTCACTCTACTCGAACACTGTTCCTCCCCCACCGCCACCATCTCCATACTCTCCCCATCAGCCCCCTTTGCTTAATTAGTAAACTCCTATTTATCTTCAGCTCAAACCTTGTTTCCTCAGGGAAGCCCCTTTACACTAGTTGGGTCTCACTATTATAGGTTTTTACATCACCATGTATCTTTTTTTGCCTCATTGGACTGACTTATTGGTTATAATTTATGTGCTTATGTAAATTGTCTTCATAAGGGCAGGTAGTTGGCCTGTTTTTGCTCACCATTATATCCTTAGGCTTTAGCACAGTACCTAGCACATATTAGGTGCACCATAAATATTTGTTGAATGAATGAATGGCATGAAAAAATGGAATCAGATATAGCTGGGCCCTAATCAATTAAGTGCACACACAATGCCAATACCAAAGACATTGTAAAAAGCGAAATGTGCTCTTCAAAGAGTTCATCCAGGGAGGTTGCCTGCTTATTCCATAGCTGCTGCTATGAGGAATTTTGGAACAATTTCAAAGAATTGTCTTGAGAAATGTTTACAAGCCACATAAGAAAAACACTTATCCTTTTGATTAACAATAATATTCAGCTTGATGATTTTTTTTATTTTCTAAATGTACTTCCAACTTACAGATATCAAATTCCATTTTCAAAGAAACAAATTTGCCACAGTTGAAAATTTCAAAAGAATGTTATATACATGAAGGCAGCCTTAAAAGAGTTGTTCCTAAAATGTTTTGAGCATTGGCAGGCATTTTTGTAATAAGTGTGTAGTCTTTGAAGGGGCTAATACTCCTGTGGATGTGTGGGTTCTGCTATGTTTCTGTTAAAATCTTTCATGAAGTCACTCTTCATGCTGTAAGGATGTTGCACTTTTGCTTCTGGCCATGGGACAGAGGGATGCGTTTTACTTTCTTAAGTCATTCACTTCATCTTTGTGCTTTTCATCCACTACAAGCAAAATAAGTCTTGCGAAATTTGTTTTTTACCAGAAAGGAATGTAATAGTGAATTGAGTTTTTTATAAAGTGCTTTCAATTCCTTAGATGTTGAGTTCTGTGTTTAGCAAAAGTCCCTGTTAGAGTGAAAGATCACAGAACTGGGATCACATTCTTTCATTGAAAAGTATCAAGGATTGTGCCAAGGTCTACTATTCAAGATTATTTGTTGAGTCCTTTCGTTGATTTAGCCACTAGCCCTTATCTTCTGTTGTGCGAGGTCCTGCCCTTTTACCTCTTGATTTTCAAAGAAAGTTACTGTGTGTACTGCCTTTCTCCAGGAGCTTAAATCAGTATTGATTTTAAGCAGAACTAACTGAATTTAAAATAATACACATATGTCTGTGCTTTTTAATCTACGGGAACACTTTTGGATGTGCTGAACTGATAACTGCAGCTATTGGAGATTATCTTCTAGCAGGACATTTGTCACTGCTCCTTTCAGGTCACCATAAGCACGGTACTTTTCACTTGTTCACCTTTGGGGAAGGGCAGTCAACTCAACATGATAAGGATGCCTTCAGAACAGTAGACAGCTCTGTAAGTGAACATTTTTGTGGGAAGCCTTAGTTAGGTGGCCATTAACAAAAGTTCTATTGACTTTTTGTTCTCAAGTGTTCTTGTTAGTACCTGAACAGCAGAGGTTTGGCTTTTATTTACATTTTGTTTGGTTTGCTACTAGCCAACAAAGGCTTACATTTTCATATTGCTTCAGTGCTGAAAGTATTTACTTATGCAGATATATTTCTTGTGCCTCCTTACACAAATATATTTTCTGTGCCTAGCAGTAATATCAAGATTTGTGAGAGAATGATTTTTCTGAATTTGGTCTTTTGAAGAGTGGTACTATGCTAAATATCTTCTTTGGCAGGTCACTGCTTTTTGTTAAATAAGGCTCTTAAAAGAAGACCTGTCAGTGTTTGTGCAGAAGACTCACTGTGTTCTCTGTCTGTCTGTGTGAATCTCAGTGAATCCTGTCTGTGACTGAGTTATAACCTCGTACCTGAATCAGTGACATTTATCTGTGTGAGCCTTGGCCAGCCACTCCCTACCTCCAAATGGAATTGTCCCCAGAAGGATTTGAATACTGTTAAATGCGTTTTGACCGAGATGCTGTTACTTCAGCATTAAGCCCTTTATTATTTTTTTTAATAAATCATCTAATTTTAAGCTGGCGTCATGTTATTATGTGTATTTAATGGATACAGTTCTTGTGCTCATCACTTATCTGATTGTTGTGCTATTTCCTGTGTGGGATGTTAAGGGAAAGAGAATTACTCTTCTGTGTGAGGTAGTGTCATCTTGGGACATTATTTTGTTGTGGCTCCGAGAAGTCTTAGGAATGATGGCGGTAATGTGCTCAAGTCACTTGTGCTCACTGGATGAGCACTGAGATGCTGTAAGGTCATGAAAAGTTAATGGAGAATTAATACCTTGTAAACATAATCCGCTATTGTTTTTAATAGTGACCTACTCATGTTCAGGCAACCTTTTTTTTTTTTTTTTTGAGGAAGATCGGCCCTGAGCTAACATCCATGCCAATCCTCCTCTTTTTGCTGAGGAAGACTGGCCCTGGGTTAACATCCGTGCCCATCTTCCTCTACTTTATATGGGACACTGCCACAGCATGGCCTGACAAGCGGTGCATCAGTGTGCGCCTGGGATCTGAACCCGGGCGGTCAGCGGTGGAGCGCCTGCACTTAACTGCTACGCCACGGGAGCAGCCCAGGCAACATATATTAAAATATTGTAACATGAGCTGAACAATTTAAAACTGATTAAAAAGGGGTAATAAAGGATTTAGGACTGACTATTCATTTAGCTGTGAAATCAGTAGGCTGCCTTGCATGACAGTTTTCCTAATCTTTTTATAAAGAGGAAGCTGAAGTGAAGAGAGGTTAAATAGTGTGTTCAAAGTCATGTAGGGAATCAGTGACAGAGCTGGGATCTGAACCCGGAACTCTCTGACAGCAGAGCTGGTGATCTTGACCACTCTGCAGTCCTGCCTTTCCTGTGGGAGGAACGCATTATGTGGCATAAAAAATAAGACAGACTCCTTTTATTGACAAGATGAGACAAATTCAGATTTAGAATATAAATTAATAAGTTATTTGAGCTTTTATTGAACCAGCAATTAATTCAATTTAATAGAAATTTACCAGGGCCCTAGCATGTATGAAGCACCATGCTAGGTGCTAGAGAGGGTATGAAATCACCAACTGTCAAAACTGGAAAAATATATAGAAAAATAACCTTTATACATGACAGAATTCATTCGCTCAGCAGACATTTATTTGGCACCTATGGTGTGCCAGGACTGGGCTAGACACTGAGAATCATCTATCTATCAATTCATCCTAAACTTTTGATCACCTACTGTGTGCCAGGCACTATTCTAGATACTTGGAATATAGTTAAGAACAAAGCAGGCAAGGTCTGTATTCTCATTCAGTGTACATTCTAGTGGGAAGGAGACAGACAATAAATAAGTAAGAGAAGACCTGTTTTGCAGAGAATTAAAATAGGATGGTGTGCAGAGAGTGACTGGGTGGCTACATTAGATAGTAAGATTAGTAAGATTTGGTCTTTGCCCTGGAGGAGACAGACATGTAAATAGCCAACTGCAGTATGGTTCTGTATGTGCAGTGATCGACGTATGAACCAAACGCTGTGGGGGAAGCCGACTGTGAAGGGCCTTGCACATATGCTCATGAGAGAACTGAAGGATGACTGTAAGCAGTGTGTTGACAGGACCAGATGTGTGTTTAGGATGGTGATTGTGGAGTGGTCTGAAGTATAGGCTAGACAGGGGGAGACTAATGATGGGATGTGGTAATTACTCTGGAATTACAGCCATAGACATGTGCAGGAGGACAAGAGAGAAGGAAGTGTTACTTCTCACTGACAGAATTAGGGAAGGCTTCCTGAGTGAGGTGATATTTAAACTTGGTCTTTAAACATGCAGAGATGAAGGGGGGGGGCCGCATCTCATGATTATATTTCCATGAACAAAAGTGAAAAGATCCAGCTTATTTTGGGAGTGGCTAGACTTATGGACTGGCTGGAGCACAGGCTGTGTGAGAGAGAAAGCCATGGGGTGGGGGGTTAGGCCTGATATCCTGGGTTGCTTCAGGTAAGCAGAGGGAACCCACTGAAGGTTTTTAGTAGACCGAAAAAATCACAGCCTTAGGAATATTATTCTTGCAGTAGTGTATAAGATAAATCGGAGTAGGGAGAGAGAGATGGCTGAGAGATAATTCAGGAGGCTATTTGATGGCCCTGAGGTGATGGGGCTCTGATCTAGGATGGGGGCCCTGGGCTGGATTACAGATGGTGGGAACTGTGTGCAGGTAGAAATAGTAAGGCAGACTGCTGATGAGATGTGGGGAAATTGAGGAGAGGAGGGAGAAAATTGATTCCAAAAATGTAAGCCTAGATGACTGAGAAGACAGGATTTCTGTGACAAACCAGGGATGGCAGAAGGAAAAATGTGTTTGAGAAAATAGATTACTTAGATTAGTTTGGGACTTGTGAAGTTAATGTGCTGGTTGTACCTTGAGGTAAAAGTGTCAGATAAGTAAATGAAAATAAGATCTTAGCTCTGGGTTAGAAAATGTAGATTAGGGTGATAATTAAGTGACTCTAGTTGTAGGATAGGTGGCATTGGCCGGAGACTTACTTGTTAAAAGAGAGAAAGGAGGTGAGGATGGAAATTGAGAAACATCTTAATTTTGGTTATTTTTATTTTTGGTCTTGCACTTTAGCGCTAATAATCTCTTAGTCGAACTATACTGTTGGACTTCAGCCCTTTACTCCCAGCTCAGTTCACTATATTGCTTGAAAATTTGTGCATATGTGCCATATTATCTTGACTTCATTGTAGAATTCAGTTTTAATCAGGGACAACATAAAAAATAACAGCTTTGTGGCCTCATTTGCTGTTGGGATGCTATTGGGAAATTTTTCCACCACATCTTTCCTTGTCTCCTAGAGCAGCTCTTTCATAGTAATAGGAAACAGCTTTGCTTCCCTGGAGGAGTGCAGTTATTTGTTCCTCCTGGAACATCATGTAACTAATCACATTTACTTTTTCACCTTGGCTGCTAGGAAGCACAGGATCAAATTCTCTGCTCAATTGTAGTAACTACAAGACCTTATGATCTCCATATTTGAGTTATATTCCAATATCTCTTATCCCAGCCACAGTCTTCAGTTTCTTCTCTATGCTTTCCTTTGTGCTGATTTTAGTTTTCTTCTTTAATACAGGCATTTCTCATAAGCCACCTCAAATTCTTTGTTGAATGAGATAAGGGCTAAATAAATAATGCCACTATGCTGTTTACTATATGAATGAGGTATACTTAGAATGTTTTAGATCAGTACATAAATATAAGGACTCATTATATTTTAAATTTATATCTTCTTTGTTCTCTGTGATCTTTGTCTTCATTGATAGTTTTTAGACAAATGGTACATATATTCACAGATTGTAAAACTAAGTGAAAAGTGATAGAACAGCGAGAGCCTAGTTCATGAGTAAATATTTGCACGCTGGTCCTGTCCACTCTGCCTCTTGCTCAGTTAGTTATTTGTTTCCAAGTGTATGAATCTTTGCAATAAGAATTGGAGTTTTTTTTGTCAGTCACTCATAAATTTTAATAGTTGGTCCATGTGGAAACTTGGAGTTGATGTTATTCATGGCCTGGGACTAATCACTGGAATTTGAGCTAACGTGATCTAGTAATGCTTTTATTTCCAGTCACTTTATGCAAACTCTGCCTCAGAAGACTGTGTAGTCTTTGTGGGTTGTTTGCTGTTGAGCAATGAATAGGTCACTGGTTAGGGAAAAAGAATTGACCTCTTACCACCAATCATTCCGAGATTCTGTTGTCCAAAGAAAGATATTTTCTTTTTCATTCAGTAGAAGGAAACTTTTGCTCTCAGTGGTCAGATGAGTAACTAGACTCTTTTATGACAAAAATCTTATAAATTAAAATAGCCAAATAAGGGTGTATCTATTATTATTGGATTTGTCCTATGTAGCCTCCAATAGAAAATTTCCCCCAATTTTAAACTTGACAAAATGTCATCCTTCTCTCAAACTAACTTGTCAGTTCTTCTAAAGTGGGAAGACTGAGGACCTATGGATATAAATTTAAGTGGTACAAAAACTTTGTAGCATCAAATGGGATATTTTTAGGAACTTTGTTTTAAAAATAGTCATTCCTAAATACGTCACTTTTGTTTGCTTCAGACTGGTGACCTACTTTCTATTTACATGAAGTGTCAAATGTTGACATCAGAATATCTTTGTGATTCAATTTGTATAAGGAAAAATGAATTCAGTTAAATAACACAGTAGCATTTACTTATTTAGACTCCATCTCATTCTACAAAAAGGAATGCAGTTATTCTAAACGTGGCAGTAATGCTTGAGTACCTTCTCAGTGAGTGCTAAGGTATGGGTTTTGCAATCTTGATAGAGCTGAGGCCAGCTCTTCTGCCTCTTGTCCATGTTAAATTTCTTGGTTTTCAGTAGAGCTTCTCAGCCTTGCTCAAACATATCATTGGTTATTGTAAAAAAAAATAGGATTTTTATTACATTTGACAGAATCTTCTATCAGGAACCATAGGTTGAATTTGTTTCTGATCTCAGTATCAAAAATAGTTGTTCTTTCTCTGAGCAACTGGTTTATTTTTACACTGTGGACACTGAATCTTATAACAGATCATGTTTCCCTCTACATGTTGGCTGCAGCAAAGCCTAGAGTCCCTGCCTCCCTCCTTTTCCCTCCTTCCTCCGCCTTAAATGTCTACAACACCTCTCTTCTGGGTCTCATTCTACTTTGTGGTTACAGTGATTGGTACACTTATCTTTTCCTAGTTTAAAAGCTATTTGAAGACAAAGATTCTACTACTTTTCTGTATATTCTTTGCAGTGCTATCACAGTGCCTTGTACACATTTGGCACTCAAATAATGGCTGAATTGAGTATTATTAGGCCATTCAAAAATAGTTCCTGTTGAGCCCTCCATGGTGATAAGGATAAGGAGAAAAAATTATGTAGTATGCCAGTGAAGGTTTTGAAATATGCTGAGGGTCAGAGGGATTGTATGTTTGAAAATGTGGTATGGTGAAAGGGAATGCTCCTAAGGATCAGAAAAGAATGCTGAATATAGGAGCCACATATGCTATTTTCCTCTTTGTGTCATATCTAAATATACTGCTGTATCGAAGTTGGGAGCCTGGCATCTCCTAACTTTGCTCCGGTAAGAAAGGTCAGTTCTCTCCTCTCACAGAAAAAAGATAAGGGGTTTTGTTAGATGAGGAACAATTTAATCAGTGAAAGTTTAGAAGTTAGCTTTGAGATCTATGCATACAAATAGTGTGGATCATACCTACTGGGTAATGTCTAAAATAGTTGTGTCAACATCTCTACAATAGTTGTAATAAGATAGTTGTGAGCCATAGCCAATCATCTGTGTATTCAACTGTTATTCTATATGATTAAATTCCAGTACAACTAAAGAATCTAGACAGACCCATGGAGTGAATTGTAATAGTATGTGACACATAGTCAAAATTCTTTAATAGGAAAGTGCACTGAAATGAAAATGAACCTAGTTAACTGAAGGCAAAAGATCATCAACTTTAGACATTGAGTTGGTTACACTTTATTTTATAATGAAGTTTACAAAATCTATATTTGGTGTGTTGAGAAGGAAAAACTTTTTTTTTTAATTTAAAAATATGTTATATTTTATGAGTTATCACACGTTATTGGTAAGCATTATGATTCCAATAGTAAAAATTTAAATATTAGTTGCTTAGAAAAATACTAACTGGAGAAACGACTTCTTTGAATTGTATATCTCTCTGTCTTTTCCTTTGAAAACCAAAGCATAAGATTTATTTTATTAAAAAAAAAAACTGAGGACCAGCCTGGTGGCATAGCAGTTAAGTTCACATGCTCTGCTTCAGCGGCCTGGGGTTTGCAGGTTCAGATCCTGGGCACGGACCTACACACCGCTTATCAAGCCATGCTGTGGCAGCCATCCCACATATAAAGTAGAGGATGATGGGCACGGATATTAGCCCGGGGCCAATCTTCCTCAGCAAAAAGAGGAGGATTGGCAACAGATGTTAGCTCAGGGCTAATCTTCATCACCAAAAAAACCTCATAAAACAAACATAAAAACCCCCCAAAACCCAAAAAAATTGCCTTACCAGAATTTCATTTTTTTAAAACTTTGCTAAAGGTCTTGAAAGAATGTCTTTGAAGTAGTATGTAGTTGAAAACACACCTTTAAGGATCCTTTATTGAATTAATGAAATACCAATTATTCAGCATAATACTGATTATATTATTTAGTTTCAAGTTTACTTCTAAAGCATGTTTTCTTCAAATGAAGCTTAAACATTGTTTTTGACATACAAATATGTTCTAATTCTGCTAGGCCCAGATGAAAAATCTAGACCTTAGTTTCTAGATCTAACTAATGGGAACATCCGTTCTAATTAATGATAAAGATTGTGCTCTATGAAGCTCGGCATAAATAATTAGAAGGGGGTGCTGTGGTGTTGAAGCACTGACCCTGGAGTCTGACTGCCTCCTGGGGTCATTGTGAGGATTAAATGTTTATTATTCATGACAAGGATTTAGAAGAGTGTCTGGCACAAAGTAAGTGCTATGTGTTTGCTCTTTTTATTATTGCTGTCATGTGGCTTAAGCCATTTATCAATGTAATTAAAAAAATAGTTTTTATTGCTCCCAATAGGGTTGGAGCCTCCTCTGAAGCAACTGAAAGGGCTTCTGCTATTAAAAGTTACAAAAAAAGCTAAAGAGTTTTGGAACTCCCCCTCTGCTTCCAGTCCTCTTGCACTCTATGATGATGTTACTGAAATTCTGTGGGCTGGCCTCTGTTTCCTCATCTAGAAGGGGACATTACCACGGTGATGGATCTCTGATATCTCCGAGCCACAACAGTTCTGTGATTTTTGATCTTGCCTTCTGCTTAAGCAAGCAGATTGAGATTATTTGTGTCAAATTCCTTGATCTGGAATGGTAGAATTTTAGAAGTGGAAGGGGCATTAACCAAATAGTCCACTATCTGGGGAACTTATCCCTTCTCTTAGCTTCAATTAGTGGTTTTTTTTTTTTAGATTAGTACCAGTCTTTATTTTTACCAGTCCTTTATCTTTTCATCTGGAGCACTTTTTACATACCATGTAATATATTTATTTATTATGTTTATTGTTTATCTCTATCTCCCTGCTTGAATGTAGGCTTCATAGGGATAGGGATCTTTATCTTTTTTGTTCAAGTGCCTGGCACATAGTAGGTGCCACGTAGGGGCTCAGTAAATATTGTTGGATAATTGAATGGATCTTCAGTTGCCTAGTGAACATTTCTGTTAATTGGTCACTTCTGATTCTCTTCTAAAACAACTAACTTGCTTTCGTCATTTTCTTATTTGCACCAATGACACTACTTTCATGTTACTGGGAGCAAAATCCTAGAGGAGTTGGTAGCCACACCTGAAACAGAGCAAATTAGATGATTTTTAAGAGGATTTAGATAGTCACTGCCACCAAAGCTCTAGGTGCAGAAATAGTAACATTTCACACAAGGTAGGTGGGCCTGAATCTTCTCAAGTAGAACCTTACGAGCCAGAACTAGAGGTAACTGTCTAACTGCCCAGGAGATTACTTGAAGTTACCTAAACTTGTTACTAAATCATAGCTTCTACTGGGTTAATATTCCCAATATGCCCCCTTTGTCATGCTCGTTGCTTCAGAGACTCCTTTTTGCTTCTAAACAAAGTCCCAACTCTGCAGCTTGGCGGCTGGTGAAACCCCACAGGACTTTCCAGTTCTGTCTCACACTAGTGAGTCAGTTCTCCTTGTCAGTTCCTTGTCACTTCTCTACTCAGCTGAGGCCTCTTCCTTAGTGTCTCCTAAAGCATTCCCGCTCCTGCTTTAAAGTCCCTCTGTTCACCCTGTGCTGTCGTTCATCATGCAGTAGTTTTTTCTTCTTCTTCACCCATCCAAATCTCTGTTTCTTAATCCACCAGGGAAGCTTTTCAGCCCTTACTCACATGAAGCCTTCTGTATCATGTTTTTGGGCTCCCAAATGCTGCATTATTCTTAAATATTCCATTTGCATATTTATTGCTTTCCCTATATTATGATAGCCTTTTTGAGGGGAGGGACTAATGGAATAATGGATTTGGGGGTTAGAGAATGAATCACAAATCGTAGCTAAAGCAAAAACTGCTAAACTGTGGCACAAAATTGACTTAATGTGAGTGTTTTTACTAGCTTTTGATGAAGTTTGCAAGGACGTTAGAAAATGCTAAGATCAAGTCCTTCCTACTTTTTTTGGCATTAAAATGTCCTTTTTCAAAAATTAAATGATGGTAATAATACCTAGTAATAATAATGGCTTCAAAAGTATTATCTTTACTTGGAAAAATAGAAAATTGGCAATTGAATTGGTTGTGTGTGTGTGTATGTGTATATATGTAATTTTACTGGTTTGTGAAATCAGAAAGTCTAGGAAAGACAAGTCTTGGTGGCTGCTAATCGTGGGAGCGTACATACTCCCTCTGTTTACCCTTCACCTGGTGGCCTTTCTCTCCCCTGCTCAGTCACACAGTATTCATTTTTTAGGGTTTCAGACATTGGCTTAAGATTCTCATGCTGTGGTTTGACTCTGGGGAATGCATGAAAGTTACCTTCCGAATATGCAAAAGAGTTTCTTTCTCTTTCTTGAACTTCAAAGAATATTTTTTCTTATTCAGTGCAGATTAATCTAGACAATGGAATTCCATGCCCTTTCCAAGTAAATCAGCTTTATTCATGTCATCAAAAGAGAAATTTTGCATGGCTTTCTAATTTTTCAGGCTGATTGAAAAACTCAGGATACAAAAGACATTAATTTGTTCGTTTGCTTTCCAAATCTTGAACCGTTTGTTCTCTTTTTCCATACTGTAAAGCAAGTTAACATTCTCCTCCTTTTTCCACTTGTTCCACAATTTCAAGTTTTCATTGAATACACTATATGTTTATGCTTGGATTTTGACATTTTAATTATTAGGAGTATTTGATCACATATAATCTTAATAATATTCAACGATACCACATAGCTCACATTTGTGCCAATGCTGACAGAATGACAGGCAGTGGGAGCCAATATTGTGTTCTGCACAGCTGTTTGGTGAGGGGAAAGGCAGGGTGTTCTCATGTTAGAGCAGACATAATGGGATATCTCTTGGTTACTGTGCAGTTCCAGACAATAGACATCTGCTGTTTTAGTCAGAGAGTATTGGTTGCAAAGAACAGAAGCCCACTCAAGTTAAATAAAATAACCTTCAAAACGTGGGATTTAACAGCCAACCTCAGTGACACCAGTGGACCCATGAGGGACTACGGCCTGGGCTGAAAAGTCAAGAATCATGGTCACGTTACCTCCTCTCTCGTGCTGTCTTTCTCTGCTTCTCTGTTCCCTTCTCTTTTACACGGGCCAACATATTTATACCTGCCAGCATTGACATGATCTTTTGATTTTCAGCCCATGTTAGAGCTTTTGTTTCTCATAAGTCAAATTCTCAAAAGCGACAATTTGATTGGCTTAATTCAGCTGGTGGATCTAATCCCCCTTGATCAGGTAGCTACCCTGGGTTCAGTGACTGGTTGGGGTTGGGGTTGGGGAGGACTTAACGTGGTACAGATTGGGCAGCTTATAGTTGGATATTGTTCCTCCTGCACTGATTCTTTGTTTCTAATCTATTCTTTCATATTTTCTATCCTTTAGTCTTTTTGTTGCACATTCTAAGAGATTTCTTCATTGTTATTTTATAGTACTTTTACTGAATTTTTATTGTGATAATCATATTTTCAAAAATATTTTGTAAGTTCTTTATTGTTCTCTAATCATTTTATTTTCATTGTTTCATTCTTGTTTAATGGTTATAGTATCTTCTTGCATCTTTGAGTTGTATTAGAGTTATTTCTTTTTATAGTGCTCTTCTGTTTACCGAATTAACTGTTTCTCTCAGTGTCAGTTTTTTCCCCCTAATATTACTGATTTCTCTTGTAGGGTTGGTTGCCTGTTCATAATTAAGAATGGAAGACTGGAGAGAGTTTCCTCTACTACTTTAAAAAGATCTATATGTAGAGATTTTTTTTTTCCCCCGCCAGCTGCACCTTTCCCTGAGTAGGAATTCCAAATAGAGCTGTGTGTGTGTTCGTGTGTGTGTGTATGTGGTACTGGGTTGTCTGCTCCCTAGCTTTACTTGACCCCAAGAGTGCCCTAATGAGGAGGGTTTACTCTGAGGGACCAAACAGAAGCCTTCGTACGCCATCTCTCACTCCCTGTCACAATTGGTTCAGTTGCTTTAGAGATGAACCCCCCCCCAGGTGTTTTGTCTGTCATTACACTTGGCCAAGCTGCCTGAAGGCTGTGTTAGAGGGTGGGGGAGGTGGAGTGGGAGTGCTGACTGTCATCGCTTCACCTCCCCTATCCTGCCCACTGGGTGACACCTGTTGACTCTGAGCCCTGAACCTCCCTGGGATGCTGCTGAGCAGACTGCCTCCTGGGTGGCCCCTGGGTAGCAGCTTTCCCCTCACTCCTCATCTGTCAGCACATTCCCATTTCCTGTTGTTAGGAGACATTTAAAATTCAAATGTCTTCCAGAAATTTGTTGAAATCTCTTGTCCATTTAAAGTTCTCTTCCAGCAAACTGTTTTTAATCTTATAGAATTCTTCTGTTTTATCTTTTGACACTTTCACATCATTAAGGATTCAGGAGGGACAACCAGGCTGTCAACCATCTTGAAATTGAAGCCTCATCAGGTTGTTTTTCTAAAAAATACCGTTTGGTTTTTGGCTTTTATTTTACTTTTTAAAATGAGAGATATATCATACGTACACACATACATATAAAAGAATATATATCAGTGTATATATAATTTGAAGAAAAATAATAAAATGAACACTGGTACCTACTACATAGATTGAGAAATGGAATATTATATTTTTAGTACCGTAGAAACTTTTGTATGTCCTTCCTTGATTGCATCTTCTTCATCCCCTCTGCCTCCTGTGGTAACCATTATCTTTAACATTTTAGTCATTCCCTTGCTTTTTAAAAAAAAAGTGAATTTGGGGCCGGCCCAGTGGCGCAGCGGTTAAGTGTGTGCGCTCTGCTGCCGCAGCCCAGGGTTCGCAGGTTCAGAGCCTGGATGTGCACCGATGCACTGCTTGCTAGGCCATGCTGTGGCGGCATCCCATATAAAGTAGAGGAGGATGGGCATGGGTGTTAGCCCAGGGCCAGTCTTCCTCAAGAAAAAAGGGGAGGATTGGCATTGGATGTTAGCTCAGGGCTAGTCCTCCTTACAAAAAAAAAAAAAAAAAAATAGTAAATTTATCTTATGTGTATTTATCTTTTTTTTTTTTTAAAGATTTTATTTATTCAGTTTTTTCCCCCCAAAGCCCCAGTAGATAGTTGTATGTATCATAGGTTCACATCCTTCTAGTTGCTGTACGTGGGACTCGGCCTCACGTTGGACGGAGAAGTGGTGCCTCGGGGCGCTCCCGGGATCCGAACCCGGGCCGTCAGCATCAGAGCGCGCGCACTTAACCGCTAAGCCACAGAGCCGGCCCTGTGTATTTATCTTTAAACAAGATATTGTTTAATTTTAGCTGCTTTTGTTCTTTGTGTAAATGGAATCATATAACATGTACTCTTCTGTGCTTTGCTGTTTTACTCAAGAATATGTTTTTGAAATTCATCCATGTTTATTCATGAAGCTATATTTTATTTATCTTACTAATGTATAGCATTGCATTGTAAGACTATAGCACATTTAATTATCTCTTCTACTGCTGATGGACATTTCTGTTGTTGTGTAACTTTTTGCAATCGTGAGAAAGATTGGTATGAATATTGTTCCTATTGTACATATGCCAGAGTTTCTCTAAGGTATAAATCTAACAGTGGAATTGCTGGGTCATAGAGTATATGAATGTTGAGTTTTACTAGGCGATGACAACTGTTTGCCAAACTGTACCAGTATATACTACACTGGTGCATGAAATTGCCTGTGGCTCGACAACGCTTGGTATGATCAGATTTTTTAAAGTTTTGCCTGTTTGTTGGGTGTGAAATCATATTTTACTGTCTGTTTTTAAAATTCAAATGTAATTTATGGGTAGTATAATTTTCCTTATTGTGGATTTAATTTTCATTTTCCTGATTAATGAGGTTAAAGATATATTTTCATATGGCTATTAACCTTTCGTGCTTTCTCTTCTATGAAAATTTGCCATGTTTTTCCAGTTAGTTTTCTCTTATTGACTAGTGGGTTCCTTATATATTCTGGATATATAAGTATGTGTGTGTCTATATATCTATAATATGTGATGGAATTTATTTTTTGTGGGCAGGATCCATTGTACCGGGAGAAAAAGACAATGCTCGTGTCCAGTAGTCGATTTTCTGCAAATATGATTATGACATTATCTCATTTTCTCTTTTTGGTTGTGGTTAATCTTTGAAAAATTTGAGAAGTAAGTTTTGGCACTTTGAAAATTTTGGAGTCTTTTTCCTTCCCTCCTCCTAATCGACCCCTACTGTGAAACAATTTTGGTTGAGAAAGTATCCTTGACATTCAGGCACTCAGAATGTTTTCTTTGGAGTGCATACTCTTAAAGTTGGAGTACGATGCTTATGATGCTTGATGCTTGCAATGCTTGATGCTGACAGATCTGTTTCAGTGGTATCAGACCACAGGCTGGGCAGCACTTGGGCTAGTAGAGGAGTTGGGTTTTGAATCTTGGTCTAGATCTCTCATGTGAGAGCTCATATTTTTCTTGACTGTGGTTAACACATTTTCTTGACTGTGGTTAATGCATTTCTGAAATTTAATGGAAAAGTGAGTTGGCTTTATAAAATGATAACATTCGTTATTACCCATTCTCTTCTCCATTTAACAGTGTACGCTGACGTTAACTTAAGGGACATTTTCTTTTAAGTGATGATATTTCTATAAATAAAAACTTTATGAAATGGTTAAAGTGGTAAATTTTATGTTATGTATATTTCACCAGAATAATAATTTTAAAAGACCCCGAGACTGAAAAAAAAACTCTCTGGAAGACCTAGGACTCTAACGAAAGTGCAAAGGTGACACTCTGAAGTAGTGTATCTGTTTTTGAATGCAGACAGGTCTTTCAAAAGTTAATTCAGATTACTGATGTATGGTAACTAGCAATACCTCTTTTAGAAAAGCTGCTTTTTCTTTGTCAGGACTGTTCTTTTAAGAAGGCTTACTTTTTTTTTGAGTTTTTGTAAATTTTGGAATGAATTTTCAAGAATCATATTTTCATTTATCTTCTGTTCGTAATACTAGCCATCACTTCCACCTCTGCTGTAGCCTCAAGGGCCTTCTTTCATTTTCTCATCACCATCCATTTCCTTCCTCAGGACCTTCCCACAGGTTGTTCTTTTCTCTCTGTCTGCTCTCATTTATTTTATTATTATTTTAAAAAAATTGTGGTAAAATATACATGTTATGGGCTGAATTGTATCCTCCGTAATTCTAATGTTGAAGCCCTAACCTCTAGTACCTCAGAATCTGACTGTATTTGGAGGTATGGTCTTTAAAGAGGTAATTAAGTTAAAATGAGGTCATTAGGGTGGGCCCTGATCCAATATGACTGGTGTCCTGCTAAGAAGAGGAAATTTGGACACAGACAGTTACAGAAGGAAGACCATGTGAAGACACAGGGAGAAGACCGCCATTGACAAGCCAAAGAGAGAGGCCTCAGAGGAAACCAACCCTGCTGACCCCTTGATCTTGCCCTTCCAGCCTCCATAATTGTGAGAAAATAAATTTCTGTTGTTTAAGCCACGTAGTTGTGGAACTTTGTTATGGTAGCCCCAGCAAACTAATAGAATATATAATATAAAATTTACCATTTTAATAATTGTTTTTTTTTGTGTGTGAGGAAGATCAGCCCTGATCTAACACCCATGCCAATCCTCCTCTTTTTGCTGAGGAAGAGTGGCCCTGAGCTAACATCTATTGCCAATCCTCCCCCTTTTTTTTTTTCCCTTTTTCCCCGCAAAGCACCAGTAGATAGTTGTATGTCATAGTTGCACATCCTTCTAGTTGCTATATGTGGGATGCTGCCTCGGCATGGCTGGACAAGCAGTGCGTCGGTGCGTGCCTGGGTCCCGAACTTGGGCCACCAGTAGTGGAGCACGTGCACTTAACCACTAAGCCACGGGGCCGGCCCCCCATTTTAATCATTTTTAAGGGCATAGTTCAGTGGCATTAAGTACATTCACGTTGTTTTGCAACCGTCACCACCATCCATCTCCAGAACTTTTGTCATCTTGCAAAACTGAAACTCTTCACCCTATTCTCCCTTCCCCCCAGCCCCTGGCAACTACCATTCTACTTTCTGTCTCTATGAATTTGACTACTCTAGGTATTCAAATTATGTGAAATCATACAGTATTTGTTCTTTTGTGGCTGGTTTATTTCCCTTTGTATAATGTCTCAAGATTCATTCATGTTGTAGCATATGTCAGAATTTCTTTCCTTTTTATGACTGAAGATTCCCTTGTACATGTATGTCACGTTTTGTTAACCAGTTCATCCATCGATGGACATTTGGGTTGCTTCCACCTTTTGGCTATTGTGCATAATGGTGCTATGCACATGGGTACACAAATATCTCTTCGAGATCCTGCTTTCAGTTCTTTTGGGTGCACATCTAGAAGTGGAATTGCTGGATCATATGGTAATTCTGTTAATTAATACCTAATTAATGTTTTGAGGAACAACCATACTGTTTTCCATAGCGGCTAGACCGTTTTACATTCCCACCAGCAGTGTACAAGGGTTCCAATTTCTCCACATCCTCACCAACACTTGTTATTTTCTGTGTGTTTGGTAGTGGAAATGGTATTACTGGGTAGTAAGGCTTTCAGGTGTAATGCAGTGCCCTTTTGGTTTTGTTGTGGAAAGGTGGTGATAAAATATGGCTTCATAATTATCACAGGGTTAAGTCCAAGAGAGTTGATTCTCAAAGGGTTAAGATGTGGCATTCATATGCCTCTTGATTCAGGCGTATCACCTTGGAGGTGCACCAGGAAGCACTGGAGTTACTGGTGTGAAAGACTGGCAGCCATTTTTTTTCCTATTTGGGCCAGGAACTTTGTTCCTTTAGGTAACTTTGGGTCTGCTTGTGGGATACAGGACCAGCTCTGCCAAAATGCAGGCATTTCTCACTACAAAGACTCTGTGAAATAACTCTTTTGCAGAACAAAAGGGCTAGTAAGTTTGTTACTTTTTTTCCTCCAGGACAGATTTTCACTTTCCTAAGTTTTACAGCTGTGTTTATTTAAAACCACTTATGTACGTAACAGTTACAGTCCGGTGAAGAAAAGGAAGCAAGTTAGGCAAATTAGGACTCAGAAATCTCAAGCAGAGGTTGTAGAAAAACTCAGGAAGCCTGAGAGATGCATGGGAGCTTCCTGAAGGGCATTTTTGTAATCATGAAAGAGTTATATGTTTGACCATAAATGTTGCACTATAACTGCCTGAAAGATTAGAGTCAAAGAGGTCGAGTTAGGAGTATTTATAAATACATCTGTTAACTTTAGTTTGTGTGTGAAAATGAAAATCTTATGTGGTTTTATTTTTTCTTTCCTTGTCCACTTGTGTGATTTCCCTTCACGCCAGCAGCAGTTCTTGGTGGCTTGCAGTGGCAGAACAAAAATCATTCTTTGCTGTGGTTTGGGACAGACAGAACCACCCTGTCTCACTGGGAGGTCAAATCCCTGTCACCACCCCTCCTCCATCTTGCCATTCTAAACTCCAGTTTGTATAGATGATAATTGGACTCAGAAGCAGCTGGGTTTAGCAGTCACAGGTACATAGGGTTAAGGGTTAACAGCAGCATCACAGTACCCAGTAAAATTAATTTAACACACACAACTCATATTTTTCTTTGTGCAATTTGTACACCTACTGGTTTGAAAACTCACAGTAAATATAATTAAAGCTATTGCAGGCAAAGAATATAAGGATGTGTCCTCTATTATTAGCTAGTCTTCAGCATCACTGGAATAATAGCTCTTTGTCTACGAATCCTGAAAACTCTGCCAGCGCTTTATAGGCTTTGTAAACTGAGATAACCACTGCTGTCATTAAAGGAGGGCAGGTCATGCCCCAGCAGGGATCAACTACTCTTTTGCCTCATACCGTTTGCTGATTTAATTCTCTTTGGAATAGTAAAGCTGGATTAAGAGTCCACAGCTAATATCACATGGCTTTCCATAGGAACAGTAACAAGGAGCAAGAGTCAATTTCATTGCTTTCTTGAGATGTGGCACCTCCCAGGTCTGTTTCTCTTACTTTGGAAGTTCAGAGCTGACTCAGGGAGACTTTTCTTCCTTCAGTGCTTTGGGTGTTTTCTGAAAGCCTTCTCATCAGTGGTCCTGATCTTGATCAGTGAGACCGCATCTCAGTCTTTGTTATTATGCATAATACAGCGCTGCCTCTCAAGGCAAAGAAGCAGAAGGCTGAGTTTACTTTACTGTTAATTAATTGATTGACAAGTTGTTTCATTTATGCTTAACAAATAGATATCAGAAGTCTGCTGTATATTGAGAGAGCTGTGCTAAGCTCTGTAGAGGTCATAAAACAAATGTAAAATGTAGTTCCTATTGCAAGTAGTCTGGAGTATAAGATAGAAGCATGGCGCACTAGAGAACACACCCAGCTGGCAGCAGAAAGGACCACATTGTATGGTACGGAGCTTAAGTGCTGTGGAACTCTAGGGAGGAAAGTTGGCCATTAAACCTCCCAGAAAAGGAAACGAAGGCAGAGCAAGTGAGGAATAGCGGGTAGAGAGCTACTTCCTGTACATTGACTACCCCACTCCTTAAGGGACTTGGCCCTTTGGAAAATATACTCTGCTCCTCCAATAGTAGTTAGGTACAGTATTGTCAAAGTACATAAATAAACATTTGTCATCTGATAATGAAAGTAATAACTTTTTTGTAGAGCAGAAGACAGAAAATACACACACACGAAAAAAAATCAGCTAATATTCTGGCCACCCAGAAATAATCATTGTAACATTGTGGGATAACCCTTATTTTTTTCCTATGTAAATGATTTTAATTATATTTACTTTGGATTCTCAGACCAGAGGGTGTACAGATTCCATAAAGAATAAAGATGAGTTGGATTCATACAAGATCATTGTATTGGTTATTGTGATGATAATACAAGGTATATTGTATCATTGTATTGACCTTGTCTACCTTATATTTTGCAGTTATTTTGAAAATTTTTTGTAAACTTTGAAAAAAGCCCATTTGTTTTCATTTTAGAGTGTTTGAAACCAAATGATCTTATTTTAAAGAGAATGTTTTCAATGGGTAGACTTTTGGGAATGATAGAAGGAGATGGAGATTTTCTAATAAAGAGAATTATGGTTGTTTAATTTTATGATATCAATAAATCTCTGTAATAGGTAAGTATCTTTATAGTCTTATAGTGTTTAATTTTTTGTACTTATTATTTATAATGTATTTTTTTCCCGGAAATGATGTATGTTGTTAGGAAGGTGTATATGTGTTTCTTAATTATTAGTTATGTCTTTTTATCATTAATGGAAAACCTATATGGGCTAAGTTAGTAAGAAAAGAAAAATAGTAAATATCAGGCAACTTAATTTTTTGATATGTGTGAAGGTGTAGGTGAATTTAAGACCTTGACCACGGACAGGTGCATTTGGAACAAGAAATTGCCTGGGCACTGGCCTTCTGCCCTCAGAGAAGAGCCTGGCTTTTGAAGTATGTTTTCTGATCTGCTATTGTTGTATTTGCTCTGTCCATTTTGTGCCAGACCAGGAAAGCTAATAGTGGGATTCCGTGTTTTAGAAGAACCTCACGAATTCTCCATGTTTTGGATGTTGTTGCTGACCATAGAATTACAAAGTAGAGTTTATGCCTTTTTTCCCCACCTGTCACATAAGTGCCTTTTGACGGAGAGGTCTTAACCTTTTTGGAAATTGGTGGCTCTTTGCTATGGTTTTTAAAAAGGCATTGTTTTTAGTATAATGTCTAGCTGCCCTAGTTCTATAGTGTCTTTGTTAAAAAAAAAATTCCCGGGGCCGGCCGGAGTAGTGGTTAAGTGCAAGTGCTCCGCTGCTGGTGGCCCGGGTTCAGATCCCGGGCGTGCACCGACGCACTGCTTGTCAAGCCATGCTGTGGCGGCATCCCATATAAAGTGGAGGAAGATGGGCACGGATGTTAGCCCAGGGCCAGTCTTCCTCAGCAAAAAGAGGAGGATTGGCATGGATGTTAGCTCAGGGCTGATCTTCCTTGCAAAAGAAAAAAAAAATTCCCTTGTAGCTGTGAGACCTTTTGTTTAGTGGGCAAGAGGTGTCAGGAACTCAGGGGCCAGACAGGTAGAATAGTGAGAATGTAAGATTCTAAGGCAGAGTGGTGAGAACTGTGGCAGACTAGAGAATGCTTACCTCTCCAAAGGTAATAAAAACACAAAAATCAAGTTATATTGTGACAGCCAAACAGAAAGTCTAAATTTGGCCCGAAGCCTACCAGTTTATGCCTGTTTGTGTCAGTTATCCCTGTAGTAAGAACAGTAGTAGAGTAGTAGTATAATGATAGTAAAAATAGCTAACATTTTTGAGAACTTACTATGTGCTAGGCATAATGCATCATCTCACTCTGTCTTCACAGTAAAGTACTGTTATTATCCCCATCAGTTAGAGAGAAAACTGAAGCTTAGAGAGGTTATTTTCCCATGTCACAGAGATAGTAAGTAGCAGAGTCAAAGCTAGATTTGTCTGACTCTGGATTTTAGGCCACAGAACTTTGAGTTGCATTGGATGGGAAGAAAATTGTCATTCAGTGGTTAAGCTACTCAGATCGTTGCCACCAGCCAGCTTTGTGGCCTTGGAGGAAACAGCCCAGCCTGGGATAGAGGAAGAGGACACAGCAGGATCAGGTCTGCTGCGGTGTGGACAGGCTCTAGTAGAAGTCTTCACCAGGTGCCGTGGAGCTGATTACCTAGGTAGGGGATAAAGAAAGTAATAGTTACTGGGAAGTGCAGAAGACATGTGTGGTGTTAGGGGTGTGTGCAGCAGATAGGAGTGGAAAATCAGACTCAATGAAAGTTTAATAGGAACTTGCAGGTTTTGACAGATGTGAGTAAGGTCTACCCAGGATATTTTGTACCCTTGGTTTCTTAACTGTGTATGAGGGAATATCTAGAACTGTAGAATAAAGAACTGAAACGTTCCGGGTCTGACATTTAATCCAGGGCTTTAATCCAGGGCTTCCTGTTACAATACGCTTTAAAACTGAATGAAGTTTTAGTCTGGGTGGAGGGGACTGACTTCTCTGCTATCTTTTGTTTTGGTTATCTCAGCAGGCTCCCACTCACATGCCCCAGAGCAGCTTTTCTGGGGCATAGTGGATCTCTATCAGGATCCCTGGCATTTCCCGTGATATGTAGTAAAAAGGATCATAAAGGAAGTGTCCTCATAAACCTTTGCTTGAATTAACCAGCACAGCCAAAATATGCGGCTGTTAACATAGCACCTTTTAAACAAACAAGTCACTGACTGGTTGCATATCCTAGTTCTCAAAGCCTCTCTGTCTAAGTGACTTGAACTCAAGGAAATGAAAAATAAAGCCAAGCTATTCCTAACCGGCTGCATGTGAACATGAACCCTAGGAAACACAGCAGCCTCTGTGAGAGGCCAGTCTGCATAAACCTCACCGAGGGCTAAAGAGAATTAAAAAATAAAAAAAAGTGTATACACACACACACAAATTAAAGGACTATGTTGTGCCTTTTTTCCCTGAAAAATGTAAATACAAAAATATATGAGAAGGTAGGATTGATTAATGGAGTTGGGGTTCTGTAGCCTAGAGACTTAAATAGATACTGAAGGAGGAGGAAACAAACTTAGTTGCAAGAAACCTAATACTGCTAGAAGAAGGGGGGTAGGGGTGGGACCAAAAATAGAGCCTGAGTGGGTCTAGGGAAGCCCTTCTGTTGAGTTGTTTCACAGGTTTAAAATGATCACTTTCCTAGAAGCAACAAGAAAAACTGGTCCAGTTTGCTTTCAGAGTTGGAAGAAAATACTTATGTAAGCAGCTCCCGGCTTTGCAGTGTTTCCATCTGGAATATCATTTAAGAATTTGGCCAGATCTCGAGTGATTTATGTTTAGTAAACAAGATTATCTTCAGCTTCCTATTGTGCTAGAGCAAATGGTTTGGAGTTTAGTTGCTGCTTTTCAGCCTCTTTTAATTGTTTGTTCAAGGTAATACTGCATTAATCTCTGTTATTTATATCTAGTGTCAGGTTTTCGACAGTGGTTTCTGAAGCAAGAAACCAGAACAGTGGTTGAAGCTAGAATGGCTTAAAGTATTAATACTCTTGTTGTAGAGCTACCAAAACTATAACTGTTTTGTAAGGTTGCTGGTGTGGGGGAGTGAGCAGGGGCTTTTGGGTAAACTTGAAATTCAGCTTTTTATATTTTTTGTATTACAGGACACATGCTCTTAATTTTATGGACAAATGAAACTAAGGGAATCGAGAGTCAGCTATTTGGAATGCTTATGATTTTTCATGGTTTGAAAATTGACTTTTTCTCCCAATATGGGAAAACATTTCTTATTGAAATTGTAGATATCTAGTGAAAAATGACATTTCTTCTTGATGTTTGAGGATATTTTATTATGAAAATATGAATACTGACATACTGTTTTTTCAAATGTGGATAAAATTTTAATGTTTTAAATTTAAATTAAAGTTTTTATAGGTCCCATGTTAAATTCTTCTAATTATTAGGTTTAAATATTTGTGTGAGAGAGGTAAGCATTTTAGCAGAGAAAAAATCATTTTATTCTACAAGACAGAAAAAATATTAATGAGGTGTTTCAGAACATAAAATTTAGGAAAACTATGTGTTTCCTATTCACTGCAGATAAAAATAGTTACATCTAGTTAGTAACTATTCTGCTGTAGTAACCTCCCCAACACCTCTTCCTAAATCTTGAATTGAAGGTCTCTTCCTAAACTGGTATCTTAATATTTTGAATTTCATATCTTGCACACAGTGCAAACCAAGCAAAAGATAAAATATATAGAGGTTACTCGGTCTTTCAGATTCTATCAGATATTTTGAATCTAATTCTTAAACTGTTCTTGATATCTTGGCAGCAAGCCATGTACTTGTCGTTTTATCTCATTAGGGTTAAATCTAGTCCTGTCAAGAACAGGTTTACTAGTCTTTTTTAATTGCCTCCCTAAAATTTTTCATTTCCAAAATCAGCTGAAGAATTTAAGATGGTGATAAGTGTGGACGGAGGTCAAGTAAAATTTCTAAGCAGCTCAGGAATTTACTGAAGGTGGGAAGTGCAGAGATGAGTGGTGTTAAGGCTATTGTGGAGGAGCGGAGGATTGCTAAAGCGTTTGTATCCAGAAGAATAGAACAGGGCTTAAATTGTGTACTTGTATGAAAATATATGTGATGTTTATTTGACTAGTATAAACAGTTTCTTTTTTGTATTTTTGCATTTAAATGTGTCACCTGTTCTTCCAAGGAACTGGAGGCTAAGGATTAGACGATTGGAAGGTGGAGGAAAAACAGATGAAGACCAGGGGGAATCTAGAGACAACAAAAGACGGAGGGATGTCCAGTGAGTTAAAAATAATAACATGAAGGAGGGGTAACAGTGGTTAGATGTGGAGCCTGCTCGGGGTGACCCCAGCAGAATCTACTGTTTGACACAGAGGAAAAAAGGCTAAAAACAAGGTGAGGTGAAGAGACTGGAAGTGAATTCTTTGCTCAGAAAACATTTGTTATTGACTGGAGTAACGTATAGGTTGCCCCTGTTATCCGAAAGTTCCCTTTACGCCACTTTGCTTTTACAAAAGACCTACATTAGTACCTGTTTTCGCTAACTGAAAGAAATCTGAAGAGGATTTTTGCTTTTGCGAAAAATGGTGAAAAGGGAAGATAGCGTTCAGCATTCGTTTTCCAGCGAGCCTGCATAGAGGCAGCGCACGCCCCAAGCGGTGAGAGTGGCGCCCCCAAACTCCTTCCACGGGAACTACACGCAGCACCTTAGCATCAAGCTGCCATAGCTTTGAACTGTCTCTGTGAGCATCTGTGCTGTATCTCAATTTATTTTGGTAGGTTATTTTTTGGGTCTGGAAACGCTCAAAAATTTTTTCTCGTATACATTAATGGTAATTTCTTCTTCACTTTACGCCATTTCAGCTTACGAAAGCTTTCATAGGAATGCTCTACTTCAGGATAGTGGGGGAAACCTGTATACCTGCATCTCTGGGAATAGGAGGAGGGCCAGGTTTCCCAGCAAATGGTCAGGCTTACTTTGTTGATGCTGCCCAGGAGAACCCAAGGTGTGGTAGATGTGGCACTCGTTCTTATGACTATGTGAGGAGAATAGAAATGAAAAAGGATAGGGGTGGCTGTATTAGCTCCAGGATGTGTTTGGAACCACAGCAGTTCGTGTGACCTTGAAGGGAGTGGAAGACAATAGTAGTTGGGACTATGTAACTGAGTGGGTAATCTAGTTGAGTCATCCCATCTCTGTTTCTTGGATCATGCCTCACCTGGAGGACTTTGGGAATGGGATCTACTTTGTAATGTCTGAGGGTGGGACTGACCATGAAGAACTTTGGAGTAAATGTCATTAGAATCCCCCTCTAGCTTCCTCCATTCCTCTTCCTGGGGTGCACCATGGGTTCACATTGTTCCCTGACAGGGCCCAACTTGCTGGGAATGTATTTCATATTCTGGATCTTTGTTGATTTTCTTTCCACCTAGCAAACTTACCTGTTCACTTTCTGGTGTCTCTAATCTTTGCAGATAACTGGAGCTAATTTGGTAAACACATTCATTCTATTGTGTAGGGTTAATATATTTAACCCCTTCTCTGTTATATGTTTGCATTCAAAAGAAGAGTTCACAACATGTTGACTCAAAGAAATGGTGGCATTTGGGGCATGTCTTTGGGTAAATATTAAGGTGGTGATATTACAGTGCAGTCATTATGTGCATGTTTTACTCATGGGAATTAAACTAATGCACTTGGCCAAAAGAAAAAAAAAGGACAAGAAATGACAATTGAAATATGATGAGTGTAGTCCTAGAGTGAACATGAGATGGGAGATATGAGCCCGGTGTTTGAAGGGAGATTTCATTCCCTCTCAGAGTGTGAACATTTGGGTTTAACTGCATGGTTCACAAAATGCAAGCCAATTACTTCATTTGGTGTTTACCTGAAGTGACAATAGTTTTTCTCAAAGGGCAGGAAAAACTGATTATCTTGGACTTAGTGAGAGACAGCATAGTATTGTATTTTAGGGAATTTTCAAGGGCATTTTTGATTGTTTGTAATTGCTGCCTTGAGTTTGACTTTGGACGCTAACCTAGATCCTTGTGCCATTAGGAATGACTTTACAGTACAGTAGTCTCCCCTTATCCATGGGGGAATATGTTCCAAGACCCCCAGAGGATGCCTGAAACTGCAGATAGTACTGAACCTTATATATAAATACTGTTTTTTTCCCTATATATACATACCTATGATAAAGGTTAATTTATAAATTAGGCACAGTAAGAGATTAACAACAACTAATAATAAAATTGGACAGTTATAACAATATACTATAATAAGAGTTAACATAGATCTTAGCAACCTCAGCATATGATTTTTTCTCTTATTAAGTTGAGAACTTTCACCTTTTCACTTAAAGGAAGCACTTTATGGCTTCTCTTTGGCATATCCGAATTGCCAGCATCACTACTCTTGTGCTTTGGGGCCATCATTAAGTAAAATAAGGGCTACTTGAACACAAGCACTGCAATACTGTGACAGTCGGCTACTAGGTGACTTATGGGTGAGTAGTGTATACAGCATGGATATGCTGGACAAAGGGATGATTTGTGTCCCAGGTGGGACAGAGTGGGACACAAGATTTCATCACTACTCACTGCTACTCAGAGTGGTGCACAATTTAAAACTTATGAATAGTTTATTTCTGGAATTTCCCATTTAATATTTTTAGACCCGAGATTGACCTTGGGTAACTGAAACTTCAGAAAGTGAAACCTCGGATAAGGGGGAACTACTGTATTGGTTGGCTGAGGGTAGTCTTTCAGGACCCCTGTGAACTCCTTGAGATTTGGGACTGTATGTTATTCTTCTTCATTGCCAAAGAAGCTCAGACAACATTTTTGTTGAACGAAATAATGAATACATAACACCTCTGCCTGATGCCCTCTCCACTCTCCATGTTCCCTAGAACAGATACGAGTGGGGACGTTCTGGCTGCTTTGGTTTAGAAGAGATGGGTCTTGCTGAGTGGTTTAGATTGTCTGTTGGAACTGGATTGCAAGTTATTGACTTACTGAGATGATCTTTTCTCCCTACCTTTAGATGCTGCCCTAGCCAAAGAAGGTAGTAATGGGGATTGGTTGAAAGGAGGATGATGATGTGTGTGTGAGATCTGGGTAGCTTTGGAGATGCTCTTACTATCCTTTTTTTTACAATACCAATCCTGTGTCTTCCATTCTATGACAGGGCACCCTAGTCATTGTAGACAGTTTTGGCATCCCAAGAATGGATGGCTTCCCACTTAAGAAGGTTCCATTTCCTTATTTGCCCCTCAAAGATGGTTTTGAACACTGGAATTATGGGTGACTTATAAGTTAAAGCATAATAAAAAGATATGTTTTCTGTCTCGCCCAAACCACCTTTTCCCCTCTTTTGTCTCCCCCCATGCCCCGTTCTGTCTTTTCAGCTTGGTTTAATTGTGGACTGCAGTAATGATCCTAGCACTTTATGCATAACTTGCCTGGTAGACACAACTATGTGTCATAAAGAAAAGTTTTACCAGTTTAGTAGGCGGCCTTGTTGAAAACAAACCTGAGCATGTGGCATCTTGCTCTGTATCTCACAGTATCACCATGGCATTTACTGAAAAGACCTTGGTTTCTGCATGATGTCTGCTTGACAGGGCAAGTTTAAGTAAAGATAAATTACCATTGGAGTTTTCTTTTTATATTCCATTTACAGAGGTTCAGTTGCCTCCCTTAGTGAGTTTCGAAGCTTCTGTGTATGACATCCAGACCTTTATACCAGACGCAAATGTGATCCGACTGCTAGCCATTCATTCTTATGCTATTTTTAGCATTTTGTCAGTCTCCTGGGCCAGTTGGATATTTTTATTTTTGTAATGTGCCACTCAACTTTTGGTTGTTGTATTATAATAGAATCACAGAAGTGAAGGGACTCTTAGAGGTTATCAAATCCAGTGTTCTTAAAACATTTCTTTCCCTCAAAGGGACAGTAAAACCACTAATAAATATAATTTTTGCCAATATGTAAATCAGAGAAAAGCTGAACTTCTAGTTCAGAGAGGGACTGAAATGGGAGGCCAAAAGCCTCTATTGTTTCTCTACTCCCCACCCCAACCTTGAGGTATTTGGATATAACATCTGGGCCTCTGTGGAGCTCAATTTGAAACCCACAGCTCTGGAGTAATGGGTGTTTTTAAGTCTTAAGTAAATCTTCCTAGCACCAATTTGCTGTTTATTGCTTCCTGAGGGTAAAATTTTAAAACACAGCTGCTCAAAGTTCTTCCTCTGCATTTATCTGTGGTGTGAATTACCTGTAGACACTCACCAGTCGTCAAGAAGCTTATTGTGTGTTGTGAATGTTCAGCCCAACCAATGTGCACCATTAGGTACCACAGGTAAGAAGCTGACTTGAGTGACAGAGTGGTACTGGTTTTTTTATTTGATGACAAGTATGGCATCTGGATGAGACTATGAGTGTGCTTAAGAAGTTGGGATGTCCTACATGGATAGGCTCTAGTTGTACATACCAGTGATTCTCAAAGTGTGGTTCCCTCACTAGCAGCAGCAGCATCCCCTAAAACTTGTTAGAATGGAAATTCTTGGCCTCTACCCGAGACCTGCTGAATCAGAAACTTTGAGGGTGGAGCCCCGCAGCTGATATTTAACAAGCCTTCTGGGTGATTCTGCTGCACGTTACAGTTTGAGAATGACTGGTGTTGGAGAACACAGCGGTGGTGCCAAGGGTTGGCTTGGGGGCATGTTAACGCTGCTTCCCTCCTCCTCCCACTTCCTATAGAGCTCTTCTTGCTTTGCTATGGAAATATGATGTTTTCTCAATCTTATCTGAAGTCCTAAGGAATTTTATCTTCAAAACAAATACCCTAGCTCTGGCTTCCGATTAGATTACCACCCCTAGGTCTCTCTTACCTGGAAATTCTGAAGCAGCCACTAGATGTATGTGAACACTATTTTTTAGGTGTTAGTTTGAAGCCTGGTTGTTTATGAAAGGAAGCAGTTTTCTGCTTGACCAAATCAGGGCCTCATTTGTCTGAAGACTGCTGAGGTAACTCTGAATCGCAGACCTTTCAGCTTCCTGAGTCCCGTGAGAGTCTGATGGAGGATTTCCTAAGTGCAGCATTTATGTAACCATGAGCATCCTATCTGTGTTAGCATTATCAACCTGTTTCTCTTCTCTTCTGTCTTTCTGTTTAACTAGGCAGTCATTCAGCAGCCTATAGCTGGGGTTCTTAATATAAGATCCAAGAACCACCCTTGATATGAGAAGAAAAAGCTTTGCTTGGAAATATGGATGTGATTTTTTGTAAGTAGAGGGCCATAGGTTTCATCAGATTCTGGAAAGGATCTATGCGCCCCCTCGACCCCCCAAAAAAGCTGATTATTGTTTTAGCTGCTTTTGGATAATAGTTTTAAGAAATCGTCACACGATTTGCAAACATTTGAGATGGAAGAGCTTTCAGGGGGATTGGCAACCATATCTTAGCCTGCCTTGTGGTCCCCTCAGGTGTCACTATATATATTAAGTAGAGTTAAGACTGGTTCTTTAACTTGTGCAATCATGCTTTTCTGTTTCTGGTGGTGGGAAGGGTTCATACTTGTTGCTGTCAACAACCTGCTTAGCCAGTAGTTTCAGGTATAGTTTTTTAAAAAATTCGATTCTGTGAGGTGTATGAAGCAGGAGGATATTATTCCTATTTATAGTTGATGACACTGAGGTTTAGAGAAAAGCGTGAAACAGTATCACTAGGTTTACCCTTCATCTGAAAGCACTGGACACTCCCACTAGTTCATACTCTGGTTACTTCTAAATACACTTGGATGATGCCTAGAGAAGTCTCAAAAGTTCGTTGTCGGTAAAAGACCAGTTGTTTAACTGGCACCTAATGTCATTATTCTCTCTCTAAAGGGAGTAGATCATGTTAAAATTGTGGATTTCTTTTTTGCTCTTCCTTATTTTAGCAATTTTTAAACAAAATTTTATAGATATAGTCTCCCCACTTCACAGTCAAATAAAAACTGGCCTCAGCCCCTCTTCTTCTCTCCTCCACAAAGATCGTAGAAAATCCTATATTTTTTAGCGTGTTGGGTCAGGAAAGGGCAAGTCATTGGCAGCTGGTAGCATCCCCTCATTTTCTTTAGATTGTTCTTTGGGTTTCAAAGACTAGTGCCCTTGTAACTTACATTACACAGCCTTCAAATTACACATAAAAGTCTGCTGTGGAGGAGTAGCAAATGTAAGATAAATTGAGAAGGTTAAGGGGAAAATCGTGCTAAGAGCTTCTCATAAATGAATTCTCATCATAAAAGCACAGCGATTTCTCCAGGTGACAAATTAACTTGAGATTGTGCTTTGCATTTTTAAATAATGCAAAGCACAATCTCAAGTTAATTTGTGGTAGGGTAATTCCGTTTGTGTTAAAGCTAGAGGTCAGTGCCTCACTTATTCCACTTGTGCTTTTTGTGTAATAGTGCAGAAAAGAAAGCTGTATATGTGGATATTTAATTTACTTTTATTTTGTAAATGCATTTTGTCTGTGATTCCGTAATGAGATTCTGTATGTAAAGTTAGGCTGGCACGTAAAATGTGTCTGTGTGAGGGCTTAGGGCCAGAACATTTTCCAAAAGGAATATTTGTGCTTAGAAAACTTCTTATAAAGATTCTTGTCCTGACTTGAATTACTCTTTCACTTCACTGGGGTCACTGAAAAGGACGTCAAGATGTCAGTCATTTACTTCAGTTCATGGCGTTGGGTGGGTAGAAAAGGCATTAGTGAGTGGGGTGGTGGTTCTTTCTGTCAAGTCAGAGGTTTGATTATGACAATTAACTTTGAGCAAGTAACTCCATATTTCTATCAGGAATATGCATCTTAATGTTATTTAGACTTTTTTTGGGGGGGGGAATATAAATTATATGTATTAATTTTAGAGTTTGTACATCTGTGATTTGTTGAGCAATAATGAGAATAAAGAGAAGAGTGTTCCTGTCCTGCCTTCTCACAATCTATCAAGTGAAACCTGATGGATCAGGTGAAAGCTCTGTGTTCTTCAAGCTACTGATGTCAGTATTAGGAGTCAAGAGTGGGTAATTAATAATAATATCATCTTTGCCCTCTGCATCCTTCTATTGGAGATTTTGTTTGCCTTCTTTGGCCTGTGGCCACACTGCGTTTTTTTTTTCCAGGAATTTAGTTTGTGGGGCAGAGACAGTGGGCATGATGTAGCTAATTGCCTCAAATGTGACTGGTGGGGACTTGACCTTTCCAAGTCAGAGCACAATGCTGAAGGTTACATTTTTACTTGAATGAGATTTTTTTGGTGTTTCCATCTCAGGGGAATCAATGGGTGCAGATGCAGAGGAGATTAAGGGAGATGAGGGGCAGGTGCTTGGTTCAGGAGCTCCAGGGCCGTGTACCAATAAGTCTTTCACCCATGGTGGTGGTCTTTACATTTTTTGGAAGAAGCAAAATAGATTCAAATACTCGAGGCTAGGAGGGAGCCTGAAGCAAAGCAGCCCTCTGGAGTTTCCTGAAGTTCCTTTTAACTCCAGATCTCCCCTGGCATCATTCTCTCTTTTAAACATTTGTGTATTTTTTTCCATAAGGAAAAACAATAGCACTCCAAATCCGTGCTTCCTATGGTGGAACCTAGTATCATAGAATCTGTTTGCATCTAAATAAAGAAGGTCACTCAGTTTCAATGGCATGCCAATTAGCTGACCAAGAAACTACACATAACTTGATGGGTATTTTGAGGTTGTGTATTCACCTATCTGGCCAGTGGAGGACTCTGGCCATATGTAGGGTAGGAAATACCTTGTGATTACAAGGCTTATTGTTTATTGTAAAACATATTACCCTTATGTTAGAGTCTCGTGACTTATGATCTGACTTTAAAATAGACTTGCCTTAATAGGTTAAAAAAGCCCTTTCCCTGCCACTTGGCTTTTAATGTGTGTTTCAGGTCATGATTTTTTTTTTTTTTTGGTGTATCTTTTTAATTGAGATAAAATTTACCTAACACAAATACAGTGAATATTTTTTGTCAAGAAAATTTAAGAAAGGTTGATTCACTTAACACTTGGTTCATTTATTTGAATTCAGTGGCTGATAGGTCCTTGCTTTGAAGCCAGGTCCTTGCTTTGAAGGAAATCACAGCCTCCTAGGAAGATAAAAACATAAACAAATATTAATAGATACATGTACAATGTGCCCTGTGACTGCAAAGGATGTATAGTCCCCTTTCCTTTTCCAGCCTGCCTCTGAAAATGGTGGATCTTTTTCTTTTGCCTTGTTTTTTTGTAGGACTTCGTCTCATTTCGTTATCTTAATGTTTTCTGTTAGGAATTTCATATGAAAGTTAGAATTTTGTCAGCTATTGCATGCTTTTGAACATTTCTTGCTTCTAAGATTCAAGACAGATATGTAAGTGGTGATGCCTAATGTTAGTCTATTTGTTAGAATTATAAAACATGCACTTGATATAACTTGATATAAAAAAGGTATTTTCAAATGTTGGAGTGTGAACTGGGATTCTGCCAAGCTTATTTTTCCTGTAAGTCTGTGGTAAGACCGTTTGCCAATAAACTCCAAATCTGTTTGCTTACCTAAACCTATATGGCATATGTTTCCGTTTTTATTGTATGTTTCACCCCCATCTCCTTCCAGAAGCCCAAGCCAAAAAAGAGTGTACTACCTGTCTTCTTTGCTTTGAAGTTTCCTGAAACTTTATAGCTTTTTTTTTGGTTACTAAGTCTCTTGCATGTTTGCAAATGATAATGGCAGTGCCTTTTCTTTTTATACTGGTAATTGAAGGATTAAGTGGACAATATTTATAAAGATCTCTAGAATTCTTAGAGAAAGGACTAAATAAAATGAAATAGTATTATGTGAGATGAATAAATTATTTTCTTGTATTAAGCTGAGTTTTATTAAGTTGATTTTTTTTCAATACTAATCTTTTTTTTTAAAAAAAATTAAGACTTTAGTCTCCTTTTTTATAGTTAATGCTCTTTAGATTCCCTCACTTCCCTATTTTAAGGCATTTCTGAACTGGTACAATTGTCATTTTCTTCTGAATTTTATAAAGTATGGTATCTTTTTTTTTAAGCATAAAAATGTTTTATTTGGTTATATAATATCTAAACATGTTATTTTCCTCTTAAAATGCTTCTATCACCTGAAAAAAATTTCAGAAACATAACCAGAGCTAAAAGCTCAAAGACTGTTCAGGTATGGTATCTTTTAAATGTTGCTTTAAAAAAATTCTTTAATGTCTCTTCTTTGGCTCATGAGGTGTAAAATCTGACTTCAATTGACTTCATTTTAATAATCTTATTTTACTAAAATCTTGCAACATGTTGGTCAAGTGCTAGCATATAATTTTCATAGCTAAATTTTAAACCTTAACTGGAGTTTTATTTTACCTTTCTCTGTGTGAATTGCTTAAAGGGCAAACTTATCTGGTTACGGTTTACAGTTTTACAGAAAGGTCCTTTTCCTCCTTTCACTATCTTGACAGCGGAGAAAGTCAGGGGAAGAATCAACAGACTGGTTTAAGAGAGCGGAAATTTGTCCAGTGCAGTGGAATTTGCTTCTTCCCTGGTGTGAAAGGTTGTATTTGTGGCATACAAAGTGACATTGTGTAAAAATGTGAAGGACAGGTATTTACTCTGGCCTTCACCAAGGTGAGAATTTGAGATGGAAGAGTTGGGCTCTGCATAGGAGGTGATTTGGAACTTGACCAGTCTGTCAGTTTTGTTACCTATCATTGAAACTAGAGACTAAGTGAAGGAGATATAATTTCACAACTCATAACATAGCTCTAAAATACTTTTTCTTTTGGTTGATGTATTTTAAGCAGTTGAATACATTTTCCATAAATTTTACTGCATTCCATTTACCTTTGAATAGAAGCCAACGAGAGAAATATTTAGAAGGTTAGCAATAGAACGAGCTGTTAGAAAAGTCCTTTTGTGGCATTCCTCAAGTGTGTGCTGGCAGAAAAATTACTGTAATTTGATAGTGAAATGTTGGAAAGTGATTTTATTTACTATTTAGAAATAACATAAATGAGTTTTGCTTTTTAAATTCACAGGTTCAAAACATTTAGTTATGCCTCACTAGCTCAATCTTTGCTCATTATACTTTACATTGATGGAATTAAATGTGACACATTGCAATGTTGGATCAGCCCCACAGTTCTAAAATACCGAGTTTGATTGAATTCTGGAAAAAAAAAAAGATACTGTTTAATGTCAGAAATGAAGATTTGTGATATTTTGTTTCTAGCCTAAAGTTGGTTTCAAGAAAGTACCCCAATGATAGAAGAGGGAAAGAACATGAAGAATATCTAATTTTAAATTGCCTGTTAAAACCACAAAAGATTCTTAGACTTGGAAAGAGAAAATAGTTTTTCAAAGCCAGGTCTCTTGTGTCTGCACTGGCTATAATATGGCTAGTCCCTGAGGGAGTGTACTTGTAGTACTTGTGTATCTGCCAGCATCAGTAATAAACACGTATTTAATGGCAAGTCAGCCCTGAAGCACCCAGTTTTATCTTCTGGATAGCCAAGGACACATGTGGGTGAAGGTCAGAGCTTCATGATGCTTGCTGTGAGGCTCATGGGTATTAAGAGAGGAGAGCTGCCTTAATATAATGCCCATAATTTTCAAGTAATTCTTTGGAGGCTATCTTCTGATTCTTTTGCTTACCTTGTACAGGGCCCATCTACACAGTTTTCTTCTGACTTTCAATGGAATCACTAACTTGCACTTTAGTATACATAAGATTATATGAGGATTTTCTATGGCCGAAACTCACCTGTCATTTGTTTTAATGGTTAAGGGTCAAGAATTGAAAGTTAGACTTGGGTTTCAGTCCCAGCTCTGCCACTGTATGATTTTAGTTACTTAATCTCTTTAAGCTTCAGTTCTCTTATCTATGAAATGAGTATTCATTCATTCATTCATTTGTTCATTCATTCAACAAATGTTAAGTAATCTTTCTGTGCCAGGCCTATTCTTGGTTCTGGGAAGTGAGCAATGATCAAAGCAGACAAAACCTCTGCTCTCATGCAGCTTACATTCTACTGGGGGAAATGGAATGTAAATTAATAGAAATTAAATATAACGTATGTGACAGGTGGTGACAGTTGCTACAGGCAAAAATAAAACAGGATCCAGGGTAGAGTGACGTTTGGAAGGTGGTTTCCTTCTATTTTGTGTGGGGTAGACAGGGAAGACCTCTGTGTTGAGGTGACATGTAAGCAGAGACATGAATGGAGAGAGGACTGATACATGAGGCTATCTGGGGATAGAGGATCTAAGGGAACAGCAAGTCTGGCAGGCACTGCACAGTCCCTGAAGTGAGAGCAAGCTAGATGTGTTTTAGGAGCAGTGAGGAGGAGAGTACAGTGAGTGAGGGCCAGAGCAGCCAGGATAGTAGTACCCACCTTGTAGAGTTGCTTAGAAAATTGAGTGAGATAACAAATTTAATATGTACTTTGCACACATTAAAAGAATAATACACCATTACAAGTGAAGATTATTTTAGGAAGGCAAGAAGAGTTCAGTAGTGTGAAATTTGTTAATAACATTCAATCTTATTGAATATAAGTAGAAAAAAATCTTATGGTCATTTTGATAGAGAAGGCATCTGATAAAATTCAATATCAATTATTGATTTTTAAAAAAACCCTCAAAGTATAGTAGAAAATATCCTTAGCAGAATAAAGTATGTCCATCTCAATCCAAAAACCATCTCAGGCTTAATAGGAAATTTGAGAACTTTTCCATTAAAGTCAGGAACAAAATAAAGATGTCCACTATTTTCACTATTTATTAATGGTGTTTGGAATCACAAGTCAATGTAGTTGGACAAGAGAAAGAACGTTATAAAGGTATAAAAACCAGAAAGGAGGTAAATGAATTTTATTCACAAATGATAGGACTATATGACTAGAATACCCAAGAGAATCAAGTGAGAAACTAATTGTAAAGAAGAAGATAATTTATAATTGAGCCTAGTTACCAAAATATGTCAACATTCATAGCTTTCATATATAGTAATAATAACTAGTTTGAAGATATAGTGGAAGAAAAAACCATTAGCATAAAAAAAGGGTAAAATACCTAAGGATAAACTTAAGAAATATGTATGATGTATATGAAGGCATTTAAAAAATGCTCCTGAGGGATACAATAAAGATATGAAAAGGCCTGTCATATTCTTGGATATAAAGATGCCAGTGTTCTTTAAATTATGTTTATGTTTAATATAATTCCATTAAAAATAACAGAATTTTTATTCTATGTTCACATAGAAAAATAAGCACAAATAGAACAGTTCTGAAAAAGAGATTGAAATGTTACTGCACAAAATTGGGGTTCTCTTCCCGATGTGCATAAACAAGCCAATTAATTATGACATCAGCCTTTAGGAGAAATCAGCTTTTATTCTGTGAGATCGATCTGCAGGGAGCCAAGGGGGCACGTGTGCTCAGATCTGTCTCCCCAATTCAGGATTTGGGACGAAATTTAAGAGGTTAGGAAGAACAGGCTGGCGCGTGGAAATGCTGGTGGGACAAGTTTTGATTGGTAGGCTTCAAGCATATATGGTAAGGTTTTAAACATTTATGACAGGGTTCTAAACATTTATGATGGAGTTCTAAACATTTTTGATGAGGTAGGGAAGAAATTTTAACACCGAATCTTCCTGAATGAGGGACCCTTTGCTTCTGAATCAGAGTCCAACTTTCAAGTTCAGGTCATGTCCCAGTCCTCAGGTTCCATGGGGAGGAGGATCTTTAGTTCTGAGGTCGTTTCAGGTCACGATTTCGTCTTTTATGCATGCTCTGGCTACGTGACTTTGCAGGTTTTCTGAAAGACAGTTCTTAATCACCTGGTTGTTAAGAGATGGGGTCAGTTGAACTGGTCCTGGAGGGCCTGCGGTTACAGAAACATACCGTAAGGCTACAATAATTGAAACATTGGTTTTACCAGATACCATATTTAGCATATGATAAAGATGGAATTTCAAGTTAATTGGAAGATGCTCTGTTCAGTAAATACTAGTGGGCTAACCAGGGTGGCTATCTGAGGGAAAAAGAAAAAACTATTTAGAGCAGTATCTTAAGTGTTAAGCCAAAATTGGTCTATATTCAACAGAAATTAAAGGAATAAGTTATACAAGAAAGCATGGGAACATTATTTTATAACCTTGGAATTTGGCCTTTCTAAGTAAGACAGAAAACTGAGAAGCCATAAAAGAGATCGATAAACTTGATTACATTAAAAAAAAACCAACCTGAAAAAATCCTGCGTAAAGAAAGACAAAGAATAAGAAAATTGGGAAAAATTTTTACTTTTCATATCACAAAGGGACTAATTTCCCTAATAAAGAGCTACAGATCCATAAGAAGAAGTCCAACAACCCAGTAGAAAAATGGACAAAGGATACAAATAGTCTACAGGAAGGGAAGTAGCAGTGGCTTTTAAATATATGAGAAGATGTGTAATTCTACTCATTATAAGAGATATGCGCATTACAACTATACTGAGGTACCGTTGATCACTATTAGATGAGCAAAAATTAAAAAGTTTTATAACCTATTCTGTAGAGAGTATGAGTGCAAAACAGTAGTCTCTTTAGTGGGCAATTTGGCAAAATCTATAATATGAAAACTCTCATATCCTTTGACTAGCAACTTCAGTTCTAGAAATTTATCTTAGCTACATTCTCCTAGATGTACATACATTCATATATACTATGTATGTATCCTACGTATACATACACGTATACATACATACATACATATCATATGGATGAGAAAGTAATTTATGTACAAAGATACTTCTTGTAATAGTATTTATAATGGCTGAAGATTGGAAACAACTGAAATGTTCATCCATGGGAGACTGAATAGATACATTATGTTACAGCTGTACATTAGAAAATGGTACAGTCATAAAAAAATACCAGTGAATCTCTTTATGCATCATTTTGGAAACTTTGCCAATATACGTTGTTTGGTGAAAAATGCAGTGTATATAATATGTTTATTTGTGTTAAAAAATATTTTGTTGTGCTGGCCCGGGGGCATAGCAGTTAAGTTCTCGTGCTCCGCTTCAGCGGCCCGGGGTTCGCAGGTTCGGATCCTGGGCGCAGACCTACGCACCGCTCATCAAGCCATGCTGAGGTGGTGTCACACATGGAGCAACTAGAAGGATGTACAACTATGACATACAACTATCTACTGGGGCTTTGGAGAGAAACAAGGAAAAAAGGAGCAAGATTGGCAAGAGATGTTAGCTCAGGGCCAATCTTCCTCAAAAAAAAAATAAAAAAAATATTTTACTTGTTTATGAATAGATACAGCTTCTGGGGAGTATAATTTGAATTTGAAGACACCCGCACTCCTTCTCAAAAAAAAGAAATTTGTACGTAGCATAGTACCTTCCACTTAGCGCTTACTACATGGAGGTGGTGGTGGTGGTGGTGATTTTCATTGCAATCACAGCGTTCCTTTATCTCAAGAGTTCATTTTTAACAGTTGGGTCTGGAAGAGGAAGCCCATCTCCTGTAAATGCTGCTTAATGGATGTCATACTCATCTTATTCATCAAAATGCTATATGTGCTTCCCAAAGTATGTTTCTTGGAGGATGTCAGTACAAGCTCTGCAAACCAAAGGTGTCCAATAAGATTGGGAAATGTTGGATTAAACAGAACTAGGCAGGCTTCTTTCCTACAGGCCTTCTTAGAGCCTTAGTACACATAATGTGCTTTGCGAATATTCAAGAGGGGTATTTGGAGTTCAGCATTTTCCAAATTTCTTTGAATACAGAACCTTAAACAACGATTGCTACTTTTTTTTTCTTTAAGAAATAGGTTATGAGTAGTTGTCACATTGGGAAACAACACTTTAATACTTAGATTTTGGTTTTATTCACCTTCATGATTCATTTTAATAAATCAGTATTCTTGATTCATTTCTAAGATGCCTGTGGTCTCTCTCTCTGCCTGCTTTTCTTCCTCTGTGATATGCTGCAACTCAGTAATTTGTTTTGTGGTTGAGACCCTCCCAAAGTCATCCAAATTATACTGGATTTCTTGGGTAAAGAAGAGGATCTATATAATTAATGTCAAATCTCAGGGATTGATTGAATGGAAGTTGAAGATTGAAGCTTCATTTGATTCAGCTTTTCCCAGAGCTTTAAAAGTTTTGCTGTTCAGGGGGAGGAATGAAATCAAAAGAATGGGTAGTAGTTGAGGAATTGTGACCTTAATGTGGAGAAGATAGCATCACTGTGGGTTAGAAGATGTAGGTTCTACCTCTGTTTTCACCATTTACCAGCTATTTAATTTTGAACAGTTCACTTAGCCTGCCTGTGCTTCATTTTTATCATCTGTAAAATTCAGGAATTAGGTTTTAGGTCTATCCATTTTAAGACTGGGACTTAGTAATAATATGCTTAATGGAGTCAATGAGGATTGTGGGCCTATGTAGAATATTTTGTTCCACTCTGCAAGTTTCCACATGTGACTATAACCTGTCTCAGTTCAGTTCTTTTGGAGAATGAAATTAATCAATAATTAGCTTATAGTCAACTCCATGTATTTGAAAACTTGTTGAATTGTTCAAGACCTCTGTCTTGATTGATTGATTTGTTAATTACCCTCCAGGAAAACACTTGATTATAACACAGGTCAATTAATACAGTGCTATGGATAAATCCACACTTCCTGTATAAACACGCCCTGAATTTGTTTCCCTGATATAGGGAGAAATCCATGATGTGGATATTAATTATCCTCTCTCCCACACACAGTGTCATTTGGTGGTTTTGCTGTGCTTTTTGTGCATTCCTTGCCTATTAGCAGGTCTCTGAACTCAGCACACTAGAGATCTAAGTATACTGAATTTATACCATCTAGAAATGAGGTTTCAATTTTGTTCCTCTATTGAAATTAGGGATGTGACATAGCTGTTACACAGAAGGATTGTGAGCCTGAATTTGGTTTTATTATGTGGAGGTAGAATGTTTTGTTAGAAGGAAAGCGCTTGCCTGGGGAGAGATTTGAGTGTGACTGAATCGTTAACTGCCATCTTGCCCCCTTTTTAGCAGGAGACATATTTTGTTTTTAAATGAGATGACAAGAGAATTATCAAGACCCAGTGAATTTTAAGAGAGTCCTTTCAGTGTACTTGAGTTCCGTTTAACCTTGCTTTCGATGTCATTCTGTGCATTACTGTCAAAGGACTGGGCTTCCTTTGAAGCCTCGAAGCGTTGCTACTGGTGGATCATGATGGTAAAATATAAGACTGGTTCTCAGTAAAGCCCTTACTGATAACACAGTGATGCCTCATTACCTAAGTAAAAGCATATGTGTGTGAGTGCCTAAAAAATGTAGACTGTAAGGGGAGGATGTATGATAATGGACACTAAGATGGGAGAAGTATTTCTCATGAATTAGAGATGCCCTTTCATAATTTAAGAGTCACAGAATGAGGGAGGACTTGAAATCACCTGAAAAGCATCTGGAAGCGATCTGTAATTCTTAAGAGGCGCTAGAAGAGCCTGTATCTCTCTAGTACATGATGATAAAATGGTTCATGTGGGATTATGGAAGAAGTAGAATTCTGTTACTTGTAAAACCTCTTGCGATTAAATGCCCAGAGATATGATTATGAATTATACTGCAAGGTCTCATGTGCTTAATAAATGATTAATTGATTAGAGTGCAGAAGGCAGATTTGAAGGTACTGAGGAAATTTTAACATTAAGAATTTGTTTATTTGCTTATGGTATGTTATCCTTTTCATACCCCATCTCACTCTTCTTGTGCTTAGTCACTGCCACTACTGTGCCTAGGTTTGAAAATTTAGGTCACATTGAGGTCCCCCCCATTTTTTTCCATTTCATGACACATTTGTTATGAGAAAAGGTACAAGAAAAGGTATTACATTTCAAGGCTTTGAGGCATCTGTAGGTCAAACACACACACAAAACCTCTCACAGTGACTTCTAGGGAACCATCTTTTAATATATTGGACTGTTGCAGAAAAATTATTACATTAATGAGTGGCTCATTCTTGTTATACAGAGATTTTGAAAAAACGTACAGTCCTCCCTCGGTATCCATGGGGATTGGTTCTGGGACCCCCCGGCAGATACCAAAATCTGTGGATGCTCAAGTCCCTTATATAAAATGGCATAGTATTTGCATATAACCTACACACGTCCTCCTGTATACTTATAAATCATCTCTAGATTACTTATAATACCTAATACAGTGTAAATGATATGTAAATAGTTGTTATACTGTGTTGTTTAGGAAATAATGACAAGAAAGAATAGTCTGTGCATGTTCAATACAGGTGCAACCACGTAGGCCTTTCTGTCTGCAGTTGGTTGAATTTGTGGTTACGGAACCCGCGGATACAGAGGGCTGACTATATTTGTTGTACTAGACTCTGACTTCAATTGCTCACCTTAACCCATCTAAAGTTAGGAAAATATTTTACCTAGTACTTAAAACTATATCAGGACAAATTGCATCTTGTTTCTTGCTTTTGCTTAAGTAGTTGTGATCATATGTAATTACAACATTGTACTCTGCTTTTTCTTTCTTCTTTATGTGATAAATGGCATTTTTCTGTTTTATTATAAACTCATAAAATTTTTTGATGGCTCATAAAGTTGTGGTTGAGTAAATTATGTCATTGTGTCAAATTTACTTAACTCTTTCCCAGTTATTGGGCATTTAAGTGGTTTCCATGCTTTAAATTTGTTTAGTATTTATTTTTTTCTTAAAAAATGTTCTTGGAAATTTTCTTGAGCTTCCACTTATTTTGATCTTGAATAGTGGCTTGTTATGGTTTTGTTTATCATTTGCATTAGCTTCTACCTTTTGTACTCTGTTTGGGGTTAGTCTTTTTGCTTTGCTTTCTGGAACACCTCTAGGTGTTGTTCTCTATATTTCTCTCAGTTAAGATAATTTCCCAGCTTTCTTCAAACTCATGTTTTTCTGGTTGTACAGTAGGGATTAAGCCATGCATTTGTGTTATGAAGCTTATCTTCCCAGTTAGGACAGATGATATGAGATGTGTGTCTAAGACCGAAGTAAACTTTGCCCATGAGATGGCAAAAACCAGAGCTTTCAACTGCCAATGTCTAGATGGGTCAAAGGTACCAGGGAATATTTTGGGAGTATTGCACATTTTTAAAAAGTTGTTTGTGAAAGTTATTTGTGATCCTCTCTTTGCTATTTTATATTTTGTTGTCATTATCTTAATATGATTCTGCTGATGCATGGATATAGATTTATTTAGTTTCACATTTTTTTTCTCTTCTAAAAGAAACATATAATTACTTTAGTATCTCCTAGAGGACGGAAGAATCCTTCTCTACTTTCTGCTACCCAGCGGGACTCTCTCATTCTTGGCTAGCATTCAGATTTGTAAATAAAGATTTTCTTTTTGCTTATAATTTTTTTTACAATAAAGATAAGTGCAATCTGAGGAGAACCCACTCAGTGCACAACGAATGATGGTAAATGGAGGGGAGAAAAACTAGAGAAACTTAGGTTGAGTTCTTACTGTTTATTAATGATTGTGGGACATTCTTTATTCCTTTCTATAGATTTTGGAAGTCTTCTTCTGGGAGTTTCCAGCACTGCCAAGTGTTGGAGGAATCTTTTCTGTACTTCTGATAGAGTCAAGTGAGCAAATACAGCCCAGCAGTAGGCTCTTGAAGAGAGCAGTCACAGGTAATGTCTTCTTATTACTATTGATATGTGTTCGGTAATGTTCAATAATTTACTTTAAAAAAATGAGCTTACTTGAACTTACACATCCAAGTGAACATTATCTTGTTCAAAACAGTCTTTTGAGAGGCTATACTCTATCCTCTGCTCAAAACATTTAAAAATTTTTTTCCTTGGGAACTGCATTTTGATCCTCTGGTAGCATTCTTTTAAACATCCTATTTTCTGTGATGGCAAATCTCAGCCCTGTGAGGATGTATTTGGGAAGTAATATAAATTCCTTTAGAGCTAGGATGATGAATCTGGGAAGCTCTAATTTTGATCAAAATCAGAAGGAACAATAACTTAATGAAACTAGTTTTTCTTTTTGTAATTTGTATATGTGTTTGAAGGCTCATACACTGTATTGAAAGTTAATTCTAAGAGGAGATGACTCGAAGTTTCCAACAATGGTAATATTGTTAAAATAAACGATTGGGCTTGAGCTTACAGAGAAGCGTATGTTATTTATTTGACTATGTAATTGTTGGTACACTTACTTATTAAAATCAATCAATCGGTCTGTCAGTATTGTAGCAAGGGTTCCTGTATTAATCGGGTTAAATAAGATGAGATCTAAACTTCCTTGTAAGGTATACCTCTAAGGCATTGTAATTGGCATCTTACTGGTGGTGTGTTTTGCATTGTTTCTCAATTAGAGTTTTTGTTAAAAATGCACATTAAAAATTCAGATTACTAGGCCTGTCTAGTGTGTCAGAATCAGAATGGTAGGCCTCAGGATTTGTGAATGTGTATTTTACAAGTAAGTACCCCCCAAGATTGACACCCCCAATGAACTAAAATCATACTTCTACCTAATCTTTGTATTTTTTGATTTAAATATGTTACATAGTTATTTCCTTGATTTTTGCTTTGAATAAAACAATGCCAGTATTTTCAGTATGCTGTTTTGTTACAGGCTTATGTTCTCAAGTAGTTTATTATTAGATCAAATTAAGAATGTAATTGAATAAAACTGTACTTTGAACTTTGTGTCTAAATTCAGAATGGATGTATTTTTCCTTGGGTGCAAATGGTAAGTCTATTTTAGACATCTGGTTGCCAAATACTAAGTCTTGTGAAATATCTGCTCTTCAAATTTGCTAATAAGTTGTACTTCAGGTATCTTATTCAAATTGAGGGTAAAGAGTAAATGGGGTAGGCACTGGAAGCCCCTGGAGTCTGTGCTACACTACACTTAGCATCCAGTCCAGCATTTTTCAGTAAACATTGTGACGAAGGTGTTGCTGTACAATTTATGGTTCAAACAGATGAAATCCTTTCTTTATAGTGCCCTGAGATTTTGTGAAGCTCTTTGAATCCTCCAAATGAAAGGGAGTATTAACATGAAATGAAGCAATAGCTTTGGTATGAAGTTATTTTCATTACTATGTACATTCTTTAGTCATCATTCCTATAAATTTATTAATTTTGCAGAATGTAAGCTTTGTGTATAAAATGTGTTATTTTTTAGATATTTTCTTTCTTATTTTTTGATGAGGAAGATTGGCCCTGAGCTAATATCTGTTGCCAGTCTTCCTCTTTTTGCTGAGGAAGATTGGCCCTGAGCTAATATCTGTGCCCATTTTCCTCTATTTTGTATGTGGGATGCTGCCAAAACATGGCTTGATGAGCAGTGTGTAAGTCCGTGCCCGGGATCTGAACCTGCAAACCCCGGGCTGCCAAAGCAGAGCACACGAACTTAACCTCTACGCCATCGGGCCGGCCCCCTGTATATTTTCAATTCTAAAAACACATTATATTTTTACTTTAAAAGATATATACAATATTATAGCATTCTGTGCATGTTAATATTGAGAGATAATATACTTTATATAAAGTAAATATGTGACTATAGATTTATAGTTAAGGCTGTTACTTTCAGATGCTTGTTTCTTTATTAAAAAGTTTAATTTATTGGTATGAAGTATTCCATTAAGTTTATACTTTAAAAAATTATGTTAAAATACACAACATAAAATTTACCATTTTAACTATTTTTAAGTGTATACTTCAGTATTAAGTATGTTCACGTTGTTTTGCAACCAGTCTCCAAAATGTTTTCATCTTGCAAAACTGAAACTTGAAACCCGTTAAACAAAAGCTCCCCATTTCCCCCTTCCCCCACACCACATTTTTATACCCAGCACATTTGTCTATCCATTCATCCGTTGATGGGCATTTGGATTGCCTCAGCCTTTGGCTATTGTGAATAATGCTGCTATGTACATGGTGTATAAATATCTGTTTGAGTGCCTGCTTTCAGCTATTTTGGGTATGTATCTAGAAGTAGAATTGCTGGATCATATGGTAATTCTATTTTTAATTTTTTGAAGAACCACCATACTGTTTTCCACAGTGGGTACGCATTTTACGTTCCCACCAATAGTACACAGGAGTTCCACTTTCTCCATATCCTCAGTGACACTTTTTTGTTTTGATAGTAGCCATCCTGGTAGATGTGAGGTGATATCTCGTGGTTTTGATTTGCATTTCCCTAAAGATTAGTGATGTTAAACATCTTTTCATATGCTTGTTGGCCATTTGTATACCTTCTTTGGAGAAATGTTTAGTCAAGTCCTTTGCCCATTTTTTAATCGAGTCATTTGTCTTTTTGTTGTTGAGTTGTAGGAGTTCTTTATATGTTCTGGATATTAATGCTTTATCAGATACATGGTTTGTAAATATTTTATCCCATCCAGTAGGTTGCCTTTTCACTCTGTTGATTATATCCTTTGATGCACAGAAGTTTTTAATTTTGATGTAGTCCAATTTATTTATTTTCATTTTTGTTGCCTATACTTTTGGTGTCATAGCCAAGAAATCATTGCCATATCCAATGTCATGAAGCTTTTCCCCTATGTTTTCTTCTAACAGTTTTATAGTTTTAGCTTTTATTTTAAGTTTGGATCCATTTTGAGTTAATTTCTATATATGGTGTAAAGTAAGGATCCAACTTCATTCCTTTGCATGTTGATATCCAGTTTTCCCAACACTATTTGTTGAAGTGAAGTTCATACTTAAAGACAGTTTAGGATAAGGAAAAGGAAAGCAGACAATCATATATAGGTAGGAATTCCCATAAAGTCTTCTGTTTCTAATTAAGATATTTCAGAAACAAAAGGGTATTAGGTAGATTTGAAGCTCACCTTAGACTAAGATTTAATAATTGTGGTAGGCATAGAGCCTGTGTTCAAGTTTTATTTTAGTTATTTGGTGGGCAATAACTTTTTTTTTTTAATGTGTTTTTTTTTGTGTATGTGTGAGGGAGATCAGCCCTCAGCTCTTTTTGCTGAGGAAGACCGGCTCTGAGCTAACATCTATTGCCAATCCTCCTCCTTTTTTTCTTCCCCAAAGCCCCAGTAGATAGTTGTATGTCATAGTTGCACATCCTTCTAGTTGCTGTATGTGGGCCACGGCCTCAGCCTGGCCGGAGAAGCAGTGCGTCGGTGCGCCCCCGGGATCCGAGTCTGGGCCGCCAGTAGCGGAGCGTGCACACTTAACTGCTAAGCCACTGGGCCGGCCTGGCAATAACTTCTTATGTTGGGGGTTTGATTATGGTCATCTCTGTGTTTTGGTCTTCAGGTAGATGTGTGTGTGTCCTGTTACAGGGTTTTTCCCAGTTAACTCCGGCCAGTGAGAGATCCTCTAATGTTTTAGGGAGCTTTAGTTTCAAGGCCATAAACAGAATCAACATTCTCATGGTAAAAAAATAACCAGTAATGAATCCAAGGGAAAACCTATAGTGTGCTTGAACCATTCACCTGTCTGTGTAGCAGAAGTTACTTGGAACCTCTTTTTCCCTCCTAGCTCTAAAAAGCAATATGTGTGTTGACAGAATGATATTTATACTGGTTTTGAAAAGGTCAAAAACCAGATATTGTGCCCTTAGAAGTAAGGTTACTTTTGGGAGGACAGGAGGGTGTTGGGAGTTGGGTGGGGAGAATACAGAAGCAAACATGTAACTGAGAGGAAAGCCTGGGCAAGGATACTTTAAGGTAGAGGCAGCAGCTTAGGTGGGTGTACGAGTAACATGGATAATAAAAGGATCTAAGGCTAGGTGTATTACTTTCTTCGGAGGAAATGATAGCAGATACTAAAGGTAGCACAGCAAGAACCACAAGTAGAAAATGGGTTTGAAAAGGGTTGAAGACAATATGGTATAAAATGTGTCTGATAGTCCTGAGGAGATGCTGTCAGGGGAATTCATCTGCTATGGATTTTGGATGTGTTCTCCGACCAGTGAGACAAATAGCAGGTAGATAGAGGCAATTGCAGATATTCTGAGCTGTTGAGAGAATTAGCTATTTGAATATAGTATTTCAGGGTTAAGAGCTGCCTACATGAGAAAAGAGTAGCAGTGATAGCAGCATTAGGGATGCTGTTCCTTCTAATGCGCTACCAGAATGTCTGAGTCATGCAGGATTGGGATGGTGAGTGAGGAATGTTTCCCTGTGGCTTCCCTGGCTTTGGGTGGAACCAGTGGGAAACCATTTTCAAAAGTAGTTTTGAATAAAAATCTAGCCTCAAGGCTGGTTTGGGACTAGATTTTCTGAGTAAATAACACAAAAAGATACCTAAAAGTGACTTCTCACAGTCAAATAATCAAACCAGATACCTAATGCTATATCATTCTGAAATTTGTTCATTCTCCACATATCTTTTCATAATTTTATAGATTTTTAAAATCATGGTCTATCTCTACCTTCTTTTGTGAATTTAGTCTTTTATTTATTTAGTCATTTTTGTCTTTTCACATGTTCCAAGACCCTTAGAATTTCATTCTAGCTTAGTCTGGATCTTTTCCAGCTCTGTGTCTTCCAATTGGCCAGAAAGGCTTAGAATAAATGAATGTAATATATGTTTGGTCATGTTTTCTATTTCATTTTCAACATCATTCCTGAAAATACCCTGCGTTTTCTTGGTCTTTAAGGGTACAGAGCTGCACTGAATTGATGTACTCAGAGAAAAGTCTCTAAGGACTCTGGTCCAGACCAGAGGTTCTCAAAGTGTGGTCCCCAGATAAGCAACAGCAGCCTCACCTGGCACTTGTTAGAAATGTAAATTCTTGGGTTGAAGCAGAAATTCTGAGGGTAGAGCTCAGAAATTTGTATTTAACAAGCCCTCCAGGTGATTCTGAAGCATGTTGAAGTTGGAGAACTGCTCTAGACACTCTCCTTAGTTATGTGCTGTTGTCGAAGCCATTCATTTTCTCTAGCCCTTGGTCTCCTGATCAGATAGATCAGAGGTTCTCAAATGTTAGTGCACACCTGAATTATCTAGTGAGCTTGTTTAAAAAATTTCAAAAAGCAGTCTATTTTTCCTAACCTCATACCCTGAGATTCTGATTCATTAGGTCTCGGATGACTCAGTTATCTGCTTTTCAGCAAGCTCTCCAAAATAGTTCTCAAATCTATGATCCGGACCAGTGGCTGTCTCTGAGTTTCCTTCAAGCCCCAAAGTGATATGATTTAAAATGGCTTTTTGGGGTTCAGTAACTGAAAGCTCAGGGGCCAGAACTTTATTTGCAAAATGCAGTTTGAATTATTTTTCACTGAAACCATTATGTTCTGATTTCTTGCCTTGAAAAGTATTCTTTCTTGACTACTGGGATTACTATATATGATTTTTCTGAGACTTGTCCTCATTGGTAAGGCAGTTTGCTCACTAAAAGAGCTTTCTGACTCTTGTAAACTTGGAGATTTCATTAGATGGTTCTTCTAAGTAATTTATAAAAATAGTTAATAAACTGTAAATACTGGTTCTTAGGGATTATCACTTTTTATTGAGATGTGTCTTTTTGTCCCTACCCTTTATTTCCAATCTCTAAGCTTGTTCCCGATGCATGATGATATGTTCTCTTTTCTCACTGTCATTCATATTTGTGTTTGTTTCTTTAATGGCACAACCTTATTAGAATTAGAATTATTTTTTACGAGTCTTCCTCTTGTCTCAGTGGCTGCTCCTTCTCAGTCTTTTTTCCTCTGTCCATCGCTTGACTGTTGGTATTCCTTAGGAACTGCCTAAGTTCTTTTCTTTCCTTTTTTTTTTTTGTGAGGAAGACCAGCCCTGAGCTAACATTTGTTGCCAATCCTCCTTTTTTTTTTTTTTTTTTTGCTGAGGAAGATTGGCCCTGGGCTAACATCTGTGCCCATCTTCCTCTACTTTATATGGGACGCCGCCACAGCATGGCTTGACAGGCGGTGCGTCAGTGTGCGCCCGGGATCCGAACCTGCGAACCCTGGGCTGCCACAGCAGAGCGCGCGCACTTACCTGCTACACCACCAGGCTGGCCCCCCAAGTTCTTTTCTTTTTTCCTCATCTCACCTACATGCTCTCCCCTTGGGGTCTGCTGCTTAATGTCTGCCAGGTCTTTGCTCAGATGTCACCTTCACTCCGCCCTTTATAAAGCAGCATCTGACTCTCACAACTCTCTTCTGAGCTTTAGCCCCATATAATCAGCTGCCTACTGGATGTCCCTCAGGCAGATCAGGTTAACATATCCAAAATGGAACTTATCATTCTTCTCCCCTGAGATCTATGCCTCCTCTTGTGTCCCCTGTCTTGGTGAATGGCATCACCATCACCCTTTATGTAGCTGTTATTTATCTGGTGTTTCCTATGTGCCAGGCACTGTTCTGAGAACTTTAACTCCTCACAAAAGCGTTTGAGATAGATTCTATTATTATTCCCATTATACAGATATGTAAACTGAAGCACATGGAGTTTAAGTAACTTTCCTAAGATCACAAAACTGTTAATTGGTGGAGATGGAATCCCAGAGCATGCAGTCTTAATTATTGTGCTCTGCTGCCTTCCTTTCTCAGTAGCTCAAGCCAGAAACCTAGGATTACCCTTTAGATCACCTTTCCCTGTGTATATCTGGTCTGTCCTCTTGCGTCCACCTACTAAATCTCTCTTAAAAGCACACTTCCACTTCCCTGCATTCTGCTGTAAGTGTTCTAGTCCAGGTCTCCATCATCTCTTGCCTCCACTGTTGTAATTGGTGTCCTTTCCATCCATTCCTTTATATTACTGCCAGAGTATTATTCTTCCTAGTAGTAAATCTCACCATGACACTTGTCTGCATTCACCAGCCTAACCCCCCCTGGATGATCAGTCATCCAGTGTTAGACACACCCTCTATTATCTACTTCATTGTTGGGCAAGTCTCCCCAATTCTGAGCATAGGGCAGTTCAGACATTTGAAGAATGTCACCATAAGGCAGAGAGCTGGAAGAGTGCAGGTAATACCTGGGTGATACCTGAAATTTTGAGGGTTAGGAAATAAAAGAAAAATGATATCTTTTGATTAGTTTTTGCCTCTTTTGGTCCTTAATTTCTATTTATTGTACTAAAAGAACAATAAAAAAAAATCAAAGTCTAGTCTGGCCCAGAGAGGGGTGGCGTCTGTAATTTTGACATTCCCTAAGAAGAGTGTCTCCCCACTCCCACTCCAGTTCTGTGCTGCAACCGTAGTAAGCTCACACTCCCTATAATGTGTCATGTTCTCTCTCCTTCCTCTGGGCCTTTGCATATGCTGTTCCTTCTCCCTGCACTACTCTTCCCTCACTGCCCCATTTGCCTGACTAACAGTACCATCTCCATTTTCAGGTCTCAACTTAAATTTCCTATCACCTGGAAAGAGTTCTCTGATCCCACTTACCTTCCAGCATTTTGGGTTAAATGCTTTTTCTTATATGCTGCCATAGCATAGCATTCTTTGCCCGCCATATGACTCATCAAACTTTCTTTTCATTGTCTGTTCAGTTGCTTCTTTTAAACTGTAAGCTGCACCTTATTTATTTCTGTGTTTCTCTCACCCAGCGTAGATGTTCAATGAGTATTGATTGTATGGAAGAGTAAGTGAGTATTTAAGTGCACTAACTGATTTCTGCCATGCCACCTGCAACTTACCTTTGTAACATAACTCTAGCAGGTGATATACCAGTTAGGGTTAGGTTCACTCGTAAATAACTACCACAATCAGAGGCTTAAACAAATTAGGGCATTATTTTTCTTGCACACAAGATAAGTCTGGAACTATGCTATCCAGGCTTAGTAGAGTGGTTCCTTGGTTATAGGGACTCAGGTTCCTTCTGTCTTCCTGCTCCACTCTCCTGGATGTGATCCTTGCCCCCATATTTTCATCTCAAAGTTTGCTGCCGGAAGTCTAGCTGTCTGCAGGTCCTCATTCTAGGAAAGAAGAGAAAGGTCAAAAAGCAAAAGGGAGCCTGTCAGCCCCTACCTCCTACCCCACCCCTTTTATATATAAATCGAAAAATCTGAATTCCATAAATTGGAATTTTTTTGAGAATTTAATGACTTGGGAAAATGCTCAGGCTATAATATTAAATGGAAGGAGCAGGAATCAAGATTTAATCCCAAGTCATTAAATTCTTCAAAAAAAATCCAATTTTAATAGTTGTCCTTCATTCCAGTATATGGATGTCGCATGTATATTTAATCCTTTTCTTATTATTGAACATTTAGCTTGTTCCAGTTTTTCGCTATTAGAAATATTCTTTGCTGAACAACTGGATACATTTGCACATTATTTTGTTTAGATTTCTGGGTTTTTATGATAGATTATAGAAGAATGAACAGAAGAGATTAAAGATATATATCCTTTGTTTGTTGATATTTATTGCCAAACCTTTTGCCAAATGTGTATACACACGCACCACATATATTATGCTTCTGATTTTGTAAAATTTATGAAATTATGAGAAAGTATAGAAAAAGACTAGAAAGAAAGATATTAAAGCTTTAAAAATAGTTTATCTCTTGTGATGGTGCTTTGAGTGGTTTTTACTATCTTTATATTTTCTATATATTCTTTTTTTGCAATGACTATGTATTGTTTTTTGATTTAAAAATGAATTCAGTTGAAAATAAAGAATATACCTTCTATTTTGAAAATCAACTGCTGCTTTGCTATTTAGTGTCTGAGCATCAAAGATGAAATTTTCATGTTGATGTTTTAATCAAAGAAGAATAAACCCTATTGGGTTTGTAATTTACATATTAGACATGTTTTCCTGCATTTGTTTAGAGATATTTTCTTCAATTTTCCTGGCAGTTTAGACCTTGCCTAATGGAATCTAGTAAATTGAAATAAACAAAAGTTGCTGGATCTTTTTTTTTTCCCCCAGTGGCATTTGTTGTAGCTGTTAAAGTTGCCACAGAACTTAAATTCTCACATTCGGTAGCTGGATTGTGGTATAACCTTCATGTATAGTCCTAGGGTCATTTTTAATATGTCATCATTTCCAGGGTAATCCTGTTAATATATGAGTATATATTTGTTCCTAGAGGCAAAAGCTCAGAGGATCATGGAGCATATGGGCTCACGTAACTGACCCTTAAGCAAGATAAGGTGTCCCCGTGACCTATTTCATATTCACAGATTCTTTAGCCAGGAATAGATTAATTTTAGAGATGCATTCCAGAATCTTAGATAAGGAAAGAGAGTATGAAAAACATGTTAAATACAAACCAAAATACTGTCAGTTAAAAAACAACAACAAAAACAAACCCGTAAATCAACAATATATAGTTGGGGATTTTGGGACCTAGGGATGGGAATGCAAGGTTTGGGTTATGTTTATGGGGGAAAGGGCAGATTTGTAGGAACACTTTTGAGCAGTTTTCCCCGGGCTATTGAGAATGAGAATACTTTTCTAATGTAAAGACGTCCTGTGGACTGCTATGACGTCTGCCTCCAATTCTATTCTGCCTCAATTGAGAAAATAATATTGATAGAAAGTTACTAAGACCCTAATCATAGTTTTAAGTAAATCTGTATTTTGTTAAATGTAATACTATCTGTATACTGTCTCTATCTCTTTGAAAAGTGGTTATTTAGTCTAAAGAATGGCCCATGGACCAAATTTGGCCTGCTGCCTGCTTTTTTATGATCCACCAGCTAAGAAGAGTTTATACATTTTTAAATGGTTGAAAAAAAAAGACAAAGAAGAATATGTATAGAGAGCGTATATGTATCCTGCAAAGCCTAAAATATTTCCTTATCTGGCTCCTTACAGAAAAAGTTTGCCAACCCTTGCTCTAAAGCAATGGTTTTCAACCAGAGGCAGTTTTGCCCTCAGGGGACATTTGGCAATGTCTCAAGACATTTTTGATTGTCACAATTGGGGGGTGGGGTGGGAATGCTGCTGGCAATCAGTGGGTAGAGGCCAGAGATGACGTTAAACATCCTACAATACACAGAATGGCTCCTCAAGACAAAGAGTTAACTGATCCAAAATGTTGACGACTATTTCCTTGCCCAAACTTTTATTAGGCTCCCCTGAGCCTTCTTCTTGACTAGGCCTCAACCTTGGCCCCCATCCTCTCTTTGGCGTTCCTAGTCCAGTTTTAGCAAGAATTCTACTGAGTCAGTTTAGTGAAAGTCCCTCTACTCTTAGTATCTGATCACTCTTGGTATCGTATCAAATTCCTCATCTCCCACACTTGATATCTGATCACCCTGGCCTGCGTTCAGCAACAATCCTATTAGATCAATTTAGTAAGAATTTCCCTAACCTTGATATCTTGTCTTAGTAATTTTCCATCTACTGACCTCCTCATTCTGCTTGTTGGTATAAATTCCCAACTGTGTTTGCTGTATTCGTTGTTGAGCCTGATCTCTCTCTCTTCCATTGCAGTAGTCTTGACACCTATTGCAATAGTCCTGAATAAAATCTTCCTTACTGGTTTAACAAGTGTGAGATTTTTTTTTTTTAAAACAATATCAACAGTGTAGAGGTTGAGAAACCCAGGGCTAAAGTAATATTTGGTACATGTATGAATTCAGGGACTACCTCTACAAATGACTCTGCAGCAGCCCCCATCCCCTCTGGGGTTCCCTATTTTGTAGGGAAGAGTGAGTGGCCAGCACAAATGTGCACTAGGGAACAGTTGCCTTCAGGACTTAGAAGAGGCCAGTTGTGAAGATGTTTTACCTGAGCAATGTTTACAGGGTAGAGGAGAGCAGTCTGGATTGGGGTGGCCATGCTATGTTTGGCCCTGGCTCTATTCCCTGGGTATTCTAAAGAATGAAATGAGGTTGACTCTGTCTAGGCGGATTTCATTATCAACCTCCCTTCCTCTCCAATGGTTTTCTACCTCTTGGAATCTTCATTAAAAGACGACACCTTGCAATCTTCAATTCAAAGTAAAATGCTAAAAGGCAAATGTATGAACTTGTTAAAACAAGTTTAGACAGTCATTAAGCAATAAATAGAAGTGATTACTATATCTTTCCTGGTTCTCATTTAGAGGTGTGATTGAAGAGAACAAGAGTGCACACGGAGTCTGAAAATGTGTTTCTATATTTTGGGGTAGAATTTAAGGATGTTGGAGATCTTCTTCATTGGTGAGTGAGAAGCAAGAGAAGGCTAAAGACAAAAATGTTCGAAGCTTTGACTTGACTTTACCCTTCTTGTATACCTCAGTCCAGGCCCCCTTTTCTTTTGCCTGCTTGTTTCCTAAGAACTGGAGCCCTGGCACCTATTCTATCCATGTGGCTTTGCTATTAACTAAAGCTTCCTTCTCTGGGAGAATCCTCTGGATCTGTGGCCTACATACCAGTCTGAACTTCTCTCTTTTTCACATGAAGCCAGACCTGCCCAGTAGAAGACCCTAGCTGATGGTTCAGATTGTTCTACATGTTTGATTTTCTGTCACATCCTAATTTTCTTTGACCATGTTATTCCTGACTGGGTTCTGATATATGACTTCATAAAGTATGCATAGTCACAAAATGGCCACAAAGTCCTTATGCATGCCAATTAGAATTTATCTATGCATTCCGCTCCATTCTCCACATAGATTTTAATTTTTTCCCCATTTTCTTCTGGAAGTCTTGTTTCATTTTGATGATTGGAATTCATACAGCAGACCCTGCTACTGTTTATAGGTCTTTGACTATTGTTAGGTGGAATCTTCCCATAGAGACTTCATGGCCACTATCAGGCCATTATTAGAGACTGTCTTAATGACTTGTGATTGCCAACATAGAAGATGTCCAAAAGGACATGGAGAAACTTTAAAATTTGTGCAGAGAAAAGAGGGGAGCATATAGAGATTTCTAATTAGCAGCATAGTGGACTTTGTTGCTGGTCTATTTTTCCAGGCCTCCAAAGGACCATTTTAATGTACTAGCAACTCAATAAAAGAAGGCAACTATCAGTTAAGTCGAAGTAACTGGGTGGAACCTACTAATTTACTATTTGTTATTAAGTTCATAGACATAGAAAAATCTCCTTTTTTTTGGATTGGATTGAGATCAGCCATTCTCTTCAAATAAAATCCTTCCGATAAGAAAAAAATTAATTCTGCTAATCTATCCTAAGAAATACTGTATAATCTAGCCTGCCTGGGTTTGAATCCTGGTGCTGCTCCATGTCACCTGGGGCAAGTTATTTAACCTCTCTCCCCCTCAGTGTTCTCAGCTGTGAAGCAGGGAAAATAATAGTATACTCACCCTATAGCGTTGTTGTAAAGACTATATTAGTTTATGTATAAAGTACTTAAAAGAGTAGACCACCTTGTAACTGCTATTGAAGCCTTAGCTATTATTAGTAGTATCTATTGCGGTTTTGGGGTTAATGACCTAATCTAGCCAAATATATGTTTAGGGAATTCAAGGAAATATGTTGAGACATTTCCAGAAAGAAAAGTGTAAGCATAATTCTTTGAAATACCTTAAATCAGAGAAAGATAAATGAAATAGTTGGCAGTGTTAAATATTACATTTTTCAAATAGGTTACTCACCATAGACACACTAGTACATACCTTTAAGTATTTCTAGCTGACAGAAGTCGCAGAGGCACTGAAAAGTACTGCTGCTGCCGCCTGGGTGTCTATCAGGGATGTTGGTTAAAATGGCACTCAGTTAAATAAGTTGCACTGTGCAAATATTGATTTGCTGAAGAGCATTGGAATGAAGCTCCCAATGGAGTTTAGTTTTGGAGAAGATAGCAAAATACATGGAATTTGAATTTTGGTGATACTAGCAGTAATAAAGGCAATATAAATACCCAAATTTAGGTCAGTTGACAGAATAAATTGGCCATTTATGGAAAGGGCAATTTTCCTTCGTTTTGTTCAGTAGACATGAGTTCAGAAGATTAGACATTTTTTATACATATAGTTATGGTATTTACACGTACAGATGAGATACATCCAAATGAGATTTGCTTTCCTGAAATACCAAATGAAGTTCATAAAGCTTTATCTTCATATTTTATGACACTAGCCTAAATTTTTTATGTGTTTATAATCAAGTGCACCTGTGTTAATATGTGTGTACACATGTATAAAAGAATGTGGTTATGGTACAGAAAACAAATTTAGGAAAGAGATTATGGATTTCTTTTTTCAAATGAAAATACAGCTCCTTTCTCTGAAAATGGTGTTTTTTAAGCACACTAGAAAATCTGAGCAGCATTCCGCCAGTTGATTTTTTTTAAACGATGAAACAGATGCTCCATTGATCCCTGATATGGTTATTTATGTGGCTGGTTTTCTACACGAAGGGAAAAAAGTTTGATTAATTACTATTAACTGTGACATATCCCGTGGGTAATGAGTTTTTTTGTGTGTTACCTATTTTCTCCCTTTTTTGAATAAATTGTTGGCTGTGTAATCGATTCCAGTGAAGCAGTCTGCCAGAACACTTAGTGGAAAATAAATGCAGCTGCTGCAAAAGCATAGGATGGCAGTGTTGTCAAGTACTTAGGTGGTGCCCGAGAGATGTAGTATCCTGCCACTGTCTGCAGGATCTGAATCTTTAAGTCATTTTCCTGGGAGTTTGTGTCAGACCCTGGCAGTGCCCGTGCATCCTTATGGGGGCTCCTTAGTCTTGGAGCTGTAGTCTGTTGCCATGAACGCCAGTGTGAGTTTGAAGCCAATCCAAGATTAAACCTATGGCTTTGATTTCGTTAACTCCTGCTGTTGATTGTAGTCACTCAGGGTATCATTGTTGCTGTTCGTTAATTTAGTGCTTCCTAATTTGGAGTAACAATATAATTTAATGTGCTTCTGCATATTTTTTCTAATTTGATTTCTTTAATACTATACAGTAGGTGGGCAGGGGTCAGTTAGGATAAAGTAAGGTTCAGTGACTTGCCCAAGGCCATTAAATAGTTTGTGACAGACTGAATCTCTAACCCAGGCCTTCTGAGCCCAAGACTATTGCTCATCCTTCTACCACAAGTTTTTTGTACATTGTTGGATTTGATATGCAATATTTTGTTGAGGATTTTTGCATCTATGTTCATGAGAGATATTGGTCTATGGTTTTTCTTTCTTGTAATGTCTTTGTCTGGTTTTAGTATTAGGGCAATACTGACCTCATAGAACGAGTTAGGAAGTATTCTCTCTGCTTCTGTCTTCTGGAAGAGATTGTAGAGAAATGGTATAATTTCCTCCTTAAATGTTTGGTCGAATTCACCAGTGAACCCATCTGGGCCTGGTGTTTCTGTTTTGGAAGGTTATTAATTATTGATTCAATTTTTTTAATGGATATAGGCCTATTCAGATGATCTATTTCTCCTTGTATAAGTTTTGGTACCTTGTGTCTTTCAAGATATTGGTCTATTTCATCTGGGTTATCAAATTTGTGGGCCTAGAGTTTTCATAACATTCCTTTATTATCCTTTTAATGTTCATGGGATCAGTAGTGATGGCCCTTCTTTCATTTCTAATATTAATAATTTGCATCTTCTATCTTTTTTTCTTAATCTGGCTAAGAGTTTCTCAATAAAGAACTAGCTTTTGGTTTTATTGATTTTTCTCTGTTGATTTTCTGTTTTCAATTTCACTGATTTGTGCTCTGGATTTTTATTATATTTTTTTGTTCTGTTTACTTTGGATTTAATTTGCTCTTTTTTTTCTGGTTTCCTAAGGTAGAAGCTTATATTATTGATTTTAGATCTTTTTTATTTTCTAATATATGCATTCAATGCTATAAATTTTCCTCCAAGCACTACTTTTGCTGCATTTCACAAATTTTTACAAGTTGTATTTTTATTTTCAGTTAGTTTAAAATATTTTTTAATTTCTCTTGAGATTTCTTCTTTGACTCGTGTTATTTAGAAATATTGTTTAATCTCATCATATTCTTTTTTGTTCCTTAGCACTATTATACATTTACCAGGATACAACTAGAGAGGATTGTGCCCACTGATAAAAATTGTATACATTAAGCTTCTAGTGCTGAAGGAGGGTGGAAAGGGAGAAAGAAAGAAAGCAATGACCGTTGAGTTATTCTTTCATTCGCTGGTTAACTTTGCTTATTTTCAAAATGGATTTAAAGCTGACAATAAAACATATCTGTATATATATACAACTGAACCATTATTATAAGGATAAAAGTATATGATAAAATGGAGAAAACAGTTGTACCAGAGACGAGTCCTCTCAAGTATTAGTAATTTCCCCTGGTCTAAGAAAGGAACTGGACAGTGGATAACTTTAAAGTTTCTGTTAGGTGCTGTAATTTCAAATCATTGTTTGAAAAATGAGCTGATGTTTTGTGAGAAAAGTTGTAGAATTTATCTTAAATATTATTACTCAAATGGTGGGTCATCTCACCACTGCACGGAGGTGGACTGCAGTTGTATCTGTAGGCAGGTTGCTTACTTTCCATACAGATTGGTAACATGACATTCATTTTTATTTTCTTGTTATTTATATTTCATCTTGTCCTAAAAAAAGATTGAGTGATTAATAGAAATATAGGATAAAAAAAAATTGTGAAGGTGAAAATAAGAGACTATAATAAGTTAAAGCCCTTAGAAATGCATTAACAAGGTCTGTCCCTGTTACAGAATGTGGACCATAAATTTGCATCTGAGCTTCATTAGAAACAGCCAGCTCAAATTAAGGAGAGCCACAAGTTGAAACATCACATTGATCTAAAAGCGGGTGTCCTGAGGGGGACTGAACCTCCCTGAGGCTGAAGTTGAATTCTAGATTCATGGTGTTTGCAGACCCTCAGCTGTAGGAGTTTTAGGACCTTTACCCCGGTCTTCTGCCATCAGTGTGACCTAGTTTGTTTACTTTTTCTGAATTCTCTTTTTCTCCCAGTTCACATACTTGAGAAGGTCTAAAGACTTGCTGCCCACTCTGCAGATTTGTGAGAACATGGTGTGAGTGGAGCAGGTTCACCTAACCACCTCTAGTGCAATCATTTCAAGTCACACGGTATCTTTAAGGTTTAAAAACATGCTATTTATTCAGGAACGTTTTTAGGAATTGAGGCTGGAGAGGAGTTACTCCTGTGGGTCCTTATGAAGAGGGCACTGGGTGCCAGGGAAGACAGCATTCTATCAACAATATCCTCACAACAGCTACAATAATGGTTTTCATACAGCTGATACTTGTAATGTCCCTCAGTTCAAGGCAAGTACATAATGCCAGAGTACAATTTAGTAGTAGTAATTCTTTCAGGAGATAAAGCAGTGAAGTTGAAGTATGAAGCTCTGACACTAAGGGTTAATTTAGAGACATAATTTAAACCACAGTAGAAGTTTTTTTCTTCTTTTTTAAATTGAAGTGAAAGTCACCCAATATAGAGTTAACCATTTAAAAATGTACAATTCAGTGGAATTTAGAATATTCACAATGTTGTGCAACCACCACCTCTCTGTAGTTTCAAAACTTTCTCATCATCCCAGAAGAACACCTTATTGTTGTTGTTAGTGCTGTCCAGTGGATTCCAACTCTTAGGGATCCTGTGTACAACCTGGTCTTTTTGTGCCATCTTCTCACCTTCTAGCGCTATATCAGACAATGCTCCACTGCTATTCACAGAGTTTTCATGGCCAATTTTTTTCAGAAGTGAGTGGCCATGTCCTTTTTTCTAATATGTCTAATCTGGAAGTTCTGCTGAAACTTGTCCACCATGGGTGACCCTACTGGTATTTGAAATACAGTTGGCATAGCTTTAAGCATCACAGCAACACACAGCCACCACAGTATGACAACCAACAGACACATGGTGTAGTTCCCTGACCAGGAAACAAACCCAGGCTGTGGCGGTGAGAGCAGTGAACCTTAATCACTAGACCACCAGGGCATACTCATTAAGTAATCACTCCCCATTCCCTCATCTCCCCATCTCCTGGCAACCACAAATCTTCTTTCTGTTTCTCTGGATTTGCCTATTCTGGATAATTCGCATAAAACGAAGCATACAATAAGCGACCTTTTGTGTCTTGCTTCTTTCACTTAGCATAATGTTTTTGAAGTGCATTCAAATTGTAGCATGTATCAGTACTTCATTCCTTTTTATGGGTGAATAATATTCTATTGTACATATCACAGTTTGTCCATTCATCTGTTGACACACATTTGGATTGTTTCCACCTTTTGGCTGTTGTGAGTCATGCTGCTATGAACATTTGTGAACAACTATTTGTTTGAGTACTTGTTTTCAATTCTTTTGAGTATATACCTAAAAGTGGAATTGCTAGGTTATATGGTAATTCTGTGTTTAACTTTTTGAGGAACCACTTGCCTTTTTTCACAGTGGCTACACTGTTTTACATTCCCAGTGGAATGTATGAGGGTTCCTGTATGCCTACATCCTTAACAACACTTGTTATTATTATTATTTTTTTAATTTTAATTTTTTTTATTATAGCCTAGTAGGTGTGGAGTGGTATCTCATTTTTCTTTCTATTTGTATTTCCTTGATAACGAATGATGTCAGACGTCTTTTTCACAGGCTTGTTGGCCAATTGAATATCTACTTTGAAGAAATGTCTATTCAGGGTCCTTTGCCTATTTTTGAATTGGGTTATTTGTCTTTTTGGTGTTGAGTTGTAAGAATTCTTTAGATTTTGCAAATATGAAACCCTTGTCAGAATGTCCAGTTCTTGACAAAAAAATTACAAAGCATATAAAGAACAGGAAAGTATGACTCATTCATAGGGGAGAAAGAAATTACCAGAAACCATCCATGAGGAAGCCCAGACATTAGACTTAGTGGACAAAGACTTCACATGAACTATCTTAAAATGCTTAAAGAGCTGAAGGAAATAACTGAATAACTTAAAGAGCTGAATAAATAACTAAAGGAAATCAGGAGAATGATATATGACCAAGTAGGGAATATCAATAAAGAGATAGGAATTATGAAAAGGAACTAAATACAAATTCTGGAACTGAAAGGTACAATAGCTGAGATGAAAAAAATCACTATAGGGATTCAGCAGGAGATTTGAGCAGGCAGAAGAAAGAATCAGCAAATGTGAAGATAGGGCAATTGAAATTACCCAGTCTGAGTAGCAGAAAGCAAAAAGAGTGAAGAAAAATGAGCAGAGCCTAAGGGACCTCTAGGACACCATCAAGCTTAGCAGTATATGCATTATGGGAGTCCCAGAATGAGAAGAGAGAAAACAACGGGCAGAAAGATTACTTGAGGAAATAATGTCCAAAACCTTTCCAAATTTTATGCAAGACATGAATTTACACATCCAAGAAGCTTGACAAACTCCAAGGAGGATAAACTCAAGGAGATCCACACTTAGACACATTGTAATAAAACTGTTGGAAGCCAAAGACAAAGAGAGACCTTTGTAAGCAGCAAGAGAAAATCAACTTGTCATCTATAAAGGATCCTCAATAAGATGAACGGCCAATTTCTCATCAAGACCATGGAGGCTAGAAGGCAGTGGGATGATATATTTAAAGCGCTGAAAGAAAAAAAAACTTCAACCAAGAATTTTATATTTGGCAAACTATTCTTCAAAAGTGAGGGAAAAATTAAGACATTCTCATGTGAAGAAATAAAGATCACTGATAAAGGTAACTATCCGTACATATGAAACTAGTATTATTGTAATTTTGTTTTGTAACTCCTCTTTGTCTTTCCTGTATGATTTACAGGAAAAGACAAATGTCTAAAACAATAATTATACATCTGTTAATGGGTACACAATGTATAAAGATGTAATTTGTGACAATAACAACATAAAGTGGGAGTACAGAGCTGCATAGGAGCCGATTTAATAATGCATGCTATTGAAGCTAAGTTGGTATCAATTCAAACTAGTCTCTTATAAATTTAGGATGTTAACTGTAATCCCCATGGTAACCACTAAAAAAATCAGTGTAATATACCACATTAATAGAACAAAGGGAAAAAACTACATAATCATTTCAATAAAAAGAGCATTTGACAAAATTCAACACCCTTTCATAACAAAAAGACTCAGAAGACTAGGAATAGAAGGGAACTTTCTTAACACGACCAAGGGCATTTATGAAAAACCCACAGCTAACATCATAGTCAATGGTGAAAGACTGAAAGCTTTCTCTCTAAGATCAGGAACAAGACAAGGATGTCTGCTTTCACCATTACTATTCAACATTGTATTGGAAGTCTTAATCAGAGCAGTTAGGCTAGGAAGAGAAATAAAAGGCATATAAATTGGAAAAGAAGATGGGCCGGCCCGGTGGCTTAGCGGTTAAGTGCACGGACTCCGCTGCTGGTGGCCCGGGTTCGGATCCCGGGCATGCACCAACACACCGCTTCTCCTGACATGCTGAGGCCGCGTCCCACATACAGCACCTAGAAGGATGTGCAACTATGACATACAACTATCTACTGGGGCTTTGGGGAAGGAAAAAAAAGGAGGAGGATTGTCAACAGATGTTAGCTCAGAGCCGGTCTTCCTCAGCAAAAAGAGGAGGATTAGCACGGATGTTAGCTCAGGGCTGATCTCCCTCACAAAAAAAAAAAAAAAAAAAAAATTGGAAAAGAAGAAGTAAAACTATCTCTTTTTGCAGATGACATAAGTCTATATGTATAGAATCCCAAAGAATGCACACAAAACAACTACTAGAGTTAAACAAACTCAGCAAAGTTGCAGAGTGCAAGATCAACACACAAAAATCAGTTGTTTCTATGTATCAGCAATGAAAAAATCCTAAAAGGAAATTAAGAAAGCATCCAAAAAAATATCTAAGAATAAATTTAAGGAGGTGAAAGACTTATACACTGGAAACTACAAAATATTGCTGAAGGAAATTATACAAGACCTAAATAAAAGACGTATGTGTTCATTGATTGGAAGACTTAATATTGTTAAAATGGCAATATTCCCCAAAGTGATCTGCAGATTGAATGTAATATCTATCAGAATTCCAATGGCTTTTTCCCCCCCAGAAATGGAAAAGCCAGTTCTCAAATTCATATGGAATTGCAAGAGGCCCTGATTAGTTAAAACAATCTTGAAAAAGAAAGTTTGAGGACTTATACTTCCCAATTTAGAAAGTTTCTTCAAAGCTACAATAATCAAAACAGTGTGGTACTGGCATAAGGGTAGACATATAGGCCAGTGGGATAGAGCTCAAGATCTAGAAATAAACATCTATGGCCATTTGATTTTCAGCAAAGGTCAAAGATCATTTAACAGGGAAAGAATAGTCTCTTCTACAAATGGTGCTGAGACAACTGGATAACCACATGCAAAAGAATGAATATTGAGCTCACTTAGTCTACAAAAATTAGTTCAAAAGCGATAGGATCTAAATACACGAGTTAAAACTCTAAACTTACTAGAAGAAGCTATAGGGTAAACTTCATGATCTCGGGTTTTGCAATGGGTTCTTAGATTTGAGACCAAAAAGCATGAGCAACAAAAGAAAAAAAAAGATAAATTGGACTTCATAAAAATTAAAAATTTTTGTCCATCAAAGGACGTTATTGAGAAAGTAAAGACTACTTACAGACTGAGAGAAAATATTTGGAAGTCATATACCTGGTAAGATATGTCTTTATATGTTTTTTTAATTGACCTTCGCTTCACCAAGTTTCGTGATTAATCCAGCCTCCCTTTTCTTTGCAAAGCTTAGTGACTGCTGTCCACAGCACGCTAAGTTGTAATAGCAGCTAATGGCTACTTAAATAGATCTGTGCACTTGTGCTTCCTCCAGTTAAATTTTATGTTTACCATCAGTCAGCTGTGTGTGTGTTTGTACAAATTTTACTTAATATTGTAGTTAAATAATTTAGTTAAGTATTATATAAAACAAATAAGAGAGCACAAAGATAATTCTAAGAGAACAAATGTTAATGCTTTGGAAAAAATTGATGAAAAGAAGTCAAAAAATTGCTTTTAGGGGGCCAGCCTGGTGGTACAGTGGTTAGGTTCACGTGTTCTGCTTTGGCGGCCCGGGGTTCACGGGTTTGGGTCCTGGGCATGGACCAACACACCGCTTGTCAAGCCATGCTGTGGCGGCGTCCCATATAAAGGAAGATGGGCACAGATGTTAGCCCAGGGCCAATTTTCCTCAGCAAAAAGAGGAGGATTGGCAACAGATGTTAGCTCAGGGCTAATCTTCCTTACAAAAAAAAAAAGTTGCTTTTAAATTTGGTGTAGGTGAGACAACTGTAAACTATTATGAAAAAATTGTAAAAACTCTATAAACATTCTGCATTCAGATTACTTAGCAAGTATCTTTATTAATCTACGTTAAAGAATCTACATTAAAGAAACCAAAACTGGAAAAGTATAAGTATGCATTATGAAGGTGGTTTATGTAAGAAACAAGGTATGAAATACTAATCAGCAGAGTCCCATACATAAAATGCCTTGGGCCTACATGAAAAAGTTGTTGAATGAATATATATTCATATGTTTAAATGAAAATAATATTCACATAATTTTTAACGATTCCATTAGTTAACCAACTCTTTAACAATTAACTGTCCAATCTGATCATTCTGGGTAAAGAGGAGTTTTTGCTTATCTGTTACTTCAAAGACAGAACACTCCAACTCTGAATCAGTTTAACTGCAAGGAATTTTATAATCCCTCATAACAGATATTTCTATGATAGATTTCAGGGCTAATTCACTTGGCATCTCTACAGTGTTATCACCGAGTGATCTCTCTTTTCCACCATCTTCGATGTGTTTGCCCTCCTCTGGATTGCAAGGTGTCTGCAATATAGTCCAGAAATAGAAAGAGTTTAAGCCATTCTTCTGTCTTCTTTATAGGAGCAGGGAATCCTACCTCAGAAACTCCATGGCAGACTCCCCAGCTGTCTCATTGGCCAGAAATGGGTCACCTGTCCACTCTTAAACCAGCCCTAGTAAGGAGCATGGGATCATCATGACTGGCTTAGAATTTAAGTCATCAGACTTTAACCCTGAAAGGGGAGTTAACCCTGAGTCATGTGGAGCCAGAGTAGGTGCCTAAACAAAATCAAGTTCTGCCAACAAAAAAAGAAGGGCAAAGTGGCTTTTGGAAAGGTAACCAGTAGTTATAGAGGAACAGCAAATCTTTCATATAATCTTCTTTAAATATTGTTTGCTAAAACTAAGCTGCTGATAAGAACTGAGCAGCAGAGAATTCAAGGTTATTCTCTTTGTGAGCATCCAGAGTTCAGCTATTCAAAATTATTGATCAAGAATATATCCATATTCTTCTCAGTGGTCATCTGAGTGGGTGGCAGGTTGATGTCCCTTTCTCAAAATTTATAAGAAGTCTTGGAATCACACCTGAGCAGATGGCTACCTCATCTTTGCTTGAAAGAGGTCGATGGTAGACTGTTAGCTAATGATTATGGCTGCCCTGAATGTTTTTCTCTCATTGCCCTTTTGTAATATCTTCCCACATTTAATTGGGAATTAATTACACACATTAATTACAGCCCCTTCCATTTGGAGACTTCTTTCCCATTTAATGTGATTTTGATAAGGATGATAATCATGTTGATGTAGAACTTCCCCATTCCCTACCTCCCATTCCTAGCCACAAAAGTAAGCATGTGTTGGAGGCCTGACAAATTGGAGATTGCCATCTTCCAGGCTACAGTGATGTGTTCAGGGAAAGGCATATGATCTAATCAGGCAAAAGAGAATCCTCCCTAGGATTTTTGTGATACAGCTGGTGGGTAAGACTTTGATGTCTTTGGGATGTAAGTGCAGGACAAATGGTAGCCTGGAGTTTATTTCCTGGATCACATGGAAGACACATATGGAGTAGAGGGAAGCAGGCCATTAGGCAAGGAGACACAGAGATAAGCAGACTCGGTAAGGGGGATGGTGGGCAAGAGCAAATGAGTTTCCTGGCAGTATTGAGTCGTGACTCCAATTTTCTTCTAAGTGTTATCCAAAATTTCTTCCCAGCTAGATAAGCTAATATAATTTCTGTTTTGCTTAAGCAAATTGGAGTTGGATTTCTGTTACCTGGAACTTCAAATGTCCTGATTAATACACTGAGGAAGTATCTGAGGATAGAGTCATGCTTTTCCTTAGAATGGTCATTTTAATACCTGGCTTAATGACCCACCGGGGCCCCAGTGTTCCATGCTGAAGGACACACTCATGTTAAATCTGGAATTTTTCCAAGCTGGTATTACTCATTGCCAGTCATGACCATAAAAAAAAATCTTACCTTGGAAACGATTACTGGCCAATTTTAAGCACTGTAGCTTGTTCCTAATAAATGTTTTAGAATAAGTGAGTTGCAAAGGTTTTCCCTAAGAGATATTATTCCAATTAAATATGGGAAGATATATACTTAAAAAATATTTGGGGAGAAGCACTGAACTAAATGGAACAGTTTTAGGATAGTTGATCTTGAGTTACTTTTGGTGAGGCTGATTTGATGTCAAAAGTTGTCTCTCTTGGCTGTTCATAGTTTGTAAAAACATAAGCATAAAACCGGTGTGGAGAATACTTACCTGTAAGTTCTCTGTAGCTGAGTTTCCTGCACCCGGTAGACATACCTATTATTTTGCATTCAGAGCAAACCTGAGTGGAATTCTAATTAGTAAAGATAGAGGATGGGAACTGAACTGATTGGAAATCTAAGGACAAAGGGGATGAGGTTAGGATCTGCCCAAAGGTAGTCCATGTTGTGGAGAAATTCTGGTGTTCTCACAATAGAACAGTTAGGCTTTTGGAACTTAGTTATATCCTGGTACATTTGGGAAGAAGCACTGAACTAAATGGAACCTGGAAGGAATAAGTATGCCAGAAGAATCTGGCATTTTTCTCTCTGTGGGATTGCAGTAGAGTTATAACTTTTACTTGTTTCCTCAAAGACAAATAAGGGACAAATACAGAGAAACAAAATGGGCAAAGTCTAATTTTAGGGCAAGAATATGAAGTTAATGTAGTAAAACAAATGTTTCAGTATAGCAGTCATTTAAATTCTTTAACTGTATGGAAAACGTGGGCCGACACTATCCTTGTGATGACTGCAGGAGACAAGGAAATGACACAACTCCAGCACTGCCTGGTGTGCAGCCAGTGGAGTGTTTTTAGTTGTCCTCGTGTGCTATGGACTGACAACAAAATTGTATGTTGTTCAGGGCCATTAATAATAAACTGAGTGGCCACAAACAAAACCTTCTTCTGTACTTAATGGCTAGCTAGCACTGAATAATTTGGGGTTTCTAACTGAGCTCTGGACCATCTGCGAACCGATTTGACATACCTAGAGCTGGATATTGAAAGAATCAGTAGTCAGACTTGAGAAAGCTTTCTTAATAAAGTAGGACAGTTGATGCTATACCCAGGAGACTGATATCAGTCTGCCAAGATTGGTCAGTGACTTTTATTTAAGATGTTTTACCATATGGTTTTCTCAGAAAGATAAAGATCAGGTCTCAGATTCTAGTGTATTTGCATTAATAAACCATGTTCTTGAACAAGGGCAGGCACAATCTATATTTTGGGAATAGAATTCCAATGGGGTTCTGGGAAATGGGGGAAGGGAATTGACCTGCATGGTGAGTATGTAGAGAGGGGTGATTTTTTGGACAGGATAATTAATAAAATATTTACCGTGACTGCAAGGCTTTGCTGAGTTTTCTATGACCTTTGCCAGGGAAGTATTTCCACTAAATAAACAAAAGACATACCTTGAAAGAATGCTGAATTTCAAAACATAAAAATATGAAACCAGTTGTGTAATACAGGAAGAGATTTAGAACAGTGGTAATTATTTCTTAAATTTATTTACAAACCAACTTTGTTACCTGGTGTAGAGGACAAGTCTTCCCACCTCTACAAAGGAGAAATCAAATATGACATTCCATTAGTGTTTAAGGCAAAAATGAGACTTCCATAATCTTCGACAAGAAGTACTTGTTTCTAGCTGGGATTTCCTACCCAAAATAGCACTGCTTAATTCAGTGACTTGTACCACTATCTCTATTTGTGCTGTGATACCTATATCTAATTTTTAAAAGGAAGACAATAAGGAGTGAGATAGAGACTAGAAAATAAGACAAATGTTTTTTAAGAAGTTAAATCATGTTAGGTATTATTTCAAAGCTGAATTCTTCATTTATTACTTCTTTTAATCAATATATGCATTTATTAGTATTTGATAATTAAGGAGTTATCTAATGTGTTTTTATTTTCATATCATTATACATTGTTAAATCATGTGGCAGATGATCTTAGATCCATATCATATTTTGTAAGAAATGCTCTCTTGGACTATTAAATGAACACAGAGCATCTATGATCTTTTTATTATTTATTTTCCAAGTTATAATGACCTATGGAAAAGCCTTCACTGCTCTCTCCACCTTTCCCCTACCCCCCATGAATTTAAACACTTTGAGAACCACAGTTTTGGCTCTGAGAGAGAGGGAGACGTTTACAGGGATAGAGGAGATCAGGAGCTGAAAAGGATGGTATAGGCTAGTGCTTACCAGAGAGATCATGTTATATATTATTTAAACAGTGAAGATAAATGTTGCTGATCCTGGAAGCAGGAGTGGTACTGAAGTTATAGTCTCTTTCCTGAGGCATTTTGAGTCTGAAAGATAGAGAAGGAGAAGACAGGGAATATAGAATGAAAACTGAGGAGGCTATTTCAAGGTGAAGACTAGAGGAGGTGCCATAGGAAGGCTGAGCAGTCAGGGAGGCCTTACCCAGCAGGTTTATGAACAGGTTTGGAAGAGGCTCGGAGATGAAACTAGGGAGGGGAGTAGAGGTTATGTCACAGAATTGCATAATTTTATGTGGCTCTGTGCTTTGGAGTAACTCAGTTTATATTTAATCTTAGAATATCTCAGAGAGGTGCAACATGTACAAATGAAAAACAACATCTTGGGAACTTAATATCTAGGAAAGACCTAGGCAGGCACAGTAACCAAGGGGAGAAAGACTCTGGGGACCCACCCTCATGCACCGTATGGTAATGTTAAGTTTACCGAGGTCTGATCATGGGCAGGCATTGTCTCCTTAGGTTGCTGGCTCTGCGGTTGTTAGCCCTTTGCCTTGGGGTGGGATCTGGTCCATCTAGAGGTTCCTCATCAGAGCACTGGAAATAAGAATAAGTGAATGGCTGTGTGTGGCCCCAGGCTGGAGCTATGGATGAAAGACTGAGAGGCGAGAAAGAACAGGCCGCCTTCTACCTGCCCTCTGGTGAACAGCAGCACACCATTGATCGCAATCATTGGTTGAACCAAAAAATCAGCAGTGTACTTGTGTAGAAAGGCTCTTGGCATCAAAGTTTGACTTTATTACTCTTGCAAGGCTTAGAATTATGGGCTAACAAAATTTGGTAATGTGGAATTGGAACCCACTGATTCCTAGAACCAGGTAAGGCCAGTCTTGGGGGATTGTCTGGACCCTGGCAGAGACAGAGCAGAGCAAATAGGCAGCTCAAAGGTTGGAAAAGCCCATTTCCTCAGCAGTTAGCTTTTCTATACTCTCCCCCTCCCCAGCCAGCCTTCCCTAAAAACTACTCATAATTTTAAAGGAACATTCCTCCTAAAACTTCTGCCCCAAGATAAATCCAGGAAACCCTTAAAACAACAGTTTTTTCTTCCTTTTGGATTTGGATGAAATTCCTCCCTGTGGGCAGTACTAGACATTCTTTGGGAGGAATACAAATAGCCCCTAGTATGGGGCTACCCTTGTGCAAATGACTACTTAATAAATATTACTTGAGGAGAGTAAATGAGATGGGAGGCCAACTCTTTCAGCCATTGGCACCACTGGAAACATTTATTAAGCTCTTTACCTTCATGGGGCACTGAGCCAGGGATGGTGCAAAATACATTAGCAGATGTGACTTCTGCCATTAGAGACTGAGAGCACCATTTGTGAGCTTATTCTTGTGTGAAATTTACCTTTGTTGTCATTCTCAGCTGACAAACAAGTAAATACCAGTTCAGGCAAGAAATAACGGTGGCCAACAGAAGGCTAGCATCGAGGTAGACTGCACCGCAGGGCTCTTCCTTTGTTCACTCCACGTTTTTTTCCCATTGAGCTGCTGGAAGTACTTTAAAAATACTATATGTACTTGGTACAGTTACTCCTTATGTTTTGTATAGGTGTAAATACACTTACAAGAGTCCTCCCAATCCCCCAACTTTATATCTCTGTCTTGACGTGTTGGATCTGGATTGGAAGCATCAGTATGGTCAAGGATTGATTTATCTTTCTTTTTTGGGCAGAAACCTTTTGGGAGGCTAAAATATTTTTCTTACAACTGAAAGTGTTAAAACATGGCTGGTCCTGGACAAGGCTGGGAACTAGGAGAGGTTTGTTCTCCTGTTCTGGTCTTTTCCCTTTCTGTGCCCCTGCCCACCTCCTGCTCCTTTAGCTTCCTCCCTCCACATATTGCATGGGGCTCTCCATGTCAGCATTTTAAAAAAGACTTTTTATTTCAAAGTAATTTTAGATTCACAGAAAAGTTGCAAAAATGATATGGAGAGTTCCCATGTACCTTTTCACCCAGATTTCTCCTATGTTGACCTTTTGCTTAACCTGTCAACAGTTTGATACATGATTTCTACCGAGCACATTTTTTTGAACCTTTCCTATCCTAGGGACCTTGCTATACTCAGGATCCAGCCATGACGTGATCCCTTTCTCTTACTTTCAAGGAGCTAGCAATCTAGTAGTGGGTTTTAGTGACTTAAAGTTTTATGGTCTCATAAGAATTTTTACATTCTAAAACATTTTTCTGGTAACAGTAGTAGTGAATCCCAAGGTAACAGTTTCTAGTGATTTTATTTCAGTTACAGTAGAATCTGGGTGAAGGAGATATTTTTGAGTTGAGGGTCCTTGCTGGGGCTGTTGATATTGCTCTTTGTTCATTCGTTGATTCTTCTATTCATTTAGCATTCGTTGACTGTCCCAAATGCTATAGTAATCTCTGGAGATACTAAGTTGGACTTCAAGATGCAGCTCTTGCCTTTAAGGAGTTCGTGATCTAGTGGAGAAATATACAGTTGCAAAACAGTATGAAAATGCTTTGGTACAGATACAGAAAACGCTTTGGTAGAGATTCTAAATGCCTGGAAGCACATGGGAAAAGACCCCAAAACCCAGTCTGATCTGACAAATCCTCATTAGGCTGCCCCAACTAGAAAGAGCACTCTTTGGAGACTATGAAATACGTATGTGCTGTTCAATTAAAAATTATAATTAATATGGCCTCAGTAAATCCAGGGAACTGTCAGTGCTTTATTATTTTACAAATGGATAATATATTGTCCCTCTGTGAAGTAGATTTAAAATATAGTTATTGAATGCACCAATATGCTGACTGCGGTTGTCTTCCCAGTCCTTTTTCTGTGCGTATTTTTACCTTTTAAAAAACTAAAATGCGATCATTTTATAGATGCTATTTTATATCCTGCTTTTTATGTTTAACTATATATAATCTTTCAATGTCAGTAAATATACTTCTCACACCATATCTTTCAACATTTTATTGTGAAAAATTTTATCATGAAAAGTTTCAAACATATAGCAAAGTTGAAAGAATTTAACAAAGACCTATACCTATCTTCTAGATTCTGCTGTTAACATTGTAAACTTGCTTTATCACATATCTGTTTATCCATTATTCTCTCTGTTCATTAATCCATCTTAATTATTTGATACATTTCAAAGTAAATTGCAGATATCAGGAAATTTCCTCTAAAAACTTCCAAATAATAATCATTAACTATAATTCAATATTTGTTTACTTGTTTATCTTCTGATAAAAAATTTGTGCTCAATGAAATGAATTCATCTTACATGTATATTTTCTAAGTTTTGACAAACACATATGTCTGTGTAACTCAGACTCCATCATGACACAGATTATACATCATCATCACCACCCTGGAAAGTTCCCTCATGACCCATCCCAGTCACTCCCTACCCCCTGCAATTCCAGAGGCAGCCACTGTTCTAATTTTTTCCACCATAGATTAATTTTGCCTGTTCTGTGATTTCAAATAAATGGAGTCGTAGACTATATACTTTTTTGGTGTGGTGCTTCTTTCACTCAGCATATTTTTGATATTCATCCAGGTTGCTCTATGATTCCGTAGTTTCGTTCCTCTTTATTGCTGAGTTGTATTCCATTGTGTGAATATGCTGCAGTTTCCCCATTCTCCTATTGATGAACACCTGGAGTATTTCCATGTTTGATGAACACTTGGAGCATTTCCAGGATAAAGCTGCTATGAATGAACATTCTTGTACAAATTGTTTTTGGATATATGTACGTGTATGTATATGTGTGCATGTGTATAATATACATCCACACATTCATATGCATATATATATATATATATTTTTTTCCTGTTTTGGGTAAATGCCTAGGAGTAGAATGGCTTGATCATAGGGTAGGTGTATCTTTGCCTTTATAAGAAACTGACAAACCTATTTCCAAACCGATTGTTCTATTTTACGTTTCCAACAGTAATATATGCGAGTTCCTGTTGCACTACATCCTTGAATTTGTCAGTCTTTTTAATTTTGGTCATTCTGGTTGGTGTGTAGTGGTATAATGATGTTGAGCACTTTTATTGTGCTTATTGGTCAATTGTATATCTTCTTTCGTGGTGTCTGTTCAAATATTTTGTCCATTTAAAAAATTGGGTTGTTTTTCTTTTTATTATTGAGTTGTTGGAGTTCTTTATATATCTGGGTACTAGTCGTGGCTCAGATATATGTTTTGCGGATCTTTACTCCAGTTTGTGACTTGCCTATTCATTTTCTTAACTGGGTCTTTGACAATTTCTAAATTTCAACAGTTATATTTATTATTTTTCCTATATTATTGCTTTCTGTGACCTGTCTGAAAAACCTTTGACCACTCCCAAGTCTTGATGATATTTCCCTCTAAAAGCTTTATGGTTTCAGCTTTTACATTTATATCTATATTACATCCATGCAAGTCAGTTTGTATGAGTAATGTGAGGTAGAGGTCAAGGTTAGTATTTTTCCATATAGATACCCAGTTATTCCAGCACATTTGTCAAAAAGGTTTTTCTTTGCCTATTGGCTTTCTTTGGTCCATTTGTTGAAAATCATGACTGTATACGTGGGGATCTGCTTCTGGGGCTCTCTGTTCTGTTCCATTGATCTACTTAGGGTACTCGTGTCTTGCACCATTTTTAATGGATGCATATTGTGTGGATGTCCGTAATCATGTGGAATCACTTTGCCATTGTTGGGCATTTTGAAGTTTATAATTTTTTGCTATTAAAAACAATATTGTGATGCATATTACTTCTGTTGTTTAATCTCTGTTTTAAGTGGTAGAAATAATTTATGAACTTCGAGGCAAATATGTACAAGTGTAACATTATTGCTTAGCTTTACATGGTGTATTCAAATTTTTAGTTCTGTGACAAATGAGAGTGCCTGTTATTGGCAAGCAGGTAGAGTGAGTGCTGTGACCAATAGCTATGAAGTCTTTATCATTTGGGAGAAGAAAATTCACTTTGCTTCTGAATGTCATTTATGGATTGCTTCTATTATATTGTCAACCAAAGTTATTAGAGTAGAGAAGTATAAAGACTGAAAACTTGGAAAGGACTTTCTTAGAACTTATTGTTCTCCATGGGTCCCATAATATATTGTAAGTATGTATTTGCATGCATGTCAAGAGACTGAAAGTGCGAAGCAGGTATTTGACCAATTGTCTAAAGGCATTCACTCAATTACAGAAACAGAACAACATTCATAACTCATGTCCCGTGTACTGTCAGATGTGAGAGCTTGTCTATCTAAAGCTTTTTTATATGGTAATCAGCAAGACATTTAGTTGTGTAAATGATCCCCGAGGTGCTTGTTTGTATTTTATGTGGGTATATAAATAAAATTATACCACTGTGTGAAGTGTTTGTAAATGCTTAGCTTCTTTACTTGATAATTTATCCACTTACAGGAGCAATTTGCAGTGTATAGGCCACCCTAGTCATCATTTTAAGTATTTGTAATGCTTTTCTTGGAGAAGATAGATTTTAAGGGAGAAAGTTATTTTGGGTGAATATTTAATATTTTTTTCATGTTCTCAAAACTTTGGTTTTTCCATATGGGCAGTGAAATAATTGTACATAATAATCTTTTAAAAGGCTTTCTTGTGTTTACAATAATAAAAATTAATATCTGTGATGGAATGACTACTGTACTGGAAAACTACAGTTTTCGTAAGTTAAGTCATCTCTGCAGTCTGTAATCAAAGTTTGATAGCTGCAGCTTGTGACAAGCTAGATTTTGGCAAAGCAGAAAAACAGAGGACTGTATCTAGAACAATGTCATAGGAACTCTGTATAAGAATGAGTTCTTCAGATTTTTATTTATGCCTTTTAATTTGTTGGTAGATTAGATATTTTCTTTCTGGGCCATGTCAGTTATTTTTAACCAACTATAAGCTCTTGTCTGTGTGAAGCTTTCACTATCAGACCCTGGTCTACTATAAATAAATTATAATCTTTTAGAGGGCTACACCCTTTTTCTCTCTTTCCTCCTCTTTCCGAGGGGTGACAAGAAAAAGCACAATAAAGTGAGTCAAAAAGCCATTTTCCCTCCACTTTAGCCCCAATACTGATTGCAGCCTTCAGTGCTGATCCTATGACTAGGTCCATCATGGACACAAGGCACAGGGGCCCCTCTAACCCAGCCCCTATCTGGATTAAATTCATGAGATGTTTTAAGATAGAATTGTCGGTTTCAGTTGTATTGGCCTTAAGATTTTGAGGTGTGTCCCAGAGTGAATTGCAGGAGTCCTGAACTGAATTCAGTCTCTGGTTATTCTTGATGAAAGAGTCTCTCTCCTTTCTCCCGGAACCAGATGGATGTTCTCAGTCGTTCTCTGCTCAGGAATCTCCCCGTGGGAAGTCAGTGGAGATTTAACCAGGTTGAGCAAGAGGACGGTCACAGCTGGCCATGTACATTCCCTTAAGTACCCAAGTTTCCAGTCCTCTGCCTACTCTCCTAATGAGAAATACACGAGAAAATGGGACAGAACAAAAACCAAAACCAAAGCCATAAAACAAGTTTAAGATGAATTTCATCCTTTGGCTCTCTAGTCTTCTCATCTAATCATACTGTTTCCAGCAACTTTTGATAATGTAATGTGTATTATATGTATAAAATCAATTTACATATGTGTTTTCTTTTTTTTTTTTTTAAATAAGAGCTGAGAGATTTGAGTGCTCGTATAATTCTAAAGTAGAAGCTTAAAATTAAGAGTGTTTTGTTCTCCCTCCTTCCCTTTGTGCTGTGATCTGTAGTCACCATCAAGGTGTGTGTGTTTGGTTTGTGATCCATTTAGCTGTCTGTGTTTGTGGTTTGCTCAGAGCTGACTCTTGCTGCTAATGAACATGATCACTTATACAGTGTCATTGTAGTATAGGCATGTTAAATAATTGATCGGGCCATGGCAGGTAGAGAATGGCAAATGTAGTCCCTTTGTTGCTATGGTAATACATTTGGTTTAAGGGGACTGTTTATCATTTGGACCACGTGGATCTGGTGCATGTGACATAACTGCCTGTGGTTGAGGCAGTTGGAGGGGGAAATCAACTTAAAAGGAGGTGGCCTTTTGAAGCAAATTAATATATATTTCAGAGAGTTCTTGGGCTTACCATTGTGGAATGACTTATTCTTTTCTATTAAATGGCTCATTCTTAGCTAATGCATCAGCATAGAGAATGAGTCAAGTGACAGATTTGTTTACTTACTAACTTAGTGGGATTTGATCATTTATTGTATAAAATGGTTATTGTGTGAGGTTTACATTCTTCTCTCTATTATCCCTAGGAGGGCTCCCTTTAAGTGAAGTGGATGCCATATTTATCAGGGATCCTGAAGGGAAAGGACAACATATTCTCTCTCTTTTATTCTCTATTAAAGAAAAATCATAAGTTCTTAAAGGTAGGGGCTATATTTATGTATTTTTTCAACAAATATTTATTGAGCATTTAGCTAGGTGCTTTTAGGGTTTGAGGGTACAATGTGAGCAAAGCAGAATAGGGTCCCTGCCCTCAGCAGTTAGATGCTAGTGGACCGTGTTCACATACCTTTGGGTTCCCCCTTTAGCACTATCCTTTGCCTCACAGAAACCTTTCTTAATAAGTGATAGATTTTTAGAATAGTTTCTTTCTTCTTCCTTCCCAGTACAATCTCTTAATATGTGTTTTTTCCCAATGGTTTATTAATACCATTTGTCAACAACCAACAAAAATAAATGAAAGCTTAAGTGACATAAGCCCATGTCCTTCCATTGATTCATATTTTTCCTATCCTTCATGGCTTAGCTCAAGTTTTACCTCTGCCATGATACCAGCCAAGCGAACAGCAATCTCTTTTTGGATAATCTACTCAGTTAATGTGACATATTTTATCTGGTTTTCTTATATTATTACTTAATTTTTCTTGTATTCTTGTCATATCTCTTAGATGTGTTGGGGCACAAAAAAAACTAAAAGCGTTTTTATTTTATAGAGAAGGAATCAGCCCTGTAGAAATTAAAGGATAACTGATCAATAGAAGAATCACTACTGGTATTCAAGTGTCCAGACTCGGCGATCCCTTCTCTTGACTCATTTTTGAGAGGAAGAAGCACCAGCAAGTGCCATGCTCTCAACTTGGCCTGGGAGTCTTGCAACCATAGGATGATGAACAAGAGAGCTCACTCTAGGACTGACTGTGAGTTTAGGCATAATGAATTATGACAGTGGTTAGATAGTGCAGAACTAATGGATGCAACACTTTTTCAGGTGTTTTAGTTTGATACATCAAGCAGTTGGAAGCCACTATAGGCTTCTGAGAAGAAGCCTAACATGTGCAAATTAACACTCAAGGGGAAGCTGCAAGACATACTTGCTGCCGTATGTCGGTATGGTTGGGAGCAGGGAGGACAGCAAGAAATGACCTTGGAAGGGAAGTGTTACCCATTTGATGCACAGAAACTTGAGGCTCTTTGATTTTGAACTAAGATGCTGTAATAAATACATGACAGAAGTAGGAATCAGTTCTCAAATGGCATGTCAGCTCCATCTCTTTTGATCAAAGTAGGTTTTCTGACACTGCATTTTGATGATTATCTTATTTTATTTTCACTTGCTGAAGGATCATTCTGCTGTTGCTTAACCTTCATTCCATGTTTATGTGACTCTAGCTCTAGCCCTGATTGGAATAGCTGAAATTAAGAGAAAGCTCTACTAGATTAAATAAATAGGAAATTTATTGGAAGGATTCTGGTATCTTAAGGAATTCAGTCTCAGATGGGCCTCAGGACAGATGAAACTCAGGCTCAGCCTGCCCTCAGACCAAGAATGGGAATGCCAGCTCAGCACTCTATTCCATTTTCTTTTTCTATCTCACTAAACTGGCTTTCACTGCACATAACTAAAGTAGGCTGCTTTATATCTCCTGAATTTATGTCCCAGTTATTGAAGCAACTAGAGAAACTCATTTAGCATTTTCCAATTCTGATTTAATTCCTGGGGGAGAAAATTTGATTGGTTCTGTCCATTTTTGCCTTCCAGTCAGCAAAGGTGGGAGGCAGGGCAGCCAGGCTCATGTAATGCCAAAGTGGCTGTCAGGTCCCACCCTTGAATTAGGGCTTTTGGGGGCAGAGAATAGGGCCTGGGCAGATATTCCCAACAAATTGAAAATTTCCACCTAAAGTTACCCGAGTTCCTAAAAAGTCATTTGCCATTTGTTGCATAAATGTTTTGAAATTTCTTGTGGCATATGGAAGAATTAAATAAATTCAGTCCATTTTATCAATTTCATCATATAAAATTAATTCAGAACCCTAGCTTTTCCTTGAAGCTGATTTTTTTTTTTTTTTTGTGAGGAGATCAGCCCTATGCTAACATCTGCCAATCCTCCTCTTTTTTTTGCCGAGGAAGACTGGCTCTGGGCTAACATCCATGCCCATCTTCCTCCACTTTATATGGGACGCCGCCACATCATGGCTTGCCAAGCAGTACATCTCTGCACGCCCGGGATCTGAACTGGAGAACCCCGGGCCGCCGCAGCAGAGCGCACGCACTTAACCGCTTGCGCCACCGGGCCGGCCCCTGAAGCTGATGTTTTGCTGCTCACCTCTGCACTTTTCAAACCCTACTGGAAAATGAGCCTTTTTTTTGATGACATAAAGGGTGAGAAGTTAAAGGTCTACAATGCTTTAGTATAACATCCTGACATTAAAATGTGAATTTTTGTGTATTAAGGAATTTTTTTAATCATAAACCATATTTCTTTTAATTGTGTTTATGTCCTTCCCAGAGAGGTTTAGAAATGAATAACCTTGAGAAGTTTAGGCCTCAGAAGGTTTACTAGCTTCACAGACTCTGATTTTATTTATAGGCTGCAAGAAAACACTCAATGAAGTTTGTTGTGATTCACTGCTTATTACCTTGAGCTATTGCCACTCAATGCCAGGAAGGCATTAGATCTTGTATAGTGAGAGAATAGAATAAAAACCATGTAGCTGAAAACAGAAGCCTAAGTGTTGTTATCTCAGGTAATTCTCACAACATATTGAATGGAGCCAGGCCAGTGGCTTTAGATCTGAATGTTTCGGCTCACTCCCACCCCTGTCAGAAGCGAATACACTGTCAAAACAGCAGCTGCTCTGAGCCTGGTTCTTTTGGTGGCTAAAGGGAAAGCTAACAGGAACGACAGTTTTCCAGCTCAGCTGAGTAGTGGTCTGACGAAAAGTAGATCCAGATAAATTATGCTTTGGCCTGTTAGAGTACTCCAGACTCCTTCCCCAGGTTTGATTTATGCAGGAGCGCTCATCTGCTGCCACTTTTAAATATACAGCAAACAAATTTTCTATGTTATATGCAGATTTGAGAGAGGCACCGAAGCAGGTAGGTGTGAAATGTACATCGAGCGTGTCTGCTGAAACCCATTGTCTCTTCTGTTGAGATATAGAACTCACATATTTAAACCAGGAACATGAAGTGGAACAAATTGGGTTGCAAGCCAGATAATAAAATAAATGATAAATGGAAAGGGACCCCAAAGTGCTCCAGAAAAGCTGGCATGGGATTGGAGGCCAGGCTAGAAGGAGGTGGGTGTTGGGAACGGCTTTATGTAATGGCTCCTGCATGAATGATGCAGCTGGTTATTTTGACTGTCATTTTCTAAATTGTGTATTTGGGTGGGGGGAACAAGGAGGCTTGGCTTCAAGGCTTTTTTTGTTTTGAGGGGGCTTGGATAGTTTGTTTTTTCATTCCTTAATGAAAATTTATCTCAAAGAGAAAATCAGCAGCATTTGTCTTTCTTTCAATCTCAAGAAGTGTTAGAGTGTTATTTTTTTCCCCATCAGAGGGGGCTATACATGGTGGCAAAGGTATGACGGCTTTTAGACTTTACTAGGTATTTCATTTCATGGAACTTCTTAAAGATATCACATGCTTATCATGACAGGGGTGTCCCCTCCCCTGAGTTGTTTCCTTTGGTAGCCTGCACCTGTGAAAGGCATCTTGAGCCTTTCTTTGCTAGATGGGTCATGTCCTGTCTCCTTCCCAGTCTCCCTCGCAGTTCAGTGAGGTCCTACGGAGCAGCCTGGTGTAGTCTCTGCCCCTCACGCCTCTTTCACAGGTGAGTGTAGGCTCCTTAACTGCCTTATCTCTGGTTGCAAAGAACAGAGATACACTCCTATGACCTCAAGTTGTAGAAAGTTTATTTTTAGGTTCTAGGAAAAGGGAATAGCCAGGCTTCAGGAAGGGTAGGGGCTGAGGGGAACTGGACACCTGGAGGCTGGAATCAGTGGCTGTTAGGATCCCCACTGGTTCTGGGAGCCTCTGCTGTGGGGTTGTGGAGCGTCATTCTGTGAACCTGCCCTCACTGTTAACCCAGCTGCTCTCCAAGTTGCTAGTCTGTTTTGGGGCTTATCTGCTTCACTGCCTGCTATCAGCTAGCTTTACTTCCTAGTTCAAATCTCCGAGAAAATTTGAATGGTTGAGCTAATTAACCATCGTCTGTGAGATTAAAACCCATCACAGGTTGATAGCCAGCCTAGGGATTAGTTGCTTTTAGATCAGGTTTCCACCCCTGGTCCTGTCAGGTTCTGTTCCATATGACTAGCAGGTTAATGGTTTTGTGTGTGTGTGTGTTAGTACAGAAAATCATTGCCTAAGGCTCCCCTCAAGCATTGGTTGGGAATTTTACCCCAGTTTCATTTAGAAGGGGCTGTGGGCGGGGCAGACCCCGCAGTTGGGTGAAGAGTACTCTCTCACGAGCCAACCCTGATGGCCTAGTGGTTAAAGTGTGGCGCGCTCTGGTTTGGTGGCTCGGGTTCGGTTCCTGGGTGTGGAACCACACCACTTGTAGCCATGCTATGGCAGTGGCTCATATAGAAGAATCAGAAGAACCTACAACTATACGCAATTATGTACTGGGGCTTTTGGGGGAAAAAAGGAAGAAAAAAAAAAGGAGGAAGATTGGCAACAGATGTTACCTTAGGGCGAATCTTCCCCTGCAAAAAAACAAGAGTACACTCTTATGTAATACCCACAAGATACCAGTAAGGTGGAGGTTATTATTCCTGTTTTGAAACTGAGGAAATTGGAGCCAAAAGAGGCTAAGTACTTTGCTTAAAGTTATAAACTTAGTGGATGGCAGAGCTGGGATTTAAAGCCAGATTTATTTGACTCTACTAGGCTATGTCATGTTTTTTACTTTGGAGTTCTTCAAAGATGAGGCAAGGCCATGTTGAAACTTGAAATAGTGCTGGCCTTCCTTGTTCTTGGAAGGGCTGGGGCTGTGAGTTTTTTCCTAGTGCTTGATAACCAGGATAGCTCCTCATTTTTCCATCTCAAGGCAAAGATCTTCTAGGAAAGGTTCTGAGTTTTCAGCTATTGAAAAGAAATAGTTAAAACTCAATGCTTTGAAGTTGATACTGTTCTCGCTATAATACAACTGAACTAGGGTCTGGGTTGGCAGGTTCTCAACCTGAGAAGTCTTCATGGGAGTTGAGGAACACTAGAGGGGAATGTTCCTGAGTAGATCCTGTTTGTCTTCCTCTTTTCCTCTTTGCAGGTTCTGTATGTAGTTTGTCTTCCTCATCTGGGTTTTGTGATTTCTCTCCGCACGTGGAGGCTAGAGACCATGACCAGGGCAGTAGCTTGCCAGCTGGCACACAGTAGACTTACAAGACATGTTTGTTGGGTAACTTGTGGCTCCACCACCTGTCCCAAAGTGTAGGCACCTTCCTGATGAATCACTTTTTCCTCCTGACACAGCCTCTGCATTTCTCTTTGTTCAAAGTTTACCAAGCCTTAGGTGAGAAGGCAAGTTTTCTGATACCTGTTTGGGGAAGTCTTTGGAACTCTGTTTGGACTTCTCTAGTGGATCAGCATTCAGCTTCTGTGGTTCTAATGATTTTTAATCTTGTAAACTGTGTTTTGGGAAAGTAAAGATGTTTGCAATTGCCAGCTCCTTCTCTTTCCGGCCCCCCCCCCGACCCCGCCTTTGACATTACGTACCTCTTTGGTGGCAGGGTAGTGATTAACAGTATAGGTTTTAGAGCCAGACAGATCTCAGTTCACTTCCCTTCTCTGACACGTCCTAGCTGGGTAACCTTTGGCAAGTTACTCAGTTTCTCTGAGCTTAGGGTATGTAGAGAAGCACTTAGTACAGTGCCTAGCATATGGTAATGAGTCAAGAAAGTCAGGTGCTGCTAGTATTATTACAAGGATAATCATAATAATTATTGCATTTTCTTCCCAGGGCTGTCAATGCTCATTATTCCCAAAGTGGGGAGCTCTTATCTTTGAGCTGCAGCAACATAGTAATGGGCAGGAGCCTTAAAGTGTGGTCTTTTTGTTTATATTCTGTTGTCATCCTCGGGTTTGAAGCATTTCAAGTGTTATAAAGCAAATTTCATATAACAATTATCGTGTTTCTAATGTGGTTGGGAGCTGAGGTGTTTTAATTAATGATGTGCCAGCCACCCTTTCAATGAGGTGAAGTGTGATTTTTTTAAGGCCTTCATCTAGTTGGTCATAATTAGAGACATTTGGAACACTCAGACATAATATCTGCTGATTTGTACACTTTCATTAAGCAATCAGGATTGAATGACCCAGTGACCAGACTTTCAGGGGATCAGGTTCCAATTTTTGATGAGGAGGAGCCGGTTAGGCTTTCTCCTCATCTCCCCTGCCCATTTTTCTCCTGTAACCTTTACTCACATTTAGCGTTCATCTGAAGCAGTGCTGCTGTACATTTTTTTGAGGCCTTGATTTTTGTAGAATTCCTCTACTGCACTTTCCTCCTTCCTTCCTCGTGTACCAATCTGATTAAATCCTTGTGTTAGAGAAGAAAATTTTCATATGGCACTGACTGTGTTGGGGGTGTTAAAGGTGATTAATAATGGAAATTAAAAAGTTTAAGTTAATGCCAGAAGAAAGGGAGAAGAGTAAAGTAAAAACTTGAGAACTTAAAGGGATTGTTGATTTCATATCTAACCATCATTTTTATAGACTTTGAGTGCCATAAGAACAGGGACCATGTTTGAATTGTTCTGTGTTGTATGCCGTGTGCTTACTACTGAACCTGGTGCAGAGTAGAATTTGTTGAATAATTTAATGGGAAAATGGAGGCCCAGTGATCCTTACGTAAATTACATTGATATCCACAGAGACAGAACCTGGGCCACAGTCTGGATCTCCAGGGCCTAGTGAGAGAAGTGTAAAGAAGGGAATGAGGTAAAGAAGGCAAGAATTAAAAAAAAAAAATCAGCATAGGAATATATTAGGAAAGTGTAGGAAAGTTCCAGAGTAGAAAATGTAAATTTTATTTGCTGGTAATTTGTGTGGAAGGAGCATAGAGTATGTGGATGTGTGGCATTATATAATTCAATGCTGCTATTTGATTGTTTTTTAAAAAGCAGAGGTTGAGCAGCTGCATGACAATTTTGATATTGTGTAGTCTGTATCTTTTCTTGATTTTGTTCTTTTCTTCCTTAAACTAGGATGACTTTTCAAGCTCAGAGTCTCATTATTTTTTTTTTTCTACCTTAGGTTTATAGTTGTTGTCTTGAATTACCATTAATTTCAAAATTCTTTTTCTTGCTATTAATGCAGATTATGTAATTTCTTATCCATTTTCATTTGTCTGATCCTTTATGCATCAAGTGGATCAAAAGCTAGTAGGACAAATATCTTCATTCAACAGGATTTGGAGTTTCAAGCCAATTCCCTAAACATGCCCTCTATGGTACAGGTTCCATGGACCAGATGCTGTTCCTTTCCCCACTCCCCTGGTTGCTCCCACCGCAGACATAAAGAGGTGCCACAGGGGCCTCCTGGAGGAAGATGAGTAAATGCTCCTGAAGCACAGGGGCACTTTCAGGCAGCATAATTCTCTACATCATCTTGAGGGTAGGATTCTCCTACCCTCCCACCCTGAAGCTAGGTAAGGATTCTAACTCCTGAATCAAGTCAAAGGGAGGCTGGTGGTGGTGGCTTTCTGGAATAGGAGTGGAGTGGGGGGAAAATATTTCCTGAGGAGTGTGAGAACACAGATTGACCAGCAGCCTCCTCCCATCCTTCCCTTCTCAGCTCAGGGACATGTATTGGTGATGGGGATGTGTGATGAGCGGAAGTTTCCTTAGAGGATAGAGGTGAGAACTACCCATCTTTCCTTGTTAGAGAGCACCTGTTCGTGTTTTACTTTGGTGCTGTTTTCCTGGGTGAATGCAACACTGTTGACTGTCAGATGATGATTGTGGCACCGGAGGGGTGGGGAGAGATCAGTACAAGCCACTCACTATAGGGCTGGAGTGTGTATATGAACCAGCTTAAGGGCTGTTTTTGGTGGCATATAGGATGTATTTCCTTTAGCTCATTGGAACACACATTGTGACTTTCAATTATGTAGGTGCCTAGAAAAATTTGTTTTGAAAATCCCTAAAGTATGCCCATAGATCTGTTTACCAATCCATCTTTAATTATTTATTGATCATGTGTCATGTGACCAGATCTGGCCAGCCTCTTTTCAGATAGAATAGTAAAATTTGGTCCTGGGTTTTTGAACTATCCTTCTGCTTGTGATTTAGGTTATTAGGGAAAGCCCATTTACTCTGAAATCAAGACAGCCTCTGGGAGTTCGGAGTGGAAATTCATCTGTTTACTCTGTCATTTTAGAGAGGGTGCCGCACTTGTATTTTCTTCAGTGGATTATGCACAATCAGCGGTGATGAATGTATGAGCTTTTTTAATTAGTCTTCATGCCCTCTATCTAATGCAATCAGAAACCCTCTATCACAGTAGAGATTTACAATCAATCATTCATCATCTTCTGAGGTGGATATAAACCCATTTGCTTTTAGCCTGCAACTTAAAATATCTGCTTTAGAGAATTATTATTTAACCAGGCAGATATCTATAAAGGAAGTTTATTTTGAGCAGGTAGACTTAAATCTCAAATTGCAGATTGCTCTGATTAAATGTAATTGTGTGAATTAAGGTGTCTCTAGCCTTCACTCTGTACAGAGAAAACCTACCAGCGGACAGAACAGTGTTAGAGAAAGAGTATCGGATGGGCATCAACTCATAGAGACATGAGTTCTAGGCCTAGCTCTGCGAACCCCAGGTTCCTCATCTGTAAAAATAAAAGGATTGAAATAGCTGGTATGTAAGTCCTCATTATATCATGTTAAAGTTATATTACTTATAATGGAGCACTAATGGTAAACAACATTTTTGGACCATTTAATATGTGCTGGGCACTGGGCTACAGTACTGTGTCTTAAAGCAGGTGCGTGGAGGCTACATCATCTCGTTTATTCCCAGATCTCCCCGTGAGGTAGTTCCTGTGAAAAGGCCACCTCTGTCTTAGCCTGGGAGTTGGTGGAAAGGCTGATCTCTGTAGGGTGAAGATCTGGAGATGTCAGATATAAATCCGCAGTGATTATCTAAATAAAGATTATTGAGGGGCCGGCCCGGTGGCGCAGGCGGTTAAGGGTGTGTGCTCTGCTTCGGTGGCCTGGGGTTCGCAGGTTCGGATCCCGGGCGTGCACCGACGCGCCACTTGTCAAAGCCATGCTGTGGCGGCCTCCCATATAAAGTGGAGGAAGATGGGCACGGATGTTAGCTGAGGGCCAACCTTCCTCAGCAAAAAAAAAAAGGAGGATTGGCAACGGACGTTAGCTCAGGGCCGATCTTCCTCACACACACACAAAAAAGATCATTGAATTGAATACAGAGTCCTACAGAGATGATGTTTTGTTTGCTTTAGTGGGTCAAAATTCTGACAAAATTCTGCAATTAAAGTGAAACGACAAATTAAAATTTCAAATTTAACTGAGAGCCAAATGATTCCTCTATTTTGATCTGCTGTTAAAATGATTTTTTTTGGTCAAAAGTGAAATTCTAGAGAATCTAAGAAAAAGTTAATCCTCATTGTTGGACAGCAGCGTTAGTGAGCATGTAGAAACTGATCACTTTCATTCCCTTACTAATTGTTGGGAGTGTAAATCGGTACAGCTTTTTGGGAGCCCACTTCCGTCAAAAGCATTCAGGTGCTCATACTCTTTGAGCTGACATTTCCATATATGGGGTTTTAACTGAAGGACAAAACCAAGGAAATACTCAAATGTTTACTTAAAAGTATGTTCATTGCCCACTGTTTATGACACTAAATATCCAACCACTAGCAGATTGGTTGAATAAACAAATTTAATGTTAAAATATGTCATTAAAATGGTGTGTATTATGAAGCAAAAAAAAAAAAAATTATACAGTTGAAAAAGTAGTACGTGCTGGGGTCCAGCCCTGTGGCATAGCGGTTATGTTCGTGTGCTCCCCTTTGGCGGCCCAGGGTTGGGAGATTTGGATCCCGGGTGCTGGCCAACGCACCACTTGTCCAGCCGTGCTGTGGCGGCATCCCATATAAAGTAGGGGAAGATGGGCATGGGTATTAGCCCAGGGCCAATCTTGCTCAGCAAAAAGAGGAGGATTGGCATCAGATGTTACCTCAGGGCTAATCTTCCTCACACACACACACACATACACACACACAAAAAAGTAGTACGTCCTGTGTGAGTCCATCTTAGCGTCACCACATGAACTAGCAAATATGCACACATAGATATTAGTTTATAGTAGTATAACACCTGAAATTTATATAATGTTACAAACCAATGTTACCTCAATACAAAAAAAATAAAGTAGTACATCTGGGACTTAAAGTAGTTATTTTTGTCTGGTTGGGTGATGTTAACTCACTGTTTTTTTTGGTTTTTTTTTGCATATCTGCGTTTAAAATTTTTTTATGTAAAAAAATTGCATCTGCATTGTTTTTGTGATAAGAAAAAGAAATTAGCAAGAGCAAACAATATAAATCTCCTGAAGTAGCAACCCCAGCTCAATCCAAGGACTAGACATTGCTTACAAACCTGAATTTGTGAGGAAATGTAATTGTTATGAATGTGCACAATTCTTATCCTGAGGTAATCCAGTTTGGTTAACTTGCCTTTATTCACATTGACCATTGAAGAGGTCTTTGAGTTCTCTGAATCAGGATTTATCAAAATTTCATTCTGATTGTACCCAGATAGAAATCAAAAGAAACTAAAAAACAAAAAAAAAAAAAGAAAAAAAAGACATTCACTCTCTGGGGACCAGCCTTTTTTCCTCCAGTAGTTAAAATTAATACCAGTGAAACTTGTTAATTGTAGAAATTTAGTATATACAGATAAGCAAAACAAACAAATAAAACACACACATAATCTCACTTTGTAGAAATAATCACTATGGACATTTTGGGTTAATGTTGTTCCAGAATTTATATTATATATACGTATATGTGTGTGCATATGTGTGTGTGTGTATTTGTAATCACACATGGAGATATATATATATTTAGTGCTTCCTCACCTCTTTGCTTTACATACCAGTAGAGGACAGTCCACCAGACTGTATAGTTCAGTGAGCACAGGGACTATGCCTTGTTGGGTATGTCAGAGTTCCCAGTGCAACAACAGTGCGTGGCACATAGCAGGAATTGAATAAATATTCGTGGAACAACGGCATATATCTTGACTATCCTTCCAGGTTTGCTGTTTTACTCCCACAGATTATTTTGATGACTAGATAGAATCTCATAGTGTAGACGTACCACATTTAGTTGTTTCTAGTCTTTATAAAAAAGCACTGCTGAAATAAACACTCTCGTAACTAAATATGACACATCATAAATTATTCATTGCAATTCATACCCTAAAGATTGAACTGTTGGATCAAAGGGGTATGTATGTGTTTCTATTTTTGATAGCATTGCTAGGAAAGGTGTGCCATTTTACCTTCCCAGTGAAGGAATGCAGTGCCTGATTTCACTACACACTTGGGATCATGGACCTTTCTTTTCAGTTGAATTTTTATTGAATAATTGTAAATTCACATACTTTTGTAAGAAATAATACAGAAAAATTTCTTGTACTCTTTGCCCAGTTTCCCTCACTGGAAACATTTTGCAAAACTACAGTCATGTGCCACATAATGACATTTCGGTCAATGACGGACTGCGTGAATGACGGTGGTTCCATAAGATTAGTACCATATAGCCTAGGTGCGTAGTAGGCTATACCATCTAGGTGTGTTTAAGTACACTCTATGATGTTTGCACAATGATGGAATCACCAAATGATGCATTTCTCAGAACCTACCCTGTCGTTAAGAGATGCATGACTGTACTATATAATATCATAACCAGGATATTGACATTGATGCAATCCACAGATCTTTCCCGGTTTTACCTGTACTCATTTGTGTGTGCCTGTAATACTGTATTAAGTTCTATACAAGTTTACCACCTGTGTAGCTTGGTGTATCCACCACCGCAGTTAAGATACTGAACAGTTCCAGTGCTACAAGTATCCCTCCTATTGACCTTTTATAGTCATACCACTTCCCTCCTGCCCTCCTAACCCCCATCTTCCCATACCTAATCCCTGGCAACCGCTAATCCATCCTCCATTTATAAAATTTTGTCGTTTCAAAAATATTATATAAAAGGAATAATACAGTACATGAAGAAGATTAGCCCCGAGGTAACATCTGTGCCAGTCTTCCTCTACTTTATATGTGGGACACCTCCATAGTATGGCTAGTGAGTGGAGTAGGTCTGTGCCCGGGATCCAAACCCAGGAACCTCGGCCACTGAAGCGGAGCGTGTGGAACTTTACTCAGCCATGGGGCCAGGCCCAATAGTTTGTTACTTTTTGTTGCTGAGTGGTATTTCATGGTATGGATGTACCACAATTTGTTTAACCATTCACTTATTGAAGGAAATCTAGGCTGATTTCCAGTTTTTGGCTGTTACAAATAAAGCTGCTATGAGCATTTGTGTACAGGTTTTTGTGTGAACAAGTTTCATTTCTCTGAGATAAATACCCAGTAGGTTAGTTGTATGCTAGCTACATGTTTAGTTTTTTAAGAAACTGCCAAACTTTTCCAGAGTGGCTATACCATTTTACATTCCACTAGCAATGTATGAATGATCCCATTTCTCTACATCCTCGCCAACATTTAGTGTTGTCACTGTTTTTTATTTTAGCTTATTTTGATAGGTATATAATGTGATACATCATTGTGGTTTTAATTTGTGTTTGCCTAGTAGCTAATAATGTTGAACATCTTTTCATGTGCTTATTTGCCTTTTGTATATCCTCTTTGGTGAAGTGTCTGTTCATGTCTTTTGCCCATTTTCTAATTGGATTATTTTTTTTTTTTTTTACTGTTGAGTTTTGAGAGTTAATATTCTAGACACTAGTCCTTTGTCGGATATGTAGTTTGCAGATTTTTTTTTTTTTGCCAGTCGTTAGTTTGTCTTTTCTCTTCTTCATGTAGGCTTTTATAGAGCTTTTAATTTTGATGCTGTTCAATTTATCAATTTTTCTGTTTATGGATTGTGCTGCTGGTGTCAAGTCTCAGAACTCTTTGCCTGGCTGGCATAGACTTTTGATTTGTTTCTCAGAGACCCTCTAATGTTGATCATTATTTTGCATCTTGAGGTAACTGTGTGGGAATTGGGTTGGAATATTTTTAGCTTTATCAATAACTAGACTATTGTCTTTCTCTTTCTCCTATCTTTATTTGGGAGAATATGAGGGCTCCCTTTTATTTCATGTTGTCAAGAGCTTTCATAAAATGTTGCAGTCTTGTTTCAGAATGGGTACATCTGAGACTGATCATTGATCCTCGTCATAGTCTCTTTTGCCAGTTCCTCTACAGTTTCTCTAATTGTAACATGTAAAGGAGCTCTTTATCCTTGCCGGGAAGGGTGGTGATGAATGTGAAAACAGGGATTCTTGGGACTGATGTACTTCCCTGAAGGGGTAAGGGGCTTTTACTGAGTCAGAAGCTGCAAACCTTTAGGGACTTGTATTTTGTGTCTTACAGCTTCCCTTAGGCCAAGGTTGTAGTATAGTAGCAGAGTGAGGTGGTTGACTGTGAACTCTCTAGTTAGATGGCCTACTTTTTCATCCTGGCTTTCCCCCTGCTATCTAAGTAAGCAGAGGCATGTTTCTTAATCTCTCTCCTCTTCAGTTTCCTCATTCGTAAAATGTGGATAATTATAGTATCTACCTCGTAGGGTTGTTCCAAGGATTAGGTCATTACATGTAAAATGCTAAGAGCAGGGCCTGGTAAGCACTTATGGTTGTTTTTAATATTTTTATTATCACACTCCTACTTTATTATCACACACACCCAGTATCACCTTGGGTGCTTATTAAAATGCACTTTCCTGGGTCTCCACTCCCAGACCTACTGCATCAGAATCTGAAGGGTTAGGGCCCCAGGAATCTGCATTTCAGCAAGGTTCCCACGTGGGTCTTATAAAGGCTTAAGTTTTTGAACTTAGGCTTTCAGTCATTTCTGTTTCTCCATGTTAAGTGAACTCTCTGGTCGTTCTTTAGTGGTGTGGTTGGGTGCTTCTGCCAAGGCAAATGCCTTCTCTCTAAGAGCACTCCTAGTGTTGCCAGAGACTAACCAAAGTTTCTATACAGAATCAAGTTATAGTGAAACTACATAGCCAACTGATTCAGTGGCATGCCCACTGGGGTGAGGTAGGTGTGAGACCATGGGGAGTGGTGGAGTCTGTGGTAAACTGGAGTCATGAATACCATACCGAAGATCTCCAAATGAAAAATAATAGTAATAAAAAATAAGTCTATGGGCTGGATTCAGTATTCTACCTGCCAGTTTTAATGGTCTTGCGTAGGTATGGAGCAGTGTCTTTTGTGGAGGGGGGCGCAGTGTGGGAGACTCTATTTGCAAATGTGTGTGTCAATTTTCCTGTAAATGTGCTGCTCAAGGCCAGTAATTTTTCTACCAGCTTGTCTATTAGGGATTATCATTCAGTATGAATACTGAAAATTAAACTCCGAGGATAACCTTAGGCTATATAGGTAGCAGTACTTGCTTCATTTCTCCAAAAGAATGACTCTCTAGGAGGTCTTCCATAAGGGATGTTGCAGAAAGACACAGAAGTTCTCTCCCTGGGAGACTTAACTCGCATTTCCTCTAAACCAGACACAACTTTGCCTGGAGATACCCTTTTAAGCTAGAGGCTAGCGCTTGAAAACACAACTGGCTTCTGTTTGTAATACATTGCTAATTCTCGTAACCAATCTAAGTGGTTCCCTGGATTGCTGGTTCTTTCTGTTCTCTCTGGAAAACACGCTGATTTATGCCCACTCCCTGCTGAGTCCTCTGGTTGGCTATTTCCAGGGTGCTCTCTAGGTCCAACTCCTCCCAATGATGAGTTGTGTGCATTGTTACAGTAATTATGTAATTTTATCACGTAACGTATAAACTGATGAAATATGTGTGTGAAAAGAAGGTTGTTTGTTTCTATGAAGTTGAATTCTTTGGAAAGACTAAAGGCAAGTTGCTGTAAGACATTGCTGTCAAATTGGATATGGAAGAGATAACTCCAGAAGATTGGGAATATGTTTAAAATATGGGATGATTCTGTGCTTAGATTGATTCACAATGAGATTTTTTTCCACTTCAAGTAGCCAAACTGGAAATTATATATGATGCATTATAAGTATAGTTTATGCAAGAAAGACAACTTTGAACTTAAATCAGTAGACCTGTACTTGAAGAAATAGCTTTGGCTTATGTGAAAATATTGGCAAATAAATTTGCTTTTTTATGGTTCATGATGAAATAAGATATTTAAAATGTGTATATATGTCATTTTTAATGATTCTGTGCCTTAAATGTCATTTTCTATTAATCTACCAACCATCATCTCAATTGCAATAGGATTTCTGCAGTTGCTCCATCCCACAGAACTATATGCTGATACCATTGAATAGTTGACTAAGACTACTCTGCGGCCAAGTAGGGGTGAGATTCTCTTTAGCGAAAACAATGCTCTAAAAGCAAAGTGTCTATAAATACCTTAAAAATAAATTCTTACTGAAATTTGAAGTTTAAGTCTTTTATTTTATACCATAGCTCTAGCTAGTATTAGTTTTTCAAATACTTAAATATAAGTAATTATACATTTGGTAAAATCAACATTTTGTTTTCTTTTCCTGTGAAATTTCTCATATAAATGATGTTCATTATTCAGTATAAGGTGATATAAAGTGATAAATTTTTCGAGTTCAGGGGTATTCAGAATATTCCATAGCAGTAAAATTGGGTATAATAAATTATCCTTACTTTAGACATGAACTGATAAATTGTTTTATATAAGCTTTTAGTGGTAAAAATAAGTTTAGAAAACAAAAAATATTAACAGTCTGCTTGTATGGCCGACTCTCTGTTTTACTCCCACTGTATCCTTTGTGTGTATCCTGCTTTCCCAGATCAGGCAGGCTGCCCAGCTACTCAGGTCACACCCAACTGACACAGGGCTCCAGGAGCATAAGCTTCTGTGGCTTCCTGGACCAAGGATCTTTCTAAGCAGTGATGTTGAAGGTAGAACAGGCAAGACAATCTGGATTAACAACTGCAAAAAATTTTCCTTATACTAACTTTGGCCCGAGTTCATGAGAGAGAAACACAGTTGAATAATACCCTCCTCAAAGAAGAAAATTTGCTTTTTTGGATGTATGTGTACCCCTTGCCCCGCAATGGTAACCAATGAGTCAGCTGTCTTTTGTGATCTGCAGACTGTTAGATGAAGCTAGTCTTGTCACTTTTCCTTTCTCCAGGTTGTTCATCTCTTCCCACTAGGGGTTTTTAGCATACCACACTGGTTTTTAGACCCTCTCTTGCTTTAGCAGCAAAAGACTAGATAATCACTTATTACCTGTGCATAAGTGCCCAAGAATGTTTGTTGAATGAATGAATTACTTTGCCAGTCTCAACAGATATCACTTATATTTGCTAATAACCTCAAGTGAAGACAGGCATTATCAGTTAGGTTAATAAAGCATTAAGTTGAGAGTGGGAATGTTAATGCAGGCATAATATAGTAAAATTGCCTGCCCTGAGCTGGTAATTGGACTTCAGTCACAGCACATACATTTTTACAGTCCTTTATGTTTCTTCCTCTTTTCCACCATGAGAGCTCATTCTTTTGAGACTCATGTCTGTGTCATCACCATCCAATAATATTCATTAAGCTCCTACATGCTGAGTGCTGCCGGGTTTTGTCCTCTTTTAATGAGCTTGAACGTTTAAGTTGAAGGATAGGCTTTTATGCAACACTGCTTTGTCCTGGAAGGACTAATCTGTGAGTACACATGATTTTGGCACGCTGTTTTCCTCAGTTCAGTAAGTTAATTAGATCAATCGCATATTTTTGTTGGCAAGCTCTGGCTGCCTCTTTAAAACAAAGGGTAAATCAGCTTGTCTTTGTGCTGGGAGATGTTATCGGACCTGGGCTCTTTGTCAGCATTAGCCATTAGTGGGTTCTTTATCTTGATTTTGTAAATAGCCACTTCCTTTACACAATAGGTGTTTACGCTCTGTGATTTCTTGCTAATCACTCTTGTCACTTAACTGCGGTACACCGGCTCAGTCACCGAACATTGCTTATACAGAATACAATGTTGTGTGATGCGTCGCTTGGTGCTACTATTGGTTAGCTTTTAAAAAAATGCTTTACAGATAAGTAATTGCACTAAACATTTCACAAAATCTATAGAAATCAAAATAAAAGGAAACATGAATTGTCCGGCCCTCAATGGGTTGTGAGATGTGACTTGTTTCTCTCCAGTATTCAGTGTTTCTAAGTTCTCTTAATTTTCCCTTCGAAGCGTTTTTTTGATTTGCCCAGCTCTACTTTCTCCTTGTGCTATCACCTGGCCCAGTCCCTCATTACCAACACCACCTGCTTTGTCTGTAATGCCACTCTCTGTCACTCTGTCAGCAGCCTCCTTTTACCTCATTTCAGTGTATCCCAGGTTTATCTGCCAGACTTATTCCCTTACATTCCTCTTTGGTCTTGTTACTACTTTGCTCAGAAATCTTTATCAGCTCCCAATTGCCTAATGAACTAGAGCTTAACTCCTGTGCCTGGCTTTCATCATCTAGTTCTATGCACTCTGTCAGTGGTAGTTTCTGTACTCTTGGAAAGTAAGTCATCTGCCCAGGGTAAGCTTGTTTACTGCACCCTACAGGATGGTGCCATGGTTAAGAACATGGGCACAGGGGTCAGATTGGCTTGGGATCAGATGCTTGTTAAACCACTTACCTTGGACAGTTAACCTCTCTGTGCTTTAGATTTCTCATCTATAAATCAGGCATAATGATAGTCTTTCCTTCACAGAGGTGTGAGGTGTGAGTTGTGTGTGTATCTGACACCTAGTAAGAATTCAGCAAGAGTGAACTATTAATGTATTATGTTTATGTAGTCTAAAATGCTGTTCTAATAATTACGTTAGTACTTGTATAATGCTTACTCTGTGTCAGGCACTGTCCTAAAACCCTTACTTACATGAATTTATTTAATCCTCACAAGAACTCTGTGATGAAAGAACTGATACCAGTCCCATTTTATAGAGGAGAAAACTGAGGCTGAGAGAGTTTGAGTGACTTGCCTAAACTCACACAGTTGGTAAGTGACAGGGCTAGGATTTGAACCCAGGAAATCCAGCTCTAGAGTCAGAGCTCTTAAGCACTATTCTGTAAACGTAAATTCTGCTTGTGAACCCCTGTAGGAATCACCTCGGCCACCCAGCCCGTAGTGATGTTCTCTGCCTGAACTCTTTTTTTTGGTGAGGAAGATTTGCTCTGAGCTAACATCTGTTGCCAATCTTCCTCTTTTTTTTTGTTTTTGCTTGAGGAAGATTGTCCCTGAGCTAACATCTGTGCCAGTCTTCTTCTATTTTGTATGTAGGTCGCTGCCACAGCATGGCTGATGGGTGGTGTAGGTCTGTGCCCAGGATCCGAACCCGTGAACCTGGGCCGCCAAAGTAGAGCACACTGGACTTAACCACTATGCCACAGGGCCGGCTCCTCTGTCTGCACTCTTTTTTTTTTTTTTTTTTTTTTTAAGATTTTATTTATTTATTTTTCCCCCAAAGCCCCAGTACATAGTTGTCTGTCATAGCTGCACATCCTTCTAGTTGCTGTATGTGGGACACGGCCTCAGCATGGCTGGAGGAGTGGTGCCTCGGTGCGCACCCGGGATCCGAACCCGGGCCGCCGGCAGCGGAGAGCACGCACTTAACCGCTAAGCCACGGGGCCGGCCCTGTCTGCACTCTTAATGCATGTAATAGGCAGAATAAGTTAGTAATTGCTTAAGTCCTCATTACTTTGTATCCTTCAGTCCTGTATATATACAAAAATTCCTTTGATTATAGAGTTATTACATGTTAAAGCATTTGGAATATGGAAACATCAAAGAAGAAAATAAAATACGCCTGGAGATAACTGCTACTCACATGTTCTCTCTCCTCCTAGTCTTATTTATAAATATTATACATATACACATGACAATATAGGGCATATATACATATTATATATAATTATGGTCATGCCACGTATTTAATTTTGTATCCTGCTTTTCTTGCATAGCATTATAGTGTGAACATTTCCCTCTGTCATTGAATATCATTCCAGGTCACCATTATAATGAGTGCAAACAGTTTAATCGTTAACTTAATTTGTGTACAGTGGACATATTGTTTACTTCAAAATTTTAAATGACTAATAAACATTTCTTCAATTTAATAGGTCATAGGTCCTGGGTTTAAAAGGACTTCTGGTATGTATGGTAGGGATAACTCCAGGTGTTTCTCTGCCCTTGTTGACTACTTGTTCACTGTTCATGTTGACCAATAACATTTTGATTAGTCATTGCTAATGTGATAGTTGATCTGGGGCAAGGGTCATGGCTCAGATTGCACTGCACCCAAAGCACTTTTAGTCCTCACTTCATCAGCTCCAGCTACTCCGTGCCTTGCCACTTGTTCCTTTAGTTTAAAAACCACATGGTGACTTTTTCTGGAGGTTGGCAGCTCTGATTAGAGTGGGTTATTTCTACTCAGAAACCAGGAGAAAATAATCGTGACATGCTTTTGTGCTGTGGTGCCATTGGTTGGCTGTATCTCCTCCTCTGAAGAATTGTCATAAAGGACTGCAGGCCATCAGTTGCATCTTATACTGTGTGATAAGTGGGAGAAGTACCTGCAGGTGCAGTGCTGGAGATACATTAGAAAGAAGGTCTCTGGGCCGGCCCCGTGGCTTAGCGGTTAAGTGCGCGCACTCCGGTGCTGGCAGCCCAGGTTCAGATCCCGGGCGCGCACCAACGCACCGCTTCTCCGGCCATGCTGAGGCTGCATCCCACATACAGCAACTAGAAGGATGTGCAGCTATGACATGCAACTATCTACTGGGGCTTTGGGGGGGAAAAAAAAAATAAATAAAATCTTTAAAAAAAAAAAAAAAGAAGGTCTCTGAAACCGTCCGGGTCCACTTCTCTACTTTAGTGTGTAAATGGCAGCTCTAAGGCTAAAGCTCCAAGATTGTCTAGTCTGTGTTCTTTGAATTTTCTTTTTTTTTTAAAGATTTTATTTATTTATTTTTTCCCCCCAAAGCCCCAGTAGATAGTTGTGTGTCATAGCTGCACATCCTTCTAGTTGCTGTATGTGGGACGCGGCCTCAGCATGGCCAGAGAAGCAGCGCGTCGGTGCGCGCCCGGGATCCGAACCCGGGTCGCCAGCAGTGGAGCGCGCTCACTTAACCACCAAGCCACGGGGCCGGCCCTGAATTTTCTTAGACACTTTTTTTTCCCCAACAAAATCTTTTGTGGAAATCTAGGATATAAATCTGATCAAAGCAATGAACTGACACCTTAGAGAGTTTTAATATTCATTATTTTTTAAATGCTCGAAGTGCTGCTTCTCCCCAAAGCTCTTGGGTTCTTGCAGGCACAGATTGAAAAATAGCCAGTAGTAATAACACACTTTTATTAGTATTTGCAGTGAGAGAGACACTATGCTCAGCACTGACTTGCAGTGTCACATTTAATCTTCCCAGCAGCCCTAGGAGGTAGGCACCATTATGATCACTGCTATGTTACAGATGAGGTGTTAGGCTTAGAGAAGTTTAATGTCATGCCCAAGGTCGTATGGCTAGTAAGTGATGAGAGTTGGGCTTGAACCTGTGTCTCCCTGACTAACCAGCCAATGCCCTTTATTGCTGATCTAGTGGGATCTCAGCAATAGATGCCACAGGATGTTGTCATGACTTTCTTGAGGTCACATTTGTGGTTAGTGCCAGCACCAGGATTGGGACCCAGGAATTCTGACCCCTGGTCCAGTGTTCTTGGTGCAGTACCATAGTGACACCTGCTTTGGAAATATCAGAGTTATATTTAGTAGATGAGCTAGCTTCCTGGAAACACAGTTCCCTTAAAACAAAATGTAGTATAGGACACGTGTCCTTCTTTTCACATAGCTTAGGAAGAGTTTTTTTGAAAGGGAGATGAGCTCTACTATATTCAAGTAGAGGGGAAAAATCTCTCCAGCCTTCTCTGTCCTCCTCTGCTCTCTCTTCCGAAATCAGCTGACTTGAAAAATCTTTGAAAAGGGTTTATTTTTGAAAGAAAAAAATTAGTAGCTAGTTTATTTGTCTTATTCTCCAGGTTATTGGTATTTATTTATTTTCGATTTGCTAAATTACCTACCAGCCTAACACAAGGGATAAATGCTTTTTATTTATTTATTTATTTATTTATTTATTTATTTATTTATTGTGAGGAGGACTAGCCCTGAGCTAACATCTGATGCCAATCCTCCCGTTTTTTCTTGAGGAAGAGTGGCCCTGAGCTAACATCCATGCCCATCTTCCTCTACTTTATATGGGATGCCGCCACAGCATGGCTTACCAAGCAGTGCGTCTGTGCGTGTCTGGGATCCGAACCTGCAAACCCCGGGCTGCCGAAGCAGAGCGCACACACCCAACCACTTGCGCCACCGGGCTGGCCCCTAAATGCTTTTTAAATGGTAATGTAAGTACATAGAGTAAAAGCCACTTTTTGTATTAATTCTTTTTTTTTTTTTTTTTTTTGTGAGGAGATCAGCCCTGTGCTAACATCTGCCAATCCTCCTCTTTTTTTGCTGAGGAAGACTGGCCCTGGGCTAACATCCATGCGCGTCTTCCTCCATTGTATATAGGACGCCACCACAGCGTAGCTTGCCAAGCAGTGCGTCGGTGCGTGCCTGGGATCCGAACCAGCGAACCCTGGGCCACCGCAGCAGAGCGCACACACTTAACCGCTTGCGCCACCGGGACGGCCTCTGTATTAATTCTTAAGATTGGTTTGGCAATCATTTAGAACTATAAAAGACTGAATATTGGAAAATATCGATTGAGCTTATTGAAGCAGCCTTGGTGGTGTTTTTGTTAATTTTCCTAGCAAAGGTGATGTTCTTTCTCTGTTTGAGGGCATGTAACATTTTAAGGAATTTTTATTTTTTAAAAAACTATGATTTTCTTTCTTTCTAAGTGTCTTTAATAACCTTAGATATGTAGTTTCTTGTAGTTGACTGATAGTGATGGTGCTTGTTGCGGGTTGTCCTGAAATGCAGACTCTGAGATGGAGATTTTGCATGCAGGAGTTTTGTTAGGGTGTGTTCTTTGAATCAACATCTGTGGGAAGAGAAGGAAGCAGGACTGGACAGAGAGAGATGGTGGACTGCCACAAAGTCTCAACAAAGGCCTGGGCTGGCCCTGCAGAGGGCTCTGGAGCTGTCCTGAATTGGGGTGAGGGGGCCACACCCTGCCTTAGTCCCAGCGTGGATATGGGCTGCCTTCAAGCGCAGGGTGTAATCTTGGGCAAAGTGGCTGTTTTCAGTAGAGGGCAATTTCTAGAGAGGGCTGGCAGCCAGCAGCACTCCTAGCAGCTGGGAGAATAAATCTCTTAGTCCTGGAGGGACTGGGTGGATGTCACAGCATTCAGTACAGTGCTGTTAACTCTTGAAATTCAATAAAAGGTTAGGGGAAGGTGAAGAGAAGGTCATGAGATAATCTTTCTGTGATGAATATGGTTTTAAGGTAGATGGGTAGTTGTATAAGGTGTAATCCATTAACAAATCCAGTTTTCCTGTGTGTTTGTGTGCGTATGTGTGTGTTTGTGTTAAGAAAGTTTGATACATAACCCTGTAAAAATAGAACCACTGCTTTTCTTATACAGTTCACCTCATTCATGATGTGATTTATTCTAGTATTAAATGCCAAATCTAGCTAAGTCACAGATCCTTAATTGTTCACACAGGAATGTGCTGTATGTTATAATTATCCAAGGAAAAGTCTTGGACCATGCTGCATGGAGAAGATGAGCATGGTCTACAGAAATTTTATAAAACCGGGAGCCAGATGGCAGAATATGATCCACAGGGGCAGATTTAATGTAAGGATTAATGACCTGAATTTTTATTTAAAATATTGCATGGCTTTATATTTCATAAATGATTATAGAAAAACACATACAGTTACATCTTACTTTGGTAATTTAAATTGTATACAAAAAATTACAGTAGATATGCAACTGAATTTATGGGCTGTCTCTCACATTATTGATCAGTTTATGCCATATGAAAAAGAAAATATAAAAATGTTTTGAATCAGCATTTTGGGTGGTGCATCTCTCAATAGATAGAGATGTCCCCTCTCAGAACTAAAGTGATGAATCGGGTTATATTAAATGGCTAATGTTTAGTGGGTTTTTTCTTTTTACTGGTAGGATAATCAGTTTTGTTCATCTTTCTAACATGTATTGGGATTGCTAACCAGTTGGACTTCATTTGCATACCTAGACTTTAGGTAAGCAGGGAAATCCAACAGCATCTCTAGGGGCTGAAAGCTCAAGTTTTCTAACTGTTTGAATGATATATTTTGGTGGCAGCAATACTAGTTGACCAGTGGTTACTCCTTCTTTTTTTTTTTTTTTTTATTTATTTTTCCCCTAAAGCCCCAGGCGATAGTTGTATGTCATAGTTGCACAATCTTCTAGTTGCTGTATGTGGGACGCGGCCTCAGCATGGCCGGACAAGCAGTGCGTCTGTGCGCGCCCGGGATCCGAACCCGGGCCGCCTGCATCGGAGCGCACGCACTTAACCGCTAAGCCACGGGGCCGGCCCACTCCTTCTTCAAGCAATTATTTTGCCTATTCCCAAACCTCTAATCTCCCTAAAAGTTAGATTTGTGATGGGTACAAGTTCCATGACACTGTTGTAAAACAAGCAAACAAACAAACAAACAAACAAACGGAGATATTTCACTAGGGGCTGGAATGCAGGGAATCACATCATATTTTTATCAACACACTTCTCATTTGCTTAGGTGAATTGCTTCTTTGTGTCACCTTCAGATATATTCTTTTTTTTGTGTGTGTGAGGAAGATCAGCCCTGAGCTAACATCCATGCTAATCCTCCTCTTTTTGCTGAGGAAGACCGGCTCTGAGCTAACATCTATTGCCAATCCTCCTCCTTCCCCGCCCTCCAAAGCCCCAGTAGATAGTTGTACGTCATATTTGCACGTCCTTCTAGTTGCTGTATGTGGGACACGGCCTCAGCATGGCCGGAGAAGTGGTGCCTCGGTGCGCGCCCGAGATCCAAACCCGGGCCACCAGTAGCGGAGCACTTAACCGCTAAGCCACGGGGCGGCCCCAGATATGTTCTTATAAAGGAACTCCTTCTTGGTGAAGCCATTCCTAACTCCCGCTTCTGATCAGGGCTGTAAATTGACTCCCCTTTCTTCCCATCCAGTCCTCCTAGTGCTCCTGACTCTGCTTCTTATTAGCCGTGTGACCAGTCACTTTTCTGTAAGCTTCTGTTTCTTCATCTGTAAAATGAGGATGATAGTTCCTACCTCAATGGGTGGCTGTGAGAATTAAATAGACGGTTTAATGTGGTGCCCGGCACAGAGTAAGTGCCCAATAAATGGCAGCCCTTCTCACTGGTGACTGTTAACCACTAGTTGCCCAGGCAAACATCTGCCCTCAGTGAGCTTTTTCCCCCGAGGCCTGGGGCTGGATCTTATTCATATACTTCACACTGCACATCTTGGGTAGTGGATAAATGCTTCTTGAATCACCCATGAATAACACAAGATGTGATTCCCTACCTTCAAGGGAGACCAGAGTCTGGTTCTGAAATAACTACAACACAAAGCAGAAACTACCATCACCACAGGGAGAGGTAGTTAAACTGAGAGGTTTAGAGAAGAAAGATATTAATAAGACAGGTTTAAGAGGCACTTAATAGGTGTGCAGCATAATATTTTGCAAACATATTGTTCAGCAAATGTTTTGTGATGCTGAAATTTTTTGATAAATTATACTGGTCATGTTATATTTCTACTCTGAATTCTACCCTCCTCAACTTTTAATGACAACTTGTTCTTTGAACTGTACATGTAACCGGGGTGGACAGAGTGCTATTTTTTAGCTCAAGCAGGTGGAATTAGATCTGAGGGCATCTGTTAAATGCATCCAGGTCCTTTTGACACTTTCGCAACCATTTACTGGATATATCTATCATCATTTACACTGGATGTGCTGTTATGCTCAATATATGCTAATTTCATATATTTGGTTGTAGTTAGTATGTGTAGATAATTTGGACATTTTTGCTTTTTTAAAACTTTCATTATATAGTTGTTCTATTTAATGACTTTGAAAGAATTCTTTCTCCAGAGAGAGCGCCAAACTAGAATTATTTTTAAATCAAATTTTTTTGGCTAGTGTGTTCTACTTTGTGGTTCTCCCCCCATTCACATAAGCTAGATTTAGGAGAGAAATCACAGGAGGATGTGTTCAGACAGTTGCTTGTTTGATTCCCCCAGAGGCTCTGGCTCTTTGATCTTCTACTAGTGTAGCTCCTCTGATCTTTTATTCTGTAAGGTGTTTGTGTCTCTGTATGATGGATGTTTCACTGACCCAAGTAAATGGAAGAAAATTTTCTCCAGCCTTTAAGTGTATTGCTTTCCTTGTTCTTTCAAAAAACACACTTTTCTTGGGTAAGAACATTTTAGAGGCATTTGGCATCAAATCAACAGAATAGTGGCCTTTAATGGAATTTGAAGCACTGAGAGGTGGTAGGAATCCATTTTTGTTTCTTTCTCCTTGACTATACCCCGGTCACACAATAAGGAAACAACTCTCCTCCTCCTCTTATTTTTTGAAACAAGAGTATCTGGTTTCATTGAATTTTGTACTTTGGCTTTTGTTGTCACTTTCCTTTTTCCCTTGAAGAGGAGGAAAAACTTTCAACTGTGTACAGAGTAAATTAAATTATGATGAGAATAGTCTAGGGAGTTAAGATGAACTGAGTTTGGGAGCTGAATCTAAGCATTACTGTGATGTTGTCGAGAGTCGAAGCCGTGATTCAGAAACATATTAGTCATTTTGATATACTGTTGATTTGACTAATTACCCTGAAGGCTGGCTGGCAGACTGAATTGCTCAAGTTAACTAGGAATTTTGATCAAATCAACAAATAATTATTTTTGTGCAGGCAACAAATATAGAATACTGATTATGTTAGACTAAGGAAGATGTTATTGTGATATAATCCTATAAAGTGTTCAATTCTAGCGTTACAGCAGTAAATTCTCAGAACACATGATAGAAAAAGCTTGTGGCAGCTTTGTGGAGAGAATCATTTTATTCTCTCAGTAAACAATATATATGTGAAAGATCCTCTGGTGCTAAGGTAAATACTTATATTTTAAATGTACTTTAATTATAGTAAGCATATTTTTGGAAGCCCTCAGAACTAAATATGGTCAGATTTCAAGTGCAAAATTCTCTTTAGATTTCTCACAGAAAGAACCTAGAAATGAACAATTTGTATGGCAGAGCCAGAACGTATTGCTACAATTTCCCTACTGGTTTATTAGATAAATACTGATATTAGCATGATCAGGTCTACCTAAAGCCCAAATACTTATATTTGTTTGGTTCTCATTCTGTCATCATCCTTTTCCTCACTTTTGAGAAATCTTTCTACAGAGTATTATGTTTATTCATGAATTTCTAATTGGCGATGTTTGTATGCTATATTTGTGGGTATAAATTTAAAATATTTTTGAAACAGAGACATGTTTACTTAATGGATAAAAATCTGTGTTTAATTTTACTTGAGTTGTCTCCTGGATGGTTTTCCTATTTTAGATTCCTTTTCTATGAGAGCAGGAAATATAATTTACTAAGAACTTAGGGCAGATTTGCTGTGTAATTAGTTAATGTTTGTGAAGCTCCTCCAGGGTAGTAATTCTGAAGAAAGCTCTGATGTTATGTAGTAACTTCATCCTGTATGTGTGTTCTTGACCAATCAACCAACCAACCAACCAACCAACCAACCAACCAGAAAGAGAAGGAGAGAACAATAATTTAAAAGGTTCAGATAATTTTGAGTTTGTTCTTGGGAAATTGTAGATGTAGATCTGCTGTTCATTTGCTTGGTCTCAGTTTCTACCTGCCTCTTATAGTGTATCTCCCTGTGCTGCAAGTAATTCTTGCATGTGAAGATACACATTATTTTTTGTACAATCTGACCTCAAATGCCTACTGCTTTGTTGGATACTCAACTAGTTCTCCAACTTAACGAGAAAAAGTGTGTTGATTTCCAACAAGTGCCTTGCTAAGGGGTGTTTAGTAGTAGTTTTCAGTATTTGCATGTCTTGCCATATGCACTGACATTAGAACCAATCTCCAGATAGGTTGCAATTCCATTCCAATAATATTGAGTCAGATCATCAATTTTTGGTAATCCCACAGGGCATAGAATGGAAGTGAATTATGGGTATATATGTTAATATTATATAAATTATTCTTGCAAAAATAAAGGAACTAGCTGGATTCCTCTTTTGCTTCCATACCCTCTTCACAACTCCTGTGATTTTAGAAGTTAATTAGCTCTAAAGTGCAGGATGCTTTCGAGGGGAAAGTAAGAACCCTTGTCTACACTTCTTGCTCATCGTTTCCTACCTGAAGCACTAACCTTAGGGAGAAATAGTGCCAAATACAAAATTTATCTGAAGCAAAACCAGCCACTATGGAAAACAGTATGGAGATTCCTCAAAAAATCAAGGATAGAACTACCATATGATCCAGCTATTCCACTGCTGGGTGTTTATCCAAAGAACTTGAAAACACCAATGCGTAAAGATACATGCACCCCTGTGTTCATTGCAGCGTTATTCACAATAGCCAAGACTTGGAAGCAACCTAAGTGCCCATCAAGGGACAAATGGATAAAGAAGATGTGGTATATATACACAATGGAATACTACTCAGCCATAAGAAACGATGAAATCCAGTCATTTGTGACAACATGGATGGACATTGAGGGTATTATGCAAAGTGAAATAAGTCAGAGGGAGAAGGTCAAATACCGTATGATTTCCTTCTTTAAGTAGTAGATAATAACAACAATAAACAAACACATAGAGACAGAGATTGGATTGGTGGTTACCAGTGGGGAAGGGGGGAGGGAGGAGGGCGAAAGGGATAATTCGGCACATGTGTGTGGTGATGGGTTGTAATTAGTATTTGGGTGGTGAACATGATGTAATCTATGCAGAAATAGAAGTATAATGATGTACACCTGAAATTTATACAATGTTATAAACCAATGTTACTGCAATAAACAAAACAAAATAAAACAAAATAAAATAAAATAAAATTCTGTCTTTGATTTTTCTTCTCTTGCTTTTGCTTTCTCTTTCTTTCCCCTCTGTACAAAAGACATTGATAACACACATGTTAATTTAGTGGAGAAGAGTTGTAATTAAAGAAGTGTAGATAGCCTGAAACCATTCAAGACTGTGCCAGTCACTCCAGAGGCAAGTGTAGATGAATTGAAGCAGAATATGGGAGAGTTGTGATCTACCCAGTTGCTTCTGGAGGCTTATAGATAAATTGATGCATTCCTCCCTGTGAGGACGGCCTCTCTGCAGGTCTGTTTGGGGGGCTGGCAGCCATCCAGTCAATAAGCCATCCTTGCTGCAACAGAGGAACTGCTTAATATAAGTCATTTCAGCTTTTACTTTTATTTCTTGGACAGGCATCACAGTAAATCTAAATTTGGGACCCCCAAGCAGAAATTAGAGCCTCCATTACCCTTTCTTAATTGCAAATTACACATGGCTTTTTTATTGTAGAGTCTCTGAAAAGTTAGCAACTAATGATCAGTATTTAATCTGTGGGCGGAGCTAGACTTTTGTGTGTGTGCATGCACGTGTGTGCATCTCCGTGCACGAGAGAGAAAGAGAGAGAGAGAGAATGTATGTCTCATTGAGATGAAGCACTGTTCTATTCAGGAGTAACCAGTCCCTCACCAAGTTCTGTTTGAATTCCACAGAATGGTGCTTGTGGCAAAATTAAGGCTTTAGAGCAGCGAGTTCAGCTGTTAATGAATACAATATTTTCAAAAGAGAAAGTTTAAGAAACTTACTTACAGGTGCATAATGATCTTTGGTTTTCAGGGCAAATGTTAGTTTGAAAGAGTAGGCTTTGTTCAAGTAGAAAAAAAAATCCTATTAAAAAAAGCCAAATAGTTAAAAAAGTTGTAGTGAATAGTGATGAAACTGCTCAAGTATAACTACAGTAAATGGCAATGCCGGAAGCTTTTTTGGATATGAGAAACCTTCATAGTGAGCTATATTTACTTTTTTCTTAAGAAGAGGTCCTTAAAAATTGTTGAGAACCTTGGGGACCCCAGGAAAGGGTCTTGGGGAACTCTAGGGTTCCTTCAACTACATTTGGAGAACCACTGATCCTAGACTGACAAAAACTTTGGCAGAAGATTACCTTTCCAAATTCCTAGAGCTAGGAACCCCATAAACTGAAGGTAAACTGCATAAATTTAATCCAATAAGTATTATTGCACAATGATATTAAAATAAGCATTAAAAAAGTGGTCCTTAAAAATAAGACTACCACGCTTCTGAACTCTTTGCACTTTCCAAGCGTGTTATTTTCTTTTATTTATTTTTATTTTTTATTGAGGTAACATTGGTTTATAACATTATATAAATTTCAGGTGTACATCATTATATTTCGATTTCTGTGTAGACTACATCGTGTTCACCATCCAGGGAGTAATAACTATCCATCACTATACACATAGCATGTCATTTTCATTCATATTTATTCCATTGAAAGTTAACAACTCATAAAACTGTAGATGTAGTTGGTCTTCCTTTGTGTGTTTTCTATTAAATATTTTCAAACATTTGTGGTCGTTATAATTGATTCAAATAGCATATTATATTAGGGTACTCTTTTCTCCCTATTCATACCCATCAGGCTGTAATTATTGCGCAGGCACTTTCCTTTCATATTGAGACGAAGAAGAGACTCGAAGTCCACTGTAATTGCTACAGTGTCCAATTAAGCTGGACAATGGTACTTTGCTTTTCTTTAGGATGTTCTTTTGCTTTTATTTTGTTAAATTAAAGAAATGTTTTTGCTAAGTAGTACATAAAATGGTACCAAATTAAAATAGTGAAGAAGGGTACACAGTGAAAAGCAAGTCTCCCTGCCTCCCCTGTCCCCAGCCACCTGGTGCCCTTCTGCAGAGGCAGCCACCTTAGCATTCTTGTGGATCTTCACGGAGATCGCCTCCATTTACAAGCATATAGAATAACACATTTCTTTTTTTTCTTACACAAATGGTGGCATACTGTACTTGCCATTCTGTACATATCCTGGCAGCCTTTCCCTATCGATACATTCAGAGCTGTGTCCTTTTTTTTTTTTAAATTGTCACATAGTATCCGTTGTATAAAAGTGCCATAATTTGTAGAACCAGACTATTACTGATGGGTATTTAGGATCTTTCCTATTGTTTACTATCTAAACAATGCTACAAAGGACATCTAGTTAGAGAGGTGCTAGTGGTTAAGAGACTGTGTCTGGGTCAGACCCCAGGATATTTGTGTGAGCTTGATTAGACCAGTTTCTTTACCTCTCTATGCCTCAGTTTCCTTATCTGTGAAAGAGGGGAATATAGTTCACAGTATTGTTGGGAAGATTTAATGAGTTAATGGTGTAATGTATTTAGAATAGTACCTGGCACAGAGAAGTTCTCAGTAAGTGTCAACTCTTTCTATTATTCAGTATGCCATTTTGTAAGGTGAAAGTGTATTTATAGGATAAGTGCACAGCAGTGGTTTTGCTGATGAAATTTAATTTTGAAGACTGTTGCCAAATTGCTCTTTGTAGGTAGAGCACCAGTTTATGCTCTCACCTGAGGTGTATGAGATGCACCCATTTTCACTTCTTGTACGTCACCTCTTGATATGTGTAGATCTGGACCTAGATTGTATACTACTGAGGCCCACATAGTTGTTGCTCAAGAGGGAGAGATTTCAAGTTAACGTTTTCTTCCCCATGAAATTTTTTAGTGCTTCTAGAAGATCTTGCTTTTTATTTTTATCAGTATGATGTGGTATCATCATATCTTGAGAATAAACTGATCATGGCAATAATATGTATGTGAGTGGTAAACTACTTTAAACCCACAGGTTTTTATTATGTACTTCTAGAATCTTTTACCTATGCATGGATGAAAAAAACATAGTCTTTTAAATCTTGGTACAACAGTGGTACCATTTGTTAGCAGTATTATTATATTTACATATAAGGAAGTCTTACATTATTTTTATGTTCATAAAAAATAAAGAAATGTGAAATTAGAACTTCATAGTCTTATGTTACCATATAAGTGCTTCTATTATTCCACCTACCTGAAGTCAGGATACCTGTATCAAATAGCTCAAGAACCAATGGTTTACTCCATTTCTGTCATGTTTATAGTACACAAAGTCACCGAACTTCTCATGGCTCATTTCATAGACTGGTGAAGAAAGGTGCTTTGTTGTAATCGGCATAGGACATGTTCTAGAGACCAGCAGGTTGTTGACTTCTGAGCCTGTTGCTAACATTATAATAAATGTTAATCACTCTGATGCCTCAGCTTGCAGTGTTTTGGGTAGGAATGCAAGTGCCTAGCCAGCCATGAAATTTGTAAGACACCGAGGCCTGAACTGATTATTATTCAAGAGCATGGTTACTCATAGGCTGGAACAAACCCCAAGCTGCTGAAACAGAACTTTTGTTATCATTGAAGTCACAAAAATTCCACAACTATCTCTTCAGAACTGGCTATTACCTTCTGTTTTGGGACTCTTCATTGTTTTGCCATGAATGCATCTTTAAAGTGGCTTTTAAACTTTTTCAAAGGGGGGCAATTGGTGGACCCATTTTAGAATTGGCTAAAAACTATAGCCACCTCTCTCCAGAAAAATATGCTCACAACTTATGAGATTCATGGGTATATATGGAATTTTATTGTTACTTCACTCATTGCACTTAGTACGTCTTATGCCATGCATGGATGAAGGACATTTTCGGAAAGGAGGTTTTTCATGTTGTTATTCCAGAAGGTAATCATCACATCATCTTGATTACACTACGGGTTGCATATCTGAAAATTTTCACATGAAAGCATTTGAAAGACTGCTAGTAGGGAGCTAATTCTGATTGATAGAGCTGTAAAAACAGATATGAAACTAAACAGCATAACTTCCCAAAGGCACCTACTTTTCCAGAGAAAATGACCAAGACGTGTTGGTCAAAAACTTAAAATATTTTTTTTTTCCAGAAACATTTCTTGAGAAGAACTTCATTAGGATGGGAAGGTTCTTCTTAGAGAAATTCAGAGCATCTACCTCAAACCTCTGCTTTGAAATACTACTCCGTAGAAGTTTTCAGATAATCTTATTTCCACGTTTACCTTAGCTAAATTTTAGGATTTTGTGGCAGAAATCTTAACTGAGTTGTCCCTTAATAGCTTTCGACAAAATAGTGCTGTGAAAGGATGGTGCATATAATCACAAGATTATAGTGATTGATTGAGTTGTTGGGGAGACTTTCCCCAAGAAAGGTCCAGTTTTCATGTTTCAACAAGTCCCTCCATGTGTATAAGAAGCTTTTCTGTTCAGTCATCAGCAAGCTGATGTCTCAACACTTGCTATAATTTTCAAAAGCTATAATTTTTACGTTTCAAATCCTTGCCAGTAGGTGTTTAGGTTCTTAAATAGCCTTAAAAATTAAGTCCCCCAAACAAATTTCAGGTAATGAATTTGAATATTAGTTTTAATTTTTCTTCTCCATTTATTCTGCTTATCAGTCAGTTGCATGGCACTTGGGTATGACCTAGTTGGCAGGCTATTCTAGTGAAATTAAGATGTAAAACATGGTGGAATTACTTCATGGCATTATTAACAATTTTCCATAATCCTGTTACTGTTTTGAAGTATGTGTTTATCAAAGCCTGAAACAATTTGGAATGTATGTGTTGAGAGAATTTTCTTTGTGCACAATTTATGTGTTAACTGGTGACCTACAACTTTGTGGAAAAAAGCAAGATACTGCTTTACTGGAACGATGGACAGTGAACAGTGAATGAGCCAGAGTCGAACTATGGCAAGTTGAAGGAGGCTTAGGACAAGGTCCAGGAGAGTCAGGGGCTATTTAGATGCCTGCTTTCTTTTCCATAGCCCAGCATTGCCATGTGATATGACAGCGAGAGAGAAAAGGAAACTGGGCCAGAGGATTAGAGCGCGGGGAGGATTTAGGTTTAACAGGATTTTATTAGGCTCTAAGTAGAGGTTGCCTGAGGTAGTTTGACCCAAAATGAATTCCCCCCACTGCTATTAGTTATAATTGAGGGCACAGAGTGCCCCTCTCTTCAGGTGTTCCCAATATTTGAAGAGTCTTCACCCTTAGATGGAATTTTACATGAGAAGCACATTTACAATAATAGACTTTTTATGTATTTAGTAGCAGCCAATTCAGGGCATTCCAAAGGGCATTCTGAAAAATGAGCTTTTCTAGTGGCAGCTGCTCAGAAAAAAAGCAACCAACCAACCACGAATTATATTTGAGATGGTTGATTCCTGTGCTTTGGGTTCCTTAAGTGAAATATGCTTTAGTCATAAAAAGATGACAGATAGAATCCCATTTACAACTAGAATTTCTTACAAAGATTTGTGTACAGTATGCCATTATCCTTCTTTAATGATTATCTGATTATCCCTCCCCAATTAGTAAAACAGTTGCAATAAAGTATGTAAAATTATGACTTTTGACCTGGGAGAGACCTAAGAAATAATCATTTAGTCCTAACTACCCACCTAAGAGCCCCATTTTTACTTAAGGTCTCACAGCTGGTTAGAGCTGGAACTAGAGTCCTGGGGCCTTGTCTCCCAGTTCAGAGCTCAAGTCCCCAAGTGGGGACTTCAAGTTTTCCAACTTCCACGCTTGGTGGACTGAGCTAAAAACTCTTAGCCCTAACCCTTTGCCCTCCACTTTAAATCCACCTAAACTCTCTAACCATTTTCACAAGCCAGCCAGAGAAATATCAGGAGGGAAGAGGGAAAGGTGGGAAGGGAGCCTGCCATGACTTTCCATCAAGTTCAAGACATTACTTCTGCTTTGGTAACTCACTATGGAAAGACTTGGCTTTACTTCTCTTTTATCTCTATGCTCCCTACCTGTGTTCTTTTTTTTTATTTATTTTTTTGCTGAGGAAGATTCACCCTGAGCTAACATCTGTTGCCAATCTTCCTCTTTTTGCTTGAAGAAGATTGTCCCTGAGCTAACATCTGTGCCAGTCTTCCTCTCTTTTGTATGTGGGTCGCTGCCACAGCATGGCTGCTGATGAGTGGTGTTGGTCTGCACCCAGGTACTTAACCTGGGCCGCTGAAGTAGAGCATGCTGAACCTAACCACTAGGCCATGGGGCCGGCCCCTCTTACCTGTGTTCTTGACCTCACCTTTCTTCTGCTTCTCTTGCTCCATCAAAATTCTTTTTTTTTTTGTATCTTCAAATTCTTTATGTTCATTAGTTCCTTCCCATTAGGCCTGCAAATATGATTACTTTTTGCTTAATAAAAATGTTCCCTTGGTTCTGTTTCCCCTTAAGGTGGCCATCCATTTCTTTCCCTTAAGGAATTTTTTATAATCTGTTATTAGGAGATATTATGTTTAAGTAGATAAAAGAATTGAAGGATTATATGAGATAATATATAATTAAATGCCACAATGTTTACATTGTAAGTTCAGTCTGATAATGAAAGAGGGATACGTTAAACTATAGTCATTGGTAGTTCTGGAAAAAAGGTGATTTTGACACATTTATAGCTTTCCTAAGTATTGGAGTTTTCGAAAGAGTCTGAAATTAGATAAAAGTGTCTGTCTATTTGGGAATGAGATTGAAGGAATTTTTTTAAGAAATTATTTTATTGAGGTCATATTGGCTCGTAACAGTGTGTAAATTTCAGGTGTATGATATTGTATATCAGTTTCTGTATAGACTGCATCATGTTCACTGCCAATAGTCTAGTTTTTATCTGTCACCATACACTTGTGCCCATTTACCCCTTTTGCCCTCCCCCCATCCCTTTCCCATCTGGTAACCACTAATCTGTTCACCTCATCCATGTGTTTGTGTATGAGGTTGAAGGAATTTTTACATTGGAAAGACGTGTAATGTAGATGACTAGAATCTAACCTTTTATGATTGTATGGTATATTTTATAATTCTGTGATATGGAAGCATGTGCTTGTGCTTTTTTCATAGTCAAATAAAAGATATCATACTTTCAAAAGAGGGCAAATAAAATAAATATAATTCATACATCAGTTATCTTTGTCTCCAACAATAATCTAATAGAATTCTTTTTCCTTAGGTGGAAAGTATTTTTATATGTAATATTAATGAGATATATAAATGTGACTGCTCAGTAATGTCTTTGGAAATGATAAAGTCAGTTATGTCTTTGCAGTATAGAATCTATGCTGATATATTAGGGTGTTAAGCGTGTATTTTGATCGCTGATCTCTCTCACTGCCGAAAAATTCAACAATCACACCACAAAACCACATGCAACCACTGTTGGAAGAAGAATCCTTTGGGTACTTTTTTGGTGTTGGTGGTTTGTTTGAAGAAAGAGAAAATCACTCGTTAGGGTCTGAATGATTTATAGAGCTCTCTCTCAAGCATGACGTTTGAGGAGATATGTGTGTGATTTTACAGGAAGAATAGGCTGAATATGTGCCAGCAGTGGCAAGCTTTACTCTAAACATTCCCAGCTTCAGACACCTTAGCCTGAAGAGAACAGAGGGCAGGAAAGGGGAACTGTCTAATAATACCATACACATGACACAAGCACACCTGCTAGTGACTGCAGCCTCTTACCTGTTCATGGCTTTTTGCTCGGTTTTGTCCTTCTCTGTTCTTCACTTGGGACTTTTAGCTTTGATCTGAGAGTTAAATAAAAAGCTTGAGATGGAAAAATGCAAAAAAAAGGAGGAAAGTAAAGTCTGATAACAGGCAAATGCAGAAATATATTGAAAACCTTGGTGCTTGAGGAAATACGTCCTTCTACATCTCTCTTAAATTTGGAGCCATCTCTTTCTTTCAGTTTTATATGGCCCTGGGGACCTGCCACTGCTTTAATACTCTAACATGGGAATAAGAGAGAGAGTGGAAATACCCAGCTCTTGGGTCTCAGGGTGTGTTAGGTAGTATTTTCATTGAGAGGATCTTCTGGCATAGTTTCTCCCTTCTCAAACATAGCTCGCTTGACTTGCCTGAGACTTCTCCTTTCTCTCTCAAATTTTCTTGATGTTGTGGTTTCTGTATTCATGACACTTTTAGATTCTTCAGGCATCTGCCTCAAAAGTATGATCGAATAAGCATCAACCAAGTGAGATGCACTTTTCTCAGAGAGGTTACAGATTCCTTAAGGGAATAGGGCCAGGGATTATAGCCAGGAGAAAGGAGAATATAGTTTTCTGGAAAAAATGCTGGACTGGGAATCAAGAGCCTTACACTCTATTTCCATCAAACTAACTTGTAAGTTTATGACTTTAGCTAAGATATTTATCCTGTCTGTCATGCAGTCTCACTATCTAAAAGGATTGCATGTAAAGTCGCTTTGAGAACTAACTTAAAGGATCTTAGAGAGCATGTGTCTAATTTTCAGTTAGAGGCAATTGGCGTGATGTATGTTCCCCTCATACCTTTGAAGAAGAACCTGAGAATCTTGGAGCTGGAAGGAATCTCAAGGAGTCTTCTACTTTTTCAACCTCTGAGATAAACCAAAACGCTCTGATTTTTCTCATTGTTATCATTACATCATCTGAATAAAAGACCTTGGCATTTTCACAGAAGTATTATGTTTAGGACAATGAGGAAGTTGAGTCAGAACTTGTTTTGTCTGTCATCACTTAAAATACGGCTGTACGCTGAGATGTTATCTATAAGGTCTAGCCTGGCAACCAAAATGAGGTGAAGAGGCTGGCTGCAAGATTGTAGGGAGTGGAGGGGTCTGTAGGGACGGGGAACACATACCCTGCATGCGTGGGGCGGCCACTCCTGAATTTTAAAACACCAGATGGGCCCAGCAAAACATACCTCTCAGTGGTAAAGGGCCATGGCTGGCAGTGAATGATGGCTTATTGAAAACAACAAATTTGTATTATTAGGAATTATACGTTGGGGAATTCACCGATTTAAATAATAAAATATAGTCATAGAAGATACGTACAAGCTGTTTCCCTCAGGTATATAATTTGTGCAGTCCTTCTTCTAACAGGCCTTCTTCTTTCTGCATACTTGAATCCTCATCCATTCTCCTTAAAAAATGTTTCTTTCCTCGGAATTATTAATTCTTGCAAGTTTTCTATTCTTACGTCCTAACTTTTTTTCAAAGATCCTTTAATGTTGAATGGTTAGCCTCCCACCCCCCAACAGAAGCAATTATTCCTTAACTATTTTCCAGTTTTTAATTCCACTCCCCACAAAGAGCTTGACCCATAAGTCTAACCTGAATCGTTACCTTAAGCCCCCTTTCTCACATTTTACTGTTTGTAGGAGGAACAGTTGATCAGTGTTCTCCTTGTAATACCCTTCATGTTATTCAGTTGAAAATAACCATGTTTGTTTTTTTTCTTTTGGCACTACAAGTCTGGAAATTTTATCATGGATTTTGTTTTCCAGTGCTCTGATAATTATAATGTAATTACTTTTCACTGAACTCTCTCCAATCTCTATACTAAAAAAATAATATTTGAACTGTACCCGGTCCTTTTATGGGCTGATCCAACTGGTGAGATAATACCACTATCTTATTGCTTTTGTCAGAGAGTTAGCACCACACACTGCATTGTATTCACTGTACACTCTATGACCTCAATATCTTTTTTCTCCCTTCTGGCTCTGTTATAGTCAGACTTTCTTCATATTTTATCCACGTAATTCATTTTTCATTTGTAAGTGTGCTACCTTATACTCACACCTAGTAAGCACTATCTTGTTTTTGATGGATCATTTCTGTCTCTGTTTGTCAAGGTTACTTGGAATTCTATTATATTTCAGAGAAGCTAGAAACCTTAACTTAGTTTGTAGCCACAAAATGACTGAGAATGCTTTCAATTCCATTATGACAGTCATTGATTAAAAATATTCAATAATATTGGACCCAGGAGTCTGGATGTTGTTTTATAACCATCCCAAGTTGCATCAAGCCATTTATTTCTGTCACTGTTAACTAATGGTTTTCCTGTTTCTGGATGTTTTTAAACTCCACAGACATTGGCATTATAGTTTCTTGCTTGATTATAGAAATTAGATTTGAATGATTTAGAATTATAACCTAGGGGTTTGTGGTTGGTGGTAGTGGAGAGAATAAACCCAATAATTGTTTAATTTATGCATGTAGCTTTGGTAGCATCATTATTTTATATTTTTAGTAGCAAGGTGAGAGAAAAATAGAGAAACCTTTGAATTGAGTAGAAATGTCTATTTTGTAGATATTTTGTCTTATGTTGGACTTTGAGAATGTCTATGCTTTGATTTAAATTTAAAAGTCAGTGTCCTGTTTAATATATGAACATAATGAGATGCATTTTTTTTTTATTGTCATTACAGGTTTCGGAAGGTGACAATGAAATGTGAAGAAGTTACATTTCTAATGTGATACTTGAAAGTTAGTGACTGCTTGCCAAATTTTCATGAAGATTAAATATGACTTAGAAGCATTGATTTATGAAGGTTTATGATGTCATCGGTTGCGACAGAAAGCAAACTCCAGCAGGCTGTGAGCCTGCAGGGAGTTGACCCAGAAACATGCATGATTGTATTTAAAAACCACTGGGCGCAGGTAATGTATGAGTTCCACCTTCTCTGCTGGTCTAGGTAGCCCTAGAGTCCATCACACTGAACCAGAGTTTCCCACTGCTGTGACAGGTAACTAGGCTTCCAGAAACATAGGGAAGAAAATCTTTTTGGGTAGGAAGAAAAACAATGTCCTCTTCTTGCTTTCCTAGAATAGTATCTGGTTAAAAACCATGGTTTTTGGGGCCGGCCCGGTGGCGCAAGCGGTTAAGTGCGCGCGCTCCGCTGCGGCGGCCCGGGGTTCGCTGGTTTGGATCCCGGGCGCGCACCGACGCACTGCTTGGCAAGCCATGCTGTGGCGGCGTCCCATATAAAGTGGAGGAAGATGGGCACAGATGTTAGCCCAGGGCCGTCTTCCTCAGCAAAAAAAGAGGAGGATTGGCGGATGTTAGCACAGGGCTGATCTCCTCACAAAAAAAAAAACAAACAAACAAAAACCACGGTTTTCACAAAAGCAACTAGGGAACATGTATGTTCCTCAGATATTTTTAGAAGAACAGCAGTTGGCCTTAAAGTGACTTTTACATCACTTTGCAATATACTTGACCGTGATTACATCCTCTCTCTTTCCCTCCTCCCTGCTGACTTCCATCCAGTCCTTACACTCTACCAATACTAAAATACACTTTTATTAAATATTTACCGAGTGCTGTGTTGAATACTTCAAAAGCCTTATATCGTTTAATCTTCTCCACAAACCCATAAGGCAGTTAGTATTAGCTTCCTCATTTTACAGATGAGGGAATGGAAAATTATAGAGGTTAAATAATTTGGTTGAGGTTATACAACTAGTGAGTTTCCAAGCAAGTACTTAGACCTTGGTCCCTTGACCTCAAGACCTGTGTACTTGGCCGCTATGCTCTATCATGTTTCAGGCTGGTGGTCCCTGTGTAATTTAAGGAAAGAAGATGCCTGGTGTTATCTGAATTCATTACAAAGCTGATTATAAAAGTTTTTTGATAATTCATTTTGACTTCTCTGTGACTCTTCTCTGATGTGCTTGTATGTATAATTAAGGTTTGAATGTTCAGAAAATTTACCAGCTCACCCCTTTCCTGAGGGAGTTTGCAAGTAGTAAAATAAATAAAATTGACATTCTTTACTACCTGTCCAACATTACATTCCTCAGGTGAGCTGGTAAGTGGCTATTTGTGTGACAGTGTTTTAATGACTACCCAGTTCCTTCCTGTGGCCGGAAACAGCACATGGGTTAAAGCACTGAGCCTGTAAATCACAGCAATTATAGGGGACACAGTTTAGATCAAAAACAAAATCAATTCTGCTTCTGGGTCATTTACACTTTGTAGCTTCTTGTCACTATCCAGTGTAAAGCTTCTAAGATTTTTTATGCATTTTCCATTCTCTGGTTTTTACTGTTAGAATCTTAATGACTTTGCTTTGGATATTAAGGGCACATCTGCTTTAGCAAAGGGAAGAAAGTAATTCAGGACTTTTCCAGATAATTAGAGTAACTAATTTTGGCTTTGCACTTTTAGAAGCATTTTAAAGCACTGGCTCCAAAGTGGGGTGGCGAACCCTGACGGATGTGCCCCATAGTCCATTGAGTATGGGAAGAATAGTTTAGAAGGTCTATTTCTATCTTTATCTTTAAAATATTTCTATTTTGTGTTTATAATGTAGATATTATATTTGTATATTAGTATGTGTATATATTTTAGTTTATTTAATTATTTGTGCTCATTTTTTAAACTGGTAGGAGCACACAGTCAGATGTTTTATATTGAGAACATTTTCAGCCCCAGTCATTTCATTTGGCTGAAGAAGTCTGTTATTGTAATATGTATTCTTTGCTCTGGGCCCCATTTTGTTTGTTTGTATATAGTACCTTTGATTGTAATCATTCCTGCTGGGTTATCTGTGATGTGATCCATTTAGTATTCTGTACCCCTCTTCAAAGACATATGATGTATTATCAACCTCTTGATTTTATGTAGATGGATCTTTTGCCCTGTTAAATTATGTCCCGGGCAAGCTTTTTCCAAAGCTGTTGGAATGCTGTTAAGAGTGTCTTAATTCAGCAGTGTGTAAATGCTCTTTCTCATTAGTGAAGGAGTAAATATTGGTCCCAGAATCGTATTATTCATTTCCATATCCAATATGAATGACTTCAGCATTATCAGACAATTTGGGTTATCTGAAGCATAGCACCCCCCTTTAGTGCTGATGCATAACACCCTCTGTTTAGTGCAGAAAAATATTGAGTTGAGGGTAAGGATAACTTTGTCAGAGGGAATGGTGTTTAGTTATTAAACACTTCCTTTTGTAAAGTGGGGACACTCTTGGTCTTATGTTGTTTCAGCCATTTCTTTAACATTGGGCAAGTTTCTTACTGTAATCTTTAGTCTTGACTTTTCCTTTTAAATAAATCTGGAGAACACTCTCAGTCTCTGTCTACTTCCAAAGGTTCTTGAGGACGTTTCTGTTACCTTTATGAATAAATATACTGGTTCGAGAAATTCATGTGGATGTCAATGTGATTATTGTTAAATGGAGATTTACTGAGTCCAAACTTAAGGTACATCACTGTAGGCATCACAAGTGGGACACAGGAATGTATTAGCCTTGGTCTGGGCTTTTAAAGGATGCATAATCTAATTTGGATGACAACATGAGATACATTATTACAAAGTGAATAATAATGATTATAGGAATCAAGTCAAGAGAAAGGACTTTTATGGATGGAAATGGCCTGGAAAATGGAGAAAGTGAGATTTTGCTAGCTTGACTGTGGACAAAGGAGGTTTTAATGATAGAAAGGAAAAGAACATTTTAGAGAAGGGTTATTGGGAAGAAATGCTCAGCTTTGGCTTTTTTGAATGGTAAAAAAAAAAGATGAAGCAGTCGGGGCAAGGCAGAGATGTGGGGCTAAGTGTGAGGTAAGGGCTGAGACCTTCAGTTGATAGGAATAAATGCCACTTATTCATTGTTTTGGAGTTTCATACATTAGCACTTTGCTGTGAGTTGTTCAGGCTGGGGATGGATGAAGAGCAGTTGCAGAGGCTTGGGAAATGGACAAAAATCTGACATAAACTCCTATGACTAGTGTGCCTGTAGCCCCTGGGTTCCCCTGAGGCAACTCAAGAAAACCTGTAAGGCTGGTGAGAAATGTGGCAAAGACAGAACTGCACTACAGCATTTTATTTACTGAAGTGTCCCATTAGCTGGCAAGTAGAGTACTTTTTTATATATTAAATTAGGAAAAATGAAGGCAACAAAAGCCTCTGGTGTCCAGAGTTCTTCTGTTTGTGAGGATACTTCAGTATGAATTCAGCATAATTAACGTATTTGACAGGTTCTGTTCTGCTGTTTACTAGTAGCTTCTATTCCAGAGCTTGAGTTAAAAAGCAAACTTTGATGGAAGAAGATATCTGCTTGCCCACCTACACCCTGCAGTCTGTCAGGGACAGCTAGTTATACGACCAACCATCATCCAAGGCAGTCTGTGATCAGGTGGGTCGCCAGCGGGGAGACCTTGAGGGGCCCAGTGGTGCACTTGAGTTTCCAAACTGTTCCCTGGGTCCAGTGATCTCATGGCATTCCCAGAATAGTTCTACAGTGGACGTTCGGGAATAGTTGCATTCCTAATAATGACACTGGAGAATCCAGGCTATAGGAAGTAGCCTCTGGCCTGTACTTCTTCTCATCTTCTGAGATGCCATCTTGCGTTATAAGTCACCAGAGCAATGAATCTAAAATCCAGATCTGTCTGGGTCATTTCTCTAGTTGCACATTTCAGTGGCATTTGGCCATCTACAGGCCAGGGTTCTTTATGTTCTGGCCTCTTTCACTCCCTGTCTCTCATTTAGTCTCTAGAAATGAAAAATTACTTGGAGTTCTGTGCCACCCCCACCCCTGGGCAGTGCCCATGGTGCTATTTCATGCCTCTCTGCCTTGGTCACTTAGTCTTCTTTCTGCCTGGAATATCCCTCCCTCTAGTTAACTGCCGCCTCTTCTATAGGACTCATTTGGGACATCATTTCCCCCAGGAAACCTTCCCGGCCCTCTGTCATGCTCCTGTTCTGTGCTCCAGCAGTTCCCTGAGTATTCTTTCACTGTTACACCAACCACCTTGTATTAAAATTACATGTACAGTATCTTCTTCCCAACCTCATTAAGCTCCTTGTGATCAGAGACCATTTGTAATTTACCTGCATCTCCAGTGCCAAGAACAGAGTGTGGCATCTTAAGATGTTCAATAAATTGTTGAACTGAAAAACAGGAAATATGAAATATAACTTTAGAAGAGCTAGGCAACTTAGAAAGCAGCTTTGAACATACACTAATTTTAAAACATTTTATGATTTGCTACCAGCAAGATCTCTGGACTTAAACGTTTAATGATAATGATCTAGAGGAGTGTGCGTGTGTGTTAAATTTTTGTAGTAGTCTGTAAGAACAGTTTATAGTCTAGTAGACTGTTGTTTTTTTTTAATAATTTTATTTATTTTTCCCCCAAAGCCCCAGTAGATAGTTGTATAGTTGCATATCCTTCTAGTTGCTGTATGTGGGACGTGGCCTCAGCATAGCCAGACAAACAGTGCGTCGGTGTGCGCCCGGGATCCGAACCCGGGCCGCCAGCAGCAGAGCGCGCGCACTTAACCACTAAGCCACGGGGCCGGCCCATAGACTGTTGTTTTTATCTCTTGCCTTTGCTTCTTTGCGTTTTCTGAATGGAAGAGAGAGCAAGAAGAAGCATTGGTCCACCAGGTAATAAACTTTTCAACTATGTTGCCGTGTGAATTAAACTGGTTATTCTTAATAGCACAGTGGTACTTTGTGGAGCTTCATGGACCTTGCTCTCTTCATTCTCTATCCTCTCCTTTCAAGCTTTGGATCAGTATTAGTTATGAACTAAATGGTGTCTGCTTTTAGAGCCAGGAGAACAGAGGTGATGGGTTAAAAAAAAAAATCAATTGGAAATGTATGTTTCTGTGTGCTTCTAGTTAATTGCCCAAAAGTTCTCCTTACCATCCTCAGCCTCCCAAAATAAGCTGTTATACAATTTTTTAAGCTAAGAAAATTTCACAGCTCAAATAAAGTAATGGTGATGGATGAAGAAAGCTAGTGGGTTTAGTAACCTTTTTCTTCTTGGAGAGAGTGAGGATGGGAAAAAGCTGAATCATCTAGATTAGTTAATTAAATCAAATGCCTTCCCACAATAATGAAAAATAGATAATATATTTTGTTGTGGTAACATTGGTTTATAACATTATATAAATTTCAGATGTACATCATTATATTTCGATTTATGTATAGATTACATCATGTTCATCACCCAAAGACTAACTACTATCCATCACCACACATATGTGCCTAATCATCCCTTTTGCCCTCCTCCCTCCCCCCTTCCCCTCTGGTAACCACGAATCCAATCTCTGTCTCTATGTGATTGTTTGCTGTTGTTTTTGTCTTCTACTTATGAGTGACATCATACAGTATTTGACTTTCTCCCTAATACCCTCAAGGTCCATCCATGTTGTCACAAATGGCCGGATTTGATCGTTTTTTTATGGCTGAGTAGTATTCCATTGTGGATATATTCTACATCTTCTTTATCCATTCCTCCCTAGGTTGCTTCCAAGTCTTGGCTATTGTGAATAATGCTACAGTGAACACAGCGGTGCATATATCTTTACACATTCATGTTTTCATGTTCTTTGGATAAATACCCAGCTGTGGAATAGCTGGATCATATGGTAGTTCTATTCTTAATTTTTTGAGGAATCTCCATACTGTTTTCCATAGTGGCTGCACCAGTTTGCATTCCGACCAGCAGTGTATGAGAGTTCTCTTCTCTCCACATCTTCTCCAACACTTGTTGCCTGTCTTGTTAATTATATCCATTCTGACGGGGGTGAGGTGATATCTCATTGTAGTTTGGATTTGCATTTGCCTGACAGTTAATGATATTGAACATCATCTTTTCCTGTGCCTTTTAACATCTGTTGCTAATATTCTTCTTTTTGCTGAGGAAGATTGGCCCTAAGCTAACATCTGTGCCCCTCTTCCTCTATTTTATACATGGGACACCGCCACGGCATGGTTTGATGAGCGGTGCGTAGGTCCATGCCCGGGATGTGACCCTGCGAACCCCAGGCCGCCGAAGCAGAGCACCCGAACTCAACCAGTATGCCACCAGGCAGGCCCCTTGCCCATTTTTAATTGGGTTGTTTGTTTTTTATTGTTGAGATGTATGAGTTCTTTATATATTTTGGATATTAACCCCTTATCAGATACATGGTTTGCAAATATCTTCTCCCAATTGTTAGGTTGTCTTTTTGTTTTGTTGATGGTTTCCTTTGCTGTGCAGAAGCTTTTTAATTTGATGTAGTCCCATTTAGTTATTTTTTCTATTGTTTCCCTTGCCTGGTCAGACATGGTGCTTGAAAATATGCTGCTAAGACCGATGTCCAAGAGCATACTGCCTATATTTTCTTCTAGAAGTTTCATGGTTTCAGGTCTTACATTCAAGTCTTTAATCTGTTTTGAGTTAATTTTTGTGTATAGTGTAAGATAATGGTCTACTTTCATTCTTTTGCATGTGGCTGTCCAACACCATTTATTGAAGAGACTTTCCTTTCTCCATTGTATGTTCTTGGCTACCTTGTCAAAAATTAGCTGTCCATAGATGTGTGAGTTTACTTCTGGGCTCTCAATTCTGTTCCATTGATCTGTGTATCTGGTTTTGTGCCAGTACCATGCTGTTTTGGTTACTATAGCTTTGTAGTATATTTTTAAATCAGAGAGTATGACACCTCCAGCTTTGTTCTTTTTTCTCGGGATTCCTTTGGCTATTCAGGGTCTTTTGTTGTTCCATATACATTTTAGGATTCTTTGTTCTGTTTCTGTGAAAAATGTTGTTGGAACTTTGATAGGGATTGCATTGAATCTATAGATTGCTTTAGGAAATATGGACATTTTAACTGTGTTAATTCTTCCAATCCAAGATCATGGAATATCTTCCCATTTCTTCGTGTGTTCAGTTTGTTTCAACAATGTTTTATAGTTGTCAGTGTACAGATCTTTCACCTCTTTGGTTAAGTTTATTCCTAGGTATTTTATTCTTTTTGTTGCAATTGTAAATGGGATTGTATTCTTAATTTCTCTTTCTGCTACTTTGTTGTTAGTGTATAGAAATGCAGCTGATTTTTGTGTGTTGATTTTGTATCCTGCAACTTTAGTGTATTCATTTATGACTTCTAAAAGATTTTTGGTGGATTCTTTAGGGTTTTCTATATATAAAATCATGTCATCTGCAAATAGTGACAGTTTCACTTCTTCCTTTCCAATTTGGGTCTGTTTTATTTCTTTTTCTTGCCTGATTGCTCTGGCTAGGACTCCCAGTACTATGTTAAATAGGAGTGGTGAAAGTGGGCATTCTTGTCTGGTTCCTGTTCTCAGAGGGATAGCTTTCAGTTTTTCTCCATTGACAATAATATTAGCTGTGAGTTTGTCATATATGGCCTTTATTATGTTGAGGTACTTTCCTTCCATACCCATTTTATTCAGAGTTTTTGTCATAAATGGATACTGTATCTTGTCAAATGCTTTCTCTGCATCTATTGAGATGATCATATGATGTTTATTCTTCATTTTGTTAATGTGGTGTATCATGTTGATTGATTTGCGGATGTTGAACCATCCCTGCATCCCTGGAATAAATCCCACTTGATCGTGGTGTATGATCTTTTTAATGTATTGTCATATTTGATTTGCTAAAATTTTGTTGAGGATTTTTGCATCAATGTTCATCAGTGATATTGGCTTGTAATTTTCTCTTTTTGTGTTGTCCTTGTCTAGTTTTGGTATCAGGGTTATGTTGGCTTCATAGAATGAGTTAGGAAGCTTCCCCTCCTCTTCAATTTTTTGGAAAAGTTTGAGAAGGATAAGTATTAAGTCTTCTTTGAGTATTTGGTAGAATTCACCAGGGAAGCCGTCTGGTCCTGGACCTTTATTTTTTGGGAGGTTTTTGATTTCTGTTTCTGTCTCCTTACTGGTGATTGGTCTATTCAAATTCTCTATTTCTTCTTGATTCAGTTTTGGAAGGTTGTATGATTCTAAGAATTTATTTATTTCTTCTAGATTATCCAATTTGTTGGCATATAGCTTTTTGTAGTATTCTTTTATAATCTTTTGTATTCCTGGGGTGTCTGTTGTAATTTCTCCTCTTTCATTTCAGATTTTATTTATTTGAGCCTTCTCTCTTTTTTTTCTTGGTGAGTCTAGCTAAAGGCTTGTCAATTTTGTTTATCTTTTCAAAGAACCGGCTCTTAGTTTCATTGATTTTTTTTTTTCTATTGTTATTTTAGTCTCTTTCTTTTATTTCTGCTCTGATTTTTGTTATTTCCTGCCTTCTACTGATTTTGGTCTTTGTTTATTCTTCTTTTTGTAGTTCCTCTAGGTGCACTGTTAGTTTCTTTATTTGAGATTTTTCTTGTTTGTTGAGGTAGGCCTGTATTGCTATAAACTTCCCTCTTAGAACTGCTTTTGCTGTATCCCATACATTTTGGCATGTCGTATTTTCATTTTCATTTGTCTCCAGGTGTTTTTTGATTTCTCCTTTGATTTCTTCACTGACTCAATTGTTGTTCAGTAGCATTTTGTTTAGTCTACACATATTTGTGGCTCTTCTGATTTTCTTCCTGTGGTTGATTTCTAGTTTCATACCCGTGTGGTCAGAAAAGATGCTTGGTATTATTTCAGTCTTCTTAAATGTATTGAGACTTGTTTTGTGGCCTAATATGTGATCAGTCCCAGAGAATGTTCCATGTGCATTTGAAAAGAATATGTATTCTGCGATTTTTGGATGGAATGTTCTGTATATATCTACTAAGTCCATCTGGTCTAATGTATCGCTTAAGGCCAATGTTTCCTTATTGATCTTCTGTTTGGATGATCTATCCATTGGTGTAAGTGGAGTGTTCAAGTCCCCTACTATTATTGTGTTACTGTCTTTTTCTTCTTTTATGTCTATTAATAATTGCTTTATATATGTAGGTGCTCCTATGTTGGAGCCATAGATATTTACAAGCGTTATATCCTCTTGTTGGATTGTTCCCTTGATCATCCTACAGTGCCCTTCTTTGTCTCTTTGTTACAGTTTTTGTTTTAAAGTCTATTTTATCTGATATAAGTACTGCTACCCCCACTTTCTTTTCATTGCTGTTTGCATGGAGTATGTTTTTCCATCCCTTCACTTTCAGTTTGTGAGTGTCTTTAGGCCTGAAGTGTGTCTCTTGTATGCAGCATATATATGGGTCTTGTTTTTTTGTATCCGATCAGACACCCTATGCCTTTTGATTGGAGCATTTAGTCCATTGACATTTATTTATTTATTTATTTATGTGAGGAAGATCAGCCCTGAGCTAACACCCATGCCAATCCTCCTCTTTTTGCTGAGGAAGACTGGCCCTGGGCTAACATCTGTGCCTATCTTCCTCCACTTTATGTGGGACGCTGCCACAGCATGGCCTGACAAGTGGTGCGTCGGTGCGTGCCCAGGATCCGAACTCAGGCCGCCAGCAGTGGAGCGCACACACTTAACCGCTAAGCCAGGGGGCCAGCCCCCATTGACATTTAAAGTAGCTGTTGATAAGTATGTAGTTATTGCCATTTTGTTACTTTTTTTCTGGGTGTTTTAGTAGTTCTTCTCTGTTTGTTTCTTCTTCTCTTGCTCTCTTCCTTTGTGGTTTTGTGGGTTTCTTCAGTATTATGTTTGGGTTCCTTTCTCTTAATTTTTTGTTTATTTATTATAAGTTTCTGGTTTGTGTTTACCATGAGGTTCATACATTATGTACATATATAGCTGTCTATATTAAGTTGATGGTCTCTTTAGTTTGACCTCTTTCAAAAAGCTCTACTGTTTTACTCCCCTCCTCCCATATTTTGTTTTTGATCTCATATCTAACCTCCTTTTTTTTGTGTATGTATCTGTTACCCTCTTATCATGGAAATAGATAATTTTAGTACTGTTTGTCTTTTCACCTTCATATTATCTTCCACCTAGCAGGTGGTTGATCTGCTACCTTTACTATATTTTTGCCTTTACCAGTGATTTTATTGCTTTTTTATTTTTTTGGATAATTTTCTTATTCCTATTTGTGGTCTTCTCCTTCCCCCTTAAATAAGTCCCTTTAGCATTTCTTGTAAGACTGGTTTCTTGGTGATAAACTCCTTTAATTTTTGCTTGTTTGGGAAACTCTTTATCTCTCCTTTCATTCTAAATGATAACCTTGCTGGATAGAGTATTCTTGGCTGTAGGTGTTTTCCTTTCAGCACTTTAAATATATCATGCCACTCCCTTCTAGCCTGTAAGGTTTCTGCTGAGAAGTCAGCTGATAGCCTTATGGGGTTTCCTTTGTATGTAACTTGTTGCCTTTCTCTTGTGGCTTTTAGGATTCTCTCTTTATCTTTAATTCTTGACATTTTAATTATAATGTGTCTTGGTTTGGGCCTCTTTGGGTTTATCTGGTTTGGTGCTCTCTGTGCTTCCTGTACCTGGATGTCTGTTTCCTTCCTTAGGTTAGGAAAGTTTTCAGCTATTATTTCATGAAATAGATTCTCTGCCCCTTTGTTTCATTCTTCTCCTTCTGGGACACCTGTCACATGGATGTTAGTGCGCTTGATGTTGTCCCAGAGGTCCCTTAGACTGTCCTCATTCTTTTTAATTCTTTTTTCTTTTGTCTGTTCAGCTTGGGTGATTTCCTCTAGTCTTTCATACAGCTTGCTGATCATTCTTTTGTATCTTCTACTCTGCTTTTGAGCCCCTCTAGTGAATTTTTCATTTCCAGTATTGTATTCTTCATTTCTGATTGGTTCTTTTTTATATTTTCCAATTCTTTGTTGATGTTCTCAGTGAGTTCATCCATTCTTCTCCCAAGATCAGTGAGCATCCTTATAACTTTTTGTTTGAAGTCTTTGTCAGGTAGATCGCTCATTTCTATTTCATTTAGTTCTTTTTCTGAGGTTTTTGTCCTGTTCCCTTGCTTGGAATGTATTCCTTTGCTTCCTCATTTTGCCTCTTTCTCTGTGCTTATATCTATGTATTAGGAAGGTCAGCTACATCTCCTGATCTTGGAGAGGTGGCCTTATGTAAGAGATGCCTTATGAGGCCTAGCAGTGTACTTCCCTTTTGTCACCAGTTCCAAATATTCCAGGAGTGACCCCTGTGTCGGCTACGTGTGTCCTTCTGTTGTGGCAGTGTTGCTCTTGGTGCAGGTGCCCAGGGAGGCTGGGCTGTCCCCCTGGCTGGCTGGTTGTAATGCTCAGCTGAGTGTGGCTGCTGTGGACTCTGCAGTCACTTTATTGGGTGTGGGGAGCCTCAGCACAGTTGGCTGCAAGGTCTAATAGTACATTCCTGTTTCAGTTTTTCTGTTAAGTGAGTAGGCCCCCAGTGTGACTGGTTGCTAGGCTCAGGGGCTTACAATTGCTATAGGCCTCCAGCCTACAGGACTCTTGTCAGGTCTCATGATTGCAGCGGAGTGGGGCTGGCCCCAGGCACAGGAGCACCCAGTTGTTTCAGGCTTTAGAAGGTGGGGCCGATCCCCTACCTGGCTGTTTGAGAAGTGCAAGTCTTCTGCAGCACAAGCCCCACCACCCACAGGGCCACACACACCATCACCATGGTCCTGCCCTGTGTGTGTGCCCCGAACCCCTGAAGTGGACCCAGTTACCCCATTGCAGAGGCCCCACACACTCTGCCAACACCCCACACACTCCATCTGCTCCTCGTGCATGCTCTGCCCCACAGAGGTGGACCCACTCACCTGGCTGCAGGGTATCCAGGCACCCAGCCTATGCAGGCCCACAGGTTGCCCCAGGGCTTGCTGTTGGGTGGGGCCAGTCCCTAGGGCAGGCTCCCTGCCCTGGCTGAGCTGGATTAAATCGGTGCTCTAGTGGGTGGGGCAGACCCTGGGGTAACAGGCCAGGGGAAGAACTCCAATGGCGGTCTGCCAGCGTCTGTGTCAGCACACCTGTACTAGGTCACAATAATGGCTGCCACCAATGTCTCAGTCACTGGAGACATCTCACCTCTCACTGTGTTGCACCCAGAGCCTATCAGGTGAGACTCTTTTCACCAAAGGATTGTGCGTCTTTCTTTCTGGTGATTTTAGGTTGCTTTCCAAAACAGGTGAATTTGTGCATGGACACTTTAAGAGCTGGCTTTTTCCTGCCTTATGTCCGGTAGCTTTTCTAGAGATATTCCCTGTTGTTGTTAGTAGCCAGCCAAGCCAGATATTATGACACTCGTCTTGGTTGTGCTGTGCCCAAAAGATGCTTATAGCAGTGACGCGTCCCTGCTCAAGTCCCCCACTCCTCTACGGAAGGCTGCGTACCTTAAGCTTGCTCCTGGCTGGCCATGAAGCGCTGCGGCTTGCGAAGGTGGCTTTTTCTCTCCAGAAAGGAATTTCTGCCTCTTCCATCTCAGTCAGGACTGTCCCTTGTTGCAGGGGTTCTTTTTATCCAGTTTTCAGTTCTCTCTCAGGGGTAATTGTTCCAAGAGTTCTTGTAAATTCGTTGTGTCCCTGGGAGGAGGTGAGTTCAGAGTCTGCCTACGCCGCCATCTTGACATCAACTCCTAGATAATGTTTTAAGTATAGTATCTTGTGTAGAGCTCCAAGTAGCCTGACTCTATTAAAGAAGTATAGAGTACTTACTTATACATGGATTTGAGATGTGCATTTCTATCTGTTCCCCGGGGAACTCATTCTCTTGCTCTGTTCCATCTTCACTCTTTCTGTCTGTGCCTTGTCAGAGAGAAGTTAAGTAAAATCTTTGAGAGATGGAAAGTTGGGAAGTGTTAGAGAACTCTGATTAACCTTCTTAATGTCTTAGTAAAGTGATGTTTGTTAACGTTTTAAAAATTTATGTCTCTCTTCTCAGCTTTTCAGGTAGCTGTAAACTTGACAGTAGAAAGTAAAGCAGAACCAAAGCTGTGCTTCTTTAGAGGGCTAAGGCATTAGCCTGTGCTTCTATAAAGACTCTAAAGTGGTTGAACATGTTGAAAGATCAGCAACTTTCCCACTGTATGGTCGGCGATAAGTCTCTTTTTGCTGTGGTTGAAATGACGGTGTTCTCTGGAATATCATGATATAGATCATTGCTCTTAGGTCCTTTCCATATATACCTAAACTAAAAAAATATACCTAACTTAGGGATTAGTTTATTATGTTATTTTATTGACTGATGCTTCTACCGTGTTTCTGTATTGCAGGAATTACTAGAGTTTATTTGGTCCCAAGGAGGTATAGAATGTAGATATAGCTCCTGCTCTATCCTGTTTTATCCCAGATTTAGACAAGTCTCTGGAGTTCAGGACTGGAGCTGACGTTAACCAACTTGTGCAAGTACACATATATTAGTAGGCTGTTATGTTAATATAAAAAGAAATGACTCAGTATAGGTCTCTCGTGGGAATAGATATGCAAGGAATACCCCAAATTGAAAGACACAGCTGTTAAGCAATGAACAAGAACTGGATGGAAACTTACTTTTGTTGTAGTTATTTGATATATTAAGTGGAATTTGGCTTAAGATCACTAAATCCTGCCCTTCTGTGTGATGGAAAATGTTACTTAGTAACTTGTTTTTTTCCACAATGCCACTTTAAATTAGCATTCCAAAGGATTTGGAAGTATGATTGTACTCATGTGACTTTCTTGAAATAACTAGGCTCTAACCAAAGTAGCATAAATAATCATCTATTGATACATGCATGTGTATAGGACATAGAACAATATTAAGATGAGGTCAAATCTAATCTCCCAACAGAGAAACATTTGTGTTTATTATGAAGAATAATCGTTTGTTAGCTTGAGGTATGATTATGTGATTTATGTAGATCTTTCATTCTGAAAGCATTTGAGCATCCTATTTAGAAATTGTGAGTATTTGAAATTCAGGCCCATTATCACTGACTAATGGGGGCCATCATTGGAGCTAAGAATAAGAGTAGCTGGTATTCCTTAATGAAAGAAATATGCTATTTCTTCATTTTATTTAGCCTCAATAATCCTCATTTTTAAAGATCAAGTGACTTTGAAGTTAGGTTAAAATTTAGCTATATTGGTTAGATGATAACTTGTATACCATTGTTCATACTATTGATCTTTTTGTGTATTTGTTTCTTTTGAGAATTGTGATAGTTTACATGTGGATCTGTATGTGATGTGGGCTCATGATTCACGCACACACACACATCAGCTTGTACTTGTTAAAGTTTGTAGATCAACAATTGCCTAGCTATGATCAGCAAAACATTTACAGTGCTATTTCTTTCTTTTTTTTTAAGGAAGATTGGCCCTGAGCTAACATCTGTTGCCAATCTTCCTCTTTTTCTTTTTTCTCCCCAAAGCCCTGATACATATAGTTGTGTATCCTAGTTGTAGGTCCTTCTAGTTCTTCTATGTGGGATGCTGCCTCAGCATGGCTTGATGAGTGGTGAGTAGGTCTGCGCCCAGAATATGAACCGGCAAACCCCAGGCCACTGAAGCAGAACGCACGAACCCAGTCGCTGTGCTACTGGGCCAGGCCCTACAGTGCTATTTCTGATCTTAGCTGATTACTTACTTAATGAGCTTGGGCTTTAACAAAAGTTGATTAGTTTATTAAATGTTATTTTCAGCCTAACAAAGTGAACTTGTTTAGTAAAGGAAATATTTGCAAAGCGTATTTTGCTTGCTTTCACTCTCTTCCCCACTTGGATCCCTCCAGTCCCTTTAATTGTGTTTTTTCCCCCTGAACTGAATCCCTGAGACCGAGAAGAAGCTGGGGCTGGGAAATCTGAGGCAAAGTTGAGAGTATAAGAGAGAGGATAGTCAGAGGAATGGGCCAGGCCTGGGGAAGCCATGGTGAGCAGCACAGGGTCATGGATCCATGGGATAGGAAGGTCAGAGTTGGTAAACAGGTGAAACTAGGCAGCAAGCAGAAATCAGGGATACAGGAATATTAGAGTTAGGTGGGAGTGATGTGAGAAGACGGCACAAAAGGGAAAAATAAGGAAAATTCCAGGTCACATCAGGAATCAGTCTACAGAAACTGAAAGAACTACGACAGCATCTGGGCAGCCAACTTGGGACGTCAGAACAGAAGTTCTTGGGCATTTCGGTGCCAGTTGTGCTCTAGCCAAGAAGCTTCTTAGCCATTCCCTGTCAGGATAGGAACCAGGCCCAGGGTGTGGGCCCCCAGAGCCCAGTTGTAAAAGCAGGTCATGGGTGTGTCTGCCTGGAAGGGAAAGGGAGGTGGCCTGGGAGGGTCCTGACACCCAAGGAGAGAGGTTAAGGACATGTGGCAACACAGGCATAATCAGCACTTTGCTGAGTGTTATGTATTCCATGACTCATGGGCCTTGGTTTTAACACACCCATCTTCCAGGCAGTAAAACCGCCAGGCCAGGGCTGGGAAAGAGTAAAGGGCTCTTAATGTGTCTGCTCCATTCCAGATGATCAACAAACCTTATATCTCTGTGGGTTATTATAGCTCTTTTCTCATGTTTCTCTGTCCATTAACCGAGAAGGCAATGTAGAGGAGCTACTATAAAGAGGGTAAAAGATGCTTCAATTTAAAAGCTGCTAAATAGTTTGTATTCTGTATAAAAAGCTTAGTTCTCTTTTTTAGGTTTTTCGTAGCAAAAAAATAGGTCTGTTTGCAAAGGAATGCATTGGAATAAATAATGTAAATGAAGATTAATTCATGAGAAAAATGCATTTGTGATCATGTAAATAGTTTTGCTATATATTACATATATACATTTATTTTATTATTTTATTTTTTTAATTTATGTTTTTTAAAGGGCTTTCCATCATTTATTTAGAATAAAAATGACATGCAACGTTCCAAAAATGAGTAAAACCTTGGGGTTGGAATCAAATCTGGGATTCAAATTCTGACTTTGCCGTGTATGGTCTTGGGCCAGACACTTAACCTCCCTGAACCTCTGTTTCTTCATCTATATGTGAGGAGGAAATTATGCTTATGATGTGTGCAACATAGAGCCTGGCATATAGCAAGTGATCGGTAAAAAGTAGCTATTGTTGTTAACGTTTTCACCGCAACTAAATTATTTTCTGGAAACAACTATGAGTTAAAACTGTCAGCTGATCCACATGACCCAACACTGAAAAAAATGTTATTTATTAACAAGCATTGAGAAGTAGTGAACTTTTTTCCCTTGACACTTCCTTTTATAGACACCCTAGAAGGCATTCTGGATAAAACAGATTCACAGATTGTAACAGGTAAGGGAGAAGGGAACACCCTGGTAAGGAAGCATTTTACAACTGATGAAGGGATAAAGATCATCTACAGACTTATTCAACCTCCCCAGGGATCAAAGAGACTCTGCTATCAAACTAACAAACTCCCTCTCTCTCTCTTCCTTCCTTCTTTCTTTCTTAATGAGAGTAGCAAGGATGACAAGGATATTAAGAATTAGACAAACTTGTAAATGGCTAGTGGTCATCTAAAGGGGTACAACTGTCTCTTTTCTTCCTTTCTTTTCCTTTCTTTCTTTTCCTCCTTCCTCCCTCCCTTCCTTTCTTACATATATACTAGATATACTTACATATATACTAGATATGTAATAAATACTTACATGCATGTGTATAGTATAATATTATGCATATGTATAAATTTATATTGCTTAGGAATTTCCGAGAATTAGGAAATTTCCAATTATTGTTTTTAACTCAATAGTTTGGTCCTTTTTTTAGATATTAGTAGAAAATTAGTTTGTCTACTTTTATTTTTATATTATGAAATTAGATCAATTTGTAGGAAAGAAGAACTAATTAACCTTAAAATTTCATTAATATCTTTTCAGATTCACTTTTATTCATGCATCTATTTGTCAATATATCTAGTTTTTAACTTAAATTATTTTTCATGTATACATTTGCATGTAATGATATGATTCACTTAGTGTTTGTTTTTAATAGCTTTATTGTATGATGATGTAACATTTTGATTGATTCTCTTATTCTTGACTGTTTGAGTAAATAATTTCATTATTGAAAATATCTTTGGTGTGGACATTTTTTTAACAAATAATTTCTGGGTTGTTTCCTTGGGACATTTTCCCCAAAGTGAGATTAACAAGTCAAAGGGCAGGAACAATTTTATAGCTTCCATTACATATTGCCAGATTATTTTCCAGAAAGATTGGGCTAATTTGCTATGCCTCTGTCAATGTATAATGCACAGGCCCAATTTTAGGCAGTTTAGACAGTCTGGGCACACATGAGAAGTATAATTACATTTCTACCCCGAGGCCTAGCTGTATAGATAGCTCTCATAAGTAAACTCAATATGTGGACTTTGAAATTATAGAACTCATAAAACTTGTAGCTAATTTGTTCTTCAGAATGTGGAGTCTTGAAGTTAGGGCTTTTGGGGCTGGAGAGCATGCAGTGTTGAGGTGGAGGCCCCTTTTGGACAAGTGTGGTACTGTGATCCTGCACTGTGAGATGTCAAGGCCAGAGCAAAGGGAAAAGAGGACTGCCAGGTCCCAGTGTTTCTGCCAGAGGGGTCGTCAGGCCTTCAAGGAGTTCTGGAGGGCGTCTTGGAGGGTGGAGTCCGGCATGCAGCAAAGGAGAAGGGATGTCCAGTGGGCGCACTGGAGCCACCAGTCGTTGAGCCATGTACCTCCTGAGTAGCTGCTAACTGAAGGCCTTCCGTGTTGAAACTGTCAAGGGTATTGGGGTGATTATTTCCTTGGTGGTAGCATTATTAATTTTATAATGGAAGTCTATAGAGATTACAGATTCTGTGGAAATCTATTCATTCTATAAGGTTATACTTGCCTGGTCCATAAAGGTTCCTTTGTCCTGTTTCTGACAGGGGAAAAACTTAGACTTTTCCCTGAGAAATAAATTTCCCTCATTGCTCATGTCTGTTGACATAGCATTGTACCTTTGCCAGCTTCCCTAGTGACTTGCAAAAATTCTGTAACCTAAATATAGAACACGTAACAGCACGTTGTAGAACTGGGCCAGGAAGATACTGCAAAAGACATATTCCATGTAGCATGCAGTTCAGAAAGGCAAAAAGAGCAAAGATAAAGTCATTGATAAGATATTTGGTTGTTGAAAAATTACCACGTGTATACATTTTAAAGGAAGTAAATCAAATGGATATTATCATAGAAATTTCAAGTCATAAAGTTAATGTAAGTTGAGATACACGATTGTTTTAATTTCCACGTCCCAAAGTAGAAGTAAGTATTGATGCGTGGAGAAAGGTAGGAAGCATTCAAAGGCCCACAGTAGTAAGGGAGAGAAACACTGGGGCTGTCACATGACCTAATTGGAGATTTATTTATTCTTTCTGTCAATTGTTTTTTTTCTTTTTGGAGGTAAAATCTGTATAACAAAGTTTGCCATCTTAACCATTTTTAAGTGTATAATTCAATAGCATTAACTACAGTCACAATGTGGTGAAACCATCGCCACTATTTCCAAAACTTTTTCACCACCCCAAACAGAAACTCTGTACTTAGGAACTTATTTTATAATTGGTTATCTCAGAACTTTTTTTGGTTTAAAGAAACACAGAGTTTAAAACCGTTATTTTTTTAGTTTCAACATATGCCATATGTTAGGGTTGATCCTGCCAGGTATGTGTGTCTTGTTCATCAGTTGCCTTTCATCCTTCCTGATGTTGCATGCTTGGTTGAAGAGGGTGCCCACACAAGTAGAGGAGAGAGGGATATTATTCTGTCAAGGGCATACGAGGAGCTGTGTTCCCCTGCTGAAATCTCCAAATCAACTCTATTTGTAGGATAACACGGGTAGTCTTACTTATTGAATGTATTTTAAAATTAAAAAGCAATATTATATTCTTGACAGTTTAGAAAAAAATTTAAGAGCTTGTCATCACTTTGAACACAAAAAACGATTACTATTTTTCCAGTCTTTTTTCATATACGTGTTTTTGACATAATTGATAATGATGGATCTAACTATATAAAAGTAATTTATTTTTTCATCTAACATATTACTTACATTTCATTTTCCTCAATAGTCTTCATAATAATAGGCCCAGGAATGCATGTAGCTTAACTTACATAACCATACTACTTTCTTTGACATTTAGGTTGCCAAAATTTCTAACTATTATAAATGAATGTCTTCAAACATCATCTTTCTATAGTTTAACTCCTTCATTTTATTCACATGAGAGAGAGACAAAACACAATGCTCATATGTCTTGTTGTGGGCCATGGCTCCTGCGTTTTCCTTGAAGATTTGGTACAATCAGTGGTGGTATGCTTTTGTAATTATGATAGACATCAGATGGCGATGACAAATGTTTGATTTGATTACAGGTTGTGAAAATCTTAGAGAAGCATGACCCCTTGAAGAACACCCAGGCAAAATATGGATCCATCCCTCCAGATGAGGCCAGTGCTGTGCAGAATTATGTAGAACACATGCTCTTCTTGCTGATTGAAGAACAAGCCAAGGATGCTGCAATGGGGCCAATTCTGGAATTTGTGGTCTCTGAGAACATCATGGAGAAACTCTTCCTTTGGAGCTTGAGGCGGGAATTTACTGATGAGACTAAAATCGAGCAGCTAAAGATGTATGAGATGTTGGTTACCCAGTCACACCAGCCTCTGCTGCACCACAAGCCCATTCTGAAGCCCCTGATGATGTTGCTGAGCTCTTGTTCTGGAACAACTACCCCCACTGTGGAGGGGAAGCTGGTGGTCCTGCTCAATCAGCTCTGTTCCATCCTTGCCAAAGATCCATCCATTCTGGAACTCTTCTTCCACACTAGTGAGGACCAAGGGGCTGCCAACTTCCTCATCTTTTCCCTTTTGATTCCCTTCATTCACCGAGAGGGGGCAGTAGGTCAGCAGGCCCGGGATGCTTTGCTTTTCATCATGTCTCTCTCTGCTGAGAACAGCATGGTGGCCCATCACATCGTGGAGAACACTTACTTTTGTCCAGTAAGTTCCTCTCATTGGCATGTTTTCCACTCACTCCTCTTTTCCTCTCCTGTGCTAATGATAAATACTTTTTTATTCCTTTCTTTTCAGCAAGTTGTACTTGGCACCTTCTATGGAAAGATATTTAGAGGAAATCTTTTGGAGGGAGCAGAGGAATCTAAGTTGAGATGCTATTTTGCTGAACAGTGTCGACTCAAAATAAGCCAACAGAGGAAACTATATGTGTTGCCATTTCTTGGTTCATTTCTGTTGGGTCTGTTAATTTTTTCTAAGAGCATATCCTGCACAATTGGTAAAACCTGCTCTTTCTGTATTCTTACCTTTTCAGGTTGATTTTGCACCAACGAATCATGGCATGTGGTGAGACACTGCACAGCTGGTTTCACAAGTTAGTTTGTTTCTCAGCAAGATAATGACCATAATTGTAGATACAAAGCACTGATTTTATTTTAAAAATAAATACGTATTTACAGTTTGAGGTAGCAAGAAATACTCGATTCTGTGTAGTTTCTTAATCATTGGTATGGTGAGAAATGAAGTATAAGGTCCTTTGCAGATGTTGGCCCTATCACAGTTCCATAAAATAATTGGAGCTGCCTGAGACTCTTCAGATGCCTTAGGGCTCTGATTCTTTTTTGGTGTTAGTGTTGTCTTTGGAAGGGGGATTTAGATGACAGATTTATATCTTCTTCTGGTTTGTCAGATATGTTGGGCAACAGCTAAAACATTTTTATTTTCCCAACTCAGCAAACATTTCCAGTTTTTTTCCATTGTCTGTTCTTTTTACCAATCACCTCATTATATTTCTTTATAAACTACATATGCCTGATTCTGCTGGCATAGTGTGTAAGACCATTAGTGAGTTTTATTGGAACAGGCCAGGCAAGTTGCCATAAAAAGATTAGATTAATTGTTAATGAACCCTATATGGGTAGTTCTTGACCAGGGGTGAGGGCATTTAGAACTCTATGTGGGCTGTGTTTGGTTGTCATAGGGATATGGGTTGGCCAGGGAGGGAAGTCAACTGGCCTTCAGTGTACACGGGCCAGGGATGCTTAATGTCCAGTAGTTTGTGGAACAATCTTGCACAAAGAATTGACCTGCCCCAAATGCTAATAGCAACCTTAGTGAGTAACATACTGTATTTTGCTTTGAGGTTCAAAAGCAGTAATCTTCTTTATATTACTAAATTCCTATTTTTACTAATAAACTAGGGTCACTTAGTGTCTGGTGAATATTTATTTCAGGGCAAACAAGTGAGTAAAAATTTTATAAAATTAAATTTCAATTAAGAAATTCAGAGTACCATGTGTCTCTTCTCTTCTGGCTTCTGACCAATGGAGTAAGAAATTGTACAAAGATTGATAGTCAAATGGGAAGTGAAGAACTAATTCCACTCATCTGTGCTGGCATATTAAATCTCCCTTATCTCCTTCAATAGTGCAGTTTCTTAAAAACTCTTTTTAAAGAATATATCTTAGGCAAAAATGGGACTTCTTACCCTGAATCTAAGCATCTTTGGAATACATTGCTGTATTAGTTTTCTGTTTCTCCTGTAACAAATTACCAAAAACTAATGGCTTTAAACAACACAAATTTATTATCTTATCCTAGTAATATCTTGCTGTAGGTTAGAAGTCTAACAGGTCTCACTGGGCTAAAATCAAGATGTTTTGAATTTATTCAAGACAGGGCTGTGCCCCTTTCTGGAGGCTCTCATGGTGAGTCTGTTTCCTTGCCTTTTCCAGCTTCTAGAGTCCACCCACGTTCCTTGGCTCATGGCCCCTTCCCTCTATTTTCACAACCAGCAGTGTTGCATCTCCCTAACCATTCTTCTGTAGTCACACTTCCCTCTGACTCTTCTTTCTCCCTCTTCTACTTTTAAGGACCCTTGTGATTACATTGGGATTACCTGGATTGTCCAGGATAATCTCGCTATTTAGATATCAGCTGATTAGCAACTTTAATTCCCTTTTGCCATGTAGCCTAATATATTCACAGGTTCAGGGATTAGGAGGTAGACATCTTTGGTGGCGGATGGACACACACACACACACATTATTCTGCCTTCCACAATTGCTGTATCCAGGTTGGAGAGCTCTTGAAGAAATTTGGGCAAGAACACAGCATAATTAGAATTCTTCTAGGAGTTTAATCTGACTATGTAAGGTGGGTGAGTTTGGGAGATGCTGAGGAAGTAGGGAGACACAGTAGGGTCTAGAAACAAGAGTGGTAGGAATGAGAATGAAAAGGAGGGGCTGGATATGCACAATGATGTGGAGATAGAAGCTTATTAAAAAATAAACAGTATGGTGCGAGAGCTATATGAAAGATTGAGTTTGGGCTTATTTGAATTGTTTTGGGTAGTTCTGCTGTTAAAGAAGAAACGCAAATATTGAAACAAATCATCAAAATATTCAGGTGTGGTTCACCTAATCCGTAAGCAAAAGACAGTTTAAAAAAGATACCATTTACAAAAGCAACACAATCGTAAAGTATCTTGAATAAATCTAACAAATATGTGAAAGCTTTTACAGAGAAAATTATAAAACTTTATTGAAGGGCATAAAAGAAGATCTAAATAAATGGGAAGCTCTGTAGTTCACAGTTTGTGTAGATGACACTGTTCTGCAAATTAGTCTGTAAAGTTAATGCAATTTATGTTTTACAGCTTTTTATTATGAAAAAAAGTAAAACACAGAAAACTTGGAAGAATACTGAAATGAACACCATATACGCACCACTTAAATTCAAAACTGTTAATATTTTGCCATACTGTGGTGTATTTATCATCTATGCTTTTTTTTTTTTTGCTGTACCATTTGAAATTGTTATAGACGTTTGAAATTGTTACAGACATCAGATACTTTAGTATATATCTCCAAAGTAAGGACACTCTCCTACATAACCACAATACCATTATTATACCTAAGGAAATTATACAACTATTCCATAATATGTTCTAATATCCAGTTCCCCAGTCACGCCCCAAATGACTTTTATAGATTTTTTCCCGAACTGGAGTCCAATACAAGGTGCATTTCTGGCTGTCATATCTCTTTAGTCCCTATTAATCTGTACAGAGCCTGCCACTTTTTCCCTGTGACATTTTAAGAGATCAGCCATTGTCTTATACAACAAGCCACATTCTGGGTTTGACTTGTCTCCGTCCTCTGTATTTCCTGCAAATTGGAAGTTAGGTCTAAATGCTTGACTAAATTCAGGTTAAATAAATTTGGCAAGAATATTTTACAGGTGATGTGGTACACTTCCTGTTGCATTACATCAAGAGACATGTGTTAGGTCGTCCCAGTATTGGTGATGCTACACTTGATCACTTGTTTGTTTAAGGTGGTGACCACTAGATCTCTCCATTGTAAAGGTAAAATTTCCCCTTTGTAATTGTAAGGTGTAGTTTGTGAGGTGTTAATGTGACTTAAAATCCTAAAAGGGTTTTCATGAAATGTGACAAATTGTGGCTAAAAGTCATATAAAAGTGTGTAAAAGGCCAAGAATAGCTGAGATAATTATGAATAATGCTAACAATAATATATTTGTTGAGAGTTGACTATATGCTGGACATATATGTCATTATTATTGCTTTATATGTATTAATTCAGTTAATCCTCACAATTGTAGGTACTACTGTTATTCCCTTTTTATAGATGAAGAAATTGAGGCACAACGACATTAAGTAAATTTATACAAGGCCACATGGCTAGTAAGTGACAGAGTCAAGATTTGAACCTGGGCAGTCTGACTTAAGGACCCATGTGCTTAACACTGCCTTGTACATAAGTAGTAAAATATCAAGACTTCCTATAAAGCATCAACCGTAAAGAAAAGACTGGAATTAAGAATAAAAACACAGATTGGGAGAAGATATTTGCAACACAGGTAACTATAAACAATTGGTACCCAAAATATACAAAAATATTTGTAATGCTACTAATGAATAAGAAAATGATGAAACAACCTATTAGAAAAATGAGCAGAGGATATGAACAGACAATTCCTAGAAGACACCTAAGGTCAATAAACATATGAAAATATGCTCATCTTCCCTAGTATCAGGGAAATGCAAATTGAACCCACAATGAGACACCAGATAGTGCCCATCAGAGTGGCTAACTGTTAGACATCTGATAACACCAAGTGTTGTCAAGGATGTGGAAAAACAGGAACTTTTGAGAGTATATATTGGTACAATAACTCAGGAAAGCAGTATGTCAATATTTAATAAAATTGAATATTTGCATACCATCTGATCCTGCATCTTCACCTCTAGGTATCTGCCCTAAGGGAATCTGACACATGTTTACAAGGATATATGCACAAAGATATTCAATAGAATAGTGATTGGAGGAAGAGAAAAATAGAAATTAAGGGAAAGATAAACTGGTTTATTCTACATCAGTGGAATATTACTCAGCATTCAAAATGAATAAAATCACATGTATTTTGTAACTAAATCTACATGTGTGAACACCAATAAATCTAAAAACATGTTGAGTAAAAAAAGTAAATAGCAAAAGGTTACATATAGTATATTAGTAGTTACATAAAATTTACATAAAGTTTTAAGACAAAATCTTGGTGTATACTGTTTTTTGGATACATATGTATACAGTAAAAGTACAAACACAGGTGAAGGAATAATATGTACTAAGTTCAAGACTGGAGTTACTCTTGGGGAGAAGGGTTGGTAATGAGATTGGAGTAGGGTTTAGCTCTATTTGTAATGTTTTATTTTTTGAAAAAATAAAGAGCACTCTGAAGAAATTATAGCAAAAAATTAAAATCTGTTAAATCTTGGGGATGGTTTTCTATTCTATTTTTTATATGGAATATTTCATACTTAAAAATTTAAATATATTAGGTCTAGAATGGAGTATGTTTTTAATGTTTAGATTTCCACTTATTATGTTATAAGCAGATTTCACTGAGAAATTGTTGCTTTATAAAAACGTGTTTTAGGGGGCCCGGCCCGGTGGCGCAAGCGGCTAAGTGCGCCTGCTCTGCTGCGGCAGCCCGGGGTTCCCCGGTTCGGATCCCGGCGCGCACTGACGCACCGCTTGTCCAGCCATGCTGTGGCGGTGTCCCATATAGAGTGGAGGAAGATGGGCACGGATGTTAGCCCAGAGCCAGTGTTCCTTAGTGAAAAAAGAGGAGGGTTGGCATCGGATGTTAGCTCAGGGCTGGTCTTCCTCACAAAAAATAAAAATAAATAAAAAAAATAGAAACGTGTTTTAAAACACTGTACAGTTCATTAAAATTGGAGGAAAAACAATGTCTCCAGCTGATCTTATTTGCTAGAATGGCACACAGAGCTTCGTTGTGTTAAGTTGCCCCTCAGGATAGATCCCATAATCTCATTTGTATCCAGTTTTCTATAATTACATCTGCCAACATAATTAAAAAAAAAAGTCCTCTTTACGTTGAAGATAAAAGCATACTCTATTAACCATCCAGCTAAGGACCACAATTGACAAAAAGCTTTCTCTAATTAGTATGATTGTCAAAGTGTGTTAGCATCAGGCTTTGGGAAGAGTAATGACTGTTTCAGGAAAATGGACCACTTTTGGAAACTTTTGTTGTTGTAGTTGATAGGAAGAGCTTGCTGGTTCTGCTGCCTCTTATCTCAAGATGTGCTTTCCCAAGAAAAGGAGGAGAATGAGAATAGTCTAGGGAATAATTTAGTGCCAACGAATGATTGGGGACTATATATGACCCTATTGCTTCTTTTGATTTTTTTTAACCAAATATTAATGATTACACCCTTGCCATTCGTTGCATATTGGCAAAAGTAGAAAACAGCTTGTACATAAATCAAGAAATGCAAATTGAAATAAGCAACCTTTAGGTACACAGCCGCAGATAGAAAGTTATTTATCCCATATCCAAAATTTATGAGGCTTTTTATTTTGCCAAGTTGTATCAAATGGTCCCCACCAGCTGTTTTGCTGCTAGCTTCAGACTAAAGCCATCTGCTAAAAATCTTTTTGCTTTTGCTAAAATTAACCAGGTACCATTAGATGTTTAAAGTTAAAGATGTGCCTTCCCTGGCTTGTTTGGTCTCTCTGCATGTCATCTTTCTTCCCTCCATTGGAAACATTACTATGTGTAAAACACAATGCTCATCTTTTTATGTGCATTAGTTTCTTTAATTCTTCCAACAACTCAGTGAAGAAACTGAACCTTAGAGGACTTTAATAACTGCCTGTAAATGGCAGTCTGGTTCAAAACAATGTTAGTCTAATACTAAAATCCGTGGTCTCAACAACTACCATGCTGTTCTGCTGTCAGGGAAATGGTTTGCTTTTCTAATGTCTATTCTTATCCTTACGGTTTTATCCTTATGGTGATTTCTTTTAAGGAGACTCTTGAGAGATGATAAATTAAAAATACTGGGTTAATACATAATGTGTTGGGAATAAATATAATGTTTTACAATTACTTTTTTTGTGGTCAGGATCAATAAAAGGCTAAAATAATGGATGGGCATTTTATTTTTAATTAGCCGTTGAATGTCTACATATTTTTTTAATTTTTAAGTTCAAAATGAAATTTGAAAGTAAATAGATTGTGCCATTAAACTCTGAAGAATTATCTACAAACCTGTTGTTGCCTCTCCTTTTCCTTGTCCTGTTCCCACAGCACCCTCTGTATCCCTTTGTATAGCAGTCATCTTACTTTCATTTATTAGTTTATCGTCTGCCTTCCCTATCTTACCTGGTCTGACTTGTTCACTGCTATTTCCCCAGAACCAGCCTTACATAGTGCCTGGCCCACAGTCGGTGTTCTAGAATATACATGGATTGGGTGAATGAATCTGAACTCTGAGTAAAGTCTTGGAAAGGTGGATATAAATATTTAGCAGTAAAGATTTGGAGTCTTGTTCTTAAGAGTATGTAATACTCTTTGTTCTGCAGGATATTTTCTTCCATATCTCTTTGCCACTCTGAAGAAGATAGCAAAGACATTCTCTAGCTCCACTTCTAAGGGCAGGAACACGGCAGGACTCCATGTCCAGCTGTCACACTGCACTGTCCTTCCGTACAGGCAGGCTTCTCTTCACATCTCAGCCATGCCCTTTTCAGAATACTCTTTTAAAAAAGTGCATATTAGGTATGTGTTGTTTTTAATTACTGTCACTGATGTATGTAATTTGAAAATTAATGTTGCTGTAATTATAATGACATACTGAATAGTTATTCCCAGCTTTTTAGTCAGACAAATTAAGCCTGTCTTTATGAATTCATCTTCAAAGCCTCAAAGTGGTTAAGGCATCAGGAGTATGCAGAATTAAAGCCTTTGTTCTGTGGTTAATTTAGCATGAGTTAGCAAATGTAATTGATTTTAAAAATGTGGCATCAAGATTAGATTTCTCTTCAAGGAGAACTTTTGGAATCTGTTCTTTCTTGCCAGAGGTTTCTAATTTATAACAGGCAACTCACCCGGGTCACATTCAAAACTGGAATTAAAGTGATTTGTTTGGGGATGTTGATAGGGAGTTAAATACTTTAAATAGGGGACATTCTCCTTCAGGACCATAGATGCCCTGATTCTTAAAAAGAGATAAATGCACTATCTTGCTTATTGTTGTATTTTCTGTACTTAACCTAGTACCTGGCCTGAAAGATGCACAGTAACTTTTTTGTTTAATGGTAAGGGAATGAATGAGTGAATAAAGGTCACTAGGAAACAGAACAGAGAAATGTATATAATCTTTTGATTTCTCCAATATTGAAATGATTCATCTGTTTCTCTCACTGCCCTTTATACTCCGTTGTGTGCTCCTATTCCATCATACCACCCGCCCCCACTCCCTCCCATGGCGTCATCTGGTTACTCTGTGCTAAGACCTCCAGGTTCTCAGTCTCTAGGCCTGTACTCTATTGTTGAGCTGGATGTGTTACTCATGGGAAGTACTGCTAGCATCTGTTACTCAACATACCTGACTAGACAAATCATCCACACCTCCAGTGTGGACTGGAGTGAACAAATCAGACCAGGTGAGATGGAGAAGACAGCCAATAAAATAATAAATCCAAGAAAAACAATTGCTATGCAAAGGGATACAAAGAGTGCTGTGGGAACAGAACAAAGGAAAAGGAGAGGCAACAATGACTTGGTAGATTTTTTTCCAAGTTCAACATAGCTGAATCCACACCTCCTTCTGACTTTCTGTTTTTGATGCTGGGCACTAGGGATTATTTTTTCATATCTCATCTGTCTAAACCTCCCTTCCCTTGGTCTGTATGGCTTGAGGTACCATCTACATTTGGATGGCTCCAGATCTCCATCTCTAGTCTAGATCCCTCTCCTAAGCATCAGACCCACACGTCTGTCCATGGGGCTCTCCATTGGGATGTCCCTTAAGCTCTTTGTCCTGACCTACAGAACCCTGTAGGGTCTGACTCTTGCTTACCTTGCTAGCCTCTTTCCACTTCTAATTCTACACTCCAATAATACTGCACTTCTCTTAGTTCCTAGAAGGTGCCATCTTTTCTTTCTCCTTTGAGCTTTTTTTGTACATCCTCTGCTTGGTATAGTCTTCCTTCCAATACTCTTTTTTTTTGGCTAACTTCTGTTTATTCTTCAGCATCTTGGACATCACTTCTTCTGAGAACATTTCTGCTCTCAACCCCCCAAGTCTGGGTTAAGGGCCTTTTGTATATTCACAGCACCACATATTTTCTTTTATGTATTCTGAGCATTTATTACACTATTGTAATTGCCTGTTCGTGTCTTATTAGACTTTGAGATCAGTGAATACTGCACCATTTCTTTTCTGGGCGTAACTCAGGACTGAATGTGTTTCCTCGAATGTTTCGATCGCATTTGAATGTCTCATAACCTCAGAGTTTACCCTAGAGCAATGGCCTCTTATAGATAACTTCCTTGTTTCCATTCTGTGCCATTCCTGTCCATCCTTTGCACATCTGCCAGATCAGGATCTCTAAGGTGCTGTTTGGCTAGCATCACTTCTCAGTTGGGAGGTCTCCAGTACTGTGGAATTCATTGTTTTCCTTGGCCTTATACTCCGCAAGATAAAATCAACAGGCACTCAGCAGAAGTGTGTTCCTTTCCTGCATTTCTATCTCTATTAAAGGTATCACCATTTTCTTAGTGACCGAGCTGGATAACTTGACAGTTTTGAGTTCTCACTCACTCTCACTTACTAAGCCCAAATGGTGTCAGTTTCATTTTAGGAGCAGAGCACTGAAGGAGGAAGTAAACCCCATGAGCTTTGGATTAATATTGGATTGAGAGATGTCATAGTTAGGTCACCCTCACGTCTACCTTACATGTGATATTCAAATGTATTTCTTCCTCTCTTTTCAGTTCAGACCAACTTTAGCTCTGTTTGAACTATTGTCGTCACATCTAACTGACCCATGACCCCCAGTTCTTTCTTCTTGGTATGATTTGTGAAGATCTGATTAAAGTGCTTTCTAAACTTGCATGTATTCAGGGCTTCCTCCCGTAGACTGGGGTGTGTGCCTTCTCTGTATTTGCACTCAACGTATTGTTCTATAGCGTATTGTTTATGAGTTTGCCCCCCTCCTGAATACCTTGGGGGCAGGAATCATATTTTCTTCATCTTTGCCTGTGTCTCCCTCACTCTTTACACCAGCAGCCCGGCATATGCCTGACACATAAGAGATAAGCAACCCGTATCAACTGTGTAGGTATTAGCCAAATACCTCTGGTGCTGCTGTGCCCTCTGCTGGAGTTGTCCTTCCCTGCTGCCTCCACCTGTTGAATCCTTCCTAGCTAGCTGATATCCTCTAATCCTTTAATATCTTGCTACTGAAAGTGCAGTCTTTGGACCAGTGGCATTGGCATCACCGGGGAATTGTTAGTTGCAGGTTAAGAACTTTGGAAGAGAGTTTATTGCATTTGCATTTCTGAACACAGGTACTTGCAACTGGGCTCAGTGGTCTCTACTCGTCTCTGCCTACAAAGCTAGAAGAGAAAGGTGAGGAATGGCACTGCCTTCTGAAAGATGACTGGCTCCTCCTCCCTTCCCTCGTCCAGTTCATGAACTCGCTGGAGTTTTGCAATGCTGTCATACAGGTACCAGAGCACAACAAAGGAACCCTTTGTTATGGTCCATTCAGAATACAACCGTTGTAAAGGATTAGTTTATAAACGTTTGCTTTTTTAATTATAATAAATATTTATGGAATATCGATGCTTTACTTTTTAAAGTATACTGAATGTCCTTGAAGAGTAAAAATGTTGGTTTATAGGTTTCTGGGAAGTTTTAATTGAGAAAAAAATGAGTAGATTTTCTTTATCTTCCTGATAAAAAGTGTTAATTCTGTTTTGATTATCCACTTAACCATCAAAAATAAGTTCAATGCCTGACTCATTAAATAGATATTTTTAGGCTTCTAAGTACTCCAAATTATACCACTTTTACTTCAAGGTCTTTTTGGGAGTCTACCAAGGAAAACACTTTATTTTGCTTAATGGTGCATATTACATAAAGAATATTGTTATCCCAATTGAATTTAGAAGAAGTTAAGCATCTTCTTAGCAACACAAATTAAATTTGCTTTGAAATTGGCCTGCTTCGGGGAAAAAAACAGCCTCTGAACTCTAGTATATTTGGCTTCTTGATTAGATTTTTACCTTCAGATTTCTTGTTACTGTTTTCAATAAAAATCAGATTTTATATATATTTAAGGATGTAGTAGGCTTTCATCAAAAAATGTTTTATTTCTGTACAGCATGAATATTACCTTAATATTGGATTTATTAAGAAATCAAATTTTCTTTATGGTGATTGTAAGTTGAAAAATGTTAGTTATAATCTGTTTATCTACCAAATAAAGAAATAGCTTCTGGAAGAAAATGCAAGTAAATTACTTTAGTTCCCATCTCATTTTTATTGCTAAGTCAAAAGAAGTTTTATTTATATATAAGATAAATGGATTACATCTTAAGTTATTTTTTCCTTTAATATTATGGTCTATCAACATTTTCTTGCAGAAATGTGTGGAAATAAAAAAGATGAAACTATTAGCTCCTCCCCAAATGTTCAGAGAGAGACAGATGATCAGTAATTTAAAGACGTAGCCTCACTTCCCTAGAAATTGCTTTTTACTTTATTGTTTGATTTTATTATCTGTTTTTTTTTTCTTTTAAGAAAGGGAAGTAAAGCTAGCAGGCATGGTTAGGAACACAGGAATGTTATATTTCATGCTATGTTTTTTATATAGTTAGATTACTAAGATTTTCTTTTTGTTTGGAGATATTGCTGAAAAGATTACTTACAAAAGATATTAGTGAAGGATTATCCATGCTAAATATATTTAAAAGATAAAATATAGGGAATATTGTACCTCTGATAATGTTTTTTGCTTTTGAAGAGTATCTGTTTTTTATGAAAAGATTTTCTAAATGCCTTCCTCCCCAATATAAATAGTTATCAGAAAATGCATCTTCATAATGAGAAAATTCTTTCTGCTGGCAATGTAATATATTTAATTGTCCATTTTGACAGTTATATCCTTTTTTTTTTAAATTAGTCATAAGTTAAGATGGGACATAGATGAAGTTATAGGGCAAAAATTATATTTTCAAGTTTGCTAATTTTAATTCATGAGTCGTTCTATATTCAGTCTATTTATTGTCTGTTTCTTCAAATAGAACCGTAAAATTACCAGTTTTTGTTTATACTGGAATAAACCATCTGAAAAAATTACGTGGTGCTTTGAAGCCTGAATTATTCTTTAACCGTGGAATAAATGGCCAAAAATTTGGATTTCCTTTTTGAATTCAGGATATACAGAAGTGTTTGATCTTAAGAAAACCTAAAGATTGAACTCTGTCTTTTTCATCACTACCTGTTATTCTCTTAGGTGGCTCACCCCTTGATTCGTAACCAGCTTGTCAGTTACATTTACAATGGATTCCTGGTGCCAGTCTTGGCTCCTGCTCTCCATAAGGTCAGTGATTGGCTGATATAATTTTTTGTCTGTTTGTGTTACAACTGATGGAAACTGAGGAAGGTGAACTTAGTATAATTCACTTAATGGTGAGTTTATCTTTCTTCTCATTCTATTCATATTTTTTAGCAATATCAAACACAGGTCTTAACAATGGTGACAGCTTAAGTTTGGTGGCATCCATTTGGTGTCATAGAATATGGCATTGTGAATGTCAGGTAAGATAGTCTAAACGAGGATTGGCAAATAGACTCTGACTCTTGTGCCTACTTTAGTTCATGGGTAGTGGCTACTTGGAACTCTCTGTTAAGCTGTCCTCTGAGGCCAAGTCTGTCACAGACAGTGCAAGGTTTACTGTGGGCGTGGAGAGGGCAGTGATAGCACAAGTGTCATGGATTTGCCATCTCCTTAATGGGACATAACTTTTTATTATAACAATTTTGTGACAGCAAAAATTAAAGTGCAGTCAAATTAAGGTCCCATCAAAGGTTGGCTGTCTCATCAGCACCACTCTGAATTCCTTATGATGCTCTCATTTTGTATAATAAATCAACTAATATCTTTTACATTGTGAGCTGTCAGGAGACACCCATGGACCCAGAATTCTAATGTTAAGGACTTTTTTCTTCAGCAAATAAAGAGACATATACAGTATTTAGTTCTGATGATCTTTGTCAAGTTATTGGAGTTGCCAGCCCTGGTAGAAGAGAAGAAAGGAACAACTTTTCACATGTCTTTTGATGGAATGCACACCTTTCTACATCTGGAAGTTCTGTTTCTGTGGGCTTTCATTTTACAGAATCCAAGAATACCTGATTATGGCAACATTGAAGCCTGGCTGTACATGATTATGGGGTTTCTAGTTTAGAGCAGCAGGTCTTGATGGAAGATGTCCATCTCTTAGCATTTAGTAACTTTTGAGCATAGTGGCAGTATTTTCCAAAACCACAGGGTACTTAGTCTGACTAGGATTTTTGTGTTACTTCTAGGTTCAAGGGTAATTTTCGATGTGGTTTAAACATAAGTATTTTGAGATTTCCAGGTTATTTTAAGAGTTTATGGGCATAAAGGGACCAAGGCTTTAAAATTGTCTGTCTTGGAAAATATAGAACATGTCTTTGGGAAATACAAACCTAGTATTTGTTTCCAGGTTGTCCTTCTGTTAGTATCTTGCTTTCTGGAGGTGAGGTGGATGTCTTGTATTGAAGGTCTCTAACCCTCTGCATGGAGAAATCTTCCTCTGTGGAGGAATACAACGGCGCTATTGAAATTCTTTGGCAGTAATTATCTATCCATTTACTCTCTCACACATTTAGGCTTTCTTCCTCATTTATTCCCATGCTTTTCCTCATTGATCAATTGATATAAAATAATTTCCCAAGTCATTATTGTCATAGTGATAGTTATTATGTGTTCAGGATATTTTGTTATTATAATTAGCATGCTTTAATGTTACAAATATTAATGATAACTCTGTTCGTAATTGAGGATGAGATCTACCTCAGAGAGCTATTATGAGGTTCTCACTGGTCACTCTGTACTTCTCCTTCATGGCGCTTACCTCAAGTAGAATAAAATCATTAAATATGTTTAATGTCTGTTTCCACAATGGCATGCCTGCTTCTTGGGGCTAGGGTTCACACCTGTTTTGTTCACTGGGGTACCTCTGGGGCCAAGCGCAGTACCTTAGACTTAGGAGGTTGAATAAACAGTACACAAAGGGAATGATGTTTGTTAAAGTACCAAGCAGAGTGCTGGTGCTTACCGTATTCCCAGACAGTGGTTCATAGAGAATAGTAATATCACTTTACATATATTAACTGATGTTGTTCTCAATTATGCCCATAATTAAAACATGAGATTTGAAAAATCACAAAGTTATTAATACATGCTTATTGTGGAAAAAAATATAGTCAACACTGAATATATCAAGTGCAAAGTGAGCGTTACTATATTAGATTTGAATTTCCAATCCCTAATTGTGATTCCTTAACTTTTATCCATTCCAGACCATTTGTCCCAGGGTTATTTAGCGACTAGGGAGAATATTTCCTCAATTTATTTTTCTCCCTGCTTTCCATCGTTTTTTGTTTGTTTGTGTTTTTTATCAGTTAGAATTAAAAGGTTTAGGAAGGGGGAAGGTGAGTAGTCTTTTGGCTCTTGGCTCCCTAAGTGGTTGATGAAGGAAGGAGCCTTCCCTGAGTAGTAGGACAGGTGCTCAGAGGCAGATGAGGAAAGAGGTCCAGAATTGGGTGTTTCTTGAGGAGTTCCAATCCTCTGAGGAGCAGTTGCATCCTTTATTCTGTGTCCTCTCCTTTGATATGGGAAAGGATACTTGGAAGTCTCAGGTCTACCATAGGGGCTCCTGTCTGTGTTTTTCATATTCTGTGTCTCTTGCCTTGACAGAGGAGGCTTATTTAGTATCCTAAATAAATTTCTTTTGTGCACCATCTCAGCCCCCAATTTCTACATAATATTTTAGTTACCTGCCATCAATGTGGGCAGTTTGCTGAGATGAACTTATTCTCTCTGTCTCATAAATAATATAAATAAATTTCTACTTAAAAAATTTTCCTACATCATAATCAATACTCATAAACAATATTTCCAAAGCATTTCTAAACCAGAGATGAAGTCATTACAAAGGGTTGTGAGTAATAAAAGGTGGGGAGTGTGGGTACCTGACAAGTGAAGATAGTCTCCACCTTTCTTCTCCCTATTCTGTATATGTATAATATAATGCTGCCTTTGCAAGTTGTTCTGCTCTATGCTATGCTCTATGCTTCATCCAACACTGTGGGATGGCCATTTATTCTTTTGTATTAGTTCAAAGAAGTGTCTGTTTTTTTTTTAAAAGGCTGCCTAGTTTTCTGTAGTGTGGATATATAGGTCCATGGTCCCTTATCCACAACTCAAAAGTCAAAAAGCTCTGAAAACTGAATTTTTTGTATAATTCATATGGTGGCACAGCCTAACCTTTGCTGAACTCATTTGGTGGCAAACCCATACCTGAACTGTCTTGAAGCTACTTGTTTTTATCCCACTTGTGTTAATATCTGTATGTTTTGTGGAAGAAATTTTAATGTATTTGATTATAGGGTGCTGCCCCAGACCTGCTGGGAAATGATACCATATTAATATAGGTCATTTAGGAATTAGGTCTAGCCGTAGATATGGACATCACGTTGTACAAAACTGGTTAATTCTGACTTTAGATTAATAGGACAGCCCTCACTCAATAAGAGCTAGTTCTGTTGTCTCTGTATGTTTAATTTATCAAAGCTAAATTTTCAAGGCTGAATAGTCATTGTATGGTTGTATTAGTCTGGGTTCTCAGAGAAGCGGACGCAGAGATAGGTTTAAATGTGCAAGGAATTTATTAGGGGAAATGCTTGTGAGAGAAAATAAGGAGCAGAGTGGGGAAGATGGGAGGGTTGTCAGACTGCAATGCAAATTTGACCCAAGTGAAGGAGAGAGGGACGGGTTGGCTGGGAGTGTCCTAGACTGCTGTGCAGTCTAAGAAAGGCCATCAGAGGATGCCTGTGTCTCCCAGGAATGGGTCTGCCTTAGTATCCTTGCTGCATTCAGTCATTGGCTGGGAGCAGCCTGTGGGAGGCGTGGCAAGGATTCAAGTGTAGCAGCAGGGGCTCTCGGTCAATTACATTCCCTGTAGTTGGAAGTCTAAGAGGTGCTTTCTATGGTTCCACATGGTTGACTGATTTCCATGGTATTCCTGGCTGTAGATGTAATAAAGATGGACATATATATTTGCTTAATTTATAGACCTCCTTCCTTGTGTGCAGAATATTCAGGAGTTCACATGGTTCCCTCATGCATGGGGTCGTTTTGGTCAAGATTAGCTTGACAAAGGAACTTATTGTATCAGTCACTATGATTATGCTACAGTTACAAACAACACCAAAATCTCAGAGGCTGAAACAACAAATGTTTAGTTTTTGTTCACACTGCGTGTCCATCTTGGGGTGTGGGATGAGCAGTTTGTAGGTAGCTTTTCTCCATGTTATCTTCACTCAGGGACCCAAGTTAATAGAATCTTCTCGATCAGCAACTGATATCACTGGTCATAATGTCAGAGGGAAGGGAACATGGTGAATGGCCCACTGGGCCTTGAAGCTCTTGTCTGGAAGTGACACATGTCATTTCTGTTCACATTTCATTGTCTAAAGCAAAGCAAGTCACCAGGCCACGTCTGACCTTAGAGGGAAGTGCAGTTCTGTCATTTCTGTTCACATTTCATTGTCTAAAGCAAGGCAAGTCACCAGGGCATGTCTGACCTTAGAGGGAAGTACAGTTCTACCATTTCCCCAGAAGAAGAGAAGTCTAGAATGTGATTACCAGCCCTAATCACTGTCATACATATTTTGTCAGTCAGGGCCCCAGAAGGAACTGATGGTACTCAAATTGGGTAGTGAGGGGACCAGTTACAAGAGTATGGTGTTTCAATGATTATTGTTGTGTAATAAACTACTCCTAACTTAGTGACTTAACCATTTATTATTGGTATAAAGCATGACTCTCTGATGCAGGAATTCAGGCAGGGCCCAGTGGGGTTGGCTCATCTCTGCTCTATGATGTCTGGGACCTCAGCTGGGATGAGTACAATGAGTAGGGCCCGAATATCTTGGAGGTGGTTGGATTGATGGGTCTGTCTGTCTGTCTCTCTCCCTCTCTCTCTCTCCTTCCCTCCCTCCCTCTTTCTTTTCTTCCACACAGCCTCTCCACAGGGCTACCTTGGTCTTTCTCATAACGTGGCAGCCTCAGGTAGTTGGATTTCCTATATGTTGGTTGGGGGCTCCAAAAGACATAAAGTAGAAGTTGCTAGTCTGGAAACTGAAACAGTGTCACTTCTACCATATTTTGTTGTTCATAATAGTCACAAAGCCCACCTTCTTTCAAGGGGAGAGGACATAGATCCCACTTCTTGATGGTAAGAGTGTCAAAGAATTTGTGGCCATATTCTGGGCATGGTTACCACTCCTAGGACTGAATGTGTGTGTAAAGGGTTAAAAAGCTATATGGAGAGGGCCACCTGATGAGAACCATGAACGTCAGTCATGGGTCACAGCCAACCTGAGGCAACCCCTCAGAGAGGGAGTCAGGGCAATAAATAGCCAAACTTCATTCTCCTTCCTTCCTCCAGTCTCCTGCTAGACTCCCATTGGGTGAACCCAAATGGAAACCAGATGGCAAGGGAACCTTGGAAAAAAGGGGGCCCATAGAGGTCAACTGGGGCTCAGAGGAGGATGGGAAAGATGGAGAGTAGATATGGAGGTACAAATGGAAGCCATCCAGCATACTTATTTACTTGTATCAGCATTTTAGAGTGGTTAGCAGGTACAGATGGCACTTGTAGTTTTGGGTTTAGTGCTTAAGTAAATTGTGGCTTAAAATTTTCTAGAAACACATAAGAAAGTCCACTTTTTTTAGTTTATAGTTCTTGCCTAATTCTATATATTTATCCTTGTCCTCTGGAAGCTAAAATCATAGTTAGATTCAATGTGACAGGCAGATACACTAACAACATACTAGATATAAATAAACAACAAAGAAATATCTAAAGCACAGGTAACCATCACCAAGTCAGGCTTATCATTACATGGATTCACACCCAGGCAGGGTGTGCAGTGGAAGAGTGCTAGGCCATGAGTCAGAAGATCTGAGTTCTAGTCCTGGCTCTTATATTTACTGCTGTGAGGGGCTGGCTGCGTGGCATGTAGCGGTTAAGTGCGTGTGCTCCGCTGCTGGCGGCCTGGGTTTGGATCCCTGGCGTGCACTGACGCACCGCTTGTCAAGCCATGCTGTGGCGGTGTCCCATATAAAGTGGAGGAAGACAGGCACAGATGTTAGCCCAGGGCCAGTCTTCCTCACAAGAAAAAGAGGAGGATTGGCATGGATGTTAGCTCAGGGCTGATCTTCCTCACAAAAACAAACAAATAAACAAACAAAAACAATTACTGCTGTGTGACCTTGTGCAAAGCTTTTAACCTCTCTGAGTCTCAGTTTTCTCAGCTGTACAATGGGGATAGTAATACTCCTCTTTCCTCCTTATAGGGAATGAAGATCAAACATGAGATAGGCCGGCCCCGTGGCTTAGTGGTTAAGTGTGCGCTCCGCTGCTGGGGGCCCGGGTTCGGATCCAAGGCGCGCAGCAACGCACCGCTTCTCCGGCCATACTGAGGCCGCGTCCCACATATGGCAACTAGAAGGATGTGCAACTATGACATACAACTATCTACTGGGGCTTTGGGGGGAAAAAAAAAAGGAGGAGGATTGGCAATAGATGTTAGCTCAGAGCCAGTCTTCCTCAGCGAAAAAAAAAAGAGGAGGATTAGCACAGATGTTAGCTCAGGGCTGATCTTCCTCTCACACACACACACACAAAAACCATGAGAGCATTCTGAAAATCATATACTGTTGTATGCAGAGGTGTTACCATAGTTGTTCCAGGACAAATTCTGCCATCTCATATGCAGTAAAAGAATAGTATCGTTTGTTCAGAGATCATTTATTGAGTGTGCACCAGGTACAAAGCTCTCTACCAGACCCAATGGGGAAATGAAGGTGACTGAAAAACCCTTTTGTCTCCATGGAGTTTGTAATCTGGTGCCCAGGAGAATGACGTGTTGACCACAAACTTAAAGCAAGATGGACTAAAATAAAAGCAGTGACACAGAAAGAAGCCAGGGCAGGTGGGGGAGGGGTGTGAGGCCGACACAAGAGTGAGTAGTTAGGGAGAGAGTGACATTGTACTGAACCTTGAAGGTGAGCAGGTGGGGAAGGATGGTCAGGGAGAGAGAGCTCCAGCAGGAGCCAAGGCATGGAGGAGTGCATTTGAGCACTGTGGTGTGCACAGGAGGTCAGGGAGGAGGAGGACTGAGAGAAGACCCTAATTTGAGGCAGGTGAGCATTTACATGCGTAGCGAGCAGTTGCAGTGCAGAGAGGGGTCAGATGATAAGGGGCTCAGGGACAGTTTGGTGATGACAAAGTACAGCAGCCAGTGTGGATGGGCGTTTGGGGAAGTGTGGTGGTGAATGAAGAATAAACAGAAAGGAGGGGGTTCGAGAGAAGGGAAGGATTGGGGGGAAGGGGCTGGAGAAACTAGAGAGACAGGAAGTAAAGATTCCAAAGAGAAGGTATTATCCCGCTCACCAACCGTAAAACCCGTCCGAACTACCTGAAAGAGAGACTGCTTCTCCCTTATGTACAATTGCCAGCTTTTCCCTCCACCACATCATTAAATGCACTTAAATGTTTGTTTAAAAATATTGGGATTTTAAAGAATCGCTTTAGTAACAAACCTGAGGCTTCTGACTCAGAGACCTGAGTTGCCTCCTTTCTCCTTTAACATCCACACTCCAAACTCTGCTAGTTCTCCTTTAGGGTCTGTCTGCTCCACTGACTTAACTTTCTCCTTTCTTTCGCGGAATGTGGGCATGCCCAGGGTTTGGTCTTCTGCGGGTCAACCCCTGTGATCAGCTATCAGCTCTACACAGATGGCCTGAGTATTCAACCAACAGTTGGATCTCTCTGCCTGAATGACCTGCTGTGCCCCTCAACTTAGAATATCAAAAGCCAAACTCATAAAATCTTTCTCCCCAGGCCCCCTGAGCTCATCCTCTGCAACCTCCTCTGTGTGAATAATACTGTTTTTCCTAGTTACCTGGTCTAAACGCCTTGATTATTTTTGAATCTTTTCTCTTACCCTCCCCATTTCTGGTGCCAAGCTTTTTTCATAAAGTTCTTTAGTCTAATCCTTTTTGTATCTTCTCCCAGCAATGTCACTTGAGGTCATCATCTCCACACACCTTGACCAGGGTTAGTTTTTGCTCATGGGTCTCATTGCTGCAACTTCTTTCTTCAGATTGTCTCACACATAACTACTGGGTTAAGTTTCCTAAAGATGTCTTGGACTACATCACCCTTCCTCTAAAACCTGGCTCTGTTTCCTACGGTCTCCCAGTCTGCACTATGCTCCAGGCATCTTCATTCTTGCTTCGGGGCCTCTCCTCTACTTAGTCTATTTCCCTTGCTTGGAATGCTCTCTGCCTTCCTCTTCTCTTGTCAAGTCTTACTCTCTCCTCAAGGACCAGCTTAAATCCCATTCCCTCCTGCAGCTTTCTCTGACGTTGGGGGTTCTAGGCATCTCTTTTCTAGAATTTGTAGCTTAGTGTCTGTGTCAGTCATTTAGCACTGAGCATATGCTCTTTTCTGTTGTTTGGGCGTGTTCTTGCTATTTGACTGTCTTTCCCCATCTCTATCCTGAAACCCCTGGAAGAGTCTATATCTGCAGTTCCCAAACAGTGTGCCAAGGAGCACTGGAGATTCTCAGTAAATTCACAGGGGAGCTGCAAGATACTTTAAATTTATGAAGGAAATACGGTGACATCTGTCGGTCAGCACATGATTTAGTAGCTCGAAATAGTTCAGTTGCAGCATTAAATCGTATACATTCCTTTCAATATGATCAGACCTTTGCACAGCTGAGTTTTTCTTGGGTATTGTGCTTTAAAGCAAGTATAACATGAAAATAAGTGTGGAACAGGGGATGAGGTTGGCAGTGTCCAGTCTGATTCTGAGGTTTGAGTGCCCAACAGGAGTTAAGGTGTTATGACTTAACTACATGTTGTTGTTTGGACTTAAATACAATCATTCATTGCTTAATGATGGGGATATGTTCTGAGAAATGTGTCATCAGGCGATTTTGTCCTTGTGCAAACATCACAGGTTGTACTTACACAAACCTAGATGGTATAGCCTACTACACACCTAGGCTATATGGTACTAATCTTATGGGACCACTGATTTATATGTGGTCTGTCGTTGATTTGAAACGTCGTTATGTGGCACATGACTGTACTTAATAAATGGGATGGTTGAGTATTTCTTTAGGCTTAGAGGTGCTGTGAAGAAATTACTGATATATACTGAAGGTGCCATGGACTGAGAATGTTTTAGAACCTCTGGTCTATATTGTATGGTTTTTTATGCCTCAAGAGCAGGGTTTGGCAGACTATGATCTGTGGGCCAAATCTGGCCTCTGGTCTGTATTTGTGTATCCTGAGAGTTTAGAGTGGTTTTTACATCCATCTACAGGTGAATAGATAAAACGAAATATGGTATATACATACAGTGGAATATTATTCAGCCTTAAAAAGGCAGGAAATTCTCATACATGCCACAACGTAGATGAACCTTGAGGACATTATACTTAGTGAAATAAGTGAGTCATAAAAAGATAAATGCTGTATGATTCCACATATATGAGGAACACTTAAAAATGGTTAGGATGGCAAATTTTAATTATGTGTATTTTACCACAATTAAAAAAAAAGAATGTTTTTTACATTTTTCAAAGATTGTTTTAAAAAAAGAGGAGTATACAACAGAGACTGGATGTGAGTCACATAGCCTAAAATATTTACTCTCTGGCAGACCCCTACTCTACTAGGGGGTAACCTGGTGTCCTGTATATTTCAGGTGATCAATAAATGTTTGAAGATGATGATAATAGTGGAAGAAAGTCCCCAGATAGAGAGAGATGGCCTGGTGAAAGGATTATCAAGATGCCCCCCTTCCTTTTCTTTTGAATGCAGTGATCAGGCTGAGGAGCAGCAGACAAAAACAGAAGTGAAGCACGCTGATTGGCTTTGTCACTAGCTTGGAAGAATCTTTGTCCAGTTGTGTTGTTTAGGGGTCCTAGGCTGGCGGGAGACCAGCAGACAGTTGGCAGTAGCAGCCAAAGATGGCTTCTGTGCTTGCCCTGGCTCCAGAGGGGTTAGAAAGAGGGGACCAGCAGAGTTTTTGGTGAGGAGACAGTTGTGTAAATAGTGCCCTGGGCTCAGTCATATTATTTCTGTCAAGTGTCTTGTGAGCTAGGTTGTTCTCCTGTTTTGCAGGTTATTTTGGCTCCTTTATTTGGAGACTGTTAGGAAATCAGGGCAGAAGTTTGGGGCTATCTGTAGTAGTTGGAGGCAGGGACCTTGAGGGGAGTATGCGGAAGTAAGGGATAGATGGAAGGAAAAATAATTATACACCATCCTTTTCTGAAGACAGGTCACAGGTGTTAGCAGTAATAACTGTGACCTCAAAGAAAGCTTGTATCTTTGGTTTTTGCGAAGAGCAGCCAGCTGTGTTTCATTCAGCAAATTATTCCATGCAGTGTCCTTGGAAAAACAGAAGCAAAAAACCTACCGGAAAAAACGATTTTTCCACCATCTCTTGTATGCTAAAACCTTGCTTGAACAATATACGCAGGTAGAATAATTTCAGCCATTTCCTTAAAGGCATGTGTGCTGGCTTCCTACAAGCCACTGTGGAGCCTATTTGTTTTACAATCTTGTCTTCCAAACACACACATACATATTCATGATCTGTATCCTGTGAGCTCAATAATTCATGGCTTATTGATTTAGGTTGATGGATGGAAGTTTTTTGGGGACCAGAGAAGAAAAGATGGAAATTTTGAGAGGCTGGGAGCAGCCACACATGTGAGTCATCTACTTGCTATTAGTGTGTCTGTGGGTGGGGTGGGCTAGGACCCCTTTAGAGCCCAGTGGGGCTCTCATTAGCTAGGGATGTTTTTGACTTTTATGCCCAGTGAAACTAGTGACTGAAGATTTTAAGAGCAATTAAATATCATCTTCAAATTATCACCATTAGTAAATGTTAATGAGCTATAATTGGGTGCTGAGTTTGTGGGAGTATACACTGGCCTCTTATGTCATGCTCTTCTTAGTCTCTAGCGAGGAGTGGGCAGAGCAGCCTGTCACTTAACTATTAATTACCTTCATTTCTCCTGTCCATCCTTCTTCACTCATCTCTAGTTTAGGAGATGGTGGAGGGTCTCTGGGGTAACAAGAGAGTAGAGACAGATTTCCTACTCGCTTTTCTGGCAGGCTTCCTGTTGCATTTTTGGATGCCTAGCATGTCCGTACTCTTGGTCACTCTGTTGTCATCTGCGTTACTTCCTGATGAAAAATGCTTTGAAGTTTTATGTCTGGTTCCAATAATGCTCTAAAATTTCATTGATCAGATCATTCCTTTCAGTAGGAAATTGGAAGAAAGAAGGAATCAAAAACATGGAATTAGGATGCCATCTTGGCCCTGGAATTTTGAGATTTTATTTTTCAAATTTGGTGGTTCTTTGCTAAACCTGTTATAGTTTCCCTTGAGTTATGGAGCTCCAGACTCGACTCCAGCTCTGGAGTGAACCATACTAAAACCTGTAGTGAGATAATGTTTTGGTCTCTCCATTTCATATTTCTGCTTAGACATTTCAGCAATTTGCTTTTTAAAATCCTTTCTCTGCATTATTCACCCAAGGTGTCCAATCACTAAAGGCTCCTGAATGTTGTCCTGCTCTATTTTTGCTAGCTCCTTATTCCTCTTCCTGTAATGATGTTGAGCTATACTTGTTGATATGGAACTTTGTTTCGTACCATGCTTGGAGTAAACCAGTCACTTAAAATGATTTTGTCCTCCACTGCACAGGAAGCATACCTGTGTGCCTACCTGGGCCCACAAACTACTGGTCTAGGGTAAAGTGAAGAGGTCTTAAGGATGTCCTGGGGAAATGAGGTCGTTCCACTTAGAAGCTACTGCTGCTGTCTCACAGCCTCTGAGGCAGGCTCCAGGGCAGGGAGATATTACCCTTCGGCCATCTGGCAGCTGGGGAAGCTGTGTGCTGTGGACGCTTGAGCTCAGCAGGAAAGCTTGATGCACCTGATGCCATCTCAAGCTTATATTCTAGTGTCGTGGTCCCTGTTCGATGCTGGAGATCCAGTTGTGACTCAGGAGCTGGGATGGCAGTGGCGGGGCCCAAACAATCGTTCTCTCTCCTCAGTTGCCCTGGACTTAACCAGAAGAGTACCGTGGAAGCAGAGGCCAAATATAACGATTACTGTAGTCGTCAGTAGTGGCAGTTGAACGAGGTAATTAAAAGGCCCAGTCCTGTCGTGGGCCTGCAGCTATGTAACATGGATCGGCAGTAGCACTATTAAACTTGGATTGAAAAAATCATATTAAGGAGGCTAGCTCTCGACAGCCTTAATTAATAATTGCTCTATCCAATGAGAGTCAGCTATTTACAGACCTAGAAGATTTTAGTGACAGTTGTAAGAGGCTTTGACTTGGAAATACTTGATTTAGTAATTGAAAACTGAAAGTATGTGCCATCTACTACATTCAATTAATGCATTCTATTTGATTAATACAATTTGGGGAAGCAGTCTAGCTTAACATTTCAAAAAATGGGTTTTGAGTTTACAGAGACCTTAGTTTGAGTTCTGGCTCTTTGCTCCTTAACTAGCAATGTGACTGTGGCAAGTACCTTCATCTATGTATATATATTATCTATGGATAATAATACCTGCCTTATTGGGTTCTTGTGAAGAATAAATGAGATACTGCATTTAAAATGCTTATTGTCTCTGGAACTTAGTACTGAGTTCATATTACCTATTAACTTAACCAGCTGAATCTCTAAAATGAGACATCCTTCACATGACACTGGACAGTGAATTTTATATAATTTTTACCACTATAGTATTTTGATTTTAGATGATATGCTTATTGATCCTTAACACATTTTCACATTATCTCATGGATAGAATAACTTTGAATTTACTCTTCCCTATTTCTCTCAGAATGTGATGTCAATTCAGTTGTTCATAGAATTATTTTCCTGTTTATTCTAATTCTGAATTTCTGAATGTCAGATGTTCTCAAACTTAAATGTGCAAAGACAATTACCTGGGAACTTCTAGCACGTAAACTCCTGAGAACCAGAGATTCTGCTTTAAGAGGTAGGGTTGAGGCCCAGGATTTGCCCTTTAGCCAGCACCCAGGTGCTGCAAAGACCACACTTGGATGATCATACTGATATATGCCCTGCTGCTGGCACTTTGGCTGTTTATGCTCTTTCCTGCGCCTGGGATTCAGAAGACATTGGTTCTAATTTTATGTGTGGTCTCAAGGGTCTTAACCCAGTTAAGGATCCAGTTTTTTCATCTGTAGTAATCCCTACCCTGTCAGCCCCCCAAGACTGTGGTGAACATCAGCTGTGGAGATAGATAACAGCACTTTGGGAAGCTGTGGAGCCTTTTCCAAATGAGCAAAGTATTAAAATGGGGATAAGGTCTGCCCTGCCTCCCTCTGGAGCTGTTTCAGCCATCACAGCAGATAACATAGGTCAAAATAGTTTGCATAATTTAAGGACTTAGTAGTAGTAGTATCTAAAGGTGAGTAGTGAAAGGAGATTGCTGGGTTTTTAAGTATCGGATCTAAGAATGTGTTTCTGCCCCCTGATGTGTATAGTGTTTGTTTGAGGGGAATACCTACCATTGTTCAGCATGCTGGACAAGTGTCATTATTTATTACTGTGAAAACAACTCTGCTGTCCTGTGTGATGCTATTAAGATATGTGGACAGTGATGTCAGTATCATAAAAACTCCTTGCAAATGGAAATGCTGTCAGCTTGGCAGTGGGAACACTGACTACTCACTGATGTCATGTATATCAGAGTATTATAAGGCGTCATCATTCCTCTGCTGTCCCCGTCCTGCGAGATACCTTGGTGCTGTGAGCAGAAGGGAAAACTAGTGCTCCCTGTAGTTGGAGGTTACACAATAAAGACGGGATCAGCAGATTTCCTTCAGTTGACTGTAACCATTATTACTTTTTTCACTTCCCATATTCTAGGTTATTAAGTATAAAGATGATGCACATAGTCGTTTAGGGCCATAGACAAATATACTTTTTCCTCCATCAATATATAGAAAAGAGAGTCCATTGTTCATCCTAGAGCTATCACTTGTGGACCAACTGTGGAAGATAACAAAATGTGTAGTATTGTGGAAAGCCTCTGAGAATATGGAAATAGATTATAATAGAAGCTATCGGAACATTCAGTTCTTTTTTTTCCTAAAGAAAACCTTGTAGTTACTATCTAAGGTCTTGTGCTAAGTTCCCAGCCTACTTAAACACTGCATCTTTGAATATTTTGTAGACATGGAGGCTCCAGGTAAGGCACGTGGCATGTATTCAGCTGAGATATGGGCGTATTATTATGAATGCAAACCCAAATCTTTCCTCTCATTTTGCATATTCACAGAACAAATAGTGAACTAATTGGCCAGAGGATCTATGATATCATCACCTTGGCCCAAAGCTAGCTTCATGGTGTCTTGGGGGCATCCCTCTTTCTATAATGCTGTATCTAATGCTGTGCCAAAACAAACAAAAACACTGGCCTAAGTAAATAGACTTAAAATAGAGAGCAAAGAGGAAGGCAGATTTATTCCTTGACATAAGCCTAGATGTAGTGATATCCAGTGAATAAGTTCTTTGTAAAGGATTTAGCGTGGTGTGAAGTGTAGAGTCAAACGGCCAGGGTTGATATCCCAGCTCTGCCAGTTGCTAGCTCTGCGCCCTTGGACAGAACCTTAACCTCTCTGAGCCACTTTCCTCATTTGTAAATTGGGGATGATGATAATAGTGCCTACCTTATAGGATTTGTGAGGATTAAATGAATTAGTACTTTAAAATGGTGCCTGGCGTAGGGTAAGTGTGTGGTAACTCTATTATTACTGTTTTTGTTCTTATTATGTACTGGTCGGAAAATCATAGATGACTGAACAGCTCTTTCATTGATCTGTAGTTTATAAAATTTGGCATATTGTCAGGAGGAAGTAGGTAGAGAACTGTAGATGTGAAGCCACTGGGAGAAATAACTCAGAGACATAGACTTGGTAAAGCCCAACTATTTGACTCTTTCCCTAGGCTAATCCCAAACTTCCTCCACTTCCCTCTCTATAGACTCACTTCTCCAGCTCTCCTAGGCCATTTGCTATAGGCTGAGTGTGAATTAGCCTTCTAGTTAAATGCCTATGCTTATGCTTTCTCTCTGTTTGGGATTTGTTTCTCCTCCAACTATACTTATCCACATCTTTCCCCTCTTCCAATGTCCAGACTGCATACCACCTCCTTGATAGGCATAGGCAACCACTCTTCACTTCTCTAGAGTTGGGTTAGTATTACTCATGTGGCACTCAAAGGTTACCTTGTATGATCATTATGAGTGTAATTTGTCTTACCTCTCCTACCAGGTGGTAAACACCATGAGAGTAGGGACCATGACTGTTTGTTTATTCGTCCATTCATTGAACAAATATTATAGCAGCATGTCTAGCACATTGCCTTGTACATAAAAAGTATTTTGGTGTTTCCTGAATAAATAAGTGAATTTATGAACATAGATATGGTGACTAGGTAAGGGTGTGTGAGTGTGGAGCAAATGTGAGGGAATGAGAGGAGAAAGCTAAGGAGAGATTAAATAGAGTGGTTGGGGTCAAGTGAGGTTGATGAACTGCTGCAGGACTGACAGCTGGCATGCTAGGCTGGCATGGATTTGGAGAAAAGTAAGGTTCTTGAGGGGAGGGGTGTTTAAGGTTGGCTAGAGGGGGCTTTTTGCTGAAAGTGAGACAACTCTTACTTAATGTGAAAGTCCAAAAGGGAAATGACCAGATTTGAGACAGATATTGCTGGAAAAATATAAAGGAAGATACAGATATTTTTTAGAAAGAAGCCAAAGGAAAATGAACAAAAAATATATTACTGAAGAGTCAGTGATGACTCTAAGAGTTATGTTTAAAAAGTGTTCTCCACGTCTAGAAATGAAACTGTATGAAGTGGGCAAACTTTTCTTTACTGTTTTTGGCTTGAGTTGCCTATGAGATACCAAGTTAAAAATAATTGGCAATATATCATAGTTATGGCTATTTATCAAGACATCAAACTATCTGGATAAGCATGTATGATATTTATATTTGTGTTAAATGCTTTAATGGAACTAGTAGATTTAGCTGTCCAGTTTTTTCTTTGAAGATAGCATTCTGTCTGTCAGAATTTAGGAGTTTAGAACTTTAGAAATCCATTAGATTTCAATTTCATGGAGGAGCTGTGTGTGGGGCAAAGGTGAGGGACTCCTTCCTTTGGCTCCATGTCCTTATTCCCTGGCACAGTGTTAGCCCAACGCTTGGCACCCAATAGGTGCTCTATAAATGTTTTTCAGTAAAAGAATTAATAACATCTCTGTTTTTCAGTAAATGAGTTAATAAAATTTCAGTGTAAACAAATTTCAGACTGGATGGATTTCATGAAACATATCCTTTGTGTTCTTGCTAAATCTAAATGGAGAGATTACATTGGAGATGGATACATAGTACGTTATGTGTACTCAGAGTTTTAGTACTAGACATAATTCCAGAGATTGTCTAGTCCTAGCTCCTCATTTTTCAGATAAAGACATTGAGGACCAGAGAGGTTAAGTGACTGCTCAGGCTCTCACAGCTGATTACTGGCCAAGCTTGGACCAAACCCAGATCTCCAGGTCTTTGAGGCTTCAATATCATCTCTTTCCATTCTCACCTCAGGTAAATCTTAGTTACATGATTCCTTCCATGGCATGTTAACTTCTGAGCCCCCAATGCAGAATTTAGGAAAAAACCTCCTTTCTGTTTTTGTTAATTGAAAAGTAGAAAGATTTCTTAGAGAGCAAATCTCGTTCCTCTCAAGGCTCCTGTGCAATGCAGGGGCTGCTTGGGTACGCCCATATTAGTTTTTTGATGTCTTGCTTGAGTTTCTCCTCTTGGTAAATCTGCTCGAAAAGGAGAGCTTGCACCATCTAGTGGATCTAAGGAGAGGCTCTCGGGTTTAAGTTTTTGGTGCCCCTACTTTAAAAAGAAGAAAGGAACAATATTTTTACTTAATTAATCTGCAGATTCTTGCATGGAACCCTTTGTTCATATCATGAGAGTAAGATGAGCAGCCCAGAATGTTGCTAGAGTCATTTTGTACCTCACAATGCTAAAAACAAGGCACATAATTGACCATGCTTCTTTTTTTTTTAACAGTGGAAGGAGGGTAAGGAAATGGGTAATATATCAACCTATTTTTTCATCCAGTGCTTGGATTCTTTTACTCATTAATTCAAAACATTAACTCTTCTGTAATAGGTCTTCCCATAATAGTTGGGAATTAGTCAAATCCTGCTATTATTCCTGGGAAATCCTCTGGTACTCATTTAGTCAATTAACTTATTCAATGATGTACAGTATTCTACTACCCAGTTGGGTAAATGAAGTTTTTGGCAGCTTCTAAATTGTTCCTTTGTTTCTTTCAATAGAAATTTTAAATCTTTTCTCAAGCTCTGCAAAATACTTATCTCGTGTGGCAGGTGGCAGAAGATGGTATCTCTCAAGCAGGGTAACTTGATGACTGTGTGGGCAACACGGGAGTGGGGGGGTGGCTCTCACCACTGACTTTGCCCTGTGATCTGAAATGCTTGTTTACCTCTGGGCCTGAGTTTTCTTTGAAAGGAGTGTGATTGGTCATCTTTCTATTTACAGAGCACTGCTCAGCAAAAACCAGGTTTTTGTTTTTTTCGCTTTTGTTACTCCATCAACTGAAATATCTTAAATGGCACTTTAGCACCTGTGGAGTGTAGGCCTCCTTTGTGATAGTGGTTCTCACCCTGGTACACATGTCAGGATCAACAAGGGAAGCCTGGTGGCACCCCTGGTGATTCTGACTTACCTGGATCTGGGTGGGGCGTGAGCGTGGGTGTTTTTTAAGAGGTGATTCTACTGTGGAGCCAGGGTTGAGAACCACTGCTGTATAATATTCTTGAAAGTATGTTGTGAATCATGGGATTCCAAATCAAGTTTGAACATTGGAGATCCGTATCAAAACCAGTATTCTCCTTGGGGCCTGAAGTTGCACTGTATTGTGATTGGATTAATGAAGTTGTCATTGCATCTAAATGACTCCGTTTTTACATCTCTAGTTGGTGCTGGTGGAGTAAGTCCTGGTGTTTGATCCAGGTCTGAGGAATGGGGTACTTTCAGGGATAGCCAGGAGCAGTGAGGGCCAGGAGTTAATGCTTCTGTGAATGGCAGTTTAATGTACTATTATAATTGTCCTCATCTGAGGGCATTGATTCTGTATTGTTGGCAATTTTCCCAGTGACAGTAGGAAAGTTGGTGTCTCACATTAGACCTTTTTTTTTTTTCCTCTTGTTGGTTTAAAAAGCATTTTTGTCTCTTGTTGACTTAATGATGAATTTCACCTTTTGGTGGTTTCTGGGAGTAAGGTGCTCAGTGAGTTCTTTGGAGAAGCTGTTTCCTGGAGTAAAGTCCCGATCTGTCACTGGGAGCAGCTTGCTTTTGAGAAATGTAGCTGAATTGGTCGGAGGAGGGATGGGGTGGTAAAATGGCAGGGACGAGTACAAATCCTCCGAAATGCCATAACTTGAACTCTTATAATGGGAGACAGTCTCTTTGACCTTAATCACTCCATATAGTTGATACAACTATTCAATTTCAAAGTATTTCTGCTCTGTTTTCGGAGGGCAGAGGACAAGAATGTCAAGGAATTGTTGGAATTCTTGTCTTGGCCGCTCCTCAAAATAGTATAAACAACATGAAATTTGGTATCAGGCAGACCTGGTCTCTGATGAATCTGGTCTCTGCCACTTATTGTGTACTTTTGGAGCAAGTTTTTGAGCCTCACTTTTCTTATCTGTGAGATGAGAACCCTAACACCTACCTTGCAGGGCCAAGTGAATTAACTCAGATAATGTTTGTGAAGCACCTAACACAATGCTTGGCACAGAGCTGGGACTCCATAAATGGTAGCTATTTCTGGAACTGCTGTTAAAAATAGTAGTAATTGGGCCGGCCCCGTGGCTTAGCGGTTAAGTGCGTGCGCTCCGCTGCCGGCGGCCCGGGTTCGGATCCCGGGTTCGGATCCCGGGTGCGCACCGAGGCACCACTCCTCCAGCCATGCTGAGGCCGCGTCCCACATACAGCAACTAGAAGGATGTGCAGCTATGACAGACAACTATGTACTGGGGCTTTGGGGGAAAAATAAATAAATAAAATCTTTAAAAAAAAAAAAATAGTAGTAATTAATGATGATATCCATAATAATAAACAACTTCTTTTTTCCCCTCTTTTGGAAATGGTATCTGAGATATAAGTAACTTTATGGCCTGTGTGTCCAGTTGTCCTGGTGGGATGAGGATGGGGATGGCAAAGGGTTGTTGACAGAGGTCCCAGCTGAGAAAGGTGTACTCAGAATCTTCATCCTCATGTAATCGACATGTTATAATTTAGTCTCATCACATATTAATCCTTAAAATATAGTTATTCCCTAGAACAGTTAATTTCACTGATCATTCATCTTGTGTATATCCTGCTTATTTACCTGGATAGAATACAGATTTTTATTTAAACAGTGTGGACGGGAGTTAGTAGGGAAGAGAGGAAAATACGATTTCTAGGGATTACTTTAGTATAAGTCATACCTGGTGCCATGGGGGTGCTGTGGGCTTTGGACATCCAGAAAGGGTTGGACCTTTGGGAAGTTGAGAAGAAGAGATGCCAAGATGGAGGACTGGAGGGTGGTGAAGGGTCCAATACAATAGCCATCAATTTTGAATCACCATACAGATTTCCCTGATGGGACTGCCTATGTGTTGCCATAAGTTTGCTTGGTGCCACCTTTGTCATTTGCCATAAGTTGGCAGTGTCTGGAGTACATTACCATTTCGCTGAAGCACTGGGCCTAGAGTATGAGCATTTATTTGAATCAGTGTAAACTGAATCTGCATAGCTGAGGGCCCTATAATGCAGATTCAGAAAAGGCAGGATAGTCTAATTGAGGTGTAAAGGATTCTCTTTTCCATCTGAGTTCTGACAAGGTGAGAATTATGAAAAATGAGTGAGGCAGATGGAAGACGAAAATAGCACCTTTATTACCAATTAAACTGATGCTAGAGCATAGGGTTTATATCTGTGGGCAAGATTTCCTATTTGAGCCCCAGAATTAGACAGACTCACTCAGATGCACCACAGAACCTGTGGTGGGAGGAGCAGAGAAGAATGTGGACTTCCTGCTGGCAGCATGGCTCCAACAAGAAAAGAGAGAGGAAGGCCCAGGCTCATCAAAATGACAAGTTACTCCTCCTTCCCAAGAAAGAGTTACTGAGGGAGGCAGAGAGAGGCCAGAAGTGCTCTGCCAGGAGATCCTGCACGTGGGAGGAAACATTAGGATTGGAGACTTCATTTTTCTCTGTCAGGTCTACAAAAATCCAACCTTTCTAAATTCTAGCAAATTTGGAAGTAGTAATTCATATTAAAAAAACAAATAGGGGGTGATTTAACTGTCATTCCCATACTCAGGAAGCTATAATGGGCCCCTCTTCCTTGCAGAAGATAATCCAGATTCCTTCACTTGTTTTTGAAAACCCCTCCTCATCTGGCTCATCCTGCCTGACTTTCCTTCCCGCACGATTTTCAAATGCAAATCTGAAGTCAGAGCAGTGTCCTCATGTCTTCTATTCTTATTACCATGTTCCTGCTGGATTATTCTTTCTACTTGCTGTCTATCTGTCTAAAATATTAAGTCTGTAAGTCTAAATCCCAGTACAGTCCACATATTGGGCTAAGCTTTGTACTTCAGCACACACTGATTCCTCTCCTCTCTGCACTGCTACTGAGGTTTCACTGGGGACCACGCAGTTTAGCACTTGTCTCATCATGTTAACTTGACCAGCCAACTGCTGTAAGGACCAGGAGGGACAGGATGTTTCTTATACTTCTTTTGTGTATCCTCAGCTGCTAGTATATTGTACACTTGAAACACACTCAAAAAATATGCAATTGGTTAAATAAATGCATCAAAAGAAAGTGGCAAACACCCTTATCACTACATTAGAATAGTTATGTGTTGATTATGCTGGAACATAAAATTACCAAGGCAAAGAACTGAAATTAGCTCTTGTTTCATGTCACTGACGTGGAATCAAAGAATCTCGGATTTCTGGAGCTGAGAGGATAGATCATCTCGTTCAACACCATCATTTTACAGCTGAGAACACTAAGGCTCATGATTTGAAAAGAAATATTCAAAGTCTATGGGCTTAATATTTCTGAGAGGAATAGAGGATATGAAATAGATGATTTTTTCAATTCTTCATTAGAGTATCCACAGAAGGTTTACTTGGTGGCTTTATATTTGCGTTAGAGTCCTTTAAGTGTTCCAAAGTGCTTTTCTATTATCTTGTAGAGCTTCACTTTTTTATGTTCTCACCAAAATCTGTAGAGGAAGGCATTTTTCACAGAAGCTTTCACCAGATCTCGTGGTTAACCTTTTTCATTGACATATGTAAATTTACCGTGCTAGATGACACAGCAGGTCGGAGGCACCATGCCTGTTTTATAGCTATAGCAGTTGAGATGTCAGAAGATTACTTGACTTGCCCAAGGTCACCAGATACTAAGCATTAAAATGCAAGTGTTGGGGCCGGCCTGGTGGCGCAAGCGGTTAAGTGCGCGCGCTCCGCTGCGTTGGCCTGGGGTTCGCCAGCCCGGATCCCAGGTGCGCACTGATGCGCTGCTTGGCAAGCCATGCTGTGGCGGCGTCCCATATAGTGTGGGGGAAGATGGGCATGGATGTTAGCCCAGGGCCAGTCTTCCTCAGCAAAAAAAGAGGAGGATTGGCAGATGTTAGCACAGGGCTGATCTCACACACACAAAAAATAAATAAATAAAATGCAAGTGTTTTCTGTTCCCGCTGCAGTCCATTTTCTACTATCCCATGATGCCTTTTTCTTCCTTAAATTATTATCTGTATACTCTGAGAATTCCAGCTTAGAAAGGAAGCACATTTGCAATTTCCTTGTTAGCAAAGAGAAGGAACAGCTAACATAAGTACCTAACCACCCAGAGTATAGGAACCAAGTTTGGAGAAAGGACGGCCTGGCTTTGATGAATGCTCAGAGAGGATGCTGCTGTTTGCTAGTGTGGACCAGAAAGCCGGAGCTGATATGGAAGGAAGACGGGTCAACTAGCCTGCTTTCAGTTCTTTTCCCAGTTCAGATTCAATAGTCATGTGTCGCTTAACGACAGGGATACATTCTGAAAAATGCATTGTTAGGTGATTTCATTGTTGTGTGAACATCATAGAGTGTACTTACACAAACCTAGATGGTATAGCCTACTACACACCTAGGCTACATGGTACTAATCTTATAGGACCACCGTCGTATATGCGGTCTGTTATTGACCAAAACGTTGTTGTGCAGCACATGACTATATCTGTTTTATGTTGTAGAGACCCCAAGTCATCAGTCATCATATTTAACTATTGTATAAAAATGTGAAACAAAACAAGCACAATGTTTTGGTTATTTCTTCCACTGTTTCTTTACATTTAATTTTAAATATTTTAGGTTTTTAATTTAAAAAATTAAACTTCAGTGTTGGCTCTTCATTTATTAGTTAACAGAAAAGTAAGTATATATATATTTTAAACAGAGTTTTCAGACACTGAATTCTGTTACGTTAATGAGTCACAAAGTCAATTTGGTAAGTCACAATTAGCACCTAAAAACAGAAGAAAGTAGAAAATATCAGAGTGCATTGTACTTAGTAATGGTAAATATTATGTATTATTGTAAAATATAATTCTTTTTTTTTGTGTGTGAGGAAGATCAGCCCTGAGCTAACATCTGCCAATCCTCCTCTTTTTGCTGAGGAAGACTGACCCTGGGCTAACATCCGTGCCCATCTTCCTCCACTTTATATGGGACGCTGCCACAGCATGGCTTGCCAAGCGGTGTGTTGGTGCATGCCCGGGATCCGGGCCGGCGAACCCTGGGCCGCCGCAGCAGAGCACGCGCACTTAACCGCTTGCGCCACTGGGCTGGCCCCATAAAATATCATTCTTATGATGGGTCATGGTTGAAGAACACTGTTTTCATGCTTCGGAGGATTCTTTGGAGAATGGGTTATGAGATTAGTGTTGACATTACATTTCTGCTTTATCATGGGCTGCAAATGTTAGTTGGTCTTCTTTTGGTATAAAACATTCACTTATTCATTCATTCACTCAATAAATATATTTGAACATGCAGTATATGCCAGGTACTCTTTTAAATGCTAGAGATGAGATCTCTATAGCAATTTACTTACAAAGCAAATCATCTTATTTTCAGAGAAAACATTGTATCGGTTTGCATAAGGTTTAGCTGTAGATAACAGAAAATTCCCTTTATGTAACAGAATACTCCCTTTAGTGATCCTTTCCTGTTCCATACACCAATTCTGTTTATACTTCACTGGCCAGGACATATACAGCCACACTTAGAGGCAAAGGAAGAAAGGAAATATAGTTTTTTAGCTATAAAGTTAGGGTTTATTCCCAAGGAAGAAAGGGAGAATCAATATTGGGGCGATAATTAGTGGTTTCTTATATGTTAACAAATTTTGTTTCTATTGATGGGAGGTTGGAAGTTTCTGTTATTATAATTATTGGAAAAGCACAAGCTGGGCAGTTACAGGGTTGTTCAGGTTGTCCACTGCACAGGAGTGCCCTGCTGGGCGGTTGATAGGAGAGATGAAGTTCCTATTCTGCTTGCCAGACTGTGTGCCCTTGTGTGGGGCCGTGTCCACCTACTGGAAGGGGCACCTTTATCTAATTGGCAGAAGGCACCTTCTGCTCTGGCCAAGCCATCTGCTTACAAATTGCGGGCCAGGGCAGCTACTCTGCCCAGGGGGACCCTTTTTACTAATTTGCAGAAATGCACTATATGGACTGGTTTGGGCTCAGAGGCTGGGTAGCCTAGAGGTGGCCTTAAACATTTGACCCTAGACATACCTGGTTCTGCCTCTTCTTCTAGTACAGCTCGTCTCACCTAGTTTTACTACTTTAAAAATTATCGAGGTTGGGAGACCAAGTGTATTCTTTGTCTGAACACACACACACACACACACACACACACACACACAGACACACACACGGACACACAGAGTAAATTTTTTAGAGTCTGAGCCAGTGTAAGGTACTTTGAAGCCTCCTCATCTCTGACCTTTCTGCAGTGCTTCAAGTCACTTCTCTCCATTGTAGGAGAGGAAAATTCGGGTTATAAATTAAGCTTACATTTACTTTTGATTTGAAATGGAAAATTAGATTTCTTTCCTTCTTTCTTTTAAATTTCAACAAGTGCATGAGGGAGATAATGCTGTACCGAAGGATTCGGTTCTTAAGCATCAGAATTATGAAAAGATAGGAAGGGTCCCACCCTCCCTACACAGAGACATACAAGAAATAACTCACGCAAAACCCCACCTTATCTAAGGCAGCCAGGTGGTATTCGTCCTGGAAACAAAGGTGGAGAGGGGAGGGAGAGTCTGGTCTGAAAGTTTGTGTGAATCTTTTGTTCTTTCCCTGCACTCTCCTAAGAAAACATTAAAAATTTATCAGCACAAATGCCCTCAAGTTTTTCTTCAGGTAGTCGTAAGAAAACCAGAAAGCAAGGAAAACAGAAAAGAATTTATAGTCTGTTTATTTTACCTTCTTGGTATAATTTTCTTTTGCCCCACACTTTTTAACTTTTTTTTTTTTTTAGCTTTTTTTTTTTTTAGCTTTTTTAAAGGGCCTCCTCTCCCCTCATTTTTGCATTTCAGGTGAGACAGGGAAAGAATAACTCTGACAGGACGCTCCTCTGAGTGCCTTATCCTGTGATTAGCCAGTGCCAGATGACGATGAGGTTTGGGATAATAGAGAAAAGCGACCAGAAAGACTAGAATTATTGAATTCGTTCGGGCACACACCTATGTGTTTTCTCAGTCTTTCTTTGTGTTGAGGTCTTTCTGTCTCTCATGGAAAATAAGCCAGGAGTGAAATCTGTCTTTTATCGTCAGAACTTGCCTTTGTTATAGTTTTGGTGTCTAGGAAAATTGGTCTGTGTATAAGATTCCACCCCCAAATGATACATTTAACCCAGCAGGCAGATTGAATGCGGGGTGAGGGGGAATTAGATGCCACCTTCTTATAATTGTTCTCGGATACTTCTTTCTAAAGGAGCTGCTGGTTGAGGCTCTGGCCCATGCACCATTTCCCTTCTACTGTTGGATTTAAAGTCAGTCTCGTCAGAATTCAATAGTACTGTCTTATTAATCAAGAAGAGAGATTAGGGGGAAACCTGAGGAAGCATTCTTTTTTCCCAATGGATCACTTTTCTAGGTTGCCATAATTCAAGAGCATGGCATAAATTAGGCTCTTGTATTTTCAATGAAATGTTATTCACTATAAAGGAAAAATTTCCTCTGCTGTTTGCGTACTGTCAAATTAATCTAACTACCTTGCTAATGAAGGCATCCTCAACATGGGCTGTGAAAACCGAGTGTTTTTATTAGTAACAGAGCTGCTGATTTTCGTCTTGACACATTTATTGATTACCCTTTGAGTACCTGCCAGTGCACCAGTTGCTTTGAGACTTCACACTGTAGGTCAGACATACTCATTTCTGCAGTAAGTTGGCAATCTTAAAGGCTGGATAAATGCATTAAGAAAAACAAGACAGGGAATAGACTTAGTCTAGAAAAGAGAAAGTGGAGGGGTTTAATAAGAATTCCAGAATAGGAAGGAAAGTTGAGTTTTGGGGGACAGCATTTCTCCATGACCACTTCTTAACGTGAGGGCAGAGTAAGGCACACTTTACATTACAGCAGGTGGAATCTTCTTTTACGATGAAGGATGCTTTCTGCTTGGAGAGACCTATTGAGCTGTGTTGACAAAGGAAGCTGTGTAATCCCTGCCTGAGTTTACGAGAGAGTTAGTGGGTATTTGTGTTTTGGCTGCCTGGCATCAGCCCTTCCTTCCTTTCTAAGCTTGCTTCTTCAGCCTTCTGGTGATTCTGTTAGCTTACCGCACGGTCCCGTCAATAAGTATCTTTCCTGTTTAGGTTGAGTCAGTTCTCATAAGATTGTGTGGACTCAAAGAACTGAAACAATATGCTGAGAATAGTCCTTAGTTACACAGTAGGTTCTCAAAAACTGATCAGTTGTTGTTGTGGTTGTTATGGTTCTTCATATTGCAACTAAGAAGAATCTTTCCAGAACAGCTAGTAAACAGGAAGGGGATGGATCAAGTGATCTTTGAAATACTCTTCAGATCTTTGCTTCTGAGCTAAAATACCCCAGAGTTTCCCTGTTAATTCTGACCTCAGAGCCATACTATGAAATACGTTTCTTATGTGATGTTTGGAGTATTTCAATAACTAAACTCTATTGGATGAGGTTCAACTATAATGGATCATGTATTGAATTATACTCTAAGTTATATTATAATGAAGTAGTAGGGTACACATTATACACACATAGTATAGGAAGGGAGGCTTTGGAAGTAGTCATTTGCTGACTCCTCCAGGGAGAGGTTTATGATAGGCAAGAGCAATTTTATTATATTTAATCGATTGATATTTAATTGATTTAATTAATTATATTAAAATATTAATATATTACAGATACATTGAAGAAATGAGCTGGGAATAAAGGGCAGAGACTGGCTTTATTTTTTAACATATTTTCCTTAAAATATGTTGCTGAAGTCCTCATGGTAGCCATCATTTTAATTTCTTCCTTCCCCAGATATTTTAGGAAGAAATAGCCAGACTCACTGACTTGGGATATCACCTCCATTTACCTCCCCAGCCTGTCTCTGATGGTGATTTCAATGACGTGTGTGACCTAGAGGTCCAGGAGCAGAAGAGAGGCGTGAGGGGGGCCAGGAGGGAGGGAGCCTGAATCATCAACTGCAGGCTCTCAGACTTGCAGTAACTCAATGTTTTCTGTCCTGAAGTTTTGGCTGAGACAGTGGGCTCGCTGAGAACTGGGGTGTCTGTCTTCCCTTCTGCCCTTGAGTGTTATTCTTTGCCCTTGGTGTCCTCGGAGGGAGGAAGATGGCTGTGAAGAGCCCATCCAGCTGCTGCCCTTGGCTGCACTCGGTGGACGTGCCTCCTGCCTGTCCATTAGCTTGTCTCTCTCTGGCAGCAGCGAGCGGGCTCTTAGCCTATGTTCTCTGTAGAGACTCCTTCGTTCCTGTTTTATGGGATCCAGCCTCATCTTTCCTTTCCCTGCTGCTGCTTTCAGCAGGCAGGGTTCACCTGGGTCTCAGTGTTTCTTAACTCCCCTGTTGGAAGACACCGAGGCTTACAGATGACCCAGATGAACCATCTAGTTTTCTCCTCTGTATCAAATGAAGAGCCAAGGAAAGGGTGGCTTCTGAGTTGGAGAGGGTGCAACAGTCACCTGACCCTACTGCCTGTCACCTGACCCTACTGCCTGCCACCTGCCTGAGCGGCAGAAGGTAGGACCCATCTGTTTGTTCCAATGTAACTGGATCACAAAAAAACAGTTAGCAGGTGGGAAATTTATTTTTCAGGACACACATAAACCTGCCATTATAGGGAGGATTCTGATGCTAATTTAGATGTAAGTGAAATTGCCCAACTAGAGCTGATTACAGAGAGGTCAGAATGTCTATATGCTCAATTTCACTCCTACACTATGCATTAAGTTAATGTGCTGCTGCGATTGTGGGCATGATGGCTGGGTTTGGTTCTGGTCTTCATTTTTGAAACAATTTTGACTTTATTGAAGTGGAGTGAGGCACATGGTGTCAACTTCTGCCTTCCCCCTCACTCCCCTTTTAAAAGAAAACAAACTCTATTTTGTCCATTTCTGAGAAGCTTGAAATTTTAGTAAAGATACACTGTTGGACCTCTTAGGCCAAGAGAAAAAAGGAGTAGATTGTAAATTCATTTGCTGTCTTGTTCAGAGAACTGATCTCAACTGAACTGGTGGGTGAGAGGATGGTAGAAAGGCTGTGCATTGGTTTGGTTATTGCAGTGCTACTTTAGTGTTTTTCAGATGTTTTTGACTGAAGTGCACATTCCGAAATTTATTTTATATCTATATGTCTATATATACAACTGAATATATAACAAAGCAAATATTGTACTATATATAGTTTGAACAAAATATGTATACAAAAGTTTCACAAAACAGTGCATACTCTTACTACATGCAGTGTACTCTAATATTTTCTGTTTGAATCTAGTCTAAACTGTTAGCAAACCAATAAATTGATTTCATTGTCCACCTCTGGGTTTCAAACTGTAGTTTGAAAAACACCAGTGTAAGGGATTGGAGAGGGGCGCTTGGCATGAAGGAGGACTCAGATAAGGGCTGGCAGAGGGTGGAGAAAGTGGGTGAAGAAAGACTATTTCAAAGGATAAATTAAACTGGACTTGATAGCAGTAAAATTAAGTACCCGAGTCAGGGCTCCATTCTAGAACTTGGTCTGAAAAGTAATCATATAAGAGTGTCTAAGCAGATATATTGTTTAGGTTCACAGTTGTATTTATCTTGTCAAGGATAATTATTTGATTGTGGGAAAGAGTTTTCCTTAGGTTATTGCAGTCATTGTGGTCTACCTTTGGTAAGAAATAACATTCCTAGGCTTTAGTATCCTTTAACTTTATTATTGTGTATTATACGGTGGTAAGGTTGAACCTCATTTACTATTTCTACCAACGTCATGTGCCGCATAACAACAGGGATACGTTCTGAGAAATGTGTCATTAGGTGATTTCGTCATTGTGCAAACATCATAGAGTGTAGTGTACTTACACAAACCTAAATGGTATAGCCTACTACACACATAGCCTGTATATATGACGGGACTACCGTCGTATATGCGGTCCGTTGGCTGAAAAGTTGTTATGCAGCACACGGCTGTACTTAGAATTTCTGTGTAAATTTGTAGCTACCTGCAAATCTTTATAGAACAAGGTAGATAAATATTGACAGGCATCTCTAAGGCAAAAGGTCTTACTTACATCAACAACTGGTGGTTCTTCATAATTGGACCATGAAGAGGAGGCTACTCTCCTGTTTTGTTAATACATCCTGTTTGGGGCGTTAGCAGAAGCTTCAGTTTTACATTCTGCGCAGCAGATTCACTTTCCCCTGGTGGTTCATCGTTAGCTTTCAAGTGATCACACTTAGGCTCTGGTCTCATCCTCATTAAGGAGGTTGCCTATTGGGGGGATTAGAGGAAGATTCTGAAAAGTAAGATAATGCGGCAGGAAAAGATTTTCCAGGATAAAAGCCTTCTAAGGGCTCTGAGAATATGGTGGAGAGAAGAGATGGAAAGAGGAGGAAACCAGATTTTCCTGGTTTGGGTTAGTTTAAGGTGAGTATGACCTTGATTTATAGAGTTTGTGACTTGATGCTTAATAGAATTGAGTTTTTAATATTTATAGCACGTTATGTAAATGCCGCCCCTCCGAGTGCTTCCTTAAATCCTCTTAGCTTATAAATGACAGCTTTGATTTCTAAAAAAATTAAATCTTCATTTATCCAGCCTAAGAGTAGTAAACAATAGATGCTTAATGCCCTCCTTTCATGTCAGCCCCCAAAGACTGAGACTTATAAAGAGTTTATTGCTGTGCTTTTGAGCTTATTAAGGTCATGTGTAACTTAAGGGAGGAAAAGCTGATGCTGCATTATTTGCATTGTGATGTGCAAAGGCCGCTCCTGGAATTCTGCACAACACGTCAGCTCAGCCGTGCTCAATAGTAAGTTGAGAATACGGTATTGCAGAAACTACATGAGGGCCCATTTGGAATGATTAGTGCTACTTTTTCCTATTGACCAAGATCATTAGGAAATTAGACTTTTATCTAAGTGGTTTTGGATTAAGTTTCTGCCAAAGGACCCTGAGATTGCAGTAGTGGAATGGGTGCGAGCTAATAGAACTATGTGTTTGGTGGTGGTGTGAGTTTCCCCCTTAGCTATACTTGGTGACATCACTTATTTTATAGGTCTTTATAAAAAGTGTCCCCAGTCCCTGCAGCCTTCAGAACACATGCAGAGAAGAGGGAAGAATTAAAAAATTAACCTCAACTCTGGCAAATATAAATCACTGGATCCTTGGGGGCTGTCATTTATCCAGAAAACATTTATTAAGTACCTTCTATGTGCCAGACTCTACACTGCACTGAAGTAATAAAGGAAAAGACAGCGTGTGTCCAAGGACAGCATTAAGAGTGCCGTGAGCTTGGGACTAGAGAACACCAGAAAAAACGAGGATAGAAGCAGGGGTTGCCCATGAGAAGCACTCTTCTCAAGGTAATTTATTTGGCAAGTAGTTGATGCTTACCTGTTTCCTTTGCTATCTTTGGGCCATAGAGAGCCCTTTAAAGGTGGTCAGATGACACAGTGGTGTGTTGAATGTTTGAGGGCTCACGGCATTGGCGCTGAGCTGGAGGGGGAAGGGTGTTTACACTCTGATACAGTGCTCAGGCCACTCAGTATATTGCTGGGTGAGTCGTCAATAGATTCTGAGAGAGTGGATTCAAATGTATTATATAGGCATGACTTGCTTAGAAGAAAGAAAACAAACAAAACTGATTTGGTAATGTCCACCTGGACTCATCTATCTAGAGCATACCTAAGAACCAAGAAAATTTATAAAAGTAATTTAAGCCTTTATGTACAGAGGCATCCACATAGAGTCTAGCTACACTTATATAGCAGATTTGGAGATCTAGTTTCTAAACTGATTTGTGGATTTTGAAAGCAGAAAATTACAAGGGGAAGAGAAATGCGTATACAGTCACGCACCGAATAAAGATGTTTCAGTCAACAACGGGACCATATATACTATGGTGGGACCATATATACGATGGTGGTCCCATGAGTTAGTACCATATAGCCTAGGTGTGTAGTAGGCTGTACCGTGTGGGTTTGTGTAAGTACACTCAGTGATGTTCGCTCAATGATGAAATCGCCTAATGAGGCGTCTCTCAGAATGTATCCTCATCATTAAGTGATGCATGATTGTATTATAAAAAGAATGACCCAGTAACATATGATAAAGTGACAGGTAACACTTTGAAATGGAAGAAGAAAGAAGATGGAAAAATGGAAAAGAGATGATGTAATCACTCAAAAATTATCACCATCTGTTTCATTTAGCATGAAGTGTGCTAGACTCATGGCAGGGGAGATTTCTAAGATTTCTAGGGTGTAGTGTTAGAATCTGAAATTTTAAACTGTTTCCCTGGTGATTTTCATGCATCTCAGTTTGAGTATTTGTGTACTACAGACAATAAGGCAATTGATGATCCTTATTCATCAAGAGATGTTATATTCTGCTTTTAGTAAGACAAAGAAATGTCTGTGAGCTCTTAAAATATTCCCAATCAAATGTTAATTAAAATTTTGATGCTTTAAGCATCAAATCCTCAGCTCTTTGAAAAACTTGACTCTTCAGAGTTTTCTATTCCTTGAAAGATTGACATTTTACTGCATGGGAAAATCACACCACGTAGAAAATCTTAATTTGTGTTATTAAAAAAGTCAGTTACTTTATAAGCAGTAAACTGTTTTAGTACTTTATAAATAACACTTGATGTATATTATTCAGTTATAAAAATTTGACTTGCAACTTTCCAGAAACATATCTGAACATCTACAGCACTTTGTGTCTGTACCTCTCATTTGTCATTTGTTATATTAATAATTTTGTTTGTTAGATTGTATATATAACCCATCTTCCTGGACAGAAAATATGATCTTATGTTTCTAGCTCCTTGTACATAGCAGGTCCCAATAAGTATTTGTTGAATGACTAAAAATGAAACAAGGTATACTGAACTTTCTAATTAATCCTTTACTGACATGTAAATACTTTCCATTACCTTTTTTTTCCTTTTGTGATTACACACTAAAATCTTTATGGTATTTGAACTGCATTTGATGATCAGAGTTGTCAGAACACTTGAATTGCTTCTTTATGCCTTTGCTTTTTTCTTACTGAATTAAAGGGCAGAAGCAGCGTGAGGTATTGTGGAATGTGAATAGGTTATAGGCTTCAGATGAAGCTCTGAAGTGTGTTCTCGTGGCAGGCGTGTTCTTGCCTTGATGGGGTCACTGTGGTGAGGCCAGAGCCCGTTGGGGAGGCATGTATCACAACATCGAAAGGATGCTCACCTGTGCTTACTCTGTTGTTGGTCCCAGGTGACTGTGGAGGAGGTCATGACCACAACTGCATATCTGGACCTTTTCCTACGTAGCATCTCCGAACCAGCACTACTTGAGATCTTTCTCCGTTTTATCCTGTTGCACCAGCATGAGAATGTCCACATCCTAGATACTCTCACAAGCCGAATCAACACCCCATTTCGGGTAAGGATAGCCCCAGAGGAAGGGAATTTATAACTCATAACAGATTTCAGGAGAGTTTGTTTTTGGAATAAAATTATGAGCATTCCCTTTTGTCTCTTTCCCTTGTTTTTTTCTTGCAGTCATTATGTTTTTCTTTTGGAACTAGAGAATGTGTTTTGCTATCAGAAATTCTTTTGTCAGGGAGGTGGCACTCACTGCCTTTCAGAGAAAATTTTTCTCAACTTATCTGGCTTGGCACCTTTTTCTGTTGATCTAGCAGAATGCGCTTCTGAGGAGGCAAGATGCAGGGGAACATATGGGCTTAAGTGCAGGTAAAGCCAAGGATCAGAGTATATCAAGTCTGGGTATTAGAGATCATATTTCTGTCCACAAGTGTTTTGAAGTGAAAATCTAGCAGTTGTGAATTTAGGTAGTCATTCTTTAGTTTGGAGCTCTGATTAACTTTGAAAATCCTCTTATACCATTAGTGTCACCCTTTGCAACCCTCTCCCCAAAGGCTGTCTCTATTTAATTGCAATTATTGTTTTAAAAGCAAAGGAATAATAATTTAACAATGTATTATTGAGTTTGTAACATATATAGATATAATATGTATAACAATAATAGCACAAAGTGGGGAGAGAAGGAATAGAGCTATATAGGAATAATATTTCTATATTTCACTGGAACTAATTTAGTATAAGTCTGAATTAGAGTCTGATAAGATGTATATGGTAAGGTCTAGAGCAACCACAAAAAATATAATGAAAAAAATCATTAAGGGAATTAAAATGTTACACTAGGGAAAATATTCACTTAATGCAAAAGAAGACTGTAAAAGAGGACTAGGGGAACAAAAAAACATGAGACCTACAGAGAACAAAAAGTAAAATGGCAGACATAAATCCAACTATATTAATAATAATATTAAAGGTGAATAGATTAAAAAATTCAATCAAAATGGAGAGATTGTCAGGCTGGATAAAAAAACAAGTTCCAGCTCTAAGCTCTCTACGGGAGATACACTTTAGATTCAAAGATACCAATAGATTGAAAGTTAAAGGATGGGAAAGATATGTCATGCAAACAGCAACCAAAACAAAGCTAGAGTGGCTATACTAATAACAGACAAAATAGACTTTAAAACACGAAGTGTTACTAGAGAGAAAGAAGGACATTTTCTAATGATAAAGTGTTAATCCATCAGGAAGATATAGCAACTGTAAATTTATATGCGTCTAGAAACAGAGCCCCAAAATACATGAAGCAAAAGCTGATGGAATTTAAGGGAGTAATAGAAAATTCAATAATACTTGTTGGATATTTCAATACCTTACTTTCCATAATGGGTAGAACAACTAGGCAAATGATCAGCAAGGAAATAGGAGGCTAGCACAACACTTATTATAAACTCCTAGACCTAACAGACACTTATGGAACACTCCACTCAACAGGAGCAGAATGTACATTCTCCTCAAGTGGACAGGAATGTTCTCCAAGACAGACCTTATGCTAAGCCATAAACCAAGCCTCAGTGAATTTAAAAGGGTTGAAATCACATAACGTATGTTTTCTGATCACAGTGGATTAAAATTAAAAATTATAGACAGAAAGAAAATTCACAAATATATGGAAATTAAACAGCCCTCCTAAATAACAGTGGGTCAAAGAAGAAATCACAAGGGAAATGAGAATATACTTTGAGATAAATGAGAATGAAGACATAATATACCAAAACTTAACGCAATGCAGTGATAGCACTGCTTAGAGGGGAATGTATAGCTGTAAACAACTACAGTAAAAAAGAAGAAAGATCTCAAATCAGTAAATGACCCTTCCTCTTTAAGACATTGGAAAAAGAAGAGCAAACTCAAATCAAGCAGAAAGGAGGAGATAATAAAGATTAGAGCAGAAATTAATAAGACAGAGAATAGAAAAACAATAGAGAAAATCAATGAAAGCAAAAGTTGGTTCTTTGAAAAGATTGACAAAATTGACAAACCTTTAGCTAGATTGACCAAGAAAAAAAGTGAGAAGACTAAAGTTACTAAAATTAGGAATGAAAGAGGGGATATTACTGTCGACCTTACAGAAATAAAAAGGGTTATAAGTGAATAGTGTGAACAGTTGTATTCCAAAATATTGGATAACTTAGATGAGATAGATGAATTCTAGAAAGACACAAACTTCTGAAACTGATTCAAGAAGAAATCAAAAACCTGTGAACAAGTAAAAGCTTTTGTGCTTCAAAGGGCACCATTAAGAAATTGAAAAGATAACTCATAAAGTGGGAGGAAATTTTTTTTCAAATCATATTTCTGATAAGGAGCTCACACATAGAATAAAGAACTACAACTCAATAATAAAAAGACAAACATACTGTGCTGAGCACCCTAGACAGTGATATGCAGGAGTTACTATGGCAATACAGAGGAAGGACACCTAACTGAGACTGAGGAAAGGAGGTGTGTTGAGCGGTAATACTGAGAGAAGGAGAAGGAAGATTTCCTAGGGGAGATGATGCCTAGGGTAAGTCTTTGAGAAAAAGTAGGGGCCAGCCTGTGGAGGAGACAGGAAAAGCTTTCCAGGCAAAGGAACAGCATGTGCTATGGTGTGGAATGAATGGGATGAAGTGTGTTGCTTCTGGCTGACTGCACGGTATGACCTGTCCTGAGCACAAGAGATGTTTTGGGACAGGCCAAGTACAGCTGTTTCTCTACAACATCATTATGGATTTCAGTGACCAGGTTTTAAGTCCATCCTGCCTAGAAGACAGCTAGCACTTATTCTCCTGTGCACAGGAGAGCCTAAATTACATAAGTGGCCTGCCTGATGGAATGATAAAAGCTCACTCCCCAAAAGGCATGATGGTTTTGTAATACACCTTTAGGTCTTCCCTGTTTGGATGATTATCTTTCCTTTGTGGAAATCAGAGATTGAAAGAATTCTTGTTTTTATGAACTTGTTAGAAAAGTATATTATCACACCTCAGCACTACAGGGAATGGAACCAAGGAGAATGTTTGCCCCAAAGCCAAGAGGAGCTGAGGCTTGGGGCTGAGAACGCTAGAGGGAGAGACAGCCAGGGGATATGCAGTTTTCTGTTAGTCTTGTCTTGTAAATAACCAAGATCATATTTGAAAATAACTTAGGAAAACAAATGACTTGTGTAGGAGATTGTGTGTGTGTGTGTGTGTGTGCATGTGCGTGTGTGTATTGGGGAGTGTAGGGGGCATGTTTATCTGGATCTTTACAAGTTGGAAATATGAGCATAGGCATTTTGTAGGAGGGTAATTCTGAGTAGTGGCATAATGCCAGGCATAGGCTTTTGAATCAAATCCTATAGGAGAACTGATAGCTTTAATACACATTCTCTCTGGCAGCAGCATGTTTTTTATCAAAACTGCTAAAAAAAAAAGAGGCCATTTTATTTTGTAATTCTGATTTATTTACCGTCTGTGAGGAGTAGAGCTAGCCTTCCAATATCTGAATAGAACGTGTGTTTATTGCTTCCCAGCTCTGTGTGGTGTCCCTGGCATTATTTAGAACTCTCATCAGTTTACATTGTGAAGATGTGATGCTACAACTGGTTCTAAGGTGAGTTGCCATCTTTTGTTCCCTTTAAAGAAAAACTCACTCTATATTATTGCTATTATATTTTTGTTTGGTAGTATAAGCTAAGTTGGGTCCATGCTTCTAAGGAAGAAAATTATCAGGAAAATAAATTTTAATTTCTGCATTATTTCCCAAGGCTAATTTTAGTTTTACTATTAAAAGTTTTTAGGGGGCCAAATGTGTTGTATTATAGATATGCTCCTGGAAACAATAGATAGAATCTTTGGAAATTTTCAGAAGTATTTTGAAAGCTCTTCTGATATGTGGCTGAATGTTTCTGTTCCGAAGTGCATTTTTAGGGGACGTGTATTACTGAAAACAACTTTTCCAAATGTGAAATGCTGTTGATACATAATTTCTGTGACTCTTGCTTTAGTAATGGTACATATACAGTGTGCACTATCTGACCTGCAAGTATGTTTCAATTAAATTTAGTAAATATTTAATGAGTTCTTTCTGTATACAGTTCAGAAGGGAGTAAGGCATGCAGTAGATGAATTGAAAAGGACTTATATACAAGGTAGAAAAGGTATGTCCTTCAGAGGTATAGGTGGGAAAGGTTTCATGAAGTGGCTGTTGGAAGACAGGTGTCGAGAGTCAAAGTGGACTGCTATTAAGACGACATTAATTTGGTCATTTAGCAAGGGGACTCAGGAACACCGAGTCCTGCCTTGGCCCAGCTATGCCCCTTATTCTGGGGTCCTTGAGGGCGGCATCTTTTGTAAAGGAAGAGAGGGAGAGTTGGTTAGAGTTTCTCCTCCTACACTGCTGGCTGGTGGTGTGGGTGCAAAAAGGAGAAAGACCACCAGGGTTGTTCTGCACACTCTCCACCTCCTCCTTCCTTACTGGACTTTCTGCTCCTTCCTTTGACCACTCCTTGGGGATAAGGGTGGAAGAAGCTGAGAGCAGGGGGAAAGGGAGGAGACTTGGGCTGCCTCTGGTCCTCGTTGAGGTTTTGACATGATGAGAGTAGAATTACCGAGGAGATGGTGTTCCAGGTGGATATGACAGCATTTCCAAAGCGGCAGCTGTGGAGAAGTCCGGTGATAGCAAAGTGTGATCATGAGAACAGCAGCATGGCCCAGGAACTAGTCAGAAAAGCAAATTCTTGACCTTCTCCTAGACATATAGAATCAGAAACTTTGGGGGTGGGTGGACGCCAGCAAGCTGTGTTTTAACAAACTTTTCAGGGGGTTCTGATGCATGGCTAAGTTTGAGAACCATTGCTTTAAAGAATGGTGCAGTGTAGATGTAGCATCCTGCACAAGAGAGCGATAAAAAAACAAGGCTGGGGAAGCTGGTGGTGGCAGGATGGTGGAGGCCTCACAGAGTTATTGTTTTATGGGAGAGTATCACCTGTTCATTTTTTTAGTTTAAAAAGAGTTTTTGGACTTTTGAGGGGTTTAGATCAGGTCATCAGTAACTAATCTTAAGGCATTAGTAAAGAACAAATCCGATCATAAAGAAATACCCTGGGTATCTGGGTAGAACATTAGTTATCTGTCCTAAAAGGATTACTTTAGCTCCCCATCAAGTCTCTAGTGATATGACAGAATGCATTAGCAAGGCCTGAATGAAATCCGTCAGAGCAACTTGTTAAAGCCTTTTTTATTGCCAAAAACCAGACTTGGCCTCCAACAAGGGTAAAACCTAATTATATTTAAATGTGAAATTCTTGAATACTGCTTCTTTGATGACATGAAAAGCAGCTGTCTTTTTCAGTGTACCTGGAAGCCTGGCTTTGCTCAGAGGAGCAGAGCTTCCCAACTCTGAGTCACCAGGTCAGATTTAGCCCAGGTGGTGGAAGCTGGCCGTTCAGTGACCTTTACAAGGTGAACTCTCATCACCTTTTGTCTACTCATAAAGCAGTGCTTGTTGGGTTAAAAACTGTCCTCAGAGATTGTGTTAGTTAAAGCTCCTTTTGAGACCCAGACCTGTACCTTATGCAGGTGAAGAAATTAGCTCATGGTTAAAATATTTACATGTCCAAGTCAGGGCTAGTCATTTCCAGGGTGAGTAAGGACTAGTAATTTCCCAGGAAAGTGCCTGAAGGGCAAGTTATCGCAGGTTCTGACTAGAATCATGGAAAAAATACCAGACATAACCACCTGGTCCTAGACCCTCTGAGGCCAAGTTTCTTCTTTGTTTCTTTAATGAGGATGATGATGATAATAATAATGATAGTTCTTCTTTATTGAATACTTTCTCGATTTTTAATTCTACTGCACTGCCTAGGGGAATCTATGAGAAGAGCGAATGAGAGGACTTACACAGAAGTTGGGCACGTGGTAGACACGCAGGAGACTTTGGCCTCCTGGTCTCTGTCCTTTGAACTACTGATTTTTTCCCTCCACATTTTAAAATTATTTTAAATTATGGTAAAATACACATAGTATAAAATTTACTATCTTAACCATTTTTAAGTGTACAGTTCAATGGTATTCAGGACATTCACATTGTTGTGCAACCATCACCACCATTCATCTCCAGAACTATTTTCACCTTGCAAAACTAACACTCTGTACCCATTAAACAATAACTCCCTGTTCCTCCCTCCCAGCCCCTGGCAGCACCCTTCTACTTTCTGTCTCTATGAATTTGACTACTCTAGGTATCTCATATAAGTGGAATCATACAGTGTTTTGCCTTTTTGTACCTGACTTATTTCATTTAGCATAGTGTCTTCAGGGTTCATCCATGTTGTAGCATGTTTCAGAATTTTCTTCCTTTTTAATGCTGAATAATATTCTGTTGTTTAATACTACATTTTGTTTATCCATTCATCTGTTGATGGACATTTTGGGCTGCTTCCACTTTTTGGCTATTGTGAGTAATGCTGCTATGAACATGGATGTACAAATATCTGTTCAAGACCCTGCTTTCAGTTCTTTGGGTATACGCCCAGAAGTGGAATTGCTGGATCATATGGTAATTCTGTCTTAAATTTTCTATTGTTTTCCATAACAGCTGCACCATTTTACATGCCCACCAATGGTACATAAGGTTTCCAATTTCTCCACATCCTCGCCAATATTTTCTGTTAAAAAAATGGATATTTTAATAATCAAAAATGACAGATTTGAGGAAGAACCAACCAGAGCTTTTAGAAATAAAAACTGTAATTATTAAAATGAAAAACAGTGTTTGAGGTAAATAGCATTTCAGATACAGATTAAGGGAGAATTAATGAACTAGAAGATAGAGTGAAGAAGTTACTAAGTCTGTAACAGAAAGAGATAAGGAGCAAAAAATATGAAAACAAGGCTGTAAACAGTGGAGGCTAGAATGATAAGGTGTAACATATTCAGTTAGAGCTTGAGAGGGAGAGTAAACTGCTGATTTGACTTGACCTATTCTGATTTTGGAATTTGCTACCTCATAAGGTTTCGGGAGGATCAACTGTGGTAATATCTTTGAAAATGTTTTGAAATGCTGTAAAGTATTACACAAATTTAAAGGAGGGGAATTTTCTAGAAAATACATTTTCAACGAATAAAAACAATGTCAAAACTTTTCTGATTTAGAGTCTGTACCAAAAGCAAGGACAATGAAAAATCCTGATTCAGAAGAGTCAGTCATTTAAACTTTATTTTAAGGAACATAAAAAAATTGATGTATAGTCCATCCTTTTTGTTGTTGCCACTGTAGTCATTCGAATGTACATGATAAACTTGTAAATCTGAGAGGCAATAGAGCAGTGAAGGTTATGTGAATCCTTTTAATGAAGTTACTTGTTATGTGATAAATAATAACTGTATGTCAATTTTTGTTGCAATCCAAATACTCTTAAATATTGACATTTCAAAATGATAATCCATTTGTAATTGATATGTTTCTTTCATTCAGCAAAATATCAGAAAAGTAACTTGAAATAGGGTACCCAAAAAGAGAGGCTATTTTAGTGAGCAGAAAGCCAAGGAGAAATTGTCCACCTCCATGGATGTGACAGATGATAGGCCAAAGGCAGGCAGGAAATGCTGACAAGCAGTGAAGTGACAGATCACCCCCATGTTCCTGGCACTTCCCAGTTTAGGCAAAATTTAACTGCTGAATTAAATTGCTGAATGCCATCGCTGAATATTCTGGTTAGGGTGTTTTCTTCAGAAGAGCTGTTCCATTGTCAGGTTTATGAACTGCATTGCCTGTTGTGTTCAGATAGAGGCTATTTTGCTCGAAGAGAAGCCGTGTGTACACCTCAGGAACATTTCCATCTTGCATAGGAGTTACGTGTTTGGAGGAGAGCAAAAAAATGCCAGATGAATAGGAAAATAGGATAAGATGAATAGGAGAAATATGGCCAGGATGTCTTTGAAAAACAAACGATCTTTTTGAAATTCACTAATGTTGCCTTGTAGATTTTGCCTGTTGGTGCATTACTGAGGTTGTCATCATCTCATAAGAAGCACCTTGCTTACTTTGTTGGACTTCACTGCTTTGTTCTTTGATTTTATCATCACTGTAGTAATAGGCAATATGTGTGCTTGGATGATGATTTATTTTAATGAGTGATATCCAGGAAAATAGAAAATAGACCCAGGGTTACAGAAGGTTGGGAAATAATGAAAAAAGGGAGGACAGTGCGGACAACAACGTTTTTTTCCCTGCTATATTGTGGAATGGCCTCAAGTAATCTGGACCTCTAAAATCAGATATTTAATAGTCTCTGATTGTTTTTTACTGCTTCCTAAATTTAAATTAAATCCCCAAATAAAATAAGTATAGTATAAATGAAAAGACAGTTTGATGACAAATACCTATACTAAATTCCTAAATGATTTTTCTGCTATTGACAGTGACTTCATTTTGATATGTGATGTTTGGGGAGCTCCTGATATTCATTCTGTTCCTAATCTTTCCCTGTAAATGATGGAAAGACAGAGGGTCAATGTACAGTTTTCCCACTCTTCCCTCTGGGATAATCCTTCATTATAAAGGCACAGTAGAAGTACTGCTTTGGATATAAGGGGGGTTATTCATTTGAACTGACCCCCCATTTTCAATTTTATTGATCCTCTCCTTCAACCTATAGGGATCTCCCTTTATTTGATTTACTCAGAAGAAAATTCTTAGTTTCTACTGACGGCATGTATTTGTAAAGTTGCAAATTCCCAATAACACTTTATTCTAATATAATTTCAAGCTACCCACTGGTGATATTTGATAAATATCTTTATTAGGTTTGATCCAGTGTTCCATTTTTTTAATACTTCAAACAAAGAGTAGACATCTGTGTATGTCAACTTAACTCATGAAATATGTTTGGTTTGAGCTGTAACTAGTCATTGAGTTCCTGCAGTATATAAAAACATTGAAGCAGTTTATTTCTTAAATAATTAATGATCAAAATAAGGCTACAGTAAATCCTGTGAATTTGCCTAGACCTCACCAGCCTTTGAGAACAGAAGAGTTCAAATCAACAACCATAGGCTAGGTTTCCCTGCCTCTCACCTCTACCCCTCAATCTAAGACCTTGGCCCTCTGCAAAGCATCAGTCGTCACTTCTTGGGGGACCCCAAGGGAGAGGTCTTACATCTGTTCATGACCAAGTCTGTCCTCCACCACAGTTGCCACAGAAGCATCTGCCGTGGTCTCCTCACCTGCTGTGGCCCCTTTGGTTGGTGCTGCCTCACCTCCGTCCCTGCTGGACGCCCCCCTCACCCCGAGAGTACATGGGTGCTGAGGTGCTGGAGCAGCACTGCCTTCCCTTGTGCCCATGGGGCCAGAGCTGTGATGTGTTCACACAGGTGGGAGAAGGCCTCTCTCCCTGAATCATTCTTGGTCACCAAAGCATCTCTGCTCGCAGAGATCCTTGTGAAAAGAGCTCCTTCATTTCCTGCCTACAGCATCCATTTCTTCTCCAGTAGGGCTCAGATACAAGTCCCCAAAGCTAGGCCAAGAATTAGAACAGACCTGCCCTCTTTCCCATACTGTCTTCTTCTATCTTTCCTTTTTGTTCTTGTAACCTTTGACTTTTATGCAACTGAACTTATGAAAATAGATGTCTCCACATCAGACACGTGGGGTGTGTCTGGATCTTAGTGATAGCAGTTTAGGCTTCAGGTGTGTGTGTGTGCCCATGGGCATAGGGGAGAGGAGAACAGGACCCCCTCACCTAGCTACCTAGGTAGTCAGATACTTGAGGAATGGTTTGATTTTTTTTTGAGAAAGGAAGGTTAAATGGCAAGTTTGTCATTTCATACCTTGAAGTAATTAAGACCTGTGGTGTAAAGTACCATGAAGAGAATTAAATCTTTTTTCCTCCTTGACTCAGGCTCTTGCAGTAGGTCAGTCATCAATATAAACATAGATTTTCCTCATTTGGATCAACAGATGTGGGAGACAGCTTAATATTCGCAGGCCTCAAAACCCTGAAAGTTGTGTGCTTTTTATCTTTTTCACTGAATTCTAATTATAGCGTGTTTTCCTCTGTGCTGCCTCTTTCTTGAAAGCTAAATACAGAAACAAAAACATTCTGGTTTATTGAAGATTGTGGTTGTTCACAGAAGGGCTCAGGCTCTTCTGGAACTGGCTCCTGAACACACATGTGATGCCTGGCTCTGGCTATGAGACCTCCATCCCATTTTCTCCATCTTTGTTTAAGTAAACAGTATAGCCTTTTTCTCAGTTAAGAAGGTAAGCCATTTAAACACACTTTATTCTACCCGTGAGGCCCACTGATGTGCTCCAAGTGTGTCAGAAATGATTGCCCAGATTTTCTTGTCTCCCGGTTCATCATGATACTAAGACGCTTTTGATCACTGCTTTGTGTGAAACGGGGCCTAGTGCTCCTCAGTGGGTCCTCAGCCACCATATTTTCTGATGGTCACCCGTGAGAATATGAGAAGAGGTTTGCACTGTGGAGTGGTTCTTTGCAGGTTTGCACTGTGGAGTGGTTCTTTGCCTTTTTGTGCAACCACTATCCTTCAGTGCCCACTATGAGTCAGAGTTTCTGGGATTGTAAGACAAAACTGTTGAAGGAGGTCCTTGCTCTGGTAGCACATTATGTTGAGGAGGCAGATGCCGAAGTAATTGTGATGCTAGGTAGTAGTGCTTTAGTAGGGGGCCGTAAGCATAGTAGGGGGAGAGTAGCTCTATCTTGGAGAAGGAAGCCCAGAAGCCTTCCTAGAGAAGGTGACACTGAGGCTGGACTTTGTAGGATAAGGCACTTGCCAGGCAAGAGAAGGGAAAAGCACATTCCAGGTGAAGGTTACAGTGGGTGCAAAGGCACAGAGGCAAAGAAGTATAGCAGGTCCGTTAAGAGATGAAGAAGTTTGTGGAGATTTATTTGGGAAAGCCCTTAAATGCTCTGCAATGGGGTTGTTCTATTGGAAGAAAGAAGCCCTTGACAAGTTTTAAGCAAAGGAGTGAACCCTGGGGGCTGGTGGGATTGAAAGATTGAAAGTGGGGAGAGGATGAGTCCACCCCTGGCCATGACTAGTCCTGATTATGAGTGAGGAAGTGGCTGACTGGGAAGGGACCTTGCAGAGATTGAATGCTGGGCCTTTTTGTCGTTGCAGGTATCTGATCCCTTGCAATCACATGATGCTGAGTCAGAGGTGGGCTGTGAAGGAGAGAGACTGTTACTCTGTCTCTGCCGCCAAGCTGCTCGCCCTGACCCCTGTCTGCTGCTCCAGCGGGATCACCTTGACACTTGGGAACCAAGAGAGGGATTATATTCCCTGGTCCAAGTGTATGCATGATAGTTCAGGTGGGAACTCACTAGTGATGATCTTTAAACAAAAGGATGCCAAATTCCATCTCTCCTTGGGATATATGTCTCTTTGGGTAGACAAGGAATAGTGTAGTGAGTCCCATTTCTTTTATGAATCATTAGTTGGGAGTCCTTTTCTGCTTCGTAAGAGTTATGGACACTTTATAATCAGTGTTCATTGAAGTGCCCAGCCATCACCTAGTCAGTATTCCCAGACCTTTATTTTAACTAGGCTTTCTAGCGGCGTTCTCAGAGTCCAAATATGAAAATGTGTACCAGCATGTCTTTTTAAACAAAATGGGGGTGGGAGTGTGGAGATAGCTATAGCTATGATAGAATTAGCCCTTATTTTAATTTCCAAAATGACCCATTTATGGTAGCTTGCCTGCCAATGATATACCATTATAAAACGTGAAATTTGTCATATGGTGACAGTATCTGATTCATTTGATTGAATGAAGGAGTTTTCATAAACATTCTGTTTTTACAGGAGTTACAGTTCTCATGTGCTATTTGCCAGCTGCAGTTGATCTTGTATACGTAAAATTTAAATGGCCTTTTGTGTCAACCTTGGCCTCTGGCAGGCAGCTAAAGCAAAGGGGGCATTTGTGTATCTGTGGTGGTCAGAAGGCTGTTTTAGTTCGGGAAGTTTCTGCCTGTCCTGTGACCACTAGGAAATGGTCCAGTCCTGGTATTGACTCAGGTGTTTGCAATCTGCTTTCTGATACCCGCCCCCGGCAATGTCATTCTGTCTACCCAGCTACAGTGGAGCTGGGTTATATAATTACAGAGAAATATATTTTCTATAAGAGTCAGGCTACTTGACTAAGAAAATGTCAACATATTTGGGATAAATGTAATTTTTAGAAATTAAGGTTGTCTTACTGATTCTTGGTCTTTAAATAAAGATACAATGTATCATGGAAATTCGTAATTTATGTGGTGATATAACAAGTTGTATTTTAAACATATTTTCCTGTTAGGTAAACTAGTATGGATATCGTATATTTTCCTACCCAATAGGTATTTTTTAAGACATATTTGAAAATTGATGTCTTTTTTATTTACTGAAAAAGTTGTTTCAAGTATGATTGAAACCAAGGTGACTGACCTTGCCACAGAATTCAAAATTCAAGTTAAACATATTATTGTTAGTGCCTGCAACTTGCTATGTCCTTTTCCGTGTTATCACATTTAATATTTTGAAAAAAGTAGTATTCCCATTTTACAGATGAAGAAATTAACTCAGAGAGAAGAATTGACTTGCTCAAGGTTATACAGCTGGTAGGTCCCCTGATTCCAAATTCCATGTTCTTTCTGCTGTCCTGCTTTTGGGGTTGCATTACAGCAGATAAGTGCCCTAATGGATGGCTACATAGGTAGATAGGTGGGGTAGATAGATAATGTAATTATTGTGCAGTGGTTAGAGCTAGGAGTCTGAATCTCAGCTCTGCTACTTTCTTGGGCAAATCACTTAACCTTTCTAAACTTCTCTCCTCATCTGTGAAATAGTGCCTACCTCAAAGGGTTGTTCCAAGGATAAGTGACTTAGGACATGTAAAGCTCTTAGAAGACAATCTGGCATGTTGTAAGTGCTAAAGAGATATGGCTGGTAGTTGTTTTTGATATCTTTTTATTTAAAGTGGATAAGAGATAAACATTAACCTTTTAACAATAGAGCTGTAAAAAATGAATTGTCTCTCCTAATAACCTGAAAATGTGTATTGTTTTTTTTTTTTTGCGAGGAAGATCAGCCCTGAGCTAACATCTGTGCTAATCCTCCTCTTTTTTTTTTTGCTGAGGAAGACCGGCTCTGAGCTAACATCCATTGCCAATCCTCCTTCTTTTTCTCCCCAAAGCCCCAGTAGATAGTTGTATGTCATAGTTGCACATCCTTCTAGTTGCTGTATGTGAGACGCGGCCTCAGCATGGCCGGGGAAGAGGTGCGTTGGTGTGCGCCCGGGATCCGAACCCGGGCCGCCAGTAGCGGAGCGCGCGCGCTTAACCGCTAAGCCACGGGGCCGGCCCAAAATGTGTATTCTTAAAGGTTCAATTCTGGCCCAGTCTGGTAGAGATTTAGATAATGAAGAGACAGGAAGCTTGCAGAAGTGTGGCATTGAACCTGATAAGAACCAGGTTGACGGGAGACAGCCTTGTGCTTGAGTTGTGGCTCTGCCACTGACCAGCTGGGTGATCTTTAGTCTCTGAGCCTCAATTTCTTCGTCTGTAAATTGAGAAAATAATATCTGCCGTGTAGGGTTGTTGTGAGGATTAAATTAGATAACATTGATAAAGCACCTGCCACATAGTAGATACGGTTTAAGAAATGGTAGAGTATTTCTCCTTGTCTGAGTCCTTTTGTTTTCCTGAAGGAAAATGTAAACGTAAATGCAGACGTTTTCACGGCTCTTTCAGTTATACATTTGAGAACTTCTCACATCAAAGGCAGAGTATCATATGATAACACAGGAAGCAGTCTTAGGTTAAGAGGACTATTTTGGTGGTGAACATAACTTTATCATAAGAGACCGTTTGGTACATGTCAACATCCCAGTAGTTCCCAGGAAGACAGAATGAATTAACAGGCTTTTCTAAAAACGGAGGATTTTCTAGAGAAAATCTGCTTTCCAAATTCATGGATTGTATACAGACCTTCCACTTTAGAGTCAATGTAAAAATCTTTTTAATTATTACCCACTCTGTGGTAGGTACTATATTTGATATATTGCCTAATTTAATCCTCTCAACAACCTTAGGGGTTGCCATTATAGGCTCTTATTTCTCTAATGACTGATAGCAAATAACAGTTTTATGTTGACTATAGCCAGTATCTGACTTGCCATATTGGTTCTATATATTCTATGAGGGTAGAGTTTCTATTCTTATCTTTCCTTCTTAAAAACTAACCATTTTTTATTATTCAGAAGTCATTTAATCAGAAATTATTAGAACCAGTTAGCTGGTGAGATAAAGTCTTAGCAGCCCAAGTGAGTCACATCCCGTCCACTACATTGGTCCCTACACCTCCTTTACGTGTAAGAAAGAGGCTTGTTCTGACTTGTCTTTGCCTCCTGTGGCAGGGCCCATGGAGCAGCCGCTCCCGGAGGCGTTCTCTCCGTCGGCCTGCATTGTGGAGTATGGCAAAGCCCTGGATATCAGCTACCTGCAGTACCTCTGGGAGGCCCACACCAACATCCTCCGCTGCATGAGGGACTGTCGCGTTTGGTCTGCCCTGTATGACGGAGAATCCCCTGATCCCGAGACGTTGCTCCAGAGTCTAGAGGAGAGCACTACCAACTCCGCCCACCCTGTGTTCAGGCTCCCGCAGCAACTCACCGGGAAGACAGGGCCTCAGCTGGCTCCAAGAAAAGAGAAGAACCAGACAGAGCTGGAGTGGGATGACAGTTATGACACTGGAATCTCCTCAGGGGCAGATGTGGCCTCCCCTGGGCCTCATGATGATCCAGAGAATTCAGGCCCTCCGGCACCAATTGATCCCCCCAAACATATCCAGGAGATGAAGAAGAACGCCATCCTGCTCTTCAAAGGGTCCTACATCGAAGAATCCGACTTCCAGGACGACGTGATGGTGTACAGGTTGTGTGCTGAGAAGGACTCTGAGGACGCTAGGAATTCGCAGGAGGAAACTGCAAAGCCACCAAGTCAAGCCGAGTCCGAGGTTCAGAGTCCCCCCATGAACAATGGCCCCCTGCCCAGCCCTCAGCCAGAAACAGATTCAGAAGAGGAACCTAATAGGGACAATTCAGACCTGTTTCAAAATGTGTCCAAGGAACCAAAACAAGAGAATGAGCCTGAAGTAGCCCCAGAACCAAACTCAGAGTTGGCACCCCCTGTCTCTGAGGCAGAGCACAATTCAAACCTGACGGTTACTAACCCAGAGGGGGAAGATATCATTGCCAGGTATGACCAAATCATTCAAGAACTGGATTCTGGCACCAAGGGCTTGATAGAACAGGATTTTTCCTCACCTGATCCTTTGCTTCTCACAAAAGAGAAAGAGGAGAAGGAAGAGGAGAACAAAGAAAAAAAGAAGGAGGAGGAGGTGGAGGGGAAAAAGGAACTAGAAGTGGAGGAAGACGACTTTGACTCTTTGATAGCGGAAACTCCTGCCCTAGAGCCCGTGCCATCCCCATTTGGGGTGAGAGAGGAGACTGCCGTTGCCAGTCACCATCCCGTGAGGACTCAGAGCACCCCGTTCACAGGTGATGATCTTAAATCGCTTTGTGATTTTTGCTTTTGAAAGTACTTGTACATATTGCAACAGGAAAGTAAGGTAGGTGGAGGTAAGGAGCATTATTAATTTGCATTATTAATTTACCTAACAGAGAGGGGGAAGTATTTTTGTAAAGAGCAAAGGGAGGTGGTTTCATTTTTATTTTAATTTGTCTTTCTTGCAATGATTTTATTTTTTTTCCAGCAAATTAGAGGTTAAATTTTACTGTTTAATCACTTCCCTTGATATGCCTGTGATAAAGTAATAGCACTGATTCAACTACGAAGAAATCCAGTTTCATTATTTAATAGCCTCATTTCCTTTAGTCTAATTTATTTTTATCCTTAGCATTTATTTTTATGTGTATTTAAAAACAATATGGTGTCCCCACTGGAATGCATGTTCCATGAGGGCACGAGTGTTGGCTTGTGCCCTGCTCCATCCCCAGCACCTGTGCAATGGACCGAGCACATGGCAGGTGCTCAGAATACTTGCTGAGTCAGGGTAGCTGTGTGCACATCAGAGGCCATTGGGGTTGGTTGTGCCCTTGCCTGGGCGCTCATTTCAGATAATCACAAAGTCTTCATCCAAAATAAGTAGAGTAGGGCCGGCTCTGTGGCTTAGCGGTTAAGTGCGCACGCTCTGATGCTGGCGGCCCGGGTTCGGATCCCGGGCACGCCCCAAGGCACCACTTCTCCGACCAACCCGAGGCCGAGTCCCACATACAGCAACTAGAAGGATGTGAACCTATGACATACAACTATCTACTGGGGCTTTGGGGGGAAAAAAATGAATAAATAAAATCTTTAAAAAAAAAAAACAAAATAAGTAGAGTAGACCCGCATAAACCCATGACTCTACTAAAGAATGGGCGTGTTCTAGTGATATGCTGCCAACAACAGGTAGAAATCGTGTAAGAGGCAAAGGGATAGGATAGGGCATCAGATAAGTGGATTGGGGGTGAGGAATTATGATTGGAAACATCATTAAATATTAGCCAGTAAAATCTGAATCCGCAGATCGTGGTGCAGAGCAAACTGGCACAGACGGTTCATCAAGCTCCGGGGCAGCTGGGGTGGGATCCCTGAATGGTGTTCAGGTTGCAAGGAGACGTCCCTGAAGGAGCTAGCAACACAGAGGGACACAGTGGCCTTGGAGCCAGGCCCTGGGGGAGTCCTGGCTCTGGCACTTCCAGCCGTGTGGCCTTGGCGTCCCTGACCCTCTGCCCCTGTGAGGACTGAATGCCGGGGCGGGGGGCTGTCATTATTGTTATTAATCACATTAAGCCCACCTGGCTGCCCTTCCCTGGCAAGCAGGGAGCAGCTTGGCGAGGAAAGACCGTGTTCCCACCTCCTTGGGTCACCCAAAGTAGATGAAATCACATTACCTTCTGGTCCAGCCACTTGGGCTTAATGGGTCTTCAAGGAGCTTTCCACCCTCCTCCAATATTTATTCATCTATTTGCTGATGTCTGAAAATTTATTTAAAGAGGGAGAAAGCTTTTAATTACAAAATTAAAAGGCTTGAGGTTCTAGTTGAGATAACATTTCAGTGTGAATGGGTTTTAATTAAAATTTAATGAGTCAGTCAATCATAAGTAAAAAGGATTAGATAATCTTGCTTTTCCCAGTTGATAAGGGGAGAAGGAGGGGGAGGGGAGGGAACAGGAGGGCCCTGGCTGGCTGAAGGAGGGGCAGAGAGCCCAGTCAGAGGGAAAGGGGCGGAAGGAACCTAGTACACATCCCGGTTTTGCTGAGGTCTGTCCCATTTACCCTCATCCAGCAGGAAATCCCAGTTTCGTCCTTCAGTGTTCTCCAGGACTTCAGGGCTGCCATGGCTGATGAATGTCTGTAGAATGCCAGCTTTCTTAGAAAGGAGCTTCACCTCTGGGAAATATGTAAATCGAGGAAACAAAGTATAGCTTAGGGCAAAAATAAAAAAAAAAAGGTAATACAACACCTTATTAAATAACAATATTTTGCATATGATATACCTGAGAACCAACAAACCATGAGTTTTTTGATACATATAGGTAAATTTTAACTAAAACCTTGCCTTTTTCCACCTTTGAAACTTGTACACAGCTTCAGGAAACATCTTTTCTCTTTCCATGTATGTGAACTTTGTCATTTCCAAGCTTCTGAGTGTGTTCTGCAGCAGTAGGCTTAACTTCCGTCTCTCCAAGGAATCCTGATTTCCACTGAAATGAATTTGCTTCTCAGCAAAATCAAAGCATTCGATTTATCTAATTAATTTCATTTGTGCATTCAGCAATCTTTTATTGATGCCCTAATATTTGGCAGGTTCCACCCTAGGTCCTAAGGACCCAAAAATGAAGGAATTTGCAGACTTCCAGAGGAGACATCAACAGAGAACTGTTGTACTCTCTTAGTGAAAAACGTGTTATTGGTCATTGTATGCCAAGCCCTGTGGGAGCCCAGTGGAGGGCGTGGGAAAGGCTTTCTAGAGGAGGGACAGAAACAGTGTGCAGAAGCTACCAGGTGAAAGTGGGTGGGAATGATAGTCCAGGCAGAGGAAACAACAGGAGGAAGACAGAAGAGTGTGACAGTGCGTGGGGTATGACCGAGCGTGGGTGGCGTGAGGCAGAGAGGTGAGAGAGGATGCTGGAAAGCTTGGTTGATGCCAGCTTATGGGGGCCCTTTGGGCCATGCTGAGGAATGGGAACCTTGTGCTCCTGGCACTGAAGAAGCCCTAGAAGTGTTGTTAAAGTTGGGGAGTGATGTGACTGGATGGTGTGTGAAAAAGCCAGCGTCAGAGTGGTATGGAGACAGCACTGGAGTGGGGAGGGATTGGTTCCAGCAAGATCTCGTAAGAGACTCTTGTTGTATCAGAATTCAGAATGCACTGATGCTTTGATCCAGTAATTCTGTTTCCAGGAACATTTTCACAGCTATATTGACACTTATGTGCCCAGATGTATATACAAAGATGTTCATTGCAGCATTGATTGTAATAGAAAAAGATTGGAAACAACCCAAACGTCCACCAGTAGGAGACTGTTTTACTAACACAACACGCGTGGCAATCCAGTATCTTGTGGCCCTGAGATGAGCGAGACAGCTCTGGATTTGCTGAAATGGGGTGGTCTCCAGGATATATTGTTAAGTGAAAAAGCCAGGTGCAGAACAGTGTGTAGAGAATGTTGTCATTTGTTTAAAAAAACATACCAAGAGATGGACAGATACACACACCTGGGAAGTAAGATAGTGTGTTGGTTAAGAGTACAGGCACTGGAAATAGATGATCTGAATTAAAATTGTGACTCTTAGGCCAGCCGCATGGCCTGGTGGTTAAGTTAGCACGCTCCACTTAGGCAGCTCAAGTTTGGTTCCCGGTGGTGGACCTACACCACTTGTTGGTGGTCATTCTGTGGCAGCGACCCACATACAAAATAGAGGAAGATTGGCACAGATGTTAGCTCAGGCCAAATCTTCCTCAGCAAAATAAAAAAAGAAAAAATTGTGACTGTTTCCTTTACCAGCTGTGTGCACTTAAGCATTCTGCCTCATCTTTAAATGGAGATAAATAATAAACATACTTCACAGGGTTGTTGTGACTATTTCACTAAGTTGATACATGAAAAGTGTTTAGAACACTGCCTGGCACATAAGAAGTAATTAATAAATGTTTTTAATAATTCAATTGTTGTTATTTTTTTACATACATAAAATGTTTCTGGGAGAATACACTTGAATCTGTTAACAGGGATTGCCTCTGGGGGAAGGCCTGTTCTTCATTTTATACTTCTACACCATTTGAAGAAAAAGACTTTTAAATCATTTTAATCTCTATTAAAATAGAAAAACTGTTGCTGGAGTCCAGACACGAAATGATGAGCCTCTGACCTCAGGCAGTAGAGGTGGAGGTGAAGATCCACATTCGGGAGATATTTCCAGGGTGGAATTGGCAGAGCTGAGGCACAGAATTGATGGTAGCTCCATTCTTGAAGTTAGGAAATATAGGAGGAGGGTGGGTGGATTTGAGGCAGGGGAAGGGTTACTTGAGGGGAGAGAAGTGAAGGACAGGGAAGGGTAGTAGAGATAGTTGTTCTGAAAAATTAAATATTTTATGGGTGGGGAGTTTATCTGTCCTCCTAGAAAAGAGGGGGAAAAACACACCCTCCCTTCCCCCTACACACTTGTGGCTTTCTGAATTGCAGCTGAGTTTTTTGATTTCAGCTGCTTACCAGTTTCCCCTAGCAACTGCTTTTTGCTAGCAGGTTTTTTTTTTACGTGCTAGAAATCAACTAAGAATAAAACAGGATTTTGAAAGGGTTCAATATAATATGTGTTTCTTAACGCACATGCCTAAGAAGTTATAATTAATGACAGTAGTGGATTATAATGATAGTCTGGTGATCTTGACCTAATGTTCTGTCATTCAAGTGAGACAATGATGACACTCTCCACAGGGTGTGGGTTCAAGCTTTTTTTTGTTTTGTCCCCCCTTGTAGTAGTGATGAATTGTGGACAGTGTCTGCTGGTCACTGCATGGTCAGCAACTTTCATGTTTGAGGAGGATGGCTGGATGAGGCCAAGTACAGTCTGGGATCTTGGGGGAAGTTGAGGGCTCACATTAAGGAATATGTTTTATAGGAGACTTTACCCACCTAAATATGACTTAATTCACTTGTCTTTGCTCCCTCTGGACGGAAACAGGTGCTGAGCTGGGGACTGCAGGAGAGCGGGCGAGAGGGGATCTACCTGGAAAGCTGGAATTGTGTGGTGATGCCTTAAGAAGAGTTACCAGTGACATTTCTGGGGTTCTTTATGGAACCCCATCAAGTTGCTTTCAAACTAGGGTTCCAATCTAGAGTTTCTGAATGTGTTTGGCAAACTCTCCCCGTTTTGTTTAGTAAGCAAGGGCTCTGCAAACGCTCTCTGTTTGGAGTTCATTGACCTCCTGAGTCATGGAAAGTGACTGAGGAGCTCTGCCCACCATCCCAAGGATGGGGAAGTAGAGGCTCAACTCAACACGTGATGCCTTGTCTGTGTTTCTGGGTTGCTTAGAGACATCCCCTGTATTCCTAGGGGGAATATTGCCATTGCTCTGTTATTTGCCTGCCTGGCTAAAGGGTTTAGGTTTGGTGTTCTTGTTTCTCACAGATAGCTTCTGTTTTCTTACAAAGTATTTTACTCTCTTATGCTATGAAAGCTTCTGAATGAAGCATCTTGTGATGAAGTATGTTTTTGTTAAACTCCTATTAATATTGGTGAAGTCTTCATAAGGCAGGTTTATTCATCAAGGGTTATATGCTTTTGTTATAAACATGCCATGGTTTAGTGGCATCATCAATAGCTCCACTGGGGGAAATACAAAATTCTCATTGATTTTGCTTAATGGACCACTGTTATGGTAAAAATGGAAAACCTCTTCAAGTAATTTTATTAATGCCAGATTTATTTTCTTGATTTTCCTTGTCTTCAGTGAACTCGCACATAAAGCATATTAATTTTGTAGTGACCCAAATTGGTCAAAGCTTCTTTTTACCTCATTTTTTAATGAACTGCTTTTGTAGTCATATGGATTTTCTTTTTTAAGGAACCTATGACACATCAAACTATATCTCCCCAAACCAAGTCCCTTCTCTTTCTTTCTCTCATCTGAAAATTAAGGTGTGTTGGCCGAGTTGACCAGGGCTAAGTTGCAGCCCAGGCTTCATTCACCCGTTGTCTTTCTCTTCTTCTGGTTCTTCCACATTGTGACATTTGACAAGACAGAATCCTTCTCACAGTGCTTGTTGGGGATAGACAGTCCCTGTTTACAGTGTTGCTCTTTGGTAAACAGAGTTCGCACGTGCTCGGTATTCTTTAATAACACAGAGATTTTTTGTTACCTGAACTTTTGATGGCCTCTAATGTTTGCATGAAGCCCTCCAGCACACAGCATCATGAGATGATGAATGTCATGCTTTTGAGTATTGGCAGCCCCCCAAAATACAGAAATAGTGTGGCAAAGTATATTTTAATTTTTAAAATTAAATTCTTTGTTGTCTGTTTTTTTCAAGGTCTGTGATAATTTTCAAACTATTAAAACACTCCTGGAGTCAAAATATTAGCTCCCATGCATGTTTTTCTGCTTTCTCTTCATGGAGATAGTTTGTTTTTCGTTTTGGTTTTGGGGCAGGAGAAGACCTGGCTGTGTTTGCTGCATCTGTATTTGATTTGCACCTGGTGGGCCCGTGGGGGTTCGGGAGTCGTGGCTCCTTTGTTGTTGGGGAAAGACATCCCCATGTGCCCAGCCAGCCCTGATGCCTTGTGTTCTTCCTGCAGGCCCATTCATCAGCGTGGTCCTGTCAAAGCTGGAGAACATGCTGGAGAACTCTTTGCATGTTAATTTGCTGCTTATTGGGATCATTACTCAGCTAGCCAGCTACCCCCAGCCACTCCTGCGCTCCTTTCTGCTCAACACCAACATGGTCTTCCAGCCAAGCGTCCGCTCTCTCTATCAGGTACGTTAGCCGAGCCCACCTCCATACCTGTTGATTAGATGGTGCTAATGAGTAGGGCTCCTTCTCTCTTTATCCTTATTATTTTATTGTTTTTCAAAAACCCCTCTGTTCTAATTCGTTTGCTTGCCTTCCCTGTCCTATTACGCTGATGGTGTAGATTTTAGACAAATTGCAAAGCTTCATTTAGTTTGATGTTTTGAGGGTGTCCTACCAAGAACACCCAGGCAGTTAAAAATGACCAAATGCCTAATATCATAATAGTTCCTGCAGTGAGGGCTGCACTTGAGCGATATAATGATAACTGAGGGTGGAATTCGTTGTGAAGCACCAGCATCATTAATGTTGTTGTTGACAGGTCCTCGCATCTGTGAAAAACAAGATTGAACAGTTTGCGTCTGTGGAGAGAGACTTCCCAGGACTCCTCATGCAAGCCCAGCAATACCTGCTCTTCCGGGTAGACATGTCCGACCTGACCCCTGAGTCTCTAACCAAAGGTCAGCCTGTGCCTCTGCTCTGTGTCTCTCCTTCAGCTGCTCCTGCATTTCCCCAGCCTCTTGATTTGGGTTCACAGATGCTGCACTGGCTTCTGGGCCTTAAAGAGATCAAAATATATTGTCATTTTTCCACCACAGGGAGGAGCCTCTTCTTAGTGTTCTTAAACCCAAAGAAAGGTCTGCCCTGCCTGCGCCTGGCCCCTCCCCAGTTTGCAGGGTCTAGTGGAGCATTTGTTTTCCTCCCTGAGAGTGATTCAGGGAAAGAGTGGTGTGTGGGCTGTTGCCAGGCTAGAATAAATAATTCGGCACATATGGGCCAGAAAGAGGCATCATATGCACACCCTGAGCCATTTTTTGGCCAGCCCTACCCTGAGGAGGGCATCTGTTCTCTTTATTATGTTTTCAGAGACTCTTCGGCCAAAAAGAAATGTGCTTTAGGGCTCTAGAAAGTAAAAACTGTTCATTTGGACTGGGAGAAATAAAATTTATGTTCAGCTTAAAATCCCTGGGAGGGCCTTTCCATCAGCTCTGGGGGTGTTAGGCCGGGGCCCTAGGAAAGCCTGGGGGGCGCCGCTGGTTTGCCTCGTTTAAGCCCAGGTTGGACAGATGTGACCGCCAGTCATCTTCTGAGCTGTGACTTGGGCCTTGGTGTGCAAACAAGGAAATATCCCATCCTGCACTGGCGTTTGCTTCTCTCAGGACAAGTCAAGCTTCTTTGTGGCAGGTGGACAGTGGAGGGAGTGGGGCTCTCAGGTCTGGGCTAAAGGCCAGAAACCAGCTCTGAGAGGCATAAATGTAACTGGGCAATTTTTAAACCTTTAAAGGAAGCTGAAACAATCCCAGAACTCTGAAGGCTTGACCTTGCCTCTGTGTGGCTGTTTGATCTTGGTCCTGCCTCACTGGGCCTCATGTTCCTTGACTCTTAAATGAGGGATTTGTTTTCCATCTCGCAAGTCCTTTCTGGCTGTAGACCTCTGGGTGTGAAGAGCCCTTAGGGCACCACAAGGCAGATTTTGAAAGAAAGGTGGGCCTTGTGCCACTGGTAAAATGCAGGGGCAGGCTTCAAGCTTTGCTCTTGAGAAGAGCAGGCAAGGCCATTCAAGGAAGGAAAGGAGCCCCACCTCTCTCTGGGGAGGTTGACAGCAGGCCCCACATGGCCTCTCCTGGCCGCGTGGACAGTCAGTCTGTTAGCTGTATTCCTCCTCAACAGGGAGCATGCTGCTGTAACTCACCGTGTGATAGAAGGTGTGTCAGTTAGCTTTTGTACATAACAAACCACTGCAAAAACTCAGCGGCGTGAAAGAAAGCCATTTATGAGTGCTCTTGCGTCTGTGTGGTTACCTGGGCGTCCGGCTGACCTGGTCCTGGCTTGGCCAATTTTGGCTGGGCTCACCTGTGTGTTGCCGTCAGCAGGTGGCTGGACGTCTGGGGTGGCCTCACTCACATTGGTGGCTGCTGGCTGGCTGGGGTGATGGGGATGGTGGAGGTCTGTGTTTCTCATCATCCACTAGGTTAGCCCAAGCTTGTCACCATCACGGCTGTAGGATGCAAGAGCAAGAGTAGGCGCATACAAAATTTTTTGAGGCTCTGGCTTGGAGCTTGGACAAAGGCAATTCTGCTGCATTCTCTTGGCCAAAGCAAGTCCCTGGGCCAGCCCAGGTTCAAGAATGGAGCAAAACCCCTACCTTTTGATGGGAAGAGCCACAAAGAACTATGGCCATTTTTGCAATCTACTAGACAGGAGGTGAATTCAGGCTCCTTTTGTTACACTCCAGGCTTGGTCTTCATCTATATTTTACAATTTGTAAAATGTCCCAGACAGTCAAATTTTATTTTCAAACAGTACCATGAAATGGGCAAGAAAGGTACTGTTAGCTTCATTTCCACATGAAGAAGCCGAAATTAGAGGCCCAGGGTGGTCAGCCAGGATCACGCAGCTCCAGTGCCTGGACTGTCCTGCCTGGCTCCCGGAGCTGAGTGCACGCTGACTGGCCTCATGGGCTCTCCTTGACAAGAGCTACGGTGAACCTCAGTCCACACGCTCCAGTGATGGATGGTGGGGGGGATTGTGCGGTCCCTCACACCTGTCCTTCGTCCTGGCTTTAGGCTGTCTGATGCCATGGCTGCCAGATATGTGCCCAGGGGAACTTGTTCCCACCGTGTAAGGTTGACAGAGTGGTCAGCTGTGGTTGATGCTCGCTAAGGTCTGCGACAGTCAGGGGACTCTGACTTGTAGGGAACTTCTCGGGGTAGAAGACTTTCCTTTAATGGGGTTTTTCAGATGGACTTGCTAACTGCTTTCAGGTTGGCAAAGTGACACCCTCCCTTCAACTTTACAAGTCTCTAAACTCACAGAACCAGAGAGGCTCCTGACCCCGTGTACACAGCTGACTTGTGAGGCGTTGAGTGTGATGTGATTGCCTATCAATGAGTTGAATCTGGGAGTCCCATTCTCACTGGGACACAGAGCAATGTATAAGGAAGAATCCTGGTAAAAGGCCAGATACTGGGGTTTCCAGTGTCTGCGGGCTGTGCCCTTTGCCTCACTAGTGCCGACAGGGAGATAGCATGTGATGGATTTCTCTCCTGACTTCTGAAATCATCCCAGTTTTAGTCTTGAAAACCCTCTGTTGCAGCATTTTAGACCCAGGGCAACATTTTGGAAAACCACTCCTGATTCTGAGATGTATTTCTCCTTCCCTTCCTCCCTGCCTTTTTCTTCAGGTGCTTGTTGAGCCCTTTATGAGGGATGGAACTCAGGCGCCTGCAGCCAGAGCTGCTCCTCTGCAGGCCCTGCATTCCCATGCCTCCTGGCAGCCCCCGTGAAAAACGAGCTTCCTCACTAGTGCTTCAAACAGAAGTAAAAGGCCGTGTGATGTGGCTCCAGAGCTGGTGGACTTCGTGTGTGCCAGCTGTCACATTGTCGTTCTTGAGACTGTTGGTCTCTGAGGCTCAGTCACTTGCCAGGCTTTTCATGTTCCCCTTAAATACTTTCAAACCACAGAGGAATAGTTCCTTGTATTTACTTATATTCAGAGTCCTGTCACTGATCTCATTCTGGAAGAGACATCAGGTAGATATTATCCCCATTTTACAGAAAAGGAAACTGAGACATTATATGATAAGCTAGTTGCCAGGTAGGGGCTATAAATCAAGTCTCCTTGCTTTTAAGTCAAGAGCTTGATGGTGCTTTGTGACACATTGAAAGGCCAGTACTGTGACGATAGGACAGAACCACTTTAAGGATTTCCCCCTAGTCCTCAGTCTCTCTCCCTGGGTGCTCTCCTGCCTTCCTTCGAGAAGACAATTTTGATTCTTGGCTTCAAGCTGGGAAAATGAGCCTTAGTGATGACACTTTTAAAATTCAGGGATAAAGCTAGATAAATGAGTCACAAATACCCTTCTTGGGGGAGAAGAGAAGGAATGAATTTAAAAGAAAAAGATGGAGATGAGGAATATGAACCAGTTCCAAGAAGATCAGGTGTAGGGAAGACCTGATGTTGGTCATTCCTTCCCTCCTTCATTCGGCACATGTTTATTGGCTTCTACTATGAATAAGGAAGTGTGTTAGGGGTCATGAGAGACATTATCAGATAGGGGCTTAGCTCTCAGAAATCTCGAAGTCTACTAGAGGAGTAAAACCCCCAAATAAAGAACGACGCAAGGCTAACGGGCAATGCAGGCCTTAGTTGGTAAATAAAATGGGGTGGGAGGCTAGAACAGGGAATTACTTCTAGGGGCAGGAAACAGGAAGTGCTTTGTAAAGTCAATAGCAACTGAATTGATGATGATGTGATGGCTGATACTTATCAAGAGGTCCCTATGTACGTTATACCTATTGACTCATTTAATCCTTACAGTGACTCTATGAGCTTTTGACAGATGAAGACATTAGAGTGCAGAGAGGTAAAGCAACTTGCCCGATGTCACTCAGCCAGTAAGTGACAGAGTCTGTCCTCTTAACCACTGTACTGGTGCCTCTTCAGGCTGGTAAGATTTAGGTGTGCAGATATAGGGATGGGAATTCCAGGTGGGGGAACCAGCATAAACAATGCAGGTCTTAGTCTGGGCCTAGTGCCCAGGAGTGTCCCATTTCCCCCTGGTATCCAGGCCAGGTTCCTTTGAGAGCTTCGCTGGGCCCTTTGGAGAGCTGCCGTGTAGAGGACCAGGGTGGGGGGTGCTAAGGGGTGGTCTCCAAGGATGGCCGTGTACTTTAGTGATGTCAACACTTGTCCTCACTCTGCTGTCAGGACATGTTGTGAATTTCTGCTGAAAGGTAGCAGCAGACAGAGTCTCAACAGCTTCTTCAGTTCTTTATGGCACGAACTGTGATAAGCTTTAATCTAAAAAGATATTTAAAGCAGTCAAGTGGAGAATTTTTTTTTTTAACACTAAAGACTATAGTAATGAGATGTGGAAAGAACTATAAATGTCAAGAATTTTTAGTACTGTAGTTAAGCAACACTCTGAGAAGGGTGTTGAAAAATGGGACTGAATTCTAAAAAGCAGCCAAAATAATGAAGAGCTTGAATATAATGATTTATAAGGAGTAATGAGACAGTTTGAGAAGGGGACAGAGGAAGGCATAAATAATTCCTATATGAAGGCTGGAGATGTTCAGGAATTAAATAGTTGGGAAAGTTGAACCATTTTAATTAGTAAAGCTGATTTGATATCAAAATGCAAGTCACTTGAATATGTTCAAGTTTGGGCTCATATCGTCTTAGACCTGTGTTACTGGGACTGAGAGCAGAACCCCTGGAACCTTCCTGAAATGGATGCTTCCAAGCCACTTGCTGCCATTAGGTGCCCACAGTTGCGGGAAGTTCCAAGTCTGGTCTTACCAGCACCCATTTCCTCTCCATTATTTCCAGCCTTTAAAAGGCTTCTTCCTTTCTCGTCTCCACAAAAGGCTGGAGGTCCCGGCCAGAAGGAGCTGGGGGTCACCAGGGAGCCCCAGAGGTGGGAGCACGAGCTGCAGAGAGTGGCTTGTTTCACCCAACAAGCCTCCTGCAGCTTTGCTGTGTGATCAGGGCTTAAGTGGCAAAGGTAGGATGGTCACCCCAACACCGGGTGGCTGGGAGAGCAGGGGGAGGCTCTGGATATCCCTAAATAACCATCGTGGTGAGCTGGGCGGTTGATACAGTGGCAGGAGATGCCTTTTTCATTTTTCCCCCTGCCATGTTCTGGGCGTGGAGGTTCTTGATAAACCCATATTCTTGCACAATATCTGCTCGAAGTTCCTTATACAGGATTTGGGATAAAACTCTCATATCACACGCCCTATGCTGGAGGTTATCTGTTGGGCAGATATGGGTACCAAGGAGTGGAATAAGGTGTGTGCTCAAGCGCAGTGTCCTCAGACTTCGGTTATAGGAACTGAACCCATGACTAGACACTCTCCACCAGCCCTCTCCCCTCAAACACACACACTGCACTTATGAGGGTGGACGTAAAGGGCTATGGAGGGTCACCACGACAGTCTTCTTTCTGGTTTCAGATCCCATTCAGGATGCTTCCAGGACAGGAGGTGGCAAGAACCTTTTGGATGGTCCCCCAAGAGTGTTTCAGCCCTTCCTGACGAACAGAGCCAAGGTGGCCGGGGTACCCCCAAGTCTTCCCCTGCCAGTGAGGAACACCATGCTGGCCGCTGCCCTCTTCCCAGAGTTCCTGAAGGAACTGGCTGCCTTGGCCCAGGAACACTCCATTCTGTGCTACAAGATCCTGGGTGACTTTGAGGACTCCTATTGTTAGCTTTTTTTTTTTTTCAAATAGAGGTTCTTGTTTTTTAAGGTTTTAGTGTCTTGACTGAATGTTAAATGCAAAGCTGCTTACAAAAATTTCTACTTTGATATTTCCTGACAATACTTGATTTGTCGGAGGGGATTTTCCGTGTACCTCCTCTCTCTCTAGCCGGGTCTTTCCACCTTACGTTGCATAGAATGTAAGTCTCGGTTGCTCCTTTGGCAGGTTTCTTTGCTCAGTTTTTCCTCCTCAGATTTTTTGGTTGTTGTTCTCCCATCCCTTCGAGTCACTCATCTTTCAGCTTAGATCACACCAAGCGAATACTGGGGTTCATTGATTTCTGGAAGTACCCATGGCCGAAGGCTGGCTCTTCAACAGCACATGAAGAATGCACATCTGCCCCTGTGGCCTTCTGTGTTTCCGCTTCCATTTTATCAAAGGGAAGAATAAAGATGGAGCCCTTCTTGCCTCCATCACACGAGCACGTATTGTATGTCCTTTGCATTTTACTTCCAAGACTTGTATTCTGCCCAACATGTATTGCCTTATGGTGCAGGCAAGTCCATTCGCCTCACCGTCTGCCTGGGAGAGAACTTGGGATGCAGGGAAATGTTCTTGTTGCTTGAGAGCTTTCTTTGATCAGTATAGCACTACCTAAACACTGAAAATAGCCTTATTTTAGTAATATTTGCACAAAATGAAATATACCTATGCAAACTGTAACTTTATTTTTGGGAGTTTGATCAGATGAAGAAAGCATGGTATCACATACTTATGTAAGAAGACAACCATCTTTTTTTTTAAGTGTTTTATGAAAAACAGATTAATTTGTGAAGCTCTTTCATAGTGGGCTCTTTTGGGGGGCATGAATGGAATGGGGGAAAAGGATAAAGGTAAACTAAATGCAACCTGTAAAAACATTGGTAATTATTTTAAATTATGTTTGCTTTTTCTAATATATTGCACTTTGTAGAGAAACAGGAACCGTGCAGCCACTTTGGGAGCTGGGATGTAAATGCGAACAGGTTGCAGGGAGCCCCTCGAAGCCAGGTGCCTGCTGGTGGCTCACTGCACACAGAAATGCAGCCTTCTGAGTAATGGGGTTCATTAGGAGGCCCCAACGTGATGTATTAGTGCCTCTCTGCTGCTTTCCAGCCCGCTCCAAGAGGCATAATTATACTTAGAGCCAAAGTCTCCTTCGAACATCACCAAGATGAGGAAACATACAAAATAACTGTGGGCTACAAATGAGACCATAAACAACTGATATTTATGGATATTCAGTCCCCTCTATTTTTGGCAGGTGAGAAGCATGTAACAAGGATAAGCCTCCCAGTTTGGAGGGAAACTGGAAGCCCAGCTCTCTCTGTTCTCTTTGTGGGCATCTCTGCTAAGCCCTGCATCTGGGGGTTGTGCTTCAGGAGTACTGGTTTGGTTTTAATCAGGTCCCTCCTACAGGAGGGGAGTGGAAGAAAGTATCGTGTCTGAGACTCTGCAGAGCAGAAGCTGCCCTTTCATGTTTCAGGGATCTTGAAGCAGCTTTGTATTGAGAAAGAGAGAGAGCTGGCCCGTGGACTGAAGACCCCAGGAGCTCTGGCCTGGGCTGGGTGGCTCCTAGGAGCCAGCCTGGCAGTGTTTCCGAGTCTAAGCCAGAAACCAAAGATACTGATTCATTGTACATTTCTGACTTCAAATTTGTCTGTCTTGAAAAATGGTTTGCCCAACTGTCGTGCAGCAGCCAGAATGTACGAGGCCCAGCAGACTGGCCTGCTCTTGGCTTCCTGATGCCTACTTCTATTTGCACAACCCACAAGTCTCCACTGGAAAAGAAGGTGGCTGAAGGTAGAGAAAGACGAAGAGAAAGATGGAATTAAAGCTGTAATTTATTATCCTCTAACTTTGTTTTGCACAAGTATTTATCTTCCAGTTTGGACTTACCCGGTAGACAAAATGCTAAAGTCACATCTGGAAACTGTATTCTTTAGGTTTTTGTTTGATTTACACTTCACTCCATTATCTGGTGGTGGTGTCGATTCTTCTTCTTGAGTCCATACTGCTTTATTATAGAGCACCATAGTCCCCATCGTGGAAGGTGCCCTTTGGGAAAGGAGATTGATTTGGTGCCTCTTAGTATTTTTTTCTAAATAGGTACTGAAGTAGACTTACTTTAAAGGAGGACAGAGATGACCAGAGTCTGGGATGAGAGGCAGGAAAATTAACTCCCCTGGTGGGGTGCTGGTAGCAAACGCACATGATAACCCTCTCGATTTGGAATTGGAAACTGGTTCATGTTTCTGAATCCACTGCAGCCCTCCTCCAGAGAACTGTGTATGGGGTTTTTCAAAATGAAGTCAGAAAGTTGACCTGGAAACACATTATAGAGAACTGGAAAAACCAGGCGGTTGAGTGAAACAGCCAGATGGGCTAGGGAAGGGTCGTTCAGGGAATGGCATGGACACGCCAGAGGAAAAACAGCAAAAACTTGAGACGATAAAGAGAAGAGCAAATCCTGAGGGGTTTGGAGGAATGAACATTGATCTAGGAAGATAGGAAGATATTTACAGCAGGTGGGTGACGAAGGGAACTCGGTGGGAAAAAATCATGGTAATGAAGTAGAATATTCCAGTCACAAAATCATGGGTGAGGCCCTTAGAAATATCTTTTTTGTAATGAGTTTGGGGAAAAAATTTGAAAAATATTGGCCATGCTTTAAAATGTGGTCCAAGAGTGTGGACACTTTTCTATGTGATAGGCTCCCACGTCAGATGCTGGGCTACTTGTTGGAGGACACAGTGGACACAAACCCTATGGTGCAGCCCCCGAGGCTGCATCACTGTGTCTAGCCTAATGGTCCCAGCAGTGAAGGTGAGTCAGGGGTTCCTGGAACATCACAACATTAACCTGCATTCATAATTCGGGGTCTGAGGTAAAGTTCCAGAGGGAGTGAATTTTGTGGTTCAGAGTATATGAGAGCACTGGGATATTTAAAATTGATTTTTGGAAATGGCCAAGTAAATGTCTTTAAAATTTTAAACAAAGAAATTCCAGGTTGAGTTTAGCCTAAAATACCATTTCATGGGGTAAATTACAATTTCCCAGCCATGAAATGGGGATGCTGGAGTAACCAATTAGAGATGTGATTTTCTTTATCAATAGATACTTCCTTTCCCTGGTATTTGGAGGAATTATGAAATTGTCCCCATTTTACTTAGTATTATTTGGGAAAACACTGTGATGTGCTAGGGTTGGAATTGATGTCTGTGTCACATGTAGGGAGGACACATTTGGTTCTTTCACGGGCCCTCAAGATGACCTTTTCTGGGGCAGGCCCCATGGCATAGTGGTTAAGTTCGTGCACTCTGCTTCAGCTGCCCAGGATTGTGGGTTTGGATCCTGGGCACAGACCTACACCACTTGTCAGCCATGCTGTGGTGGTGACCTGCATACAAAGTAGAGGAAGATTGGCACAGATCTTAGCTCAGGGCGAGTCTTCCTCAACAACAACCACAACAAGATTACCTTTTCCTTAGCAAGTGGCTTTTATTTAGATCAGATGTAGTTGTTGATTTTCAATCCAAAAGACATCATAGGGGCAGGGTGTTGTCAAGAGAGCATCCTCTTATGAATAGAATCTAGAAACAGGGTACGTGAGTGAGTGAGTGGCCTGTTCAATTTGGGCAGCCAGTGGTACTCAGGATTGAAAGTTGTTTTTGGTGTCTCTAAATCAGCTTGGTTGCAGTGGGCGTGTGGGTTGATTTCCAGATCTGTTTAGAGCTTTGGGGTTGTGGATGGGCTGCCCATTCTGAATCTGGATCTGTGTGTCTAGGTTGCTTCCATGAGGGAAGTAGTGCCCCAGCAGGGGTGGGACATGTCATTGGTATGATGTTGAATGTCTGCAGCATATGCTCCAGTTCTCATTTAAGGGCAATTCAATTTAATTGCTAATTACCAGCCCTGTATTTACGGAAATGGCTGTCATGCTTGCCATTTTTATGAAACACTTTATTGCAGGACAGCTATTATTGCACGTGCTACTTCAAGTCACTGGCCAGTGTAATTTGTGGCTTGCTGCGAACCTCAGCCAGCTTTGCAGTTAGCTCTTCCTGGAAACAGCAGTCCTCTGGTGGCTGAGACCACATCAGCTTTAAGTCATTAAGAAGATATTCTCAGGCCCCTTCTTGCTTCAGCCGTCAGTCTACAAATCACACAACACTAATTCTCCATCAAATAACAGCTTAAAACAGAAAACTGTCAAGCCAGTTTATACTCCATTCTTAAATCACATCAATGAGGAAACATTTTAAGAAAATGGAGTTGACTCTCTTTCTTTCTTTTTGAATGACCGTCATAAACCTAATGCTTTAGAAAGAGCTCTTGGAAGACTAAGAATTGTTTTCAGGATAATTTTGCCTCAGTAAATCCTCTCTATATTCAGGCATTTATTAGGCCATTACTTGTTTTGGAGGACAGGTTATCCTGGTAGCTCATTAGCTGGATAAACAGGGCTTTAGTGAGACTTTTGGTGAGGTTCTGTAGGGAAAAGAACAGAGACAGGGTGGGCGGAAGCCTTCACTTCTTTGGCCTCTGCACTTAGAATCCTAAAATGGGTGATGATTTTTAGCTAGGACTGACCCTATCCCGTTGGGTCATTGTGCATTTTGTTCCTGTCTTACAACATGTGAGTAAACCTAACTCACCGTCACGCACACAAGTAAGAGGACTGCCAGTGGGTTCTGTCAGCATGAGTTTCATGTATTTCAGGCATCTCTTGGGGGAGCTCAGATTTACTGTGTCATTTCAGAACCTGACAAGGGTGATGGGAGCTCTTGGGCCAGATTATAAATTTCATGGAGCTGAGGCTGTAGAAGTCTGTGCCTTTTAGCCTGTCAGCTGACTTTTTATTGGCATAAGTCTACAAAAGGCCCACCTATAATGAACCCCTTTTGCCCTGGAGACATTTTAAGAGAGATTTTGGTGATGAGGATCCTATGTAAATGATTTTTTGCTAAGTAGTTTGACTAAGGGAGGCAACGAGAGAGGATTTCAGTCAGATGCTTTCCATCTCACAATCGAGGGCCAGCTCTGTTCACAAATAATCCAAGAATGTATTTGTCTAAAATCTGCTGAGGAAGCATGGCAGCCATTTCTACACTGCTTTTGGTAGTGGGTAAATAACGTGGCCTTTCAGATAGATTTAGTGGTTTTTTTCAAATAGTCACTATGTAGAATCCTTGAAGTGATGCAGCCAATTCAATAGAAATGAAAAATACAATATAAATTGTGGGTCATGGCCATAAGCTATATATTGAATTAACCAACTAACCCAAAGCTCTAGGAGGGTGTGTACTTTGAAAAATTTCAGTCTTCTTCCAGATTAGCAGTGATTACAAAAAAGAAGTGTGTGTGTGTGTGTGTGTGGGGGGGGGGAATAGCTAAAACATCCTTAACTTGGTGTAAATTATGATCTAAGTTCTTTTTCCTGGGCTATCTACACCTTGAAAGATACGAACAGAAGTTCACCTTGAAGCTTAAGCCTGGACAGTCAAGAAGCTCATTCCTAGACTCAGAAATCCAGAATTTATGAGCCTAGTAGTTGACAGCACCAGCATTTCATACAAAAGGGCTCCACAAAAGGCTGTCTGTTAATTTTGTTTTATAAATTTAATGAACTTTTACTAAATACTTATTCTGTGCCAGGTAGCATGCTGCGTGCTGAGGCTGACATTCCTACCCTCCCACCTCAACCAACCAACCGACCTCCTTCTCAAGCAACAGAACACATGGTTTGGGCCTAACAGGCAGAGCTGGTTCAGGCCAACCTGAGGGAGAGCCAGTCTTCCAGCACATTCTCCTCCCAGCCTACAGGTGTATGGGCTCCAATGACATGTCAGTGGCTTCACCTATAGCACCAACTCATACATTTTAATGAGATTTCCACCTGAAAAGCAAATAAAGAACTGGACTAAATTCACACTCATGCAAACATGTATTTAAAACTATATTTCACTAAGGCCCGTTTATGAGCAGAGCCATACCTGAATTTCTTAGGCTGTTATGTAAACCTATCTTTCAAGTATCTAGTCAGGTTCCAAGTAAAATATCTGAGCTGTGCTTTGATTTTTTTTTTTTTTTTTCCTATTAGCAGTTATAACAACATAACAGTCCAATTTTCAGGATTTCAGAAGTGGACATTCAAGGCCACAGGCAATTGTTAAAGCTGAACAACAATTAGCATTGTAAGGATCAAGTGTTAATGATGGCATTTTTCTCTGGAAATGATCAGTCTGTAACAGTTTACACTTGACACAGTATTGGTAAACTCTCTTCATTTGGCTGCCACCCCACCACCTCCCCCCAATAAGCCTTTGATTTAAAATGGTCTGGAAAGATCCTCCAGTGCGTTCTGTAAAGTTTGATGACCAAGCCAGACCTTGGGTGAAAATAGTTTGTAAAACAAAATTGAACCTTATTATTTCTTACAAAGTAATGATCCCGCCAGATTCCAATCTTAAACTGCCTCTGACCGTTGGTAATTCAGAGACTTGTGGAGTGAGGGGAACTGACTCTGCTGCCTTTCTCTCTCGAAAAGAGGTTAAAGGAAACTATTTTAGGCCCAGTAGTTTTCAGGGTTGCAACAGAATGTGTGAGGGGCACACGGCTTCCTGGGTAATGTCATATTTTCTTACAAGTCTAAGTCACCAATTTTAAAAAAAGTTAAAACTTTTTTTAAACGCTACCTCTTCATGCGTGTCTAAAATAAACCACACAACTGGTTTCCTTTCTGTCCCTGCTTTTTTGGTTGGTAAGAGGGACACTTCTGAACTCATTACTCCTAGTTAGAGAAGTCCTGAGCATTATCTGCAACCCAGGAACCATTAATGGCTAGGCTGATGATGGGGAAGGTCCAGTTTTCTCCGGTTCCCCAGCCGCCACTGGAGCACCGTTCATGACGGAAATGCCTGTACTCTTCTCAGTAGGCTCGAGAATTCAGTGTACAATCAGGGCCTCCAAAGATTTTGTTCTTTTACTTATGTTACAGTTTATTTGACATGTGCTTTCAAAAAACAGCATTTGCAAAACTGGTCTTTGAGCCTTGTGAGTCAGAGGTAACAGAGGCATAACATGAGCAAGGGGCGCCCCAGGGCGCTACCGAGACATAGTATTATTGTCATGAGACCAATGACATGGTCATTGTCATGTGAAGGCAACTCAGCTTTCATGGAGATACTGTCAACCGCACCACAATTACTGTTCAAGGTCAAGATTTTGATTTCCTAGTGTATAATCTTATTCTTTACAGGCGAAACAAATCAATTTAATATTATAGCTTTTTTTTCTTTTTATCTTTTTTGGCCTGAGGGTAAGGGGTATTGTCAACTGCACAATCTTTGATGTGTAAGTTAATTTTTTATGTGATATTTCAGTATATATTTTATTCATTAAATTTATTTGAAAACTTCCGTTGTCTTTTTTACAAAAAAAAAAAATCATTCTCCAATTTCTGCCTTCTGGGCTCCCTAGGGAGGTGAATGGGCACCACCGCTTTCACTCAGTGGATGGGTGAATGACTACCAATCCCTCACCCCCAAAAGCCCCCCTACACAAATGTGTGTTTATGCTGTGTCAATTAATTTATTCTGTTGTGTTTTCATCTTCATTAACCTATTTTTAGGTCTAAAATACTGCATCCGGATCAAGGTCTCTCTTGATCACTGTTAATCCTCAGCACCTAGAACAATGCCCAGCCCTTAGGACGTGCTCAGAAATATTTGTTGAAGGAACTGCAGAATGACGTTTTCTTAGAATGGTAACAGTAGGTTTCATTTCGTTCAGAATTACTAAGCACTAGAATGTGCTATCTCTTAACCACTGCTGCAGCTATCACGGAACCATTCTGATGTCAATGAAGCAAACGGGTGAGGCTGCTGGTCTTCTGTGGAGGTGGCTCTCACAGGTCAGGTGTGGCCATCTGGCTCTGGCTTGGGCCAGGGACTGGGAGACGCAGCGCATGGAGCACACAGCGTCAGCGTTTCACAGGCTTGGTTCCTGGTCACGGCTGCACTGTTCTCCCTCGGGCAGAGGGACCCGAAACATCTCCGGGTGACAGCTTCTTCTCCAGGATCTCCTTTATCACAGTCGGATCCGCTCGGCTGAGAGTCGCTTTTCGGACCAACCCAATCAGTTTATTTATAGCTCTGGGGTTTCCCTTCTTCACATCCGTTACCTTTAAAGAGAGAATTTGTTTTAGAGGAGAAAATAAAGAGACTTATACCTAAAAATCCTAAATTAAGGTTTATGTTTACTGAAACTTAAATTCAGTTTTTTTTCCTGTTAGATATAAAATGAGTTTATAAAGGAAAAAGGGGAGGGGGGGGTGCACTGCAGAGGTTTCCAGGCTCCTGTCAAAGGCGATGTTTGCTCCTCTGCCTTTTGATTAAAATGGATGAGAGGAGGGCTGTAAGGTATTAGGAGGGATTGCCCTCAGCTAGAGGAGCTGGTGCGAGGGCATGAGGGCGCTCTCCTCCTGGGCGCCAAGGTGACACGAGGACGTGGAGCTTCTCAGAGCCTTGTGAGTGACTCTCCGAGATGAATGGTCTAGTCTAACCAGTGCGGTACCGCTCTAATCCTCTGGTGCTATTCGCCAGGCACCGAAATGCATGGCTTTCCTTCTCCCCGCCACTCCCTGCCAAGAAGATCCGTTTATCAGAAAACAAATCCACAAAATGGCAACTCTCCCAGAGCATGTGGGTGGGGGGAGTGCACTGTGGTGGGCAGGAGGGAGGCGCTGAATTCCTATCAAATAGCCGCTGATGCCAGGGCCACCCGCTCCAACCTCCTGCTCTGCAGCATCTTGATCGGCAGCACTTTCTGTGAGTATCTGCACTCAGGGCGGCAGAAGGAGCCAGGAACTAAGAGTGTGTCTTTATCAGTCACTGCAGATGAGGCCAGAGGATGGTGATTGCCCAGACCCAGCGCGAGCTGATTTTCCTTATCACGAGCTCTCTACAGAGCTGTTACCATCCCCGGCAAACTGACAGGTGAGTGGGTGGGTATTATTCTGAAAGAGCTGCTAGCAATTTTTTTCCCCACTGAAAAACATCTCTAGACAATATGATTAGACTTGAGGAGAGGGATGCTACTCATCTCAGCTTTTCTATTTGGTTCTCTGCTCAGAACACAAAATGACTTGGTTTTCTGCTTTGCTCCTGTCAAGGATTTTCTCCTGTAATTTACAAATAATTTTCCTTTCTGCCTTTCTTCCCACCTTTTGAAGGCACACGGCTCAAGTGTTTCCCTATCTTTCTTCCCGTCTGCAGTCATGCCTGCTGGGTTATTATTGAGAGGCCTCCTTATAAAGCAGAGCTGGCCACAACAGAGTCAAAATGCCAACCCGGGAGAGGACAACACGCCTTGGAGGTCAAAACTTGATCTAGTGAGCTTGACAACTCCCATTAAGCCGAAACTCTATGAGAGTCACCTCCAGGGGTGGATTTTCCTTATAGGAAAAGGTGTATTTTATCAATACTCACCTACTTCATCTCTTGACCTTAGCTAAAGACTGACAAAAATAATGGGGGCATTATTGATGAAAGTGGGCCAGCCATTAGGAAGCACCTCTGGGCTACAACAGGGAGCAGGGGAGAGGCTCTGGGCCCTGTCCTCAGGCTGGCCCTGCCCGGGCCCGGCCCTCTGCTGGCCAGGAGGGTGGACCCTCACTCCGGCTGCACAGGAAGACCCTCATCACCCTGCAGGCGATAATTACCACTTGAGGATGTCCCTCCATCACAGCGTGGCAGAGCTGTTCCAGTGCCTCTTGATCCTGCATCAGTTCAAGCTTCTTTTCTGAAACGATCTGTGCTGGAGTCTTCCCTTTGCTCCTCCACAATTCCTCAAACACCTACAGGCCAGAGGAGGGAGGAGAGAGAGAAGCGAGGAGTCAGCTCTTTTTGCCAGCTCCTTGCTGGTGCCAGGACAAGTAGTGCTGGGACAGGAAAAGCAGAGTCAATGAGTTCCCAGCTGGGGGGGGGGCCTGGCCCACAGGGTGCCTTGTCTCTCCCAAAGCAGGTGGGAATGAAGCCACTCTAGAGGGTGTGCAGACACACCCGGAGTCTCTCCACGCTGAGCTGCTCCCTCAGAACAGAGCAGGACACCGTGCCTGTGGAGACGGCAGGTCCTCCCCACTCGCTGACTCAAACCACACGGCAGGGAGATGCTAGGGGAGCTGGGAGATGATCACTCACAGGGCCCCTGCTGACAGGAGTTAGAGGGCCAGGGACAGCTCTGTCTCACGTCCACTGAATGAGTTAATGGGGGTGATGTTTTGGTGAAGGATGGGGCCGCACAGGCTGCAGAGGTAACCACTGCACTTAGATGAAGTCTAGAAAACCCGGTCTCCTGGGAAACAGGATTTTAGAGGGGCAAGAAAGTGGCCCCATAATGAAGCTACAAAATGGAAAATAACTAAAAACATAAATCATAACACACAGGGACCCCTAGCCTACCACAATTATCCCCTACAGGTGGAGCTAGACCTGAATCTGGTGAGGATAATTAACAGTTAATGGTGTATATGTTTTTCTACTTAAAAAATAACAAATCCCCAAACTTATCAAAGTTGGAAAAAAGGAAAACATTTTTAAAGAAGGCATTTCCTAGGGTAGTTGTCCTCATTCCTCGTGTTGTTCTTCTAGTGTAAGCTGGAAGGGTGGCCCCTCCCTCACGTCAGCCTGCAGTAGTAACAAGCACTGAACCCTCCCTATGACCGTTCTAGTGGAGAAGGGGCCATCCAGGAGCCCTTCCTCCCAGAAGAACAGAGCTCATCAATAATTAGCACATACACCAAAGCAAATGAAGGGGAAGATGCTCGGAGTCTCCGCAGGGCTCAGTTTTCCCCAATCTGGATCAAAACAAACCCAAACGTTTATATGGCCACGATATGCAGTGTGCCTTCAGCTCAGCTGTCAGAACACCCGCAGTGACTGTGGCCGAGAGGTGTCTTTGGTGGGTCCCCCGCAGGGCACCCCTCTGGCTCCCACCACACAGCTGCTTAGGGAAACTTGTTCCTGCTCTTAGAAAAGTACTGAACATACATGCCTCCAACGCAATCCTTCAAAGATTTACTCAGCCGAGAATGAGTAAGGCACTGAGAGAGAGGGCACGAAAGCAGATCAGAACTTCCCCTGCCCTCAACAAACTTATTAATGGAGCATTGGCAGCACAGGAACTGGACAGAACAGTCTGTAATGCGGATTATACTCAGGAGCTGCCATAAGCAAGTCTGAAGAGTTTCTCTGCCCCTTTTCCCTGATATATTTATTTTTCTTGAATTAAGACTTAAAAGATTTTAAAACAGCGTTTCTTTTTTTTTGTGAGGAAGATCAGCCCTGAGCTAACATCCGTGCTAATCCTCCTCTTTTTGCTGAGGAAGACCGGCTCTGAGCTAATATCTATTGCCACTCCTCCTCCTTTTTTCCCCCAAAGCCCCAGTAGATAGTTGTACGTCATAGTTGCACATCCTTCTAGTTGCTGTATGTGGGACGCGGCCTCAGCATGGCTGGACAAGCAGTGCGTTGGTGCGCGCCCGGGATCCGAACCCGGGCCGCCAGTAGCAGAGCGCGCGCACTTAACCGCTAAGCCACGGGGCCAGCCCCTAAAACAGTGTTTCTAATTATAAAAGTTAATACATGTTCATGGTAGAAAATAAGGAGAGATGAAAAAATCAGAAGTCACCTGTATTCCCACTCCCTCAAGACAACCATTAGTATTTAGTGTTAGCATTTGGGTGTTTTACTTCCCATCTTTTTCTTTCTGTTCTGTAACAGAGTTGTGATCATAACGTATATACAACTTGTGGCCTGCTTTTGTTTCACTTATTACAGAAGTACTTTCTCATATTAATTAAAAAACCCTAATACCCATCAGCTGTATTTATCGTAATTTAATTTATCCCCTTCCAGTGGGTACTTAGACTCTGACCAGTGTTTATTTTGTTCATGTGCACAGTCTCCTACCAAAGTTCCTAGTTGACAATGTCCAACATTCAGGAAGAGGGAGTGGAGATCTCAAGAGATCCAGATCTTTGGCTCAAAACAGCAATCACCTGCAAGGACTTGCTTATAAGGAATCTATGCAGCAGCTCTTTACAGGAAAACGAGGCGCGAAGCTCAGCAGACATGGACGCTCCTTGCAGCCCCAGCCTGGCAGCAGGCCCACCTGGCAGTCACGGGGTGGGGGTGGTGGGCACTCCCGGACCCACGTCATTTCTCGGGCAGCTACTGTAGCTGCGGCTGAAAGCATAGAGCAGATCTGAGCAGGCCAACTAGGAGGTCAGCCTTGCCTGGCACCTAATACAGCTGGGACCCCACAGTCTCAACCTCTGGGTGGATTTGCCTGAGCCAAAATAACCAGAATACAGGCGATGTGAGGCAGCTCAGGGATGGCTGCCAAACCACACCACTGGGAAGGAAAAGCAGGACAATGCTAGGAAGGATGCTTTGAAATGCAGAGAGGCTGGCTGCTCCCTGAGAAAGTGAGGCAGGTGGGAGTACAAAGGAGTGACACTAGAGAAGCATATTTCAGTGGCCTCCAGGAACAAATGGGAGCCCGGTGGCTGGAGTGTTCTTGACTCCTGGAGTTAGAACACATCAGCTGATTAACTTCCCAAATTAGTCAAGTGGCCACTGCAGACCTGCCCCAGCCCCAGCCCCGGCCCCCTGGATTGACACAGTAGACTCCAGTTGTCCAACCCCCTGCTCATGCCTATTTAAGACAGATTGCGCACTCCTGGCTGGAGCCCAGCAGGGTGAGAGCCACTGAAGGGGGCCGGCCTGCCTCCAGGCCAGACTCTGCAGGGCTCCCCGGCCCTCTTACCGCAAACATAACGGCCTCTGTGGTTGCCAGCCTTGTGCTGCAGCCTAAATCCTCAGCTTTTGTCTGTGTTTAATCACCACCCTGGGAAGTGCTATCGAAGTGCAATTGTTTCTGGCCAGGCATGCAGCTCCCAGGCCCTGCTGCTGCCCACCCAAGACAAACATACATAACAATGGATCCCTAGTGCAGTGCTGGTCATGTGTGTCAATAAGTGGCCACCAAAAGTATGGAGCAATGCAAGCGGGGAACCCCCAGTCACGCACCGACCACCGCAGCCAGCTCTGACGCATGGGGCAGGAACTCAGCCTTCAGTTCCCTGGGGACTGAATTTGCACACCCTCTTCACTACTACCCAACTGTTTCTCTAGCTAAAGCTATTTTTTAAGTATCTGAAAGGAAGAAGGATGGAAAGAAAGCAGGCAGAACCTTCGCCTGTCCCTGCCTGTCCTTGGGCTTCCCGGGTCAGCATGTGGAGGAAAGAGCCGTTCAGGGGAGTGGGCAGGGAGGGAGCTGGGACAGTTACAGAGAGGGGAGTCCCCTCTGGTCAAAGGCCAGTATTGTGAGAGGTCATTCTTCTAGAAAGGCACAACCATCAACCCAAGCCCCTAAGAGAAGCAGGGCACAGTGAAATGTGCAAAGAACTGAAACACTAAAAGGGAGAAAAAGACATCATTTGTAACAGTTTTACTGCACAACATATATTTTCTATATTAAAAGGTTTTGGATGGGGCCGGCCCAGTGGCGCAAGCGGTTAAGTGCGCGCGCTCTGCTACAGCGGCCCAGGGTTCACCGGTTTGGATCCTGGGCGCGCACCGATGCACCGCTTGTTAAGCCATGCTGTGGCGGCGTCCCATAGAAAGTAGAGGAAGATGGGCACAGATATTAGCTCAGGGCCAGTCTTCCTCAGCAAAAAAGAGGAGGATTGGCATCGGATGTTAGCTCAGGGCTGGTCTTCCTCACAAAAAAAAAAAAAAAAAGTTTTTGGTGATTTCTGTTTACAACAGACCACAAAGTAGACAAGAGGAAACTGCTTAAATGGCACACTTGCATGTTAAAATTTGATATCCATCTCTATGGAATCCCAATTCGGCCTGGTCCCAGTGGAGACACTGGACAATCCTTGAGAGATAGCGGATCATCCACATCTATTTCAGGTTTGCACAAAGGAGACACACACATCCTGCACGATTTCCGTTGTGGCCATGGCTGGCCAGCAGTCTGGACAACACCCAGGGTCTCTGAGTCTCAAGAGGATTGGGATCCTGGGATGCTGGCTGCAGGTGAGCTGTGACTACGCTGGCTGGGAGTCTGGTGGGCCCTGTCCTTGGCGAGGGGAGGAGACGGGGGCTGCACCCACTACTTTAGTAGATAGAACTGGATCCTGTGGGAGGAACCCAGATGCTTTTGTCTACAGTCACCAGCAGGTTGCTCCTGATGATAAATAATCTTTGAGTTTCTCTTTCCATTTCTAAAAAACACGGCTGCTTCGTGGCAGCAACCTCTTAACTCCCCTGGCCCCTGCCATGCTGAAGGGATGAGGTTTGTACATCTCAGAAGCACTCCTGGAACACCTGGAGGAAGGTGCAGTGAAATGTGTAAAGGATGAAAATAATGGGCAATGATGTAAAGGAGAGACAGGTGGAGAGAGACGGATTAATAATATATCAGACAAAATGGGAGATTCTTTAGAATTCAGAATGTTCTCAGGACAAGATGACTCTTTCTGCATATCTGTCATCCTGAGGAGTCAGTTACTCGGTCAACTTTCTTCCTCATCTCCTGGTCATCTAATCACTAATGGAACCTCTTCCACTTCTGTCAGAGGAAACACGAACGACTAGTGGAACCAGAGAGTCTTTCTGCTCTGCTTGAGCACCCTCTGGCTCACAGGGTTTCTAAAACCCAAGGCCGACTTGGATTCTTCTGTTAAACTCAGAAAAAAATAACTGTAACACATTTACTTTGTTAAAAAAGTACACTTTAAAAACAAGACACAGAAAATGCTCAGTGTAATTAGTCATTAGGGAAATGCAAATCAAAGCCACAGTGAGATATCACTCTACACCTATTAGGATGTCTGTCATCAAAAAGACGGATAAGAAAAAGTGCTGGCGAGGATGTGGGGAAATTGGGAGCTTCGTATGTTGCCGATGGGAATGTAAGATGGTGCGGCCTGTTTGGAACACAGTTCAGCAGTCCCCCAAAATGTTAAACATACAATTACTGCATGATCCAGATATTCCATTCCTATAGGTATATACCCAAGAAATTTGAAAACATGCTCACTCAAACAAAAACTTGTACACAAATGTTCAAAGCAGCATTATTCATAATAGCTCAAAACTAGAAACAACTCAAACGTCCACTTAAGAATGGATAAACAAAATGTAGTATATACATAACAATGGAATATTCTTCAGCCGTAAAAAGGAATGAAGCACTGACACATGCTACAACACAGATAGCCTTTGAAGACATCATGTTAAGTGAAAGAAGCGACACACAAAAGGCCACATACTGCATGATTCCCTTTACATTAAATATCCAGAACAGGCAAATCCACAGACACAGAAAGTAGATTAGTGGTTGCCTAGGGTGAGGAATTAATGGAGAGTGACTGCTAATGAGTGTGGCGTTTGTTTTCTGGGGTGACAAAAATGTTCTGGAATTAGATAGTGGTGATGGTTGTGCAACTTTGTGAATATACTAAACATGAACTGTATATTTCATAAAAAAAATAAACTAAAAATGTACTATAACCTCGTCAATCCATCCTTTTAATGGTATATACACATGGAAAGATGCCTGCAATGATGTTCACCCAATATCAATTGTAGTTATTTCAAGGTGGCAGAATTAGAAAATCTTTACATTTTTCTGCATTACTTAAATTCTTTATAATGAACAAATATTTTTTTTTTACCAGAAAATCAGTAGGTGATTTTCTTGAAAACAGAAAACAAAGTAGGAAAAAAAGCAACCTCCCAAGGCAGTGATATATAAGGGAGATTCTCTTACACAGCACACATTTAACACCTTTCTAATTAGACTTATTTTAATTTGACTGCCTCACAGAAGCCAGGATTCACCCCACCTCCTTTAAACATGCTGGAAGTTGAGAGAATCCAAAAATGTCTATCTACATCTGAACCCAGCTGTCAGCATCTTCTAGCATTTGCCATTTCTTCCCACTTGAACCTATTATATTCGCTGCACTAGATTTTTTTTTTTCCCTTTTCTTGGTGGGGCAGGATGAGTAGGAAGGGGAAGGTTTTCTTCCTCTTTCATTTCAAATGCTACAATTCATCTGCTCTTATGTATACACATATATCATTTTTTTCTGCCCTCAGGCCATCTAATCTTTCTGCTACTGCTGAGCATTGTCATAAACATTTGTATTCCTCTGACATTCAGGCAACCAAAATCCTTTCCTAAATGTGGCGAGGTCCCTGTGGCTGACAGCCTCACTTGGCAGTGGGTAAACAGAGCCTTTATTAGTTCTCGTCTCCAGTTTCAGAGCACAGAGCGGGGTATGCTGCATGGTGCCTCATAATTAGCCAAAAGCAGACGCTTTTCCAAAGCCTCACTTTGTAACCTGCCACCACTGTCAATGTGTATAAATATTAAATGCAAAAGGCACCATTAAAATAACATTAAGTTTTGGCTGAAGCATTGACTACTGCGATATCTGAAGCTGAGATCAGGCAGTTGCACTGGTGTTCTTTACCTTTCTGAGTACCTATTTGTAAAAGTTTTCTGAATTCTAGGAATCTTACACCCACCTAAGACTGTCAGGTGGAGGTGGAGATGAGGCAGGAGGCCACCTTTGATGATGATGCTATTTTTCTGAGTTTTCACACACTGGGCATGTGTGTACAATTTTATCTTCTAAGTGTGAGGCAGTCTGTCTGACCTCACCCTCCCTGCTGGGAGTCTGAATTTCAGGGGGCAACCGACAAAGACAAACGAGCCTCTGGTACTGGCTAGGAGGCTGCAGAGGACGTGAGGGGAACCCAGAGGGCTGGGGAGCAGTGCCCAGGCTGCTGTGGGCCTCGCAGGGCACAGGGGAGGTGCGTGCAGTGTGAAGCCCCCAGGAAGAAGCCCCCAGGAACTGCAGGGCCCCAGCCTTTTACATAAGCAAATGTGTGGGAAACATTCCGGGCAAAGCCAAACAATAACTATTCATCATACTGGCTTTATTTCATTTGCTAAATAAAATGTTTCTACCTTTCAGTATAAAAATAGCACCTATAATACTTCAATTATGAAATTCACTTAGTGATGGCATTTGAATTTCACATAAAACATTTATCGGGATAGCAGAGCAGCCAGAAGCTTCAGGCAGCGTCGACATACCTGTTTAGCTGCCGATGAAGAAATTGCTTTCCTGTCTAGCAGGTTGAGCAGCTCGGCCAGTGCAGAAGGTGTGACAGGACTAGCAGGCCCCAAAAGGAGAGAAAAGAAATTTACATTTCACACTGTCAGCACATCCATTTATGGTTATTCAGAATCAAAGCACTTGATTTTGTAGGTTTAAATAATTAAACCCACACCCAGGAATGAAAATAACAAGCCAATTGGACTCTATTTTACTTATTTATTTTGTACTTTAGGATATAACAAATTTTTGTGACTGGTGTTGTTTTTCTTTATTTTACCAACCAACAATAACAGCTGTTTGGCAGAAGTTGTAGCAACAGACAACTGCTCAGTTTAATTAGTCAAAAAAAGGAGGTGGCTGCAAAATTCATGAACCATGATGAGAAAAGAAAAAAAACCCCTAGTAATTAAATATTTTCGACTGAAAGATCAGCCTAAAAATTACGTCAAATGAAACAGCTAATAAAGCCACTTTTCTGAGAGTTTTCGTGGAAACATGAATTCTTTTCAAATATAAGAGTTTTTTTTTTTAAAAGAACGCAATGACTACCAACCACATCTTTATCCGTCCTCGTGGACACCTCCACAGACTCCGTTCTCTCCTGCAGGCTCAGAACAGCTTTCTGGATACAGAAGGGCCCAGAATTCATTACAGGTATACTTCTAGGATGTGAGGTATTTGCCAAGATCCCACAAAATAAAAGGCCAAGGGGCAACCAAACACGTAAAGTGTCAGGAAGTCACATTTCGGGGGAGGGTTGAGGGGTGAGCGCCTTGATTAGTGAAAGACAAGACTGAATTACACACTATTTCTTTTAAAATATATGGTTTTGCTACTTCTAAACACATACAGCAACTAGGCTAATGAAACGCTGTCTATCTGAGGTCGTTAGGGGACTCGTTTTAAATAGATAGGAATGACTTACAAATAGCACGTTAGTGAGTCTATAAATGAAAGCTTCTGAAATGCTGAATGCCACTTGAAAACACCTTTTGTTTAAGTCTCGGCTGCTATCATCCACTGTTAATTTCTTTGTAAGCTCCTAGACAATAAAAAGCCTCTTAGCCACTTAGCCTCTATGCCAATTTCCATGAATTCCAAACCAATCGAGTGCAAGTTAACCAGATATGACTTACCGTGGTCTGATTCGAGTACAGGGAAACCTCATCAGGGTTGTTCATTCAAAACGGCTGACACACTTAGGCAGCCCATCACCCTTAGAGTGTCTGTTTGTCCCAAAGTATGGATAAAGTTAATTCCAGGTAGAAATTAGGTTTCGAGAGGGTCTGGTGTTATTAAGTTGATATTCGGAACATCTTGGAACCACTCTGATTAAATCTCAACAGGATGAGGAGCAGAGGGTGGGAAATACACTGAAAGCCTTTTTCCAACCTCCTTCCCTTACTGACAAGTAATAAGGAATCAGGTTTTTTTTTTTTTAATGTGGGCTCCTTGGATGTTCTGCAATCCTAGAAAGTGCAATGGCTAATTAGAGTGTAGACTGTGTACAGAACCCATAATAAGCACTGAGGTTGAGCATGCAAAACAGAGGGTCCCTCCTCCCATCTGAGTCGATGACATAAGGGATGTGGGGATGCAGAAGGACAGAAACAGAACACAACACAACTGAAAATATTCCACCTTCCATCTAATGACCTTAATTCATTAGTTAGGTCATAAATTTACACTATGAAATCTCTCCACTGACCTAACAGCACTTGGGATTTCTCAGTTACCTTTTTGTACCCATAATGCTTGACACTTAGTAGGTCAATAGTATTTGTGTCAAGGAATTGCTCTCCCCAATAGGAACAGCTGGTATAACTGCATATACTAATTCCAGATATGCCAGGGCCAACCTCGAGTGAGATGATGACAAAGATCAGTGCTTGTCACGTTGACCCTGAAAGACTCCATTCATTAGTTAAATAAATAAACTCTCAGATTTGGAATATAATGGTGGTAGAAGCGCAAGTTACTAATTTGCTGCTCTCAGGTAATACTGGTTTCAGGACAGTGAATGTGTCTCTACTAACAAAGAATCTGACATCAAGGGCTTAAGCTTTGTGTGCTAGTCTCTAATCCGCCGAGGCCAGTGTGTCTACAGAAGAGGGGAAATGGGATCTTTCAAATCTCCCAACTTCATCCAGTCCCTTAGAGCTCTTTTAGGATCACAACTCCAACTCCGGCTTGGATTCCGGAAACAGACACCCTAACATCTCTACCACCACAAACCGGCCCCTTCCAACCCTGCCCCATACCTGTGAAATGTGCTGCCCATCTCAATCCCCAAGCTCATTTTAGGTCCAAAGTCCACGTTCTCTGCTTGTTAAAATGGGACACAGGAAGCTCCTGGAGGAAGACACTGGGACTTGCACATCCAAGTGGCTCTTGCTGTTCAATAATCCTTTTGTTCATCTCACTAATTTCCTAGCGTCCCTAGCTGGTGCCCCCACCAAAACAACTGTCCAAGATAGCCTCCTTCCCACTCCCCTTTTCGGCACATACCCTCACCTCCCACTTCGTAAGGACATCAGCTGATACAAGATTCACAATTTTCTATGGTGCCCTCTTCCATCAAACAAACCCCTCAACCCACGCTCTGAATCCCATCACGTCCCACTCCCATGAATTTTACTCAGATGCTTATTTCCTCTCTCCTGTGGCTTTAACCTCATACCTTCACAAATGCTCAGATCTTCCCTGTCTTGAAAATGCCTTCAACTGATCTTGCAGACACTTGCTTCTGCCTGGTTTCTCACCTCAGTTTTACCAATAAAGATCTAACATCAGTGGCTAGTATCTACCCTCTGTAAGCACACGTCATTTGGATTCTAAACCTATTTGTCTAGAGTTGTTCTCTTAAAAAATCATCTTCCCTCACCTGTTGCCAAACATAACAGATTTCCCCATTCTGCTGCACCCTGACTTCTGGGCTACATTTAAACTCCCTGGTGAAGACCGCTTCTCCTTGGGCCTCCAGATTCTCTTCCTTCTCCCTCACTGTCCCTCTTCTACTTCCCTCCTGTAACCATGAGCAGCCTCAGTGCTCTTTTTCCATGGTTCTCTGCTTTCACCTCAGTCTGGGAAAGGAGGAAAATACATTTGTCCCCAAGACTGCCACTGCCTCTTCAGGGTCCAATAATCTCCACTCACTAAATTCAACTACCTCTCAAGAGGTCTGATCTCACCCAAACAACGTCCAATAAACCAGGGGCTGGCAAACTTCCGGAAGGCACCAGATAGTAAATATTGAAGGCTTCATGTGCCACACCTGGCCTCTGTAACATACTCTTCTTCGTTTTAGTTTATTTAAGAGATAACAACCAGTCTTAGCTCACAGGCTGTATAAAAACAACCACAGGCCCACATGCCATAGTTTGCCCATTCTTGTTTTAAACCAAGCTTACCTTTTCCACCAACTAGCTCCTCTGCCATTCTACCCCACACATTTTTGTCTCAGCTGATGATACCACCATGCTTCTAGTCACCTGGGGCAAATCAGCATGTTGCCCTTTGCTTTATTCATTGCTTACTCCCCATAAATCTAGTCCATATCACCAAATCCTAGTGATCCTTCAAAACATTAATCATAGCTATCTCTTCCTCTGCAGTCCCAATACCACCATGTCTGACATGGCTGTGACTACGGACACAACCCCTGCAGCCCCATTCTTGGACGCTATCCCACATCCCACACCACTGGACTAATCTTCCTGTCAGCACCAGTCCCTTCTCGCCTCAAAGGCCTTCCCTGGTTTCCTAGAGCCTCAGGAACTGCTGCCAGAGCCGACCTGGAAGTTCGGGGTCCTCAACTGGACTGGACAACTGGACACCCGCACCTGCCTGATTTTACCATGAAATGCTTAGTCAGGGAATCTGTAATTCCCCCTTTCTCAACTAACTCAAACCTGTCATTAATAGTAATTTAGAATGAGTTATTAACAAAAAAATGACTTTCAAAGCAATATGCTCAAAATAATTAAAAAGCCAAGTTCAAAAAGAGCTTTTCTGGTCGGACCCTTTAAACACCAGTCTTCTGAGAGGTCTTTAAACATGAATGCTAATTTGCAAAATTAGTTCCTGCCAACTTGATCTCTAGAGTGTTCCCTGTCTGGTGTCATCACAAAACTATTGCTAGCTTTGCAGCCAGTGCTGTTCTAAGCTTTCGAAACATTAGCCCTAGTGGATGAGGTTGTTCATTAATTAATATTTGCTCCAAGGTGAGGCTGGTAAATCCGGTCCAGCTAAAAGTTCTTTGAACTGTGTAGGAAGAAAGCTGCTACAGCTTGGTTTTGGCTCCTCAGTTCTTGCTCTACATAAATTGTAAAACAGAGCTGTTGCTTAGCTTTCTCTTTACCTGATTTTGGAACAACCAAGTATACTTTTACTTAGAGCTGGGTACCCTTAAAACTCTAGTGCTTATGAATTGTTTGGGTAAATACTTGGGGGGCCAAGGGGGTGATCCAAGGTCACTCAACAAGGGAATTTATCAACCTCAGCTCCTTTAGAAGCTCCCAAAATGGTTGTTAGGCAACCCCCTAATTTCACAGATCAACATATACAGAAACTGATCTGAAAGCGGACTTGGTTTCCAGTCTCAGCAGCTGTGCAACCTGAGGTACGTCACCTAACCTCTTACGTATGCTAAATGAAAGAGCTGAACCAGAAGATATCTAAGGTCTCCACCAAGAATACAATTCAGTGACTCTAGGAATCATAGCTAACAATACGGAAAACCATAAATCTAAAGCTAAGATTTATATTTCCTCCAAAAGCTCAAACCACACCTTCTTGGAGCCTTCCTGGCTTCTTCTGGCTAACGTTATCTCCCTCCTCGCTGCTCTGTGTATAGTTCTAAAACAGGAAGCACCCATTCTGCCTTGAATTAAAATATTGATGCACAAGTCTAGTTCTCCCCAGGAGACTGAGAGCTTCCTGAGGGCTGGGACAGGGTCCTGTGCATCTCTCCATGCGCACCGCACAGAGTGGTGCTCACACCTATTTACTAGACTCATGGCTGGATTCCTCTGTGACTTTCCACACCCCCCATATTCTGGCTCTGCTCCGATTATACAGTCAACTGTACTTTTCTGCCGGTTTCCACTCTCTGCTCCTACCAGCTCTGCTCCTCCCCGGTCCCCAAACCTGCCAATTCTTAGCCATTCCCACGTCTTGGCTCCCCACAGGCGTTGTCCAGCCCTCTCCCTCACCAAATCCTATCCATCCTTTAAGGCTTTGGGACAGCTGTATCTCCTCCATAAACTCTTCCAGATGGCTCCAGCCTTCACTGAATGGCCACAAAATTTTCAGTGTAAAGAGTGGAGTTTCTGAATAGAGAGGTCAAACCTGAGAGGACAAGAATGAAAGACCAAAAGGCAACAGATGCCATAGGGGTTCAGGAGACTGAGGGTGGCTGTTGTTTTGGTACTTAATACACCAACATGGCAAAGAGAAGGAAGCCAACACTGAGAGCCCGCTATGTGCCAGGCACTGTGCATTTTCCTCTCAAAAACTCTTGGAGGCTGGTACCGTCATTTTCACTTTATAGTGAAGAAACTGAGGGTCAGAGACGGGAATCCATCTAAGGTCACTGCTGGTAAGTAGCCAAGTAAGGAAGGGAACTGAGCCCATGAATTTAATTAAACCCCACAGTAATACATGCATACATACACTGCGAGCAAGAGGCTGAACGTGAAGTTGGCATTGTATAGAGTTGACTTTGAACTAATAACTTTTTGGAATTGTATATCAATATATGCCTGTCTTCTCCATTCCACTTCTCCATGGCCATGGGATGCTGCTGAGACAATGACACACCCCTGACACTGGGACCTTGCTGGGGCCCTGCCATCTGCCTACATGTCCCTAATGAACTCTCTCCTCCACTCCCCACATTTAAACCTGCTGCTCATTCTTTACTTCCTGAAACTTTCCTTTTCTTTGGCTTCTGTGACACCAACTCTCCTGCTTTTCCTCCTCCTGGTTTTCTCTGCCCATGCTTCTCACTTAAATTCTAGAGAGTCTCAGGTTCCTTCATCAGCCATCTTATCATGCTGGATCCTCCCTGACAGTTCTCATCTGCTCTAACAACTTCAAGTACCATCTATATGTTGCTAAGTCCATGTTCCACTTATACTGACTATGTGCTTGCATTCCCAAAAGTGTCACGCTCAGGCTCACCTCAAGATTTTTACACATGCTGTTCCCTATGCCTGGAACACTTTATCCCTTGGACTTCGACTGACTAACCCTATTCATCCCTCACTCAGGTCTTAGCTTAGCCATTATCTTCCTCTTCTCAGAGCACCAAACTCACTGCTTTGGAATCACCAGCTTCTAGACTGTCAGCTCTGAGAGCACGGACTACATCTGTCATGTTGACTGGTCTTTCTCATGCTTAGCACAGAGCAGAGTTTAAATAAACATGTGCTACATAATGAACAGATGAGAACTCTCAGATTCACACCTCCCAGATATCTCTTGTCAGCTGTAGATCCGTATATCTGACTGCCTAATGGGTATCCCCATGAAGGGGATGTCTGTCCTACAGGCAGCTCAAACTCAGCATGTCCAAAAAGGAACATGGCATCCTCCCCTACCCCGTCCCTCTCAACTTATTCCTCTTCCTCTACCTCCCACTAGATTGAAAAGTACTGCCCTCCATTTGACTCCATTGCCCAAGCAGGAAATCTGGAAGTCGCGCTGATGTGAGAGAATTGCTCTCACCTCGGTCCACCTCACTTCAGCCCTGCTATGGCCACCTCAGCTCAGGCCCAGGCATTTCTCATTGGCACTCTTGTAAGAGGTTCCCAATTGGGCTTCCTGCCTCTAGTCTGTTGTTCCATCCCATTCCCCCAAAGTGAAAACTGGAGTGAGCCTGTCATCTCTGGCTTCCAATAGCTGTTGACAAAGGCATACCAAGTCTTCCAGGTGGCCTCTGCCCGTCTCGGTGGCTTTCCCCCTACCTTTCCAGCCTGCCAGCCTGCCTGAGCACCCTGGAGTTTCTGGGTTTCCTGAGCCTATGTGCCTGCTTGTCTCTGAGTGTTGCAGGATCGCTTCCTTTGTCTGGAATGCCCTCGCCCCTCCCACCACTTGGCAACTCGCACTAGTTCTTCAGGGCTTGGTTTCTGAGGGAACCTAGTTCTTCCCTTCTGAGAGAAACCTCGGTTGACTTCCTCGGCCTCAGTTCAGGGCCCCCTTTTGTGCGTTCACAGCACCCCATGCATGCGTGCAGCACAACAGGATCATACTGACGTGACTGTTTTCTCACAGGTCTGTATCTCCCGCAAGCTTGTAAACTCCTTGTCTTATTCATCCTCAGGCCCCCAGCCCCAGCACAGTACAAAGAACAGCACGGACAGTCAGAGATTTGAACACATAAATGACCTTTCAGAGGTGGTGGAGGACAGCTTTAGAATTTGGAATTCACAGAGGATGTTTGTGTCTTCTCAGGAGATCCTGAGGGGGAACAAGGAGAGCAAAACACTGGCCCTTCTCTATTTCAGCTGCTTCTGGGCACAGAGTTCATCATAAGGAAGAAAGAAATCCCCAGATCCACTCACCTCTCACTGACAGCAAGGTTCTGTTGCTTTAAAAAACCCAGAAAAGTGTTGAGGACCCAACTAGTCACTTTTTTTGGCTCCGCCCTAGTTTCTTTTATCACATTTTGGAAAAACTCCAGTAGGCCAACTTCATTCTGTAAAGAAAAAAAAATTATATAAAGCCTCCAAAAAATTGGAAGATCAGCATTCTGCAAGATCAGCAAGGCAAATGTGAAACTGTCACCCTTTGTCTCCTCTGAGACATCTACTCATGCTTTCCTACCCATGGAGATGTCACCAGAAAATTCTGATCACTTTCAGTAAACAGCAAGTATTCTACTTCTTCTACTACTGTCACTGTGCATGCATAGAGCATTTCTCAAAGGAATGAACATATTTCAGAGAGCCCTGACTCACTGTGCATGCATAGAGCATTTCTCAAAGGAATGAACATATTTCAGAGAGCCCTGACTTGTGGACCAGAGGATGACGAAATTCACCACCCCCCAAACTTGCCTGCCCTCTGAGCGTCAGCCTTGTGTACCCTACAACCTTCATCCTTGAGCTGCATTCTGTATCCTCAGGCCCACGATGCTGGCCTGAGTTGACTGTCCTGTCGCTTTCCTGTCCTCTGCTGGAAGTCCTAGTGATTGCTAAAATCAGAAGGTAAGAAAAGAAGCAAATCAAGAAGGAACAAACAGAATATTCTACCTCTGAACACCAAAAGTGGACTATAACTGTGTTCATCTTCACGTCATCCCAAGAGGTGACAAAAATGGTTTTCAAAATGAGGAAGAACATGGGCACATGTGACCCACTTAGACCACATAACCCAGGGAGGGAACAGCACCTTCCAGGCCTTCTGAGCCAAGCGAGGCACAGCTGACCGGCCTCTCATTTTGCTCTGTGAACACAATCAGCCAAGGTGGCTCATCAAGGAGACTTACTTGAGGAGGATTCCATGGTTTCTCCCCCTCTGGATTGTCAGCCCTGTGAATCAGGGGCCATGCCGTCCTGTTCACTCCATAACTAGAGCTAAGTCAGTGCTGGGCCACGACACTGTTTGGTAGGTATCAGCGGATGGAATCAATGTCTCCTATCTCTACAGGTTTTTTTTTTAAAAAGTCCCATGTGAATGCTCATTCTTTATCATACCACGTTCACCTCTGCCACAATTATGCATAAGAGTAACCCCAAGGCACTTACCAAGTTACACTATGGCTAACTGCCAGCTCACATCGATTTGGCAGAACAAAGAAATCTGGCTAAGTCCATCCCTTGTTTTCCAGTAAGAAACAGAAAAACATGTTCCACTCACGTAGGGGCAGCTGAAGTTTCCAAAGGCAGAGGAGACACATTTTAAGTAGCAGATTTCCCCTACCTGCTCAAATTCAAATCAAACCATGCTTTCCTTGAAATACTGCTTTTTAACTTTATACTGCAGGTAAGGCTCACATCCTTGAAGAGAACCTTCATTAACTACAAGAACTTTCTGGAAAAATAAGATACTGAGAGGAAGCTTGACATACTAACAAAAGTGCTCTGAAAGTTTGGCTATTGTAGATGCCGTAACATATACACAGGCAAACAGTTGCTCAAGTAGAAATTCCATAATAAAAAAAAAAATCTACATGCCCTTTGTAACAGATAAATTCTCTGGTGACAAACCTACTGAATAATCCCATAATCATCTCTTGAATCTCTTTTCAAGCCAAGGCTATTATTCTGCTCATGCTAAACCAGGGCAAAGGTCACCTCAGCAGCCAAAGCTTGACTACAGATAAAGGCAAATCCAGGCAGCACGAAGAGGGAGCTCTGCTTAACTTACGGAAAAGTATTCAAACTTCCACAATGGTACACAAACCACTGGGGAAGTAGAAAACTGCTATCCGGCCCAAATCAGACGTGCAGAATTCCCTTTGTTCTAACCAGACAGGCTGGCCCGCTGGTGAAAAGAGCTGTCAGGAGAACTCTTTGCTTTGCCAAGGAAAGGTTTTTCTAAATCCACCTAGAAATATTGCACTTGAACTCCCAGGCTTGGCTGAGTTGCTGGGACGTGATGAATATCTATTCCTCTACCCTTGGGTGGTTTTTTTATTGGATGGATAACACGGCAAGTCAGATTTCTGTCTGTCTTTTCGTGTCAGTGCTGTGATGAAGCCTCTCTGAGCTGGAACTGTGCTTCACTAGGGGATACATGGTTTCAGTACCCCATCTGAAGTGGACATGAAAACCTGCGGTTGTGACGGGGTGAGCTACAGGCAGCGGGGCTGAAGGAGGCTGAGCTGCTGCTGCCCAGAGAATGATGGATCAATAAAGAGTCACACATGGGCTGCCTGCTCTGGCTCTTCAGCTCAGAAGCCAGTTTTTCAGAAAAAAACACATAGCATTCTAGGTAGGGTCTTAATTTTTCTATGAGATTGGAAAATGCTAATGAGCTTGGCGCAAATCTCAGAAGTCTCTGGTGAAACGTGGCCGTGCAACCATCTGGTTTTTCCAGGAAAACAGTGGGCCAGTAATTCCCTTACATAAAAACCCTATTAGGAGCAACGGAGAAAGGCCACTGCTTTAGGGGACCCTTAATGTCCTTCTCAGAGACAACAAGCAAGCATTTGATTCAGCACTAATCTATGACAGAGCTGAAACTTCAGCTACACCAAGTGTCAAGTCTCCCGGCCAATTGTAACTCTACTTGTTCCTTCAGAGATGGCTAAGGCAGCAGGGACAAGTGGTCCTGCCTTTGTATAATACCAGATCGTCTTACAGCTCCACGACAGGGAAGCATCTTTTTCACATTTTAATCAAATTTCCCAAAGCATTCAATTAGACCCAGAGCCGATGCCAGGTCAGCCTCTTGGACACTAACAGGAACCCTCCATTGCTAATGGATCTGTCAGTTGGTTGATGCTGGTGTGAGGCAAGGCAGAGGATCGTCTCATCTTCACCCCCTGCTCTGGGAAGGAATCCCGATTTACCCCCGCATCGGGCCCTGGAAGAGATGTGCTCCAAAGCCATCTTTTGCGTTCTACCTTCAGAGATGATAAAACATCAGAAGACTATCCAGTTGGACTAGGATGAAGGCTGATTTCTCAACTGCCATTCTTGTTCTGTCTAAGTCACACACCCTGTGAAGCTGATGATAGGGCAGAAATGGGGCTGGACTATATTTAGAAGTAGAATGAAACCTGATAGAGACAGCTGCCCAGGGGCAGACTCAGAGAAGAAAGAGCCCACAAAGCACAAGTTGAGGAACAACTGGTCACGTGGCAGGGAGTGCCCTGGCAGCTCCAGGGACCCTAGATTAGCAGTCCTGGGCTAGCTCTCGAGTTCAAGTGTATTTCCTGGATACCAGCTAGACATGGAGATCAGCAGCCAGTCCTGTGGGGAGCTGCATATGGCAGCTGCTGAAAATGATATTAATGATAATAGTTTTAACAGCAACAATAATAAGTGCCACATGCTGTTCTAAGTGTTTTCTCTACATTAACTCATTTAATTTCAACAACGACCCTATGAGCTAGGCACTAGTAGAACTCTCTTTTACAGATGAGGACACTGAGCACTAACTTGCTTGAGGTCACACAGTAAGAAAGCAGTAGAGCTGGGATTTGAACCTCTGCAGTCTGCTCTCTTAACCTCCGTGTTACGCTGCCTCTGATGAAGGAATGTCACATCCCTCCCTTCCTGGGGACTGAATCTGAGCACCTACTAGCGCCAGGCATAATATGAAGCAACCAGCACATCAAAAGAAAGCACTTTCACACCACTTCCACTATTTTATTTGAGAGCTGCGGCTGTTCAAAGGTTCTTATATTAAAAATGTTGCACCTAGACCATGTGGCATTCTCAACTGTGACATGACACACATCTGTTCCCAGATCAGGAGGAAGAAAGTGACACACCCCCTGACCTATGGCATACAGGGCCTCCAGGGGATGGGAGGGTGGCCGGAGCTACCCTTGGGCCTCTCTTCTGCATCTCCTCCACACCCACTCCTCAGAGAAGTTACAGTGAGCATACCCAAACCAAGACACTGCCCAATTCTGAAGTACCTTCTGACATTACAAAATAAATCCTGTTATCACTCATACAGTTTTGGAATTAAGTAAGGTATTGTACCATATGCTAACTCCTCTACCACGGGTAACTCATGCAGGAGTTTGTACGTAACTGGGCAGGTCATGCCAGTGGTGGGAGTGGCTGACAGTAAAGGGGACCCTGCATCTGAGGACTGAACAACAGCTGCTGCAACTGGGCAAGGCTCTCACGTGTCATGATGAGTCATTCTGTGGAGGTACCAACTGGAATTGCATCCACCCGCTGTGTGGTAGGGATGCCAAGGTGAGCAGCCACTGAGCCTTTCTGCAGACATTGTAAGAGGGCCTAGAATCTGCATACCCATGGGGGCTCTGTTGTTCTCTCACGATTCCTGTGAATTTGGTCATTCTTACAAAGTAAGAAAAACAGAACACAGACCCAACAACTTTGTGAAAAGTGGTCCTGAAAATAATACCAAATGCTAGTGTTGGAATGGAAATTCGGTAAGGAGGCCCTGAGACAGTGGTGGTTCTAGGGCAGAAAGCAGAGGTTATGGTTAGATTAAGGACTGGAACATTCAGTGGGGTGGTGGCTTGGATCTATGATGTGAAGGAATCCTCCCTCTGCTTTTCATGGAAACAAGAAGTGGTTGTGGGAATCTTTCAGCAAGTGAGCAAAAAAACCCGACTCATTCAGAGAAGTCTTCAAGGGAAAAACACAAGGTAGTTAATTGGTGGTGTGAGGCTGGCATTGGAAACGTGACTCTCCACTTGAGTACGTCAGGAGGAAGCCAGAATCCTGAACCACTACTGCCACTTTCAAGACTACGGCACTCTGAAGAAGCCCCGAAATTGACTCAGAAACACCAAGGGTATGCTCTCTAGTCTGTCTCAAGGAATACACAACTAGAGAGGCCTACAGTCCTATTTTGGTCCCCACAATTTTCACCTCTGGGTCATGTTCCCAGCAGGGCTTGAAAGCCCCTAAAATCTGAGCCAAATTCTGGTCCCAACAATGTCACTTGTGCTCTGTTCCCAGCAAAGCCAGGAAGTATATGCATCTGAGTTCAACTCAGGATACTAGCTCCATTCAGTGAGGATTCTCACCTATAGTTGGCTTAGACTACTGTGAAAATGAGTTTACATTCTCTGAGATGCATTAATCCAGGAGAGATACTGAGGGAAACCAATTTGGGCATAAGACTTTCCCTTGGATAATCAAAATCCAAATAATACAGGTAATGAAAGCTGACAGCAGACAGGCATAATTAGAAGACTCCATCTGCAAGAATGGAACACAAAAAGTATGCTGTCAAGAAATCAGTTTTGATTATAATCACATTTCCATGTGCCTAAAGCCACTGTTGTCAAATGGTCCCAACATGCAGGGAACCTGTGTTACTTAACAGCAGCTTTCTGTTAATTGTCCCAAAAAGGAAACCATCCCACAAACAGGAAATCAGGCTTCGGGACGGATTAGGGACAGATCCCCTGTGTGTTCCCCAGGCTGGGCACTCAGGACGTCACTCCTCTTTGCATGTTTGCCTCAAAGGGCAGGTCCCGAGGGGTCAGAGGGCTCTGAGCCCAGAGGATTCTCATCTCTGAAAGCCCCTCAACACTTATATCTGAAATAAATGAACTGTTGGTTTCGAAGGAGTAAAGTTAGAAGATGCATCTTTTTATTCAACTTTACCGGAACAAAATATTGGTTATTTTTCCAGTGCATAGACTAACTGTAACAGCACTCTTAAGCTGGCAAGCACTGGGTGCCATTTTATAAAATGAAAAATAAAATCAATTTTGAAAATCGCATGGAGCTGAAATATGGTGAGCAACAATGCTGACCAAATAGATTTCCCTTCAGCAGTAGTTAGAAGGTGAGTACTCTGTTCCTCAGTAATGTGGGCAGTCTAAAACCTGTCAATATGGTTTCAGACGCTTTTTAAAACTACTAGCTTTAAAGGAGTTACCTATTCGATATACAGATATTCATCATGGGAAATTATTTTATAGGCAATTCATCCAGAAAGAAAACCAGGCCATTTCAAGCTTACTAGAGACACAAAGAAAAGCTCTTAGAAAACAATCCATTTACCAACCAACCATAGTCATGATATCTTTTTTGTTTCTTTGTCCCTTGGAGACACCTTAACCTTTTCCATGATGTCAGAAACAAAGCATTATGACTTTAAATGGGGAATAACCAGCTGGGGAAAGTTGAGTTGTTCAAATAAGACTACACTTCTTGAGGCTGCATACCAAGACAGACACACATGGCAGCCCAAGTCACTGATATGGAAGTCACAATCACATTTTCCTACAGTCTCACTGGGGCCATGCTGGATTTTTCTTAAACTTCTGCCTGCGTGGCTCTTAACGTGTTAACAGCTGTTTGGTGCCAGTGTTCTCCCTAGCAGCATATTCTTGGGAGTCTGATTGGCCATACTGAGATGTTTTTAGATTCAGTGAAGATTCTGCTATGTCTATCATCTTCGGAGTAAGTGAATCATTCCGCTCCTCTTTCATCTGGGGAGGGTAACAGCTCCAGTCACCTTTGCAGAGCCCTCCCAGCAACTAAGTGTCAGAGGTGAGATCTGGAATCAAGAGCGTCAGTCTCTTAGTCAGTGTTTTATTTATTTATTTATTTTTTGGTGAGGAAGATTAGCCCTGAGCTAACATCTGATGCCAATCCTCCTCTTTTTGCTGAGGAAGATTGGCCCTGGGCTAACATCTGTGCCCATCTTCCTCTACTTTATATGTGGGACGCCTGCCACAGCATGGCTTGACAAGCGGTGCATAGGTCCATGCCCGGGATTTGAACCTGCGAACCCTGGGCTACCGAAGCAGAGCGCACGAACTTAACCAGTTCTTAACTATGCCACCAGGCCGGCCCCTCTTACTGAGTGTTTTAACCCATCACCCTGTAGTGCTACTCAGGAGAGTTAAAAGCAACATGGAAAAGATAAAGCTCTTCTATTTGACAGCAGCACAGGGCATTGTGGAGAGGGCAGCAGGCCCTGAAGAAATACTAAATTGGGGATGCTATACCATTCCTCTACTGAAATCTCCCATGACAGATGAGATTGAAATATTTCTGTCTATTGACTTCAGACACAGCAGTCACCCTGTGAGCTCACATCCCTTCCTTACCAAGTGTCTACCATGTGCTGAGTGCATGACAGGAGGCACCAGGCAAAATCATCCCACAAAACCCACAAACCCACACCCTCCGCCTTATGTGGAGACTCTTCTCACTGATTCAGTCAGAAGGAGCCAAAGTACCTAAGGCAGAAAGTTTAAGAAACAAAATAAATAAAGCTGCAGAAGGGAGCTTACATTTCTTTTCTCTGACTTAAATTTTCTACTTGGAAAATGAACATAATTTCTGCTTTTCATTGGAGTTGACTGATTTTCACTAAATTTAGTAGACAGCATTTTATGTTTATTTATAGAGCAGTCTGGCATCTTAAAAACCAAGAGCAATGGTCAAAAGTTTTAAATGAACTAGTGTTCTATGACTGTGCTTCATGAAGCATTAGTGGGACTATATAAAGCATTAATACTAACAAAAGTAAAAGTTCTATTTTCTCTATCAAGTGATCCAAAACAGCCATGAACTTGAAACATTATTCCTATCTGGCATTGTGGCACATTATATGTGCAGGTAGGTAGCAGAGCTTAGAAACGAAGAGCCCGGGCCTGGTTTGAACCTGGCTCGTGGAAGTTAGCTAACGTCTATGCTCAACCACAGAGCTTGTTTCCTCACCTGTAAAACAGGGAGAGCAACAATACCTATCGCAGAGGGCTGTTGTAACAACACACTAAAAAGGGTCCCCTGTAAACTGCGGAATATGCTGTTAGCGAGCAGCCTTTTTCATGTGCTGCTTATGAAAAAGATTACAATTCATTTGCATTCCCTGAGTCAGGGAAGGCAGAGTTTAGAAAGAGATGCCCCCACAGACATCACCCTGGGATTATTTGCTAAGAAAAATGCACATGCATATAGTCTTGATCATTCTAATAACTACTCTAGGATATACTGACTCAGAGAAAGACTTGCTATGATATTAGAATCTCTTGTTTTTCAGAATACTAATACCTGGATCTCAGCTTCCATATTTCTATTCCTGAATCCTTACAAATGAGGTCAGAAATCAAGGCAACTTGACACAAGGTAGGGACTCAAGGTCAGTGAAATAGGTTGAAGTTTCAGGTGGGGCAAGACACTTTTTATGTGGCAAGAGGAAAAAATAGTAATACAGGTTTTCTGCTGGGAGGGCATTATCAGAAGGGTTTAAGAGAGAAAATCAGAATATAGATTTGATTTAATGTCCTAATGAAACCAGTTCGGAAAACAAGAGTCAGAGAGACCAAGTGACTTGCATCTGGTCACGGTACACTGAAGTGGCCATCCAGGTCTCCGCACCCAGAGTTCAAAGACACAGGGATCAGTCCATGATTTGCTGGACCGTCACAAGCATGGTTTACGTATCTGATCTTTGGAAACAGGGATGCTTTTATTAGGAACACTTCTCCCAGGATTCTCACGAGTACTGTAATAGTATCCCATGCACTCACTCATGCATCCATCCATTCACTGAACAAATATTCACTGAGTGCCTACTATGTGCCAGAGATTGTGGTAGATGCTAAGATATAACATACAGTTAAGCCATAATATTGGAGTCCTGCAAATATCAAGGATAAATTAACAATAGATAATTCAGTGCTTACTGCACAATAAAATGAAAAGATAAATTAAAGACTAGAGTCAAAATCTGAAGTTTTTATTATTTGTGGGTAAGGCATGTGTGTAGGGGTGGGTACGTGCTTAACGCTTAATTTAATAAGCAATCCAAAGGCAGGGAGCACGGAGCTGAAGCTCTGCAAAGCGCACCTCCACCACTGCTATTTATTTAATCAATACTCCTGGGCACTCTTTAAATTGAAAGATGGTTCATTAGATTTGCGCATCTGCCCTTCTCAGCAATCTGTTGTTTCTGATGAAGGCAGGAAAAAACAAGAACATATCCTTTTCGGGCATGAGTATCTTAGCTTCCAATGATTACAAAGTCATAAAGAGCTCAGGATGCCTAATTTCAGAAAAACAATCTATCTGAATCATTCTCTTTCCATTCCTATCGAGTTCTCTTCTCACTCGTCTTGGAAATTTCAAGTACTAGCCCTTTAAAAAAACTAATCACCTAATACATTATCTGCAAGCCATAAAAATAAGCATATTTTTAAGATATCAAAAACTAAGTCCCTTCAAAACTGGCTCAAAAATCATCTCCTCCTTGAATGTTTCCCCTTCTGTCCCAATCAAGTTCATCATCACCTCCTCTGGGCTCCATCCTACATTACAGATCTATCTATTGCAATCTGCCCTGGGGGCGGGTTAGCTCTACTGTCAGGTGTGTATATATACAAACTCTCAGGAAGCAAAGAAAACATCTTTTTTAAAAAAAATCTTTGTCCCTATCTCAGTACCTGCTATATAGGAGATACCAATAAAAGTGCTGAGCTGAATATATCAAAGGCAAGTTTCCTTACAGAGGGCCTTAAACTATGAAAACATATAGACTCACTCCTTTGCCATCCCACAGCAGACATTTATTCAAGGCCTCCTGGGTTTTGGTACTGGAAGGACGCATGAGTGGAGCCTGGGACACAAACGTGTCTGCCCTCAGACAACTTACTCTCAGCGAAGGGAGGCAGAAGCTCCCCCCATCACACGCTCATCAGAGGTGGTGTGACAATCCTACAGAGATGCTCTCTGAAGGGAGCATATATTTTCAGACGTGCCTTGGAGAGAAACAGCCACATTCTTGAGAGGAGATTCTGAAAGGTCTTTCACTTCTCTTACGAAGAAAGGTGATATATAAAAAGAATTTATAACATTATATTTAGTGGATTCTTCTTGGAAATCACAGTCTTGAGCACAGAAATGGCCAAGAAACCTGGGTTCAACACTCACGACCTCCAAGGGTTGCCTTTGTCCACCTAGCAGAAGGCCAAATGGGGAGAGGGAACTGACATCTTTGAGGCTGGGTAGCCCCCATCCCTGTCCTCCTCTCCCCTATATAATTTGGCAAATATGTTATAAAATGCACGACTGGAATTTAGCATTTAGTATTTAGTCTGGAATTTATTTCAAGTGGGCTAGAAATTCAAGTGATCAAGATGGCAGAGAAGCTGTATAAGAATAAAACTCAGTTTGGTTAAATCAATCTAGGAAAAATACATGAGTTGTAAGAGGCTTCAGGTTAAAAGGTATTCTGTATGAGATGCTGACCAACTGATTGCTACAAAGATTTGGCACTAAGCACTGCTGATTTGCTAAGCTGTGCTGAGTAATAGAGAGTGAGAGGATGAAACAATCCTTGCCTTCAAGGCACTGGATAAGATACACCAATAAGTAATTAAAATATAGCCATATAATCGCCACAGAGGTATAAATAAGATACAACTGCAGTCCATAGGAGACAGTGATCAACTCTGCTTAACATATGAGAAAATAACTGTTCACGCCTAATCATTATTGGTAATAAAAGAGGAGTTTTCCTGTGAGACTCTCTGGATACTTCTCAAATTAGCTAATTTGTAGATGATAAAGAGAAAAATCATTCAACAAACATCCGATTGCCTACCTTGTACCAGAAATGGCTGAGCTGCTGTTACTGAAGTATATAAATATACATACAAATATGTATATCCTAACATCCCTCTATATTTATTATCAGTCAATTAAAATGCAAAAATTCAGTGATTCCATAGATTCTGCTGCTCCAAAAGATGAGTGTGGCATATGCCTAGTCTCTGAAAGATGCAACAGCAAACGTTCCACTCCTGCCTAACAGACAAGCAGAAGACAACTGTGACAAAATGCTACGCTCACTGAGGCCGTCTTGCTTTAACATTGCCATGACAGAGAAAACTGCAAAGCCCCAAGCAGCTTTGAAAAGGATGGAAAATCCCTAAGCAGACCTCATTGGTGTCAGAGTCTCTAATGGCCTCCTTAGAGGCATCCTCAAGCCTCAAAGGACTGATACTTTTAGTCAGAGATTTCAGCATTTCGTGTGGAATAAATGTTTTCTTCTACAATTGGTAAAACAACTGTCTGGCTTTTGAGACTCTAACTTCCTGCCAGAGCCCGTCATGGTTCAATACTGCTAGACATCCAGAAACCCTACCCATTGATTTTCTTTTTTTTTTTTTTTTTTTAAAGATTTTATTTATTTATTTTTTCCCCCCAAAGCCCCAGTAGATAGTTGTCTGTCTTAGCTGCACATCCTTCTAGTTGCTGTATGTGGGACGCGGCCTCAGCATGGCCAGAGAAGCAGCGCGTCGGTGCACGCCGGGGATCCGAACCCGGGTCGCCAGCAGTGGAGCGCGCTCACTTAACCACTAAGCCACGGGGCCGGCCCCCTACCCATTGATTTTCTTCTGTCCCGCAGAAACATGGGAACACACTCATCCACAACATTTGGACTGTTTTTAAGAAGCCTCCATGGCTGCTGTAAGCAGCTGTTTGTTTCTACACAGAAAAAATGACTGACACGAGAAGCTGCTTCATCTTCTGGTTCTACAAGGAGCATTTACCATACAGGGTAGCGAGCAAAGATTATCAGGCCTTGTTCTCCTCAGAAGCACCTATCGTACAACAGAAAGCAATCTGCCCTCTCCACTCAGGGCCCACTGAACAGCATTACTCAATGCTGAGCTGAGCTGAGCATTGTTTATATTAGCTGAGCTGGTTTATATTAGCTTCTGATCAATACCTACCAGTAAGGCGAAGCTGTGTTCCGGCAGCATTCCATACCGTTGAACAAGCTTCTCCCGGGTCACACTGGGGAGCTCCGGCAGCTGCTCCCGAATCTGGTCAATATTGATCACTTGCTGTGGGTCTGCAGCGGTGGGCAGAGATTCAGCATCATAGAGCAGCAAGGGAGGCAGGTTGGGTTCTGGCATAAACCTAGGCAGAGAGAGGAGACCGAGGCCTGACTCTGAAGTATTTGGTTTAATAAGAAAAAAAAAAATCTATCAGTAATATGAACGTTTCTGTGTTTAGATGCCATGTTACTTGCAAATATTTTCTAATGTCCTATATTATCAACTCTTCCTGGTTCCCAGGAACTAGTCTCTGCACAAGTGTAAATTACAGGTCAAAACTGCCATGTCTGTTGCTCTCCATGCTTATGAGCTAGAGAGTGAAAAATGCACAATGCAAGGTTGATGCCATACTGTGACTTATAATCACGGATAAAGTATATATTCGTAGACAGGCTGGAAAAAAGAGGACCAAATGAGAACCATTTACTTATTAGGGAGAAAGATGACTTTCCCCCATTTTTTTACTTTCACTATTTTTAGTAGTATTTGTGTAATAAATGAAAAGTCAAAGGAAAAAAAAAACTTTCTTCCCTGGGAAGTGGAAAAAAATGAATGGATTTTGACTAAATAAGATGTAGAAGCTAGTGGGGAGGGAGGGAAGGATGAACAAGTGGAGCACAAGGGACTTTTAGGGCAGTGAAACTATTCGGTATGACACTATAATGGTGGATGTATATCATCATACATTTATCAAAACCCACAGAATGTACAACATCAAGAGTGTGCCCTAAAGTAAACTATGGACTTTAGTTAATAATAAGGTATCAATATCGGTTCATCAACTGTAACAAATGGACCACACTAATGCAAGATGTTATTAGGGGAAACTGTGGGGGTGGGTGGCTGGGAGGGAGAAGGAGTTTATAGGAACTCTCTGTAATCTCCACTCAATTTTGTTGTAAACTTAAAACTGTTCCAAAAAATGAAGTCAATTAATTTGAAAAAATGTGGAAGCTACACCATTGCATATTAATCTTAGGAAACAAAGATGTCCTTCTCTCTGTTCTATTCCAGCACTAACATTTTCTCTCTGCCCACACTTGTCAAAGGGCTAATGGAGAAGCAGGATAATGACGAACAAATGGTGGCTCCAAGGTAATAGATTAGAAATGCAAGCAACCCATCACCTTGATGGCAAATCTGTGCTATGAATCAGTCTGACTTGTGAAGGCAAGAGGAAACCAAAGGGAGGCTGCCTGAATCCCACCATCTATTAACCCAAGGGATTGAGCTGAAGCCACTGACTAAGCTAAAAGCCAAACTCCATGCTTATCAAGAAAGCACCCAAAACAGAGTAGGGGCAAAACTGAAGAACAAAGAAGTTCTTGGGAAGTACAGATTGAATCTAGAATTTCACAGTAATTAAAATAATCTTGACTTCGACAGACACATGAGAGGACTCCTTGACGTGAAGTTCACTCTAGGGTTTCTGAGCTTCTTCTTTCCCATATCATGATGCTACATTTGTTCCTCCTGGACAGCAATGGCTACACTTAGAACTTCCTATGCTTTACAAAGGAAAGGTGGGCTAACCTCAACAACTTCATTGCTTAAAACTTCCATCTCTGCAATCTGCTAACTTCAATGGGAAAAAAAATCAGAGGTTCAGTTTATCTTAAGTCTATCCTTATTATTTGCTTTATTTCTGGGTCTCATATTAAATACAATTTGCTTAATGTATCAAATAGCATCACTTGAGGTTTGAAGGGAAATGCCATTAACATATACATGTCTTTTTTCATGGAACGTCAGTGTATTACTGAATTTGTTACTGAATATAAGAATAAGAACAGCCTAGGCCCCATCCTCAATTGCCATCCTCTTAGCTCAATTATAACAACTTTGACACAGAAGTGAGTGAATAAGTGTCTTCCAACAGTTGAATCCCATCAAATAAGACATGCCAAGGCTACCAAATCAAGAAAATTTGGTTTCTCTCAATACACACATAAAATAGGAAGTCTAGATTTTGCATCATGCAACAATGAAAAGTGGTTCCTAAAAACTATCCAGAATCATTATGTTGATCTGTAAGTGGATTTGAAATATGCCCCTCACCCCAAATACAGAATGGCATTTTGACAAGAGTAGTAACCACCTGTAGTCTTGTTTTCCTTCTTTGTCTCTCATTGGTACGGTGCACCTATGATAGTTAAATAAGAAAACATTAAATACTGCATGCAACATTGGCTGGCATATCTACAGAGAGGGGGTTTCCACACCAATAAGGGACACAGGCAAATTCAAGCTCTTCAGCCTTCCTTGGGAGACACTTACATAATTACATTAAAAAATAGTATTAAATGGGGTTGGCCCCATGGCTTAGTGGTTAAGTTCAGTGTGCTCTGCTTTGGCAGCCCAGGTTCGGTTCCTGGGCATAGACCTACACCGTTTGTCAGTGGCCATAATGTGGTGGCAACCCACATACAAAATAGAGGAAGACTGGCACAGATGTTAGCTCAGGGCGAATCTTGCACAAGCAAAAAGAGGAAGATTGGCAAGAGATGTTAGCTCAGGGTGAATCTTCCTCAGGAAAAAAAAAAAAATTAAAAAAAAGAGAAATATTCAGAATGATAATTAAAAAAAAAAAAGAAAAGAAAATGCTTCAATGTTTCCAGCTTTGAACCAGCTCAAATGGTACGCTTTTGAGCTTTTTTCAGTCTTCTGCTAAAAGTATAAAATTCTCAAAATTGAAAGCCAGAAAATTTAGAGTCAAAGTTATCTAAAAAAAAATAAGGCACCTCTACAACCACCTCTAAGGTTTTCTCCACCTCTAGATTAAACTGGCAGAGGTTAAATCTGATAGAATTTAAGGAAGTAAAAATTTTTGCTGAAAAGCAGGTAAGCTGGAAGCAAGAGAAGTCCAGGACCTAAGACTAAGTGCTTACGTACAAGTCTGGTCCAGTTTAAACCACTTACCAGCCCTCTCATCAGGGTATATTACACCCCTGTAGGGTACAGTATTTCCTGAATTTTACTAATGAGAAAACTAAAGTGCAGAGAAGCTAAGTACCTTCTTCAAGGTCACATGGCTGGTCTGTGGCAGCCCAGACCGGAGCCTACCCAGCTGTCCTCAAGATGCTTGTCAATGCGAACTCACCCCAGCTTGTAATCAAAGGAGCGAGTTTCGTTCAGAATTTCACCTCCATTCTCAAGTTCATTGATTTGTCTCTGAATTTCATAGTCTAAGAAAAACATAGTAATTTAGTATCATATTTTGATTCCTTTCATCCAGTCAAGCAATAATTAGAAATCTTTTTTAACCTTTAAGTCAAAAATAATCAAGAAAGTTGTTTATAATAATTCTTTCCTTATATGCTGTATTTTCTTCTCACTGCTGTCATACAGTAATGGTGCTGGAAAGGGCCTTTTAGAAAGCTGCACCCCCTCACTTTTTGAGAAAAGTCAGGTTCAGAGAGATTAAGTGAGCCAGTACAGATTATACAACTTGGCAGAAGAAGGGCCAGGACCAATATCTAGGCTTTGTGACTCCAGATCTAGGACTATTGCCTGCCTATAAAGAGTTCTTATCCTGGGATCCATGGATGGGCTTCAGAGGGTTCTGGTACCTCCTGAAATTGTATACAAAGTGTGGACATCTGTGTATGTACATTTTTTGGAGAGAGGGTCCAGAATTTCCATTATAGTTTCAAAAGGATTTATGACCCCAAATGATTAAGAACCACTGCTCTATGCCATGCTCTCACCTTCAAATAAGGCAGGCTGTGGTAATCAAAACAAAGCCACAATTGCTAAGCTTCTTTATGAAAATAGCTTTAGCCTCCCCCTTAATTCCTCACCCTACCATGCACCACCTTCCCTTGCCCAAATCCAAACTCTCTTATCTGAGCTGATAAGAAGCAGTAACACCAAACTATCTCAGTTTCTGCTCCTCATCTTCCCCACTCCAATGGTTTCTTTGATTGACATGAAATGATGGCTAAAAGGACCAGTGTAGGGAAAAAAATGGGGTGGAAAAATTACAGGCTTGGAGAATTAAGCCTGTAATTGTAAAGGTTTGGTTCTTCTAGTCTGAGTCAGACCACAGGTAGAATTCTATCTCAGACTATTGCTCCAAAGGGTACTTCATAGGATAACAGAAGATTAGAAAGAGCCAAAAACAGGCAGGGGTCTTCTTCATAACTCATTATCGATGAATCTACCTAAAATCTTGCTGTTTGTTTTTTTAGATTAATCTACCCACGTCTTAGAATACTGAGTCCCAGAACACTTACTATCTACTAAGTGAAGTGGAACTTTCTTCCATTTGTTCAAGTTTCCCCTTCACAACCTTGGACTATAAGGGTTTTCCCTGACCCAAACCTTTCATGGCTTCAGAAACATGGACTGTGTCTCCTTTTAGAGACAGAGGTATGTCTTCATATAGGAAGCTTCCTCTACCCATTCACCTCCCGTAAGTTATCCCCTTGACCACGTTAATGCGTTTTTACTGAAAATTTGTAGACTCAGAATGTCTTCATTGAGGCTGGTTGATCATTTCAGGTTCATACAATAAGGTTTTATACAATACTAGAAAATCTTTTCTCTATGGTTTCTAATATTTTTCCTGACAAGACCCAGGACTCTACTAAACGTTTTGGCTGTAGCAACACATTCAGCTGTCTTGTGCTCGTGCATCCCTGAATGGGTGCTCTTTAAACTCTACCTCTTCCCTACCTTCTCTCTTCCCCTCTAGATCCTTTGGTTTTAAAAAATATTTTTATTCTCTGAAATGTCTTCCCCTCAGATTCACAGTCAGCAATTCCTATGGGATTGTCCCAGATGTTAATCTCACTCAACTGTTCTATTTTAATTATTATTATTTATTTGTCAACACTGAAATACCCACAGCATATACTCCAACAAGACCAACACTTGATTATGTAGTTGCATGTAATCTATTAGCAAAAATAGTAAAAAGCAGAAAAATTAGGTCAATATTATGGCCAATCTATAATGAACAAATGTTACTTTATAAAGTTCATGCTGATCAGAATGAATGTGGTCAACGGAAAAACAGCTACAGTATTTTGCAGATCCTCCAATAAAGAGGTGGAGTCTGTTTCCCCTTCCCTTGAATCTGCTTTGAATTCAATCTGCTTTGAACAGATTATGTTGGAAGAGACATTGTGTGAGTTCTAGAGCTGAGGACTCAAGAGGCCTTAAGGCTTCTGCCTTCATCCTTCTGGAATGCCCCACTGCCAAATAAGAAGGCCAAGGCTTGGCAAGCAAATGAAGAAAGACCATGTGGATAGAGAAGCCTAGCAGACCCCCAGCACCAAGGCCCCAACATGTGAGTGAGGTCAGCTCAGATCCTTTGTTTCAGCTGAGCTGCCAGCTTCACACAGCTACACGAGTGAGCCAAGGCAGGAGCAGCAGAAAAACCACCCAATCCACAGAATCGTGAAAACTGAAATGGTTATTATATAAGCCACTAAGGTTTGGGGTGGCTTGTTACACAGCAACAGATAACTGCTACAAAGAGGTACATTAAGAGTAACAGCTGACATTCACCTATTGCTTTGGCCAAGAATCTGGCACTGTTGAGATTCTTCACTTCAGTTCTAATGCCCAGAGGCTCTCCAGGGTGATGCACAGATATATTGGCATCCACTCTCAACTGGCCCTCTGGAAGGAGAGAAAAAAGACAACTGTTTAGAAAATCTTTTAGGTAACATGGTTTGTTTAAGGCAAGAAAGTGTCCAGGCAAGCAATATCTAACTCTACTTGCTGTTTAGTTACAGCAACCTAACTTTAGAGAAGGTACCATCGGTCCTGAAGCACACAGCTGGTACTTCTGTCCACTTAAGAGATTACAGTCCTAAGGTGTGTGTGTGTATGTGTGCATGTGTGTATTTGTGTGCACTCGTGCACATGCAGGAGAGAGGAGAAATTTTGGATTTACCAGCTGGGGACATCTAATTTCTTTTGTGCCAAATAAGAAAAACAACACTGTTAAAATGGAGATTTACTCTGTAGTTTTATTCTGAAGTTTTTTTTTCAAGTGTCAGAGCTGGGTTGGGGGGAAGGCCTCAGAAATGATTATCTGATAACCCTACACTGCTCTCCACGGGAATGTGGAGTTCCAACAGTGATTCCAGGAGATTTATAAGAGAGTCCTTGAGAATTTACAGCTCAAGGGCAAGAGCCAGAAACCTGGGCTTTTTCCTTCTCCTTCCTCCAGGTACTGTAATAATCTCTTCCTTCCACAAACATGACTCTGAATCCTTCCTGACTGCTGTAAGGATTTGCTGCAGCACACAGACAGTGCTGTTATGAAGAGGAGCATCTGTGGGGGGGCCATCCCCATCCTGGGATGACCTTCTCTGACCCTGAGAGCCCCTTCAGAGTAGCAGCAATAACCCCTAAGGAAGCAGGTGGTTTGTGGAGAGGACTAAGAGGCTCCTGAGGAGGAGAGGGAGGCAAAATCCCAAGACAAACAGGGAGATGAAGATAATAAATAATCACATTTTACACCCTACAAAGTAAAGCTCAAATACTCTAGTCTCCAATTTTGTTTACAATATCTAAAACAGAACAGAATGAGAAGACAAAATGCTGGATTTCTATGCTCCTGGGCAAGTTTTTAAATTAAAAAGTAATCTGAGGGGCCTGGCCTGGGGTTTGCAGGTTCAGTTCCCGGTTGTGCACCTACACACTGCACATCAAGCCGTGCCGTGGCGGTGTCCCACATACAAAATGGAGGAAGACTGGCACAAATGTTAGCTCAGCGACAACCTTCCTCAGCAACAAGAGCAAGAGTGGCAACAGATGTTAGCTCAGGGCGAATCTTCCTCACCAAAAAAAAAAAAAAAGTAACCTGACAAACCAGAGTGTTTTGATGAGCTGAATAAAGAAATTAATTTTCCAAGATTCCTCAGCAAAAGTATATTAAAATAATAAAATAGTATAAATAAATTCCATGTCCAGAAAAGGAGACCCTTGGAAGTAGGTTCCGTTATTCCCCTATTGCTGAGCTGTGGGGCTCGATCTCCTCTGAGCTTGAGACCACTGGCTGCTGCTTGCCCTGCTCTCCACTCATTCCTTCAAGAAAAGGGAAGAGCTCACCCACTCTCAGCTCCAGCTGCCACCCATGCTAACAGCCAGGGAAAAGGTGCCTTCCAGCTCAGAAATTACTTGAAGTCTCTAGCACGGACTTCCCAACATTTTTTACAAAATCCTATAGCCTCTTTCAGACAATTTGTGCTTACCTGAATCTCAAGAAGTCCCGACCATTCCCAATATCATTGGACTCTTGGTCTAGGAACCCTGAAGTCATCATCTGCTTCTCTGTTTTCTTTGCCCTTTATATCCAAACTGACAAGATAGATAGATCCTATCAGTTCTTCCCTCTAAATATCCCCCATATCTGTCACTTGCTCTCCATTTCCACAGCAGCCACCCTCGCCCGAGGACTTGAAACTTCAGGCCCAGGCTACAGAATGTGGTTACAATGTGGCTATGACTTCATCCTGCTACAATATGGTTTTCATCATTCCTGTTGCTTGCTCAAGTGTATAGTCAGCTCCTACTGGATCATCTTGTCTCCTCTGCTTGGTATTCAAATGCCCTCATCTGGTGTTGGTGGACATGACCCACATTTTTCCACTACTCATTCCATGAGAAAGCTCTCCTTCAGTCAGTGGAGCTTTCTGCATACAAGACCCTGTCTACTCTACTGGCTCCCACACATTCTCTTTATCAGTGTTACTGTCCCTTTTTCAAACTCTGCTTATCCTTCAAGGTCCCACTTAATTGTTACTGCCTTCTCTCCCTAGAAACCCTCATCAGTAAGTTAGCCTCCACTGGTGGCTCTTCTGAACTATCAGAAAATACACAATCAAAACCACAGAATTTAGCACATAACTATAGCCTATTTTGAATTAATCTTATCTTTAAGACCAGAATGGAAGGCCCTTGAGGATTGGGCCCAGATTTTAAATCCCCACCCCTCATGCCTTCCCAAGGACATCACTCTTTCAGTTATCTCCTCTCTCCCACATCAATCATTAATCTCTCTTTCTCAGTACTACTTCTCATATATACATAAACAATAGGATTTCTCATTAAAAAAACAAAGAACAAAAAACCTACTCCTTTGAACCCAATTCTCTCTCCATTAGTTATTCAGCTATGGTTTCTCTGCTTTTCTTTCCAGTAAAGCCTCTTGAACAAGTTTTGTTAGTTGGTTTGCTTGTTGCAGAGACATATTGTCTCCATGATCTCACCTCCCATTTACTCCTAAACCCACTTCAGCCTGGCTTCTATCCCCACCTCTCTGAAAATGCCTCGTCAAAGTCACCAAATCCAAATTCAGCAGACACAGGACGCATTCTATCCTTACAGGATACCTCAGCAGCATGTGACATACCAATCACCAACGCCTTCTTGAAATATCTTCCTCTCTCAGCTGCTGTGACCTTACGCTCTCTTGGTTTCCCTCCTATCTCCCCGGACACTCTATTTCATTTGCTGGTGCTTTCTTTCTCATCCAAACTCAGGACCGTCTTCTTCACTCACACTCTCTGTAAGGGTATATGGTTTTAAATACTACCTATGTGCTGATTACTTCTAAATTTCTCTCTTCAGCCCAGACCTCTACTCTGAGCTCCACACTGACCTCCAATGTCTACTTGACACCTCCTCTTGGAGGTCTCACAGGTATTTCAATTTCTAAAACTAAATCCTGATGTGCCCCTCCACAAAGCCATTCTTATACTCATCTTCCCAATGTCAGTAAAGAGCACCAGCACCTCATTCCTCAAGCTTCCCTGAAGGCATCCTTGATTTCTTCCTGCCCCTTGCCTTCCACACCAGCCTGTTAACAACTCCTGTTATTTCTAAAAACTATCTTGATCTCTCCATCTTCACTGACATCAGCCCTGTCCACATCCTCTTCCACGGGAACTATTGCAGAAGCTTCTTAACTGGTCCCCTTGCTTCTACTCTTACCCTTCTGAAATCCACTTTCCACAGAGTGGTTTTCTAAAACACTAAACAGACTACGTCATTCCCTTGCTTAAAAGCCCCTCCATGACTTCCCCTGCACTTCGAATGAAATCCAAACTTCTTACGATTATCCATAATCTATCCTTTGCCTACCTTTTCTGACTTCTCTGATGCCACATTCCCCTGCTCGTTACGCCTTCCCTACAGTGGCTTTTTTTATCTCTGCGACCTCAGAGCACATTCTGAGCTTTTTCTCAGCTCAGAGACTTTGCTTTAGCTGTTCCTTGAATGCTCATCCCCTTGCTCTATGCTGGCTGGGGCCTGGAGTCATCCTTCAGGTCTCAAACAAAGGCTGCCTCCTCTGAGAGGCCTGCACCTTCCAATGTTATTCTTTATCATGGCACCCTATTTATCTCCTTAATGCACTTATCTCTATAATTGTTTTATTTGTTAATGTATTTTTCTTCCTCGTGAATATAAGCTCTGTGTAGCAGAACAACGTCTTTTTCACTGCTCTATTCAGAACCTAGAGCTGGGTCTGGCACACGGTAATTGTTCAATAAATTAATGCCTTGTTGAATGGGTCAAAATGCTGATATTTTCTTGAGCAATAAGCAGACTGGTTACTGTCTCACAGTTGGTTCCTGACAAGTTCTAAAGTTCTGTCTGAATAGGACTAATCTACAGCTGGAATCATCTCAAAGGCTTATTCAGCTCAAAGGAAACTTCCAAAGTACGCTGGGCTCTGCTCAACCAAATCTTAATACTTGGGAGACAACTTTCTTTGAACTCAGGGAACCCTGAATTGGACCTCACCTGCTTTTAAAAACGAAACCATCTTTCACCACTTAGAATTCTAATTTGGAAAGGGAATAAAAGCATGAATTTCAGTCTCTCCCGGAGAAGACCCTACCACACAAATGTCTGAGAGGAACCATTTAGTATCCTGCAGTGCTGAGAGAGAGTTCACTAGCCTAGATTCAAATACAGTATCAAACATTAACAAAAGACATTCTATCCAGAGAAGACAATATACCTTTTAAACAAATTAGGTTAAATTGCCTCAAGTGCACAAAAGCCTTAGCAGTCAGGTTTACTTCAATGCATCCGGCAACTCCCAGGGAGGGCCTTCCTTCGCACATCACGAGAATGTCATCAAGCTCAATTTCTACCCTCGAGAAGTAGAGATTTGTAACAGCAAAACTAAAAAACTATACCACTGAGTATAGTGATATGGCGCAGTTACATTTTCTTTTCTAAAACACATTCACACATCAAAAATATAACATCAGGAGAGAAAACTGTTTCTGTAAACAGCAGGGGCCTGAGAAGTTAGTGAGTAGGTCTGTTAAGCTTTCTTATTGTGATCACTGAATACTCTCCAGAACTTAAATAACAAGGTTTGACCAAAAAAACAATTATGTGACCAAATTTTATCAAATACATTTCACACAGCTTAGTCATCCAAAATGAGTTGCGATTCTGTAAAAGGAATACTACTTATCACTGTTAATAAAAGCACCTAACATTTACTGAGCACAGGCTATTTGTCAGGACCTGTGATAAGTTTTATAGACATTATCACATTCATTCCCTGCAATACAGCTTTAATGACAAAGCCACTTAGACATCCCTTAGGCATTTCAAACTTAACATATCCAAAATGGAATTCCAGACTGCCTCTCCTCTCCCCATCTTCCCTGTCTCAGTAAGCAGTAACACCGTCCAGCTGCCCCAACTCTATCTGAAGACTTGGATGACCTCCTCTCCTCTTTGGTTTCTTCCTTTCCCTTTCCTCATTTGATAAGTATGGAAATTGAGGCTCAGAGAAATCAAACACCTTGCCCAGGTTCCTACAGCCAGACATGATAGGACAGGATTCCAACTTTGGTCTGGGACCTCAGAGCCCTCAGCATCCACGCTTTGCTACGCCACCTCTCTGAGTTGCTATCTATGGCAATTATGACAGTGTCGTGGCTGCCACTAGGAAGCAGTGTGATGCAGTGCTTAAAGAAAGGGTTCCTGGAGTCAGACAGACCTAGGCTCAAATCCCAGCTTGGTCACTTCCTTGGGCAATTAACCCAACCTCTCTAGGCCTGTTTCCTCACCTGTATAACAGGCATAATAACACCTCTCTCTCAGGAATGTTGTAAAGTTTAAATGAGATGATAAATTAATTTAAAAAAATGCCGAGTGAACCAATGAGCACATACTAAACGTTTAAACTGGCAGATATTATTATCATGGAAACATTTAGTAGGTCTACGTCAGTGCACATTCAACTCAAGAGACTGCCTTGAGGATCTCAAGAGTGGCAGACAGCCGCTGAGAAGGAAATGACTTTTGGAAGCTGGGCTGAGCTGATCCATGCGCATTAGCAAAACCATCAGGAACTCACTGAATCACAGCCCAGAACAATTTAAGAGTCATTCCAAAGCATGCTGGGGGTCCACTGGTCCTCCCTAGGGTGGCCCTCAGTTCCCAGCTGCAGTCTCCAGCGCCGACACACAGTGGTCCTACGGTGGTGGTACAGAAGAATGAGCAAAGGGCTACGGGCAGATAAAATGCTAACAGCACAAAAGCTGGACCCCCGCAGACTCAAGGCAGACCTTAGCTCCCCAAAGCACTTTAGAACAACCACAGCCACTCTGCTGCTGTGCTAGGGGCAAAGCTGTTGGATTTGTATTTAAAAGCAACAAAAAGTGTCACAACAAATGCGATTTAATGAACCCTCTCAGCTGTCACCAACTGATGAGTTCTTGCGTTGTGGTTTCTCTCTTGGCAAGGACCCAGATGGGACTATTTCTCAGCTAACAGGTGGCCTGTTTATCATTCCATAGGTTTGGTAGGAATCACAGTTATTTGGAGGAAGAATGGAATAATAAAAACTTTTTTTAAAGCAATAGAGAATCAACATTTAGTGCATAAATGGATAACCATTCAAACTGCCATATGTCATTTATGTTCTGTGGCTAAAAGAGCAGCATGAGCCATAAATCTAAAACAGAGAGTCCTCTTACTCTAAAACAGAGCCTCATTTCAATAACGCAAATTTGTAGGCAGCTAACCTTTATGCCACTCAAACTCATGTGGCTGTGTTTTTCCAGTCTTTAGCTTAAAGGAGATAGCAAATCAGCAAGTTCTGTCTCCGAATTCAACTTGTACCAGGGCTCTGATGTTACAATTTGTTGCTTGTAAGATGTCCTATGTGACAAATGTAGCATTACAAATTGAGAAGTCCCTTTGTAACATGCAGATATATTATGTGACATAAAAAAGTCGGTAAATAGTATTATAACCTGGTAGGGAGATGAATCATCACAATCAGTGGTATTTACTGGCACCCACCGTGACCACTTACTTGTGATGGTTAATTCTGCGTGTCAACCTGACTGGGCTACAGGGTACCCAAATATTTGGTTAAACATTATTCTGGGAGTGTCCATGAGAGTGTTTCCCTCAAATCTCAAATGAGATTAACATTTGAATCACAGACTGAATAAAGCAGATTGCCTTTCTCATTGTGGGTGGGCCTCATTCAATCCACTGAAGGCCTGAATAGAACAAAAGGCGGAGTAGGGGGTAATTCGCTCTCTCTGCCTAACTGTGTTTGAGCTGTGACATCAGTCTTCTCCTGCCTTTGGACTTGGGCTCAGACTGGAACTTACACCACTGGCTCTCCTGGTTCTCAGGCCTTTGGACGTGGACTGGAATTACTCTACCTGTTCTCCTGGAGCTTGCTCTCCTGCAAGAGCTCTCCTGCAATCGCTCTCCCATAGCTTGCTGACTGCAGATCCTGGGACTTCTCAGCCTCCGTAATCACATGAGCCATTTCCTTGTAATAAATCTCTTTATATATAAACATATAGACCTATATATAACATATACACACACATTCTATTGGTTCTGCTTCTCTGGAGAACCCTGACTAATACACCTCTGTACTGAGTACAGATTAACAACTGTATATGCAGAATCTGTACCCTTCCTCCACTCTATCAGGGAGTGCTCTGTGGGTGGCAGAAGTTTTTTTAAAAAGCCACTGGTAACAGAAAATAAGGGAAAACCATGGGAGAGACTAGCTTTCAGGGACTTCAGGGCCAGCAAAGCAGCGCTAAGAAGGGGCCAAGAGAGCGAGTCATGAAGAAACTGAGTTTGACCAATACTTGTAATTTTTTTTTTTTTTTTTTTTTAGCGAGGAAGATCGGCCCTGAGCTAACATCTGTGCCAATCTTCCTCTACTTTGTATACAGGATGCTGCCACAGCACAGCTTGATGAGTGGTGTGTAGGTCCATGCCCAGGATCTGAACCCACTAACCCTGGGCCACCACAGCAGAGCGCTCGAACTTAACTACTGCGCCACTGGGCCAGCCCCCTGTAATCTTTATATCCAATTCAATCCAGTGCAATCAATTATATCCAGTTTGCTTGGTCTCAAGGGTGCACATTTTTTCTTTGTTTAATTTCTTACTATATTTCTACTGAACTTAAGACTTTATTTCAAAGTTAAAGTTTTGTGAAATTATAACCTTGACTTATAGTTGATATAATTTGGCTTCAGCTGTACATGAATGAAAAGTCTACAAAGATGGAAAAGAAAGAGGCCTAAAGGAAAAGCATCAACCAGCAAAAAAGTGCCACCCACACAGCACTCATAAACTAAGAGTTATTCTGGATAAACATAGCTTCTTCCTTCTGAGAAAGATGAAACTGTTCAAACACATTATTTTATTAATCCTCAACATTTTGATGCATGAAGCCAAGAGAAAGCATCTAGTCCTTTGACTCTCAATCTGACCTTCTTGGGCTTAGTGCCTCTGCACTGTCATTGTTTGTGTGTTTACTGTGGTTGGGGGCTCAGAAAAGAATGCAAGGAAAATTCTAAGAAAAAACAAAACAAAACAAAACAAACAGTGCAAAAGGCTGGAAAAAGCATGTGAACCATCTCAATGTAGCTGATGCAGAGAACAAAACTCAAGTGAGAAGAGAGCCTGGAAGCAGAAAGGGAGGAGGTCTAGAAGGAGGGACACTGCTTCTGTGGCTTCACCTGCCATATTCGCCCGGCTCGTCCCCAGGGCTTGAAGTATCAGCTGCAGCTCCCTGACTGCTGTTGCTGCCTCTTCTCCACAGGACATGTCAGGTTCCAGGACCACTTCCAGAAGGCCAACTCCTACCAAAGAGAGGCAGAGTCAGCCTGACTCGAGCTCTCCAATTGGATCAGCAGATAAATGAGGCTGAAGTTTTAGGAAAACCCTGCATTACTGAAGGACTCGCGAAGAGGGGGTTCTAGTCTTTGAACTGTTTCTCTCTTTCCCCTCGCTTTTTTAAATAATTTATTTATTTTTTTCCCCCAAAGCCCCAGTAGATAGTTGTATGTCATAGTTGCACATCCTTCTAGTTGCTGTATGTGGGACGCGGCCTCAGCATGGCCGGAGAAGCGGTGTGTCGGTGCGCGCCCGGGATCCGAACCCGGGCCGCCAGCAGCAGAGCGCTGCGCACTTAACCGCTAAGCCACGGGGCCGGCCCTCCCCTCACTTTTTGATTTTTAATTTTGGTTCATTTCTTTTAAAGTCTGCTTAAGACATCAAGCTGTCGGGTCCGTGACTATGTGGCTACATCTGTCTCATTTTAGTGGTGGATTATTAGCAAGCCCAATAGTAATCACAGTTCAAGCGGTGCTCTCTAATCAGCTATGCCAATAACAACGCTGATATTTTTATCTCCATCTGTCATGCTGCTGGGCCTGTTTCCTCAATTGGTCTGGGAAAACTCTGGAGGAGAACAGAGGTGGCCGGAAGGAAAAGTAACGGAAAATCTCCAAGCCTACCCGCCCTGTTCAAATCAATGAGCGTCTGAGACCGCAGGTCATCGTGGAGGCTTTTGCCACTGTCTTGCTCCAGCTGGATCTGCTTGACCCTCACTGTCTTGTTGATCACCTGACTCCGCTTCTTCCCCACACAGACGCCGTACACCATGCTCCCATTCACAGCGATCGGAAGCCTTTGCTGGGTAATTTGGTAGCCTGCCTGCACACAAACATGGGTTACACAGTCACTAGTCCAGACATAAAAGCCGGTCCAATTTACTTTTGCTTTTAATGTCACAAAACTATAGGCTTACTTAAAAACACAACAAAACAAAACAAAAACAAAAAAGGAAAAGGAGAAGAAAAATTAGTTTATACACTGCAGCCATAATTTACTCCGGCCTGTTCTGGCTTTTCCCATTCCCGCTTTCCTTCCCCGCTCCCCCCTGCCCCCCCATAATGATGCAATAAACAACACGAATCTCATCTTCCCTACATAAGTACCATTTTGGGGAATAACAATAATCTCATTGTCAGAGGCCTCTAAGAAAAGAATTTATTGTTTCCACTTAGCTCATTAGCCTAAACCCTGCATCTGATTACTGGGCTCCTGACAGACCCTCCTTACTGGGAAGTGCTGGCTAAGCATTTTGCCACCTACTCTCAGCGGGGCCGACAGCAGTTGCTGGTGCGTTTTAGCTTGTTTTGTTCCTGCTCTGTAAGCTAACCACTCATGCCAGCTGTCCTCCCTGACCCAACTTTCCTGCTCCTCTAGCCAGAAGACGCTGTGACACTCACACTCAGCTAATGGAAAGCACGTAGTACTGAAATAACTGATAGATGTTGCTAGGAATCCCTCACTGCCTTCTAAGTGGAGAGGAAGAATTTCAAACGCACACATGCATCAACACACATTAAAGAGACAGCAGGTCAATACGGAGAACTGGAGAGAAAAACAGCTGAAGCGTCTGTAGCACGTGTGGGTCCAGACACTGGCCTCAGTCCCTTATCCCCTTGACAACCTACGAGGGAGGTACAGGGCAGACAGGGGTTCAGGGCCTTGCCCACAGCCACAGAGCTAGTAAGTATCAACATCAGGATTTGAACTCAGATGGTCTGGCTCCAGAGTCTGTGCTCCTAGCCAGCCGAGCATTTTTCAAACTTTGGCTGCATCTGATCACGGAGCAGGCTGGTCAAAACACAGACTGTCTGTCCCCACCTGAAGAGTTTCTGATTCTGCAGGTCTGGGGTGGCATCTGAGAATTTACATTTCTAACAAGTTCCCAGGAGATGCTGATTCTAGTGGCCTGGAGAACATACTTTGAGAACCACTGCATTATGCCAACTCATTCTCTGGGCTGAAATAGGAGTCTCAATTTATAAAAATTAAACTCTGAGTAGGGTTGCCAAATAAAATATAGGATGCTCAGTTAAATTCTAATTTGAATAATTTGAATAAATTGTTTATTCAGATAAACAACTAATACTTCTTTAGTATAAGTATGTTCCATATAATATTTGGCAACACTAACTCGAGATTATCTGAGCTACCTGGGCCAGAAAGAACAGAAAGCCATAGATAATCAAAACATCTCATTTTAGTCACATATTGTTCAGTCTCTCACCTTAACCAAATTGGTTATCACTTTTAAAAATGAAAAAAATGCAGTTTAATTCTCTCCACCCTACTAAGCAGTAGAATTTGCGAAGAGGCTGGCAGCCAGAGGGGAAAAGCGGCAGCAGTTGGAGAATTCAGGTTCTAGCTGCATTTTTTATTTAATTCTACTCCCGCCCTCACCCACTAAAAAACAGCTGACCCCAATCTTCAGTTCAAGGAGAAAAACGTGAAGCAACATTGTCACTACTGTTTTTCTAAATCTGAAGGAGGGCCATACTTATTATCGGAGGCTCAGACAGAATGAAAAATTATTTTGGGAAACCCATGCAACATTAGTTTTGGTTCAGTTCAATATTATGAAAAACTGGCTCTAGTTCACACTGGCTTCTCTTAAAAGAAGTTTCTAATTTTAAGGAAAAAGCAGGTTAATATTGGGTTTACTGCTCAGCCAATTACTGCTGTTAGTCAGGCTTCTGGGTCATGTTTCGTATTACTAGAAACTTCAACTTGAAAGAGGGAAGCTCTCACTATGTCTACAGAGCTACAATATGCATTTACCACGGCAGCAGCCACAAAGTGAGCTTTTGTCCTAACAGGCAATTAGCACCAAACACCATGGCTCGGCTGAGCCTGAGAACACTGGCTGCTTCTACTCCCCGTTCAATTATGAGCGAGCCACCAGAAGCATGAGGCTAAGCAAGGAGTCAGCAATCAGGACAACTGCATCCAATCTAGTAAACATCGGGGGGCACCTGCCTTCACCAGGGCCATGCAGAAATTCCTGCTGAGATGGACAGAGCTCTGATTGAAAACATGAGAGGCACAGCCCTCCTCCCTCACTCCAAACCCCCCCAGCTCTGAGAACTTACAGAGGGTGGATCACAAAGCATACTTACAGGGAGGTCTGCATAGAAGTAGTGCTTCCTGTCAAACAAGGACTTCTTGTTTATGCGGCAGTTCAGTGCCAGGCCTGTCATCACTGCCGCTTCGACGCACCTCCTGTTGAGAACCTATGGAAACATGACACAGCTCCTCTCAGATCCACAGTCTGAACAAATGCTTCTCCCACACACTGACATCCTCCCTGAATATTCAATATGGCCCTTCAATGAGCATTATTTCTGGTTCTCTGTGTGGGCAGCTCCAGTTCACAAGCTGACTTTGTCTGGAATCTGGAGAACTTTATATAAAAAAGAAAATGGGTCCCCCTGGTCACTTAATGAACCGCCACATCAGGGATCCTTTCCTCCAATTCCTCACGTCAAAGTTAACAGGGAAGATTCCAGAAAGCTCAGTAGAGTGGTTACTACATGGAATAAAGTTAACCTCGCTCCCTCAGCAAGCAGAACAAGGAGCTGGTCAGAATACATGAGAGGCATTGACTCCTTAGTGGAGGATCCAAGAAGCAGCTCACAAACCTCAGGGAGGTTGGAAAACACTTCGACAGAGAAAGAACAAACTTCTAGAAACTACAGTGCTGTAGCCATTTCCTCAAGGGCTAGGAAAAGTGGCATACCTGCCTCCTTGCTTTCTGTCCAGGCCTGGCCAACACCCTAAAAGTGGAGCCTGAGCGGGCTCTACACCCTGAGCTGCTGGTCCCTCCAGGGGCTCTCGGAGCTCAGGAGTTCCTTCTGAATCCCACCCTGCCCCACTGTCAGAGTGAATGACCAAGAAGTGACTAGCAAATCTCCTAGCCCAAAAGGACATGAACAGCTTTTAAGAACTTTGGGGTGGGGATGGGGGTTTGGAACAAGATAGACAACCAGAGATAAGGAGAAAGAGCATTAAGTTCTGGAGTCAGGTCCAAATCCCACTTCTGCTATGAATATGTATAGCTGTGTGACTGGAAGTCTCTGTTTCCTCATCTCTGAAACAGGGGTTTAATATCTACCTTGCAGAGTGGATAAACTAACACCTAGAACATCTACTCTATAGTAGGAATTCAATAAAGAGCTTATTTTCCCCACTCTACTTTGGTGAAATTTTTGAGAACATCATGCTTGCTGATGAAACATATTTCTATTTTTTATTAGAATATTTATGATGTTCTTTAGTATATTTTGTATGTTATTATCTATATAGGGCTTTCCAGTTAAGCACTTTCACATTCACCATTTTATTTCAGCCTAACGGCAACCCTGTAAAGAAGGAATTACTATTATTTCACTGTATCAGAAAAAGAACCAAGACCCAAAAAGACAATAAGACTGGCCCAAATCACAGAGCTGGCAACTGGTAAAGCCAGCTCTAGAGTCCACACATGCTCTTGCCTAGAGGGAGACAAACAGAATCCCTGTGGTTCAGGGACTGGCTCTCCGAGCTGGGACGACGAGCATGACACTTTGACACAGGCAACAACTTGATCAAACACACAGATTTTAAAAACAAATCTATACAACAAAATGTAAGAGGCATCTCTACTTACTGCAATATACAACCACCAAAAGAAATCCCAAACAGCAAATCTCCCTCCTGGTAACAACATCACGTGCCTTGTTTTGGAAGCCAGGTTACAAAATGGAGCCATCTCACAGGTTCTATTTGGAATTCTTCAAATAGGCTGAATAATATTGTCAGCTCTGCAGTAATAATGGTTTTCATGAGAAGACGTGTGTGTATGGGGAACAGGATGCTCTAATTATTGACGTTTTCACTTGCCAATGTTTGGCATTTTACTGAACAGTTGTTACTGCAATACAAATATAGCTGGTGGAGAATGCTGCCAAACCCAAGCCTGACGATCCAGGTGAAGGCACACAGGAACGGGAAGCTAGTGTCCCAGCCCCGACCCCTGCTCCTCTGGGCTGGGCTGCAGTGTGGGCTGGCCTGCAGTGTGGGCTGGCTTGTAAACTGCCTGACTCGCTGGTCTGTACCAGTTCTTGCTTTATCACTCCCACTGTTTCTCTAACCACTGCTTTCTCTCTCATCTCTGTCCAATCTGCCCTTTTGGGGCCAAGGTGCTTCTTCCTTCTAGGCATGAAGAGAACCCAGGTTTGTTTCGCTTGCTTATTTCTGAGCATGCGTTGCTAATAAACTCCCTGTGCCCGGCACCGTGAAGGAGTGAAGAGTTGTAGGTGATCACAGACTCTCACTGTGGCTGCGTGCACAGGAGTACACAGGCACTTGATAAACCATCAATTTCCAAAGAATAAGAATGCAGTAAAACACACAAACATTACAGCGATATTGAATATACTTTAATCTTTTTTTGATGATTTAGAAGCCCTGAAGTACTTCAGGGTCAGAATTATAAGCATCAATCATCACTACACTATAGTTGCACAGAGGGGCTAGTAAATAGAGAGTGCCAGTTAAAAAAATGCCAAGAAAAAAGAATTTATTATGATCTTAGTCAAGCTGCTTATGACAGATGGATGTCCAGGTCAGCACGTTCTGAGGACAGCATGCAGAACTAGAAAATTCAACTCGGGCTGCCTTCATTCCAAAAAATTTCTTAAATGTCTATAAAGTCCTAGGCTTTAGGGATACAGAGGTCAAGAGGACTCTGTCACTGGCCTGAATGAATCTGCAGTGGGGACATGAACCTGCCAGGATCTCCAACATCCACCTCAAGTTCATCTTCCATACTGGGATAACCCTGCTAAACATGCAAATCTTACAGCATTTTGTTGCCTAAAATCACTTCATGGCCCCCAATGTCCACATGATAAAGGCCAAGCTCTTAACATGATCTAGCTCCTGCCTACATCTTTCATTTCATCTCCTATCATATCCCTGCACACACATATGGTCCAGTTCTCCTGTACAAACCACGCTGATCTGCTGACTTTCCCCATTCTTATTCCATTCAAAATCTACTGAGATGTCACCAAATCTGTGGAACTTTCCTTAATATTCTTCCTATGTACCTCTCTGACCTTCTATACCCTTCCATTTGTGCTTGTATCACAGTGCATCGAATCTGTTTACATACACTTCCATTACACTAAGTTTCATGAGAATGGGAATCATCTGTTCATCCTTGTATCCCTGGAGCCTAACACAGAACTGAAAAATAGTGGTGCTAAATTAATGTGTGTTGAACTCAAATGAGGAGGGAGGTGATGGATATCAAGGGAAGGTTTCAGAGAGGCAGTGATGCCTGAGTCTCCTCTAAGGTGTTACCTGCCACTTGCTGGCCCTCAAACTTGTTGCTGGAAATGCCCTGAAGCGACTACCAATCATGTATGAAGTGATCAAACAGGTAACTTGGAAACTCAAAAGACTAACTTGTCCTGAAAAAGCATTTTCTTTGCAGTTAACATAAATTAAAAGAATTTTCTTTGCAATTAACATAAAGGGACTACAAAGGATCTCAGGGTTAGCTACAACAGCTTTCGAGTGGAAGGAAAGCAACAATCCTTGGAACTCACAGCACACCTTTCTCAACTGAGCCTTAGGAGACTTCACGAATGATCAACAGCAAGAACTCATTGCGCACTGCACCATGTCAGGAGGTGTGCTGTGCACATCACATACATTTGCCATTTAATCCTCTCAGTAATCCTAGAGCAGATACTATTATGACCCTTATCTCGCAGATAATGAAGCGAAGCATAAAGATTAAGAAATTTGCCCAAGGTGACACATACAATAAATGGCAGAGCCAGGAAGTCAGAAGCCCAGAACCCAGGCTCTCAATTACTACAGTCTATCTTAAATCTTCAAGGAATAAAGTGCATTAGTGGTAGCTATCAAGCCTACTAACACTTGGCCATAACTCCGGAGCAGCTACTCAAACCAAATCCTACCGTAGATAATTCAAGGCAGATATTGTTTCTAACATTTTCTTCTTGCCAGTTTCTATCTCTATAGGTTTGCTTTTAGATGTTGTGCTCCTAGAGGGCAAGCATTGTGTTGTTTTAACTTTGTAAAATACTCAATACACAGTCTGTGGCATGTGGAGGGTTTGATAATGAGTGGACCTATAGGTTTTCTCAATTAGCAGGGTATGTTTCATTGCTAGACTTCTGAAACCCTTAGACACTAGTAGCCATGAAACGATTTCTTAAATAAGTGAAGAACTTAATTCTTTTATTAATCAGAAGATAAGAAAGGTATGACAGGTAGAGGCAGGAGATGAGACAGTCAGTAAATTTCACAACTAGCGGAGAGAGACTGGGCAGATCATGGCCAGGAAAAGGATATCGGGGTGGGGGTTGTGGGGAATAGTGAATGGTTTTTCAAAAGAATCACTTGTTTGGCTTGTTTGTAAAACCAGAGTAGTGCTGCACCCATAACTTGTCTGGAACCTAAAACATGTCCAGAGCATAAAGTGGCATAAACAGCCCAGAAACGCGTATGAGAACTCCAAGGAGACATTGTGACCCCAATTTGAGGATAGTCTTTTAGTTTTAAGATTTATTTAGCCTAACCAAACAAGCATTTCCTGACCTCTGAGTACAAGAGACCATCATTTTAAGACAACTCCCAACACATCCCCCCCAAAAATCACCACGTTCGACATATTCTACTTGCTTAGCATATCTTGATTTTTTTCTCCTTTCTCCCCAAATCCTCTGGTTTAATTCAGGCTTCTGTTCAAACATTGCCCTCTTCAGTCAAGACTTCTGCACTAACCACCTGGCCAGGTTTCTCTGCCTCCATTCTCAGTCCTCTAATCTTTCCTCCACACCCATTCAAGAGTGACCTTCCTAAAGGATAAATCTGTCCATGTAATTCCTCTGCTTAAAATCCTTCTTCACTGCTCCTCATCCCCAGAAGGATCAAGGTCAAGTGCTTGGTGGAGTCTTCAATGCCCTTCATGCTTTATTTAGCCTGACTCCCTTTCTAGCTTCCTCTTCCTCCACTACCCCTAACCTAACAGACTCTCATGCAGCCATGCATGTGACCTGCTTTTGTACAAATTGTTGCTTCAGCTGATAATGTTTCTTCTTCATCCACTTGAGCAAGATGTCAGCACCTGGCAAGACTCTCAGATGTCTGTCCCACCACTACCCAAGTCCAGGTATTCCTTCTTTTGAGCTCCCACACTCCGGTAAAGCACTGTCTCCCCAACCAGACAGAGTTCCCTGAGGGCAGTCAAGTCATTTTATCTTATTCTTCTTTGCCTCATTACCTAAATGCAATACCAAGCTGATTAAACGTTAACTGAGGTAATGAATAATTTAACATTTCCTTTACCAACATCCAAAAGACTATAAGCTGGGAAATAAAAGCAAAATTGTTCTATAAAATATATGTGTCAGGAAAAAGAAACCACTCTTAGTATGTAAAATAGAACAAATTTAATGCAGAGGCTTTATTACACAGATGATAGAAGAGCTGAGACATCAAAGAGGGCACAATGAGGCAATTTAGGAGATTCTCAACAGCATGAAGCCACTCTTACCCCAGGGAGGGGAGATGGGGGGAAGCATCGGCATTGTTAGAGCCAGGGTATAGGACACCCAGAGGATGCTCGAAACATGGTGGACTTGTCTCCCAGTAGATGGAGCCATGGACAAGACCCAACCACTACCAGAGATGTTTCCCAGAGGCAGAGAGGGGAGGAGAAATACCCTACTGCTCCTTTCCTCCCACCTCCAGTCTTTCCTCAGAGCCTCCAGGTGGCTGAACCAGCCAGAAGCCAGCTGACTGGGGGCACTAGGAACTGCAGCCTGCGGGAGAGCCCCCTGTGATACTTGGTGGAAAGGGGAACAGTGAGGTGTGGACCTGAGGACATGCAAGCCATGACTGCACAGCAGATACATACATCTTTACCTTTACTTCTGTGACTAATTCTTTTGACAAATAATAATAAAATGATGCCACTCTCAGGTCTGTCCAATCAACATAAAATTGAAAACTCTGTGGACTCCTTTTTCACATACTGTGAGCCAAAAATTATGAAATGCTACTAATTTATAAGGAGCCTTTGTAATAACTCAACTTGTCTTGGACCAAACTCTAAGTCTACATTAACTATTAGGAAAGGATTTGCTAAGCAAATTAACACAATGAAGAAGACTGCATAACATACTTAAGTCAACAATAAAATATTCCTTAGGATTTTAGCACATTTATGTAAAATTCTACTAATTACAAATAAATCCATTCACTAAAGTCAGTCTCTGGGACCTATACCAGGAAATATTTTCTAATATGCTTCAAAGGAATAAAACTGCATGCCTTTCAAAATAGCCTGTAATTCACATCATTTCTCTCCCCTTCCTACTTCACCCTCAACTGGTGAGCCTTTGTTGCAATGATACCTAAAGTTAGTCCAATGGGTATCAGTATCCCCATAAAAAATTGAGGCAACATAACAAGACTAGGAACTCACTGAAAACCCAGTTAGCGATTCCTCTAGAGCATTAAAACAAAGACTACAAGGTGATGTTTTACAAAAAGCCCAAATGGCAATTATTCTGTGAAGCTAATACTATATATGACAAATCTGATGATTAAGACATAGCATGGTAAATGCTTTAATTTATGGAGAGAAAGTAATTAAGATTTATTAAGTAAAAATAAGGCAGTAAAATGGGCCTTCATCTTACTGCTAACCATAAATTTGTCTCAAAACTTGAGCTGCCTCTGATTCATATTCAAAGCAAAAGTTACCACACAGATAAATTTTCATTATGGTAGAGAAAACTGTTACCCCATTTCCTCACCCCCACATCCCTTGTCACCATTGAGGTCTTTTATCATCACCCAAAACAAATACAAAAACTCCTGAGTTATGATAATTAAGCTTGCTAAAACTAGTCAGTTAGTTAAGAGAATTTTTTAAAGTGGAATTTTACCATCAAAATTACTAACTTTATGCAGATATTAAATACTTATATAGATACACCCACATAAATATATATGTTCTTTATACCTAAACATGGGTATTGCTTAGGGAAAGGGAAAAAATGAATGCAACATTTTCTCTTTTGTTTAAATCCCTCTTTCACAAAAAGGGGGAAAAAATCAAATATCCATTTCATAGGAAACAACTACTCAAAAGAAGAAGAGTGTGGTTTGGTGGTTTCAGCCATCCTATAGCGCCAATGCTCCTCTCTACTCCCAGTCCTCTTGTACCAATTTCACTCCCCAGGACTGGTCAGGAGCAAGGGCAGGGATATTTCCGTGGTCCAAAGTGTTAGAAAGCCCACTCTCCTCCTCTAGGATTCCATTCTCCTCCTGCCTCTGTCTCCTTGGCAAGGTCAGGTGGCCTAGAGCCAGTGCCCACAGTCACCACCAGATAGGGCTGGAGAGGGCAGCCTAGACCAGCGTGGCCTTTGGCACTGGAGCAATCATTCTTGCTTTCCATGGACCATAGGAATACTAAGATGTGACATTCACCTCTGGGCTTGCAGCAGAAGGAAGGAAGAGCCCTTGGCTTGGCAGCTCTAGGTCTGCCTCTAGCCTAGATAAAAAGAGTTCACACAGGACAGCCTGTTTGCCGGGATTTCACTTTGGGGTTGGAGGCCAATGGCCCAACTACTGCAGCGTTCATTTGTGGAGTCTCATACTTGGCCATGTAGCCAAGTCAGATAGGAAGTTTTGAGAGTGGCTGGCAGCCAGCAAAAAACAAGATTGGGTGTTCAGGTTAACTGGTCTCTTTTCCTCTTTCCCACAACATTCCCAACAGTTACTAATTTGGCATTACTCATTGGCAATTAATCTGATCTCTGAAAGACTTATCAATTGACAAAGTAGGGTAAAACTGAGTCAGAAAGACCTGAGTCTAAATCTCACTCCTACTACTTATTAGCTGTGTGACCTTGCACAAATTACCTAACCTCTCCTGGTCTTAGTTTCCTTATCTGTTAGGGGAAGAATAGTTATTTTGCAGGATTGTGCTGTGAATTAAAGGCCTAGACAATTGGTAGACATTTAGTAAATACTAGTTTCAGAATGAAAGTGTTATTAAATGCAAAATACCCATCTCAACTGAATCTTTCCTATGCAAGCTTTTCTAGGAGGCAAGGCAATCTAATCAGAAAAGGTCTAAACGGCTCCATAGATCCATTAATCTGGATTTACAATCCAAAGTAAGGCACAACAGATGCTTAAACTATGTATTATGTCAACATAATATTTCCCCCTTAAATGATAACCAATACCTTTTGGGATAATTAGTGTGTTATTGCCAGTGGAATAGAGACCATTTTCTTAACATCTCAGGAAGCTTATACTACTTCATTTTCTCTTTTTTATAGTGAAGTAAAATCTTCCTGGGTAACACTGTACACTTGTCTGTGGCTGGAAAAAGCTCCCATTCTCAAGTGAAAGAAACTACCTTCTAACAAGTTGAACAGTTATAAAACAGTTAATTGAACCAATTTTGGACAAAGGAGTCTATCCCATTGTTGCCCATCACACATCTGTGACTTCCTGTCTTCTAAGATAGTAGCTACTTTTGAAATTCAAAGAGAGTCTGTGGAGAAGAGATGTATGAAGGCATGGAATAGACATGGGAATCGAGCAAAAAAAAACTATTGTTCTTTTTGAATAAAACTTTGGGATGGGGCCAGGATCTTTAATAGAGAAAGATTTCCCCCTATTTTAACTCTGAATATTTGTCTTTCTCTTGTTTATAACTTTTAAGAAAAGTATATTAATATTAAAAAGGCTAAAAACATACAAAACCATTCGTTTTAGATTGCCCTCACGCTGAAACTGACAAGTCTTTTCTAATCTATCCTAAAATTTACCCAGAAAACTCTACACCTGGAGAGACTCACTGGAATGACAAACTACTTCATATTACTGAAACCTCAAGAGTAATCAGTTAGTGATAACAAACTTTAATTTCATGAGTGAAAAGCTCTAATGATCCAGAATGAGATCTATTTTCATCTTCATATAGAAGATCAGTATTAAGTTGAAAGATCTGACTATTGCTGAGAAATGAACAACTGGCTTGAACCAACTGAAGTCGAAGAAATGCTGGCTAGGTATTCACTATTGGTATGGATAGAGAATTTGGTAGAACAAGGCCTGTGAATGTCAAAAGCAAATTCCTAGAGACACATCCCATTCCATCCAAACTGCACCTGCTATGTTCATCAGTCCCAGGAATGTCCTCAGGAGTGAGCCTTTGGAACAGTCTATTAGGACACAGATTTTTAGGAAGAAAAAACTATCTCTAATTTTATGTATCCAATAGAAATACAGCATCGCATTAGAGTCTTCATAGCAAGCCATGAAATCATGGAGGTTAAGAGGAAAAAGAAAAAAGCCAAACTTTCACAGGGTAAAATCCCCTATTTCTTTAATTACGTTTGCTTCAAGAGTAGATAATAAGATAAAATAGTGGGCCTGGACCTTAAAAAATGTCATGTCTTGAAAGGAAAGGAAAGGAGGGAGGGAGAGAAGGAAGGAGAGAGAGACAGAGAGAGAGAGGGAGAAGAGAGGGAAAGAAAGGAAAAGGAAAAGGAAAAAGAAAAAAAAAAATGAGACTGAACAGACACGACAACTAAATGCAATGTGTGATCTTTGGATCCTGGACTGGGGAAAAGAAAATAAAGGATAATACTGAGACAGTGTGGAAACTCGAATATGAACCGTGTCTTAGACAAGAGTGTTGTATCAATGATAACTTTCTTGAGTGTGATAACTATACAGCGATCATATAAGAGAATGTTCTTGTTCCTAGGAGATAGATGCTGAAAGATTTAGGGACGAACCGCCATGATGTCTGGAACTTATTCTCAAATGGTTCATGCAAAGGAAAAACAATCTAGGTGCAGGATGGATGTTCACCGTACTACTCTTTCAACTTTTCTATAAGTTTGAATTTTTCAAAATAAAAAGTGTCGGGGAGGGAGAAAGGAGTAGATAATTCTACCTGAGAGGATGTTGAGACGTTATAAGCCTTAAGGGGGCGAGAGAGCCTAGAGTAGGCCAGAGCTATTTAAACTGATGCTAACTCTTAAACCATACAAGTGTATCATAAGCTTCCATTCACTGTTGCTGAAAATCAGTTGTAGAAAAGAAAACATCCTAGATACTATGTCTATCTAAAACTTTCCTATGCCATAATTAAGTGATGGGACACATTAAGGCCCTTGTGTAGGTAATGAAATATGGTGCAATCTTCTTAGTAACTTCTTAGTAATTTTTTGTGAAAAATCTGTTAACAGGGAATTCTGTACTAACTATATATAAGTAAATAAATCCTGCATATAGACAATACATATATAATCAAGAATATGAAAGGAAGATTTGTTCTTTTACCTGGTAGGAAAATAATTTTCCCCAATTATATCTTTTCTAGTTGAAAATACTTTTAGCTTCCCCCAAAGTTGTATATGTATCTCATTTTCTGCTAATGCTTCCATTCTGTTGCCTCACCATGTAAACGTTCATGTAATTTCTCAATTTGTGCTTCTCTGAAAGACATCTATGACTGAGAACTTCATATTATATGTTACTGATGCTGTTGTGATATGTGCCATTTTAAGTTATTTCAGATGAGTGTTACACAAGTAACACTCCCTCCCCAACCCCAATGGCCAAAATAAAATGGAAGTATCTGTATTTATATTTTAATGATGCAATGTTAAGAACATGAGTATCATAATAATACCAAATAACATTTACATGTCACTTGAGAGTTTATGAAGTACTTTCACATACGTTAACTTCTCTGCATAGATCTCAAAATGGAACAGAACAAGAAATAAGGTAAATAGGATGGTTAGCTGGCTGTGATAAGTAGACAAAGGTTATGAGTGAGTACAGGCATATTAAACGTTTACAACCAGCTATAAAGGAAAAATTCCCTGTTATGTTTTGTCAGAAATGAACAACTAGCAAATACTGCAGAAGGGAACGCAGTCTGGTGCTTCACGCTAAGAATCAGAAGCAGGCAATTCTCACTTCTATTTTTAACTGGGTTCCTGGCCTCCCTGTGTCCTTCGGCAAGTCAATAAGGCCCTCAGTTTTTTCTCCTATCAACTGGGGTTGGAGCCCCTGATCCTGCTCACTGGGGTGGCCTATGCGTTGGCAAACATCACTGAAAATTCAAGACACTATTGACAATCACATATTACTGCCTGTCTGCATCTCCTAAGAAAGCTGCAGAGCATGACAAAGACCCTTGATTGATTATGCTTCTTGCTTTTATACTTCTAAAAGGAGAATCATGCATCAAAATTTGAAATTTTGAGGCTCCTGGGAACACTAACGTTTTTTGATTCCGACTTATTCTCCCTGCCCCAGCTCCAGGCCTTATTATAAGGATGCAACCAGTGGTGGAAGGCAGTGGTGACAGGCTGGCAAAGATGAAGGCTCGCTAGCAAGAACTCTCTGCCATGAGGAACAGAATGCTCTTCAGAGGAGCCCAGCCTGACTACACTAACCGTGCCAATAACACCAAGCCTACACTTGTCATATCTGGGATGCCAATGGCAAAATGACTTCCTAATTTTGCCAAGATTTTAAAAAGAGCTAAGGAAAAAAACTCCCCAAGACGCTGCAGTGTAGAGAATAGCCAACTCCTCCACTCATACTAAATGTGAAGCTGAAAATACATATAAAAATGACCAAGTAAGAAAGGCCCATTCCAATGGCCAAGTGTATATACTTGTGGTGTGGAGAAGAATTCCACAGAACCCACCCAAAAAGAGTACCTCACATCTACTCCCAGACACAATGAAGACACAGTGAAACTGGCTTATGCTTTTGAGGGCAGAACTGGGTATCCTCCATTCTCCCGCCTCCATGTTTCCATGTGGCTGGATTTTGCTCTCTACTCCATATTCTTTTGCCCTCCCCCAAAAGGAGTGGCTTTTCTGACTAGCAACTTGGGGGAAAGGAACTGAGTGCATGTGGGTTGGCCCCTCCTGGCTGAGCATTTTTATTACAGGCTTCTAGTATAAATTATCATAAAAAAGCCTATATGAGCTCTTTCTGATCAGCATGCCCACAGGGACAGTATATTCTGGTCCACACTGGCCACATGATTAGCGTTCTGCAAGTGGAAGGCCTACAATTATGGGGAACTGAGTTCAACTTAGGCAGAAATTACTAGAAGTGATTTGGCTATATATCAAGTTGCATTTTTTGAACCAAGCTATTATTGGTAATAAAGCTGATATGTTCATCTCCATCTTCTGAATTCTATGCTGATTTCTCAATTGGTTCTGACTCAAGAGGAGAAGAGAGTATTATTGACTCTTTAAAACCACACAATATTTTCCTGGAAACTCTTTTCTAGTACTCATAAAACCAATCTAGAAACCCCCACAGCATCACCAATGTCTCTACAAAGCAGAAGAAACCCAAGTGGGCCAGCAGCCATAGCCAGGCATGCAATTCCTGCGAGGGAAGAGCTTTTACAGGTCCGTAATTTTTTAAGTTCTGGAACTGTCCATGGAATAAAAACGAATGGTACCTAGCTGCATGATTTCAGGCTGCATTTTTCTTATAGGCTTCTAGTACAAATCACCAGAGCAAAGCCTGTATGAGCTGCCTGAATGTCAGAGACAAAAAGAGTGTCACAGAACACTGTTAGGTAATTTTTTTAACTACTACATATTTATATCAACTAAAGACCCCTAAGCTTTCGTAGTCCTGGGCACCTTTGGTAATGTGTTTATGTTTTATTTTCTACACATTCCCACCTTACTTTCTAGTACTATAGCCTTTTGGGTGCAGCAGTGTACCAAATTCATTTTACACAGTTAAGAGTTCTAAGCACAGCACTATCTTTGCTAACAAGGGCTTGTTGTTATTCTGCTCCATCTCTCTCGAAGCACATATTTTGAGGGGAAAACAAACCTGCATAAGGGGAGGTGGAAATGGGAGAAAAGCCCCTTCCAAACACAACACTGAAGGTTTCTTGATCAGGAAAGAATCTCTGGGGAGATGAGCATGCTGCCTGGAGATGCTCCCTTACCAGGAAAGGAGCACATGGCCGGCTCAGAGAGATGCTTGAGAGTCACCTGAGGAGAACGTCAGATGAGGTCCCTCAGGTTCCCCAAGGCTGGGTGGAGGGGAAAACAAACCCTAAGTTTCTTCATGGGTTCCTCCCACCACAGCCAGCTGCTCCTCTCTATTCTATTGTACTGCTTTTTGTTATTCCTTGAGGGGAATAAGATGGCATCTCCATTTCCAAACAAAGGTGAAGGGAATGATTCATTAAGGATAAATTTTATTTTGGAAAATGATAACCTTCAAAGGCAATGAGTGAGAGTGTGCATCTCTGCATAACTAGGGGGAATTTGGAAAGAGCTCAATCACTTGATCTGTGTCTGTGACAAGAGGACAGATAAGATGAGCTGGGATGTGCCCAGATCTCAGCCTCAACTGGTGTGAAGAACTGCCATGCATACAGAACAATGCAGAAGAACTGCAATCAAAAGGGTAGCAGAGGAAAGGAAGCCAGGGAGAGGTGTAAAGATGCCTTTCTTGCCCCATTCTGAGTCTCTGAGTCACCCACATTCACAGCCTTGGCCACAGCCCCAGCTACATGGTCAAATCTTCTGTTCTCTCCCGAAAGGTTTCAATCTTAGTAAAGTCTTAGCTCACACGTTAGGTTAAAGCAAAACAAAAAAGTCGGCCCTAAGAACTGATTGTCACAAGTCTGCTCTCAGGTAGGCCTGGGGTTCACTTATTAATTCTGTGGTCCAGGAATGCCCAAGCTAAGAGATAAACATGAAAAATGGCCCTGGCTTAGATCTGGGGCATCTGGCAAAGGCCAATGCAGAAGCCCTTTGGAAAGACTTGCTCTCAACTCAGCTACACGATTCCCACTAATAAAGCCCTGTCAAACATGACTTCATAATCCAAAATTACAAAATATACAAGAAGATGATCTACCATTAGCCAGAATCAGCAGACATACAAAAAGCAGAACAAGACAGCCCAAGAACTTCAGGTAATGGAATTACTGAACACAGACTATAAAAAAGTAGATTTAAAATTACTAAAGAAATAAAGAACTGAATACATGAAAAAGGAACATGATATTTTCAAAAAGACGAGAGATTTAAAAGAGAAAAACAGAATTTCTATAAATGAAAGATACTCTCAGTGAACTAAAAAACTCAGTGGATATGGTAGAGAGCAGAGTACACATAACAAAGGGAGAATTAGTGAACTGGAAGAGAGTGTAGAGAAAATTTTCCAGACTGAAGCATAGAGAAAGGATCCTAAAAGAATTTTCCATTATGACTACTATTTGCATAGTGATATGTACAGTTGAGAGCTGCCCACAGTCAGGGCTGCTCTCTTAATGGCGGGTCTGGGGAAATCCAGTATCTGGGGCACTGAATTGTTAGCTAATTAGGTTAGATCTCCTTTTACCCATTTCTTTCTTCTGAATCAGCACTCTTTTCTCTTTCCTCAGATTTAGATCTCTCAACTAGTGGACATTGTAATAAACAGCACATACAATCAGTGTCAACACTGATTAGTCAATGCCTCTGTGCGTATAAGCATGTAGACATACATCTATAAACATATCACATTTACATCTGTTAATGGTATTCATGTTTTGAAATATATACATACCTGCAAAATAACAGCACCTACATAAATCAGACTTCTAGCAACTCCAATTATGGTGGAACAACGATTGGAAGCTGAACATTAAACTGAGATTAGACACGAGTTCTAATCTGACTGGGACATTAAGTAACTATGTGACCGTGGGCCAGTGAGAACAGCAGTTCTCTCATCTATAAATTAAAAGGACTAAATTGAATGATTTCCAGGATCTCTTCCTACTCTATTCTCATATTGTTTATAACTTCAAGAAGCTAACTAGCTTCACACCATCCATGTACTTTATTTTGTAGGATAGGTCTGTACTCCGAGCCTTGTTCTTATTTACATTAACAAATGTGATATAATCTGGCTCTCTGGGCTAGAGTAGATCAGAAATAATAATCGAGAAGTGGAAAATGAGCAAGAAGGGGTTGCTAGAGTCAAATATACTGAAAGTAGCTTAAAAAAGGAGGTGAGGGATAGATGATTGTAATAATGAAGAAAAAGATTGCAATATGAAACCTAAAAAGAATGGCTATCATTAGCCATTTATTGTAGATCAGACAGCTTTATACACCTCAATAGCCCTTGAAGACACCATTATATTACACTGAGCAATAACTGATGTTGCTGATAACCTTGAGTAATCAAGAAAAGGTTAGCTTATGTTCAATACACACTATTTAAAAGCAGGAAAGCATGAAATGCATTTTAGAAAGATTCCCATAAAGAGGTTAAAAAATATCAAAAAAATATGGAAAATTCTTTCATATGGACTCCTCATGTATGTGCATGTAAGTGTATGCAATTACATAGAAAAATATTTATTAAGGGTGTGATATACATGTTCTATGAAAGGTACTGTCAAGTGGCCCAAGAAAGATCCATGAATTGCTTTTTAGAACCTTATAATCAAGTACAGAAATCCCTATAAATAACATTCATAAAAGGATAGTCAGTCAACTGTGTGAAACAAATATATATTGGTACAAAGTAGAAGCATTATTATTAATACAGTCATGCATCACTTTACAACAGGGATATGGTCTGAGAAATGTATTGTTAGGCGATTTCATCATTGTACGAACATTGTAGAGTATGTACTTACACAAACCTTGATGGTATAGCCTACTACACACCTAGGCTATATGGTACTAATCTTAAGGGACCACTGTTGTACACTTGGTCTGTTGTTGACTGAAACCTTGTTACATGGCACATGACTGTACAGTTAGATTTCATGTGGGGAATACCAAGTGTAAGACTGGCAGAGAGGTGGCGGAAGTGAAAATGGTTGTGAAGAGGAAGGAGGCTTTCAAGAACGCACTGAAAGCTGGAAAATGATCCATGGCAGGGAAGGAGTCAAATCCTTCCCACATGTGGGGAGGTGAGATCATGCTGCCTACCGAACGTGAAAGTCCATCATCATCATGAGTCATCTGAGTTCATAGGAGACATCCAGTTAATGACATCATAAGGCAAGTTTGGATCATCAGAAGAGTTTGGGAGCTGAAAGGAAACCTTTCCACATTGTGTATGAGCTCAAAGACACACCTTTTATAAGGGCACGGGTCATAGGGCAACACAATTTACCCCTGAAACACATCAACTCTGCAAAGGAAGGAAGGAAAACTAGAGAAGTGACTCAGGGAGTGACTGGCAAGATTAAAGTCTGAGAACACAATGTAATTATAAATTCTACAGATTACATTAAAGCAAATCATTGAAATGGAAAAAAATTTTAATAGAAAATTGTCACATTTTGTCTTCTTAGTCAAAAAACCAAACATCATCTAAGTGTGAATGGACAGAGAAGTAAATATAGATCTGATTATAAATGTATGATTTAAACACTTTTCCCTAATGCTGTTTTCTTGATTTTCTATTTCATTTATAAGTTTTGAGTTAAAAACAACTTTTATAATTACATTTAAAATTAAGGGTCAGGAAAGCACGTCAGCCTAATGCTCTCTAGAACTAGTCAAGTATTTCAAAATCTATTAGGTCCTTCAAAACAAAAGTTATTACCAATACCTGCTATGTTCAGAAAGCTACAATATTGTAGATTTACCTAGCTTTAAATAAATCTGTAGTAAGAAATTTAAAAAATAAATTAATCTCAAAGTACTTCACAAAAGCTGTCACATTAATATTTCTCTAGAGAGCAAGATCCCTTATGGTGCAATCTGCATACGTGTTCAGGAACAAATCTTTCAGCATAAAGCATGTATCTGCATTGTCTGTTGGTTCCCAGAGGGCAGGCATCACATCAGATTTATTCACATCATATTTTTACCCCTCTTCATCCCCCTTCTTCTTGCTAATAGTAGTATATACCCTTCTGAACAAAGGCAAGTTTTGTAAAATGTGGTAAACAATGTTCTAGTTTCAATCTTCATTCCACAGCTGCCAGAGCCAGTTTCAAACGTCTTTGATATGGAAAGCCCCAAATGCTTTTTTAGACAGGCCAATCCTGAGAAAAGAGAAGAATATTCTAGCAGACACGTGTAGAAAACAGCTTTTATACCTCTTTCGCCAGTTCTGGAAACCAGAGACATTCATAGTTACTAGAGGGTTCTGTGTTATGTACAGATAAGAACTTTCAAACAAGCAAAATGAGAGCAGAGGCACTAGTTTCTAATTAATTTAATTGTGGCACAGCCTGATTATCAGAAGTAGTTATCTACTGGCCACAGAAGAGTAACCTACCAGCCTCAGCAGAGGTGACAAGTCTGTTCCCTTTCTCCTGCATAGGGGAAAGCATTTCAGGAGGGGGCAAGCATTTCAAATAACAGAGTGAATGTGTGCGTGTGTGTGAGCAAGGAGGTTCGCACATGCATAAATATCAAACTTGATGCCCTGCTGAAATCTCACCATTACTGGAAACATTAGCAAATTATGAAACAAACAAACTTGTACATCCCATTACATTTTATGAAATATATTTTCTTTCCTATTTTCCTTCCCATTTCACATCTCATATACAAAGCATTACAAGTACAGAAATTGGAATGACACTAATAAATAGGAAATAACTAACTCTAAGCAAATAACCTAAGATTCTGTAAGTCTGCAGACACATAATTATTTAATAAATTAAAGAAGATCCTGCACCAGAGTAAGAGGTTTTACTAGGTCAAAGTAATGAGTGAGACTGAATCCCTGCTGATAAAAACAAAGAACGCTGTCCTTGGTTTAGCTGTAATTCTGCCTATAAGCAGGAAACTGGGCTGAATGACCTTTTCAGTCTGAAGATTTATGATGGGATTCTATATAACTCTAAAACTAAATGTAAAATAAGAAGATAAAATGCCTGTGGTCCTAAGACACATTCAGAAGAAGGGTCAGTAATCAGAAGGGGGTGTGTGTGTAACCAGTGGTCATGACAGCAGCCTAAGTAATACAGAGTTGGTGGTACAGACATGCTGAGAGGGGAGGAGGGTGGGCTGGAGACAGGGGATGAAAACAAGTATTATTTCTCTATACACAGACATTTATATATACATATAAATTTATAAATATACACACACAGCCAAGCTCAAGAGCAAGAAAGGAAATCTCCTAGGGCCCACAGCACTAGTGAGAGTTTAAAGCCACTAGTGGATCACCCAGGGGTAACTGCAAGAGGCAGGATGGCCGAAGGGGTAAGAGTATGAATCTGCAAGCCAGGCTAATGGGTTTGAGTCCGGCCTCTCCACTTACTTTACAATTGGGATAACGAAGGGAACTGCCTCATTGAGTTGTTACGAGGTTAAAATAAGTTAACACATATATGAAAGTGCCTAGAACAGTGCCTGCCACACAGCAAGCACTCAGTAAAAGTTAGTTGATTTTACTACTATCATTATCATTAACCAGGCTGAAGAGACACCAGACATCGGTGATTTAAAGCACCTCAGCAGCAGAAGTCAAGGCTGTGAGCCCACTGGGGTAGGGAGCCAGGAGCCACAAAATCCCGGTCCAATCAGAAAAATCTGCCACCCACCTCAGGCCATGAGTGAAAAGTCTTGACTGGACATATCCCGGCTAAAGCTATGAGAGAGAAAAAAGAGATTATCTACAAAGGATGCAGACTTCTCACCAGCAATAATAGATGCTGAGGACAATAGAATCATGTCTTCAAAGTGCTAAGGGGAAATAACTGTCAACTTAGAATTCTACATTATCACTCAAGAGCTAGGGAGAGGGCCGGCCCCGTGGCTTAGTGGTTAAGTGCATGCGCTCCGCTGCTGGCGGCCCGGGGTTCGGATCCCGGGCGCGCACCGACGCACCGCTTCTTTGGCCATGCTGAGGCCGCGTCCCATATACAGCAACTAGAAGGATGTGCAGCTATGACATACAACTATCTACTGGGGCTTTGGGGGAAAAAATAAATAAATAAATAAAATTATAAAAGAAAAAAAAAAAAAAAGAGCTAGGGAGAAACAGAAACAACAGGAGGCACAGAAAAACTAAGAGAGAGCATCACCCACAGGCCCAGAATGCAAGGGAGACTAACACAGGCAGGAAAGAGCTCCAAAAAAGAGAGTGAGATGTAAGAAACAGTGTTTGCTAGAAAGAAAAAAAATCAGATGGGAGCTTCCTCAGCCTTCCACAACCCAACCTAAAAGGCTGCCTGCACCCAAGGGTGGAGGGGCACATGTTCCCTGAGGTTACAGTGGGAGAGCTGTCTTTCTCCCTGTGCTCTCCGGACACCTCTTGCTTTCTCAGGAACCCAATTCTATCAATAATTTCCTCTCCCCTATATGTTACTCCTTTAAACCTTTCAATTGTTTAACAAAATATTACAGGCATGTATTTTAAAATAATTTACAATGAAAAGCAGTGGTTTCTGCCACCCTCCCCCACCAGTCCAGTTCCCTGACAGCAACCACCTTCAGATCTTTGAGCTGTCTTGTCTGGTATTTATCTTCCTATTTTTAAATAATATGCTGTGCCAGGGGACCTTTGGAAAATCCATCATCTGCTGGCCAAGACTCTTGGCCATTTGCCACATGACAATCCTTCCTTAATCTGGGAAAAAGACAGACTTGATAAACTGTCCCAATGACACAGTGTTCTTGTTTTTAGAACATGGAGCCACAAGACCTGGCCTACTCCATTCCTGAGTGATAATTTATATAAGTTACAAGGTGAGGTATGTTGCAATACTTTTATATCTTACTCTGTCTCATAAGAATTTACCCATGCTTGCTACTTTATTATATTTCTATTCAAAAACAAAATATGCCACCCCCAAGGGTAATCCCATGATGAGCTGAGTAACACTGAAGTCCAAAAAGTCAGGTTTGAAGGTAGGTAGGTCACTTCACCCCCAGGGGAAGCAGGGACTCCTACCACATGCATGAGCTTGGGTGTGAATGATCTAGAATGTGGATCAGCCTATTTCCCCTCAGAGCAGGGTAGGGGTAAGTTTCAGGTGGGGGGTTAGTGGGAGTCTGTCACTGTTTAGACTTTGGGAACAAAAAAGAAAGAAATTTCATCAGCAGAAGGCTGAGAAACCAGTAGAGGTAATATTTTGAGTATTACTTTATATTATCTTTACATAAAATTTTAAAAACTTTGTTGAAAACCCTTTTGATTAATAATCTGTCTCTGGAGAGCTCTAAATCTTTCACTCACTGCCTTACTTAAAAAAATAGAAAACAAAAAAATAACAGCCAAAAAACAAAAACAAACTAATCAACCAACTTAGGGCCTGAAAAGGAGAAACAGGCGTCCCCTAAACTGTGGCCAAAAATGTTCCTAGAGCACGTTCTTACCTTACTTTTTTCTTGCTTTATCAATTTAGAACATGACTTCCAATTATGGTAGATAAGAATTTAGTTCTTTTATTTCCCAATATCTCAGTTATATCACAGTTTTTGTTAAATCAGTAGTTAGTGCTTCTATATTATTATGTAAATATGTTTTTCTGCTGAGCTGTGAAGTACCTTATGATTACATTTCCTTTCTTGAACATTTTGTTTTTCCTGGAGCTGACAAGTCTTTCATCTTATCACTTGCTTCATTTTTTATTACCTACTGCTTATTATTCTCAAAGACTCCATTTTATAAGTAAAATCTCCTTCCCAGGGCCTGCCCAGCACTGTAGTGTTTAAGTTCGTGTGCTCTGCTTCGGCGGCCCAGGATTCATGTGTTCAGATCCCGGGTGTGGACCTACACCCTGCTCATCAAGCCATGCTGTGGTGGCTTCCCACATATAAAATAGAGGAAGAGTGGCACAGATGTTAGCTGAGGGACAACCTTCCTCAAGCAAAAAGAGGAAGATTGGCAACAGATGTTAGCTCAGGACCAATCTTCCTCACCACACACACACAAAAAAAACTCTTTCCTATACAAACATTAGATATCTGTTATTCCCACCCCATCTCCCTTTTTTCCTCGAAACCTCTCTGTTCTGGAGCCATCCATCCTCCGCTCCATCATGCGCTCTGGGCCTGCTGCAGAGCCAGCAATCTGGAACCTTTCCACTACTCCAATAGGTTCCCATGACAATAAAAGGACAATTTTTCGAGAACCTGCCTGTCTGAAAATATCCTAATTCTACTTCACACTTGATTTATAGTGCTGGGTACAGGATTCTAGGTTAGAATGATTTTCTTTTCTTTTAAGGCACTTTTTCATTCTCTTCTAGCTTTAAGTGCTGCTTTTAAGAAGTCTGATGCCTTTCTGATTCCCAGTCCTTTGCATGTGACTTTTCTTTTCTTCTCTGTAAGTTTTAGTATCTTATCTTTATCCCTGGCATTTCTACACTTCATGATGACCTGCCTGCACGTGAGACTATTTTTACTCCTTGCACTGGGTCATTGGCAGGCCCTTCCGTTTCAGAGACTCATGTCCTTCAGTTCTGGGAAATTAATCTGTTATTTGTTTGATAGTTTCCTCTTGCCTATTTTCTCTCTTCTGGAATGCCTATTAACCAGTTGTTGGACATCCTGGATTGATTCTCTAATTTTCTTACTTTTTCACCTATTGTCCAATTCACAGTATGTGTGTTATACTTTCTTGACTTTATCTTCTAACTCTTCTGGATTTTTTTTTTTTTTTTGCCATTGTAATTTTAATTTCTAAGAGCTTTTTGTTCTGATTTTTTATTTTTAAAAAGCAGTATCATGTTGTTTCAAGGATGCGGCTACCTTCTCTTATCTGAGAATCTTTATAAAAGCTTTTAATTTTAAAAGTATTCTTTTACCCTGTGCAGTATATATTGCCTCTTATTTCTTCTAGTTTCTTTTTGTTTTGGGCTCTGTCCATTATATAGGAGAATTTCCTCAAATGTCTGGTGATTTTTGGCAGTCAATTTACATTGTAAAGTAAGGCACTAAAATGCTGATTAAAAGTTCTATGTAAACACCCAGGGCTTGTTGGCTGGTGGCCTTCACTGTAGGACAATTAGGTGGCCAGGTAGCTTTTTTATTGAGAGACCCCCTCCCCAACCCCAGATGTCAACATCTGAAGTTCTTCCCTCTAGGGACATATAATTTCCAAATAAGTTCTGCAGGTTCTTGCTTGGGGGAGGGGAGAAAGAAGAGAGATGGCCGTACCAGGTCACCTGAGCTCCTCGAACAGTGCAGAGAAAACGACTGGGCAGACCCTGGAGTTCAGAGTGCAGACATTATCTGACACCAGTGCCTTTCACTCTGCCTGGAGTCCCCAAGGGGAGTGTGTCATCAGCTGACTTTCTCACAGATTCCTGTGAGGGTGGGGCAGGTGCAAGGGTCAGGGAGAGGACCTTAGGCCTAACTGCTGTGTATCCAGACTCTGAATTAACCCCTTTGTTTTCACCTCTCCCTGGCCTTCCACAATAGCTGATGATCCCACATCCTGACCCTTTCTGAGGTTGTGTAAGGCATATCATCTCATTTCTCACTTGTGACTCTTTCTGCAGGCTTTCTGTCCCTTTCTTGGGTTATACTTAACTCCTCTCTGCCAAGTCAGGCCCTCCTCCATCTACCATCTCTCATACACTCTGGTCTCCTCTCCCATTCTCTTGTAGATTTATAAATTTTCAATTCTTTTACTGTCATTTCAGTGGGTTTCTTTGGCTGGGGAGAGAGACAGACTGAAATGCTTATGTTCAATTTGCCATATTAACCCAAAGCCTCTTTAACGGCACCTTCTTCATTGGTTCGCTCTCATCAGCATTTAAAAAAAAAATTTATCTTATTGCAGTAAAAACTCTTAACATGAGATCTACCCTCTTAACACATTAAGTGTACAATATATTGTTGCTGACTATAATTTATCAGCATTTAAACATTCTCAAGTCTCTTCAATATTAAGGAAAACAGGACAATAAAAAATTTTCCCTTCATTCCATGTCTCCTTTCACCTACTGCATTCTCTTTTCCTTCACAGCCAAACTTCTTGAAACAGTTGCCCACTGTCTCACTTCGTCTTCAACACCCCTGCATTTCTCAATATACTGCCACTTACTTCCTACCCCCCACCCCCATCACTCCACTGAAACCGTTCTTGCAAAAGATACCCCACTGATAAATCCGACGGCCACTTCCTAGTCCTCACCTTACTTGACCTCCCAGTAACACTCGACACGGCTGTACTCCCTCCTTCTCGAAACACGCCCCTCCTTGGAGTTTCTGACCCTGTATTCTCCTTACATCTTCCTACTTCCGTGCAAATGGGATTCACACCCCTTAGCAGGGCTTACATGGTACAGACCATGCTTCCCACGCCAGCCTCACCTCCTGCCATGCCATATTCAAGTTCAGCTACGACACATGAAACCTCTTTCAGTTCCTAGAGCAAGCCATGTCCTATTTTTCTTCTGGTCTTTGTACAGCCCATTCACTTTTTTTTTTTTTTTAATAATTTTATTTATTTATTTATTTTCTCCCAAAGCCCCAGTAAATAGTTGTATGTCATAGCTGCACATCCTTCTAGTTGCTGCATGTGGGATGCGGCCCAGGCATGGCCAGAGAAGTGGTGCGTCGGTGCGTGCCCGGGATCCGAACCCGGGCCACCAGCAGCAGAGCGTGTGCACTTAACCGCTAAGCCACGGGGCCGGCCCACAGCCCATTCACTTTTATTTGGCCAATTTTGCCAATTCCCTATATTTGTGTGGAATGCCCCTCCTATGTGCTCCTAGAGCACCCTGTATTTCCACCACCAACATGTTCATTAAAAGATACTGCAACTGCCTGCTCACTTGTCCATGCTCCGTGAGGACCAGAACCTGTCTATGCTTTACCTTGTTTAAAGCTGTGTCACTAGAGCTCATACGATGGCTAGTGTACGGTAGGCATCCAATAAATGTCAGTTGAGTCAATGAATGAAGACACAATCAAGAAAAAAGGAGAATCAAATGCCCACAGGAAGATACAGATTATCATATTTTCTCTTTAATGGGTCAGCAGAGCAAATGAAATTACATATAAACCAAGTTTTGTCTATAGAAAAAAACTTTACACCGTAACCTAAGTTCTTCTGGCTGCCTTTTTCTATCTTCTTATCAGCGTATCTGACAAATGGTCACCATTTTTTGTACAAAAATAACCAACTGCAGAGTCAGAATATCAGAGCATCAATACACCATCCCCATAGGGCTTAGAGAAGGACAACTGTCTAAATGTTTCAGTATATTTTAAATTGACATATAGGTAAACCACAGAGTTTTGAAATGCTATGGGAGTGACAATGTTTTATTCTGGTAGTTATGGTATAATTTTGCTCACATACTAAAATAGGTCTTTTAAAGAAACACTTATCTTTTTCAGAAACATTTCTGAAAAAGAGGCAGATTAGCTCTGTCGAGAGAATAACCCATTAGGCTACTCAAACCATCAGTGTGGTAGGCTCTGAGGGGGAAAAACAAATCCCAGCTTAAGTAAAACTGGATTTCCAGCCTTTCTAGACTGTCATTTAATTAATATAAGCCAAAGTCTCAATGCTCAAATGACCCAAACACCTTCACTGTTTTATTGCCATGCTTATCACCAGCAAGTACCTTCTTCTTTGGTGCATAACAGAAGTCTTTCAAAGCATCTTGACATTTTAGCTTTTTTGAATTGTCTCTAATACCTGACCACATTTAGCCACAACTGAAGAGCCTATTACGCCTACCTGCAAATATATCTGTTTCTAAATGTGAACTATAATACATACCTTGCTAGATACCACATTCCCAGCTGGAAAAACTTAGAAAGAATTCAGAGGTTATGTCTAGTCTCTTGATGATGAACTATTATGTGAAAAAAAAAATGTTTTGAGCTCAGAAGGAAAAAAGAAGTGTTGTGATGAATTGCTTTCCATTTCACTTGTCTGAATAGATATTACTTTATTTCTACTAATATCTGAGTCTCTGCCCAAAAAAGAACTCATAGATTTATAACTGAAAAACTGTGTCTTCTCAAACAAAAAAAAAATCTCTCCATAGATAGATACTCTAAGCCAGGGAGAGGGAGAGAGGGAGGGATGGAGGGAGGGAGGGAAGGGGAGAGAGAGAGGGAGGGAGAGGGAGAGGGATGGAGAGACGAGAAGAATGGAGGGAAGGAAAGGGAGAGGGATGAGGGAGAGAGGAAAAGAGGGAAAGAGGGAGAGAGGGGAGAGAGAGAGAGGGAGGGTGGGAGGGAGGGAGAGAGGGAGGAGGGAGCGAGAGAGGGAGGAGGGAGGGAGGGAGACAGGGAGGGAGGGAGAGAGGGAGGGAAAGGGTTGGGGGGGGAGAGAGAAAGAGAGAGAGAGAGGGGCACTATACTTGCCTTCCCCCAGAGACACCCAACAGTAAATCAAAGGTGACCCTAGATATCATTTGCAGGGATGGGAGTCCTCCACAACAAAAAGCACGGATGGGAGTCCTCCACAACAAAAAGCACAAGTAAGGAAAAAGTTCCAAGATACAGACACTGTCCCAATACAACCAAAGCCCTGGGGACAGCAAGCACATTGGAGGCACTGCCTATAACCTTCCACTCTGGGCAGTGACTCTGAGAAAAGTAAACCTCTGCCCCGTAAGCCTGCTGGTGCTCAGTTCAACCACTTTTGCTTGTATTTAAATGTTAGAGAGTACGGAATTCACCCATGACAATCCCTCCGACCACCCATCACCACCATATATTCACATTCCCTCCAAAGATGGCAGGAAATCCCACACCCAGTTGATATTATATGTCTTGGACAGATTATGAGCTATTCATTAGCCCAAATATTCACATTGTTCCTTTCATCTTTTTCTTCAAAATTCAACCAACTATATGAAAATATATGCTAAAAATCTTGCTGATGGGTACACTGGATCCAGTCATTCCTTGGGTGCAAGCGCAAATGAGTAGTTATATGAGTAGTTAACTCAATGCATATTGTGGTTGACATCTTCCTCCATTACTGACCAGTTCTTAATTTTCAACAATCACAATCATTAGACCTTACACTGTAATACCATGTAATATATGCTGCGTCTTTTGACTAGACTCCTCCTCCTCCTTCATTTATCTGTCTAACTCCTATCTGGCTTCTCAGATAGGAGACACCACCTCTTCCACAACCCTTTCTTAACCAACCATACCCTTACTCCAATTTCTCACAATAGTCCTTCTCTTACTGAATTAGGTGTCCCTCCTCTGGGTTCCAATACCATCCTCTGCAAATTACCTTCATAGGAGCAATCACAGTACTCCGTTTATAAGACACATCTCCCCAACCAGTCTTTGAACTCCTCAAAGGCAAAGATTGTCCCTCACCTTTATGTTCCAGTTCATAGCACAGTGTCTGGCATTTAGTAGACATTCTAAAATGCGAGTGATTAAATGTATGATGACTTTAGACTTAGAAACAGAATTAGAGATCGGTCTTTACTTTTTTTTTTTCGTGAGGAGGACTAGCCCTGAGCTAACATCCAATGCTAATCCTCCCCTTTCTTCTTGAGGAAGATTGGCCCTGGGCTAACACACGTGCCCATCTTCCTATACTTTATATGGGATGCTGCCACAGCATGGCTTAACAAGCGGTGCGTTGGTGCGCGCCCGGGATCCGAATGTGCGAACCCCGGACCCCCGCAGCATAGTGTGCGCACTTAACCGCTGCGCCACTGGGCCGGCCCCAGAGATCGGTCTTTAGAAAACATTTAGTCCATCCCACTTCATCCAAAATTCCCCAAACAAGTATTTCCTAAAAGTTGTGCCAAGATGTTAAAACAAGGAAATCATTATCTATGTTCAATAAAACATACACATTTTCTAATGAAAATAGGATTAAATAAAAACCTTACCGGCAAAGTTCCAGGTAGAGATGCATCAAAAAAAGATACCAAAGAATTTGGAGGTGCTGCAAAGTGGACTTGAGATCCAGAGAAGAGTTTAGAATTGGAGGAAATCTGGGCATGAATTTCCAAACCTACCACAGCTGCCCATTCGTGTTCACTAAAGAGAAAGATATAATGGTTAAGAAGTAGTTAGATCTGTCACCATGCATGAATTTCTATGACACAATGTTATACACAATTCCTAAAACACAAATGTTAATTTCCTGTTTGTGTTTTTAACTTATTAAAAATTTATATCCTTACATTAAAAAATGTGTCGTATTGGTGACTAAATCAAAAGCAATTCATAAAGAACACCTACAAGACTGACAACATAAAATTCATTTAGAACATGGCATAAAGAGAGTTCACTGTACAAACAGGAAGGTGATAGAGAAAGGAACAATTTGGCATCTTAAAAGAATTTAGAAATGGGTATCAGGTGGTAACTGCTTGGCTGACCAGAGAAAAGCAGCATTTTCTAAATTAACTGTTCTTTATCAATTAGTCATTCAGTAAATGAAGAAAGCCAATCTTGCTAATATTTTTAGAATCAACATAAACATAAGGATTCTACTACTAAAGAAATAATGGTAAATAAATAGTTGCACAGCTCATTATTAAAAAAAAAAAAGGAAATTCTCAGTCATGGCTTGAATTCATTTCCTAACAATGGCTTGCAAATAATGACCAGAGTGACACATATAACAGATCACCACTAAATGATACTCTTCCTGGGAATTTTGTGCAAAGGAAAACATTAAACTATCAGAGCTGGCATTTTTTTATTCCCCCAAATCACTTGCAATTCCCGAGATCTAATTCCAGGGTCCTTTGCTTGTTTGTTCATACTTGATTGCTATCAAATCTAACAAGGTGTTAAACGCTATAATAATCTCTCTTATCTGGCCCCTCCTACTCTGTTGGGTCTGTATGAACATTCCACACACAAGTCTCTCCAGGTTCTTATAAGTGTACTTAATCCCTCTGAAACTCATGTATCCTGGACAACCTGCAGATGGCCTGTTTACACATACTCTGTCTATATTTTGTCTGTTCCTATCCTGCTTTTCTCCCAAGCAATTTTCTATATTATCTAGATTTTTATTTATACGTATTGGGTTTTGTTTCAATCATTTCAACACAAGTTCTATATCTGTAGTATTGTGAGAAGATTAATTCCTTCTTTTTAAGGTTTGGAAGCACAGCCTGTAATTGAGAGGAATTAAACAAAGAACTCATCAGAAACTCTGCATTCACTAAAACATTATTCAAAGTATTTTTGCAGTTTCTTTACATGAGAGAAAAAACACTTTCCATTCACAGTGAGACTACCTAATTTACGAAAAGAATAGCAACTGAATTCTTCCGGACATTTTCCCTCTGTTTCTCCAACTGAGAAGCAAAAATAATGCCAACCTAACTATCTCAAAGGATAAACAGAATATTAGACACGTGCCTTATGTTTCTGTGTAAAAAGAAACCACTTAGGTCTTATATAGTGAAGTATAAACAGTTGTTCAGAAGATATCTAGCAAAATAAGCAAAACTCTCTGCATAACCAGAGGGAAGATCTCTTGTATTGGCTGCATCCTCCTAGGTCTAGACACGATGTTCAACATGAAACGCCTCCAGAGACCGGTGGTGTTTTCTGACTTATGATATTACGCCATCACTATCCACAGCTTGCAGGTAAAGGCTCCCTTTCTACCTTTAGAACATTGCTGGCCCATAGCAGCGCTAAACTAACGTCAGCTAATTAAGATCCCGCTTCTAGTGTCACCAGCCCCACTGCTGGTGCTATTAGTAAGGCGACTGAATCCACTCTTCTATCTGTGCAGCTTTAGATTCAAGAAAACCTCTGCGAGTTTACACGCGCCAATTCCTCAAATATGCCTATCTATTTGAAGACAGTGGCTTACGTGTGGGGGCGGGGCTGACAGAGGGCCTGTTTCGTGCTTTCAGGACTCCAAGTTATAGCCTAACACCCTCCCGCCAATCAGAACGCCTAGATTGAAGGCTGGGCTGTAGTGGCCATCATCTCCCCAGTCCCGTAGTTCCACCTCACACTTAAGTGGGCAGTAATGGTATGAAATAGTATACCCCTTCCTTGGCTTCTGGGCCGTGATGCGGGGCTGCTGAGCCACTGAGCTCTGTCCCCTTTTCCCGCTGGACGTGCACCCAGTCGCAGCCCCTCTTCCGTAGCGAGAACCGCCGTCAATGCAGGCTAAAGCCCAACGCCCTACAGGACAGCACCAGCGCAGCATGGGACCCGCCATCGCCTCTGCCGCAGTTCTGGTCAGATGACACAGCCACCCTCTGCCGCGAGGTTCCCTGGGAAGCGTAGTTCTGGAACTGTATAAAAACTCTGTCGGCTCGGACCGGAAGACTACTATTCCCGGTGAGCACTGCGACTAGAAGCCTACCGGAACCCTGGCGTGGAGGGGAGGGAAGGAGAACTCGAGGAGAGGGAGAAAGGGTTTCTGGGTCGGGAGGTGTGACTCCTCCTAGCGGGGAGTTGGAGAGGGTTGTTGCTGTGAGCGTGTGAGTTTGAGTCAGAGCTGGTGGTGTCGGAGATCCAAAGCTAAGAAACCTGGCCGCGATTTTATACCCCAATTAACCTTTCGAGCTGAAGTCAATGACCTTGACATCTCTGGGAAGATTTCCTGAACCCCCAAACTCAGTTATTTTCTCTTTCCTCTTTGCCACTTCACACACCAATTTGTGTATTAATGCAACAAATACTTATTTGCGTGCCTACTATATGGCAGGCACAGTTCGTAGGCACTGGGGATACAGTAGTCAGCAAGACAGTTATGGCCCCTATGCTCATGGAGCTCACTTTCTTGGGAGAAGAGACATACAGAAAAGTTAACAAAAATAGGATATTTTTATGTAGGTAATAAGTGATATATTTAAGTAGAGATGCTTGGAGACAGACAGATTCAACCTTCAGGTGCATTTTAACTTATTCTACTTTTTGTTCTTTGCCAGTATTTGAAATACTCTCTTTATATATGAGGAAGCCGTGATAGCAGATACCATCATCCCAGTGGACTTCTATTTTCCTACTTCCAAACTCATACTCAGAGAAAACTCCCACTGATTTCTTGTATTTGAACACACAATTTAGAATAGCCATTCAGGCATTCTCTATCATATCACCCTATTTTAATTCTCCACATAGTGCTTATGACTATCTGATGTTTATCTTCTGTCTCCACAAGCTCCTTGAGAATGAGGAATTTGTCTGTCTTATTCAACACAGTATTACCAGAGTACAAAGTAGGCCCCTCAAAAATATTTGTTGAATGAAGTAGTGCAGTGTGGAGAATGCATTTGACAAAGGATGGAGTGGATGCCCTTTGGAGTAGTAGTTGTTTAGGAGGGAGGTAATGAAATAGTGTGGTGGTAGAGGCAAAGAGAAATTGACCTATGTGAGATAGATATAGGAGGGAAGATAGGAGGACTTGGTCATGGATTGGATATGATGGTGGAAGACTAGGTGGGGTCAAGTAACTCCTGGATTTCTGGCTTGTACAACTGGATGGCTAATGGAGTTATTTACTGAGATAAGGAAACATGTTTGCAGGAAAATATGAGTTTGGTTGCCTTGGAGACACACAAGTAGAGAAGTCAAGTAGGCATCATTGATGCCTAACTCTGAGTATGTAGCAGGGGAAAAAACTGCGTGCTCTATGTACTTCACACTGATAGATTTTCAGCTATTGATGAATACCTATTGATTTGATAGCTGTAACTTATGACCTAGTTCCATTAATACTCTTGTACTGCTATGATATTATGCAATTTAATTCCTCCTTGGAGGCAGTTGTTTAAGTTACTCTCCTTAAAATTGTCATCATTTACTTTTTTTATCCTTTCTATTTTTTCATCCACTATCACTGATCCAAATTGCTACACCAGAAATGTTTTCACATGACCAAAAATGAAAATGAGAGAAATAACAGAGTGCTAAGTAGAGGTGGAGATTTGTTTCAAAATTTATTTCTGATTATGTATTGCCCTTTTTATCAGATTCAGATCACTCTTTAGATCCTTTATTAGTATCTCGCCTCTGAGTTTCCACATTTCCCACCTTTACACTAGGTAAGCTTGCTTTCTTTTTCGTATTTAGCTCCTCAGGTTTTTCTGGCCAGACTGGGGATCAGGAGAGTTGCCTCTGATCACAGCATGTTTCCACCTTTGATAAGACTTCAGAGGAGAGAGGAATCCTGTATCTTGGGAGTGAGCATGGGCATCTTTTAGCCAAAAGGAGAGGGAGATCCTTGCTACCTTACCACTGGTAATCAGCGTACTTAGGAGGCAATTCACTCCCTGAAATGAAGGGTTGAGGGTGTTTTGAAAACCACTATAGGAAAGAGCAGGAGACCTAATGAAAATCCTAATTTTATGGGCAAAATGCACTATAATGGAAAATCATCTTTGTTTATGAAGCACTATTATGCAGTGATAGCATATCATTTCAAAGGCTCCCACCCCACCACTAGAGGGAGAGAAAATCCTATGCATGTACGTGTATTTGATTCCCTTCACGAATGGAAACCTTCCAGTTCTATATCTATTACACAGCCCTTTCAAAATCCCACAAGAGCTAATGGCTCCTTTCTCCCCCAAGATTATCTGTCATTTCCAGAAATGCTCATTGGTTTCCTCATGCTCTGTCTAGTGTCTAGGAGTGTACTGTCTTCCAAGTGCCGCTCCTGCCTTGCTCCTTAGCTAGTCAGGTGCTCCCCCAAACCTCCTGCCTTGGGACCATTTCTCACCTTCCTTCTGCATGCCAAATCTGATATCTGTCAGAACTCTTACAGACAGCTCTCTAGCTGAGAGAGCTATTTTGGTTCCACCGAAAAGGTGGCTGTCATCTGGAAGACACAAGAGATTTTCATTTTCATTTCTTTCTTTCTTCTTTTTTTTTTTTTTTGTGAGGAAGATCAGCCCTGAGCTAACATCCATGCCAATCCTCCTCTTTTTGCTGAGGAAGACTGGCCCTGGGCTAACATCTGTGCCCACCTTCCTCCACTTTATATGGGATGCCGCCACAGTGTGGCTTGACAAGTGGTGAGCGCCCGGGATCCGAACCCGGGGCCGCCAGCAACGGAGTGCGCGCACTTAACTGCTGCGCCATGGGGCCGGCCTGAGATTTTCATTTTCAAGAAGCTCAGAAGGTAGCAGGACAGGGTTTCTAACAAAAATATTTTCTTAGGGAGAGTTTCTCAGCTTTTATTTTATTCACATAATTGACACAGTACAAATAAATTTAGAACAAGTTTTTTAAACGATATGTAAGCCAGAGCAGAATTTCGAGTTGTTTCTTATAAATGGCAATAGTTAGGAAGTATGTCTAAAATAACATACTTGGTTTTGTGTAGTATTCTTTAGAAAATCTTTGAATGTCAGAGTTGGAACAAACTTGTTTATCTCTGCATTTGACTCAGAATCCCCAGGTATCTATATAAACACATTGATTTCTGAACACAAATCATTTTTTTTCCCCAAGTCTTAAGTCATGTTTAATTGTAATCACTCCTTTTCTCATTCTTTAACTGGTTTGCAATGGGGAAAATGATGTGAAAACATGATATTTCAGGATTTATAATTTCTTCAGTAACATGGGTACAATGTGAGCAATGTGAGGGAATGATATAAGTGGTTCTAAGTTTCCATTTTTTAAAATGAGGTAAATAATTATAATGGAAACATTAAAACTGCAGATAAAATTAAAAGGAGATAGTTTCCACCGTTCATTTTATTGATATATCATGGCAATGTATCTCAAAATCTATTTGTATATAATTTTGAATCTTAAAATTGTGTTAGCTAACCTGTTCTTTGATTAACTACTTTTGTCCTGTGGAAACAAAGGCAGTGCTTTAAAGATGTTTAGCAAACTCATAAACAAAATACCCCTTGCAGTCTAACAGAGCCGAATGTGGAGGGTATCTTAGTATTTCTTAACACAGCGAGAGTTTAGTTCCTCTGTGGGACTGTTACTTTCTATCTGTTCTATGGTTATAGCACTCAGCCTGCTGTCTTGAATTTTATGCCATGTGGGGAGGGTAACTAGGTTAGTATAAATTCTGTAAAAAAAGAAAAAAATCCATTTAGGGTGATGTAAGTATGACAAAAATTGACAGCATCATTTTCACGTAGGAAGAACATTGGCACTAGAGGAAGTCCTGTTTGTGAAAAAGCGTTCTGAAAACATACAGTTCCTTCTTAGAAAAACCACATTTTAAGATCCAGTTAAGTGTTATTAGGGGAAGAAGAAAGACTGGGAATACGTGCATGCTGGGCAATCGGGAGAACAGGATTCATTTCCTTTTATTTTACCGTTAAGTCTTGATTCTGATAAAATACTGATGTGGAGGGAACAATTGCTTTCTCTAGAAGATTGCTTTGAGGCAAAGAAATCTATAACTTTTTCTTCCTTTGCAATGCAGGGAAATAGAACACCCTGTCCAATGTCTTTGTAGAGATGAAGTGCCATCTGGGGAAGATGAGGGCAGCACATTGCTGCTATTAGGCTTGCCCGGCCTATAAACTGTAATCTCTCCACGTCCTTCCTTCTTCTATCTGGTCTCAAGGGATGGTGTGCTGTTTGCTCAGGCTTTTGTTTTTCTAGAAATCTGACTAATCCTGGAAGCAAACAGGAATTATGTGTAAGAAAGAAGCTCCGCCTCTGCACATCTCCATGACTCACCACTTACTTGAAAGAGGATACTCCTGAGTCACAGTATGGGTGGTAGAACATGTTACGCTCTGTGTCCCCGTAAGTTATGTTTAGCATGTGGTCAACTCCCTGCCATGCACTACGAAACGCTCTCTTTTGTGTTTTGCCATTGGGTATTTGGCCTTGAAAGTTACAAAGCTTGTATACATACACATGCACACGCACATACACACGTGCACACACACTTCTAAGCAGTATCTTGTTTCAGGATTATGCACAAATAATGATCAATAGCTTTTAGATTCCAAAGCAGATGATTTTTTTTTAGGTCAGATGGTTCTCTTGATTTTAAGTCTGAAGATTCTGAAGAGTAAAAGTATGACGTTAAAGAACTATGCCACCAAGACACATGAGCATTGATGACATTTTTCCCTCAGTGAATGAACTCCTACTTGATAATTGAAGGGAAGATGTATCAGAGTCCACCAGGGTGGTACCGAAGAGAATAGAAAGGTTTATCTTACACATCCTGCCAAGTAATCAGTGTCATTGCCTGTGAGTATCTGAACCGGGATCTCTGTAACTAGGCTGCCCTTGAACCAAGAGTGGGTGGGCTGCGCGAAGCAATAAAGGCTGAAATCTTGTTGGTAGCAGAGCCTTCAGGGCTCACCACAGTTTAACGTATGGCCATTGAGCGGAAATTTAGTGCTCCATGAAGAGGTGCCAGATTGAATTAAAATCAAGCAGCTCAATTCAAACACATTAGCAATCAAATGATATAACTCCTGAGATAAATGCAAAGAGAGAGGCAGAAAAAAGTTCCCAGCAATTCGTGAATACTAATTAGGGAGGGAAAGACCAGCACAGACATTATTCTTGTCTCCTTGGAGTCTGACTCTAGATTCTAATCTCTAGATTCTAATTCACTGATAAGATTTGATAACTTGACCCAATTGTAATTTCAAGTTGATGTTGATTCCACACTTAAATCAGCTTTGCTACTAAAAGGCATTTTCACCCCTCTCACATGTAGTAAAAATGAAAAGAAATGATGTTAAGAATGGGACTGGATACCGTGTTTTTCAAAAGGCAAAAGAAAGTAAGATTATATAAAACGTCACTCTAGCAAATAACAAGGGCCCATCTACCCTAATAGTCTATCTGCATTCATTCTCTAAAGCTGTTATCTTTATTTTGGCTGCTGGAGTACATCGGTTCAGTATCTCTGGGAAACATTTTGCAGTGATTCTGAGCCTGTGATTATTAAAATTTTACATAGATTTATTAAACAAGTGCATTACCTTTTAGCTGCCACACTGAAACTCACATAATCTCGTGAAATTTTCTCACAATTTATGAGGGTCAGTTTGACATTTCACAATCTCTCAGAGTTTAGTGTCCTTAGCAGATGTCAAAATGAGGAATTTTAGGTTTAGCAAAGAAAATAGTCGTCTTGCTTAGTTCTCTAGACCAGCAACCATTTTAGGTGCCTGGGGCCTTTCTCTTGGGATCTGTGACAAGAGGACATTAGCTGCTATGTAACCACCTCCCTTATAGCAAGTCTGTTTACTAAAACAGTAGCTCGCTTCCCCAAGGAAGACCAAAAGTATTTTACTGTTGGCCTACATTGTTTATTATCTCTTTCTAGAAACTTCAACTAGACTTATCCTTATGCCCTTGTGTTCTCTTTACCCAAAAGAAATCTAAGGTGTCACTTACTTCAAAGTGATAATATCTGTTTGCGTTCGTTCTGTTGTGCAACAGATCATGTGAACTGTGCTTCTCACTGTATAAGTCAATAGTTGTCATCCATGGAGTTGAAAAATAAAATGGAGTATGTGTTTTTGTTGCATTTCTATGGCACCATTGAATCAAACGTTGTGTTTACTCTGTCTTCTTTAAAAAAATGCTGTTATTTATTTTCAGTTGTCAAGAAACAGCAAGCTTGGAAGTGGTAATTTTCCTCTGTCTGAAATATAATGTGGCAAGACAGGCCAAATTACGGAAAATCAATTAGTTTCTGTTACAAGAGTCATGTTTCCGAAGTCCTGTTCTATCTCTGGTTACTATAGCTAATGTCTGCTCTTCTCCAAAGGAATTCTTAGGAAAAAATCACCCAAAGATTGTTTTTCTAGAGCAAAATCCAGATAAGACGTAGGCATTTATTCTTTGTTGATTAAGATGAGGCAGAAATAATCACTTTTCTTCCTATACTTTTAAACCACATACTCTGGAAAGAGCAGTTAACATTTACTTTCTGAAGCCTAAAATTTCCAAATACTACAACTTCTATATCATACTATCTATGCCTTTTGATATAAGAGAAAGGCTATAATGTTTCCCAGGCATGTGGTTTCACATAAGTCTCATCTATGTCAAGAACTCTTCTCTGTTATCCCTTGATATAAAATCAACTAACAAGTTCAATTGGACAAATATATCTAGGCCTAAAATTTTCATTATTTCACAATATTACTTTTTCATAGATTTACTGTTGAACATGCCTTTCTGCCAAGATAAACCTTGTCCCAAAATTTCCCTTGCTTTTCTCTTTTATGTGTTTTTAAGGGGAGGGCTTTTGTTTCAAAGATTCATTTTGATGTCAGATAACTTTCTATATTATACCTAGGGAAACCAAAGAGATCTAAAAACAGGAGCACCAAATATATATTTTTAAAGGTAAATAACGTTTGTTACTGATTTCAGAATATTAGTAATTCCATTTTCCCCACTATAGAATAGGGCAGCCATAATCAATAAAATCTTCAATTAACATTGACTTGCACTTAAAGCAGAATTGTTTTCAAGAATTGTTAAGCAACCTAAAACTTATAGTAACTCTTGTGTTATCTAGGGCCTATAATTAATTTTAAAAAATCAAAACACTTTTAAAAATAGCCTTGTGTATTGAATTCCAGCATGGTGCTGCTTTTTGTAGAGCCGTTTCTGTAAAATGCAAGTTTATTTATAGATTGCAAGTGACTCAAAGATGTTACAATATAAAAGGAAATGACACTCTAGAGTCTTTGTTCAGGGCTGTTTGGGGCTCTCTGAGAATGCTCAGTTCCCTCAGAGGATTGCTTTCAATTTTCAGAAGCAAAAGGAATTTTATAAATTAAAATTGTTGGCCAGATGGAATTTCCTGATTAATTTTTTAGTGTTTGGTGTTAAACATAATAATGAGAGGAAGAGTTCTGGAGAGTAAACTCAGTTAATATTTCATAAAATTTATTGCTGTAGCTATGGCTTACCCTTTATTTTTATGATTTCCATGCACTGTCTTCCCGGACAACCTGACTATCTTGAAAAACTGAACATAGCCAACTTAGCTCCCTCCTTCTCTTCTATTCCTTCCTTCTTTTCTTCCCTCAACTTCCTTCTCCTATTTATTCTCCATCTATTCATTGAGTCCTTCCTAGGCTACAGGCACCATTCTAGGGCTTACTTTGTGCTATTCTTCAGGGATTTGGATAGAAAGAATATTTTTAACAGTCTGTAATAGTAAGTCACTGCCACTGAAGTGGTGTCACTCTTGTTGTACAAGAGATTCTAAATTCCATCTGTAATCATAGACTAGCTGATAGTGTTATAAAAACTAGTCTTTGTGAGGTTAAAAGCAAAGGTGGACATTCTCCCTATATATATATTTTTTTAATTTCAGCTTTATTGTGGTATAATTGACAAGCAAAATTATAAGATATTGGAAGTGTACCACACGATGATTTGATATACATATACATTATGAAAGGATTCTCCCAATTCAGTTAATTAACACATCCATCACCTCAGATATTTACTTTTGAGTGTGTGTGTGTGGGGGTGTTGAGAACATTTAAGCTCTACTCTCTTAGCAAATTGCAATTATACAATACAGTGTTATCAATTATGGTCAATATGTTATACACTACATCTTCAGGCCTTATTCATCTTATAATTGCAAGTTTGTTCCCTTTTACCAACCCTATTTCTCCCGCTCCCCAGTCCCTGGAAACCACTGTCTACTCTCTGTTTCTTTTTTTTTTTAGATTCCACATGTAAGTGATACCATGCTGTATTTGTCTTTCTTTGCATGACTTATTTCACTTAGCCCAGTGCCTCCAGGTTCATCCATGTTGTTGCAAATGACAGGATTTGTTTCTTCTGTTTTAAGGCTGAATAATATTTCATTGTATATATATACTGCATTTTCTTTATCCATTCATCAGCCAATGGACCTTAGGTTGTTTCCATACCTTGGCTATTGTGAATAATGCTGCAATTAACATAGGAGTATGGATATCTTTTCCAGAAAATGATTTTGTTTTCTTCGGATATATATCCAGAAGTGGGATTGCTGGATCATATGGTAGTTCTGTTTTTAATTTCTTGAGGAACCTCCATTTTCTTACAGCAGTTGGATGTTCCCATTCGCACTCAAGATAACTATATTCATTTGGATATGTGGGTATTGCAAAGACAAACTTTTGAAAAGAGAATCTGTCCTACTAGACTGAGATTTTTGAGGACAAGACCATATATTTTCAGTTTCATGTCCTTTCAGTTCTCAGAACTATGCTAGCTGTACTGGCCACCATCTACCCACTGCTCCTGTGAATTATTTCCCCTTCTCCACCCACTCTATCCATATGACTATGATAGAGATTGCCAAGCTGATCTAGGACTCCTTGCCAGGTCTGGCTACATAATTCATGGGATACAGTGCAAAATTAAAATGCAGAATCCCTTGTTCAAAAATTATTAAGAATTTCTAGATGGCAACAGCAGAGCATTAAGCCAAGTATGGGAGTGTTCTAAGCATAGGTCCCTGTGCGATTGCACAGGTTGCATGCCCATGAAGCCGCACCTACTCTGTACACGCACACAAACACACACACAGAACCATGGTTTATGGGGTCATAAGGGAAGGGGATATCTGACCCAATTGAGACCAATCAGCCCTTTCCTGGTTTATTTGTTTGTACCAGAACTAAGAAAAGAAGTTTGTCCAGTTGGGTAAAACTGAGGACCTATTAGCAATCTTGTTTCCAGCCATGTGTGCCAAACACACATCTCTCCATTCTGTCTTAGACATATGCACAGGAATTTTGTACATGAACCAAATGCCATCTAAGGTCCTGATAGCCTGCTAGTGTCCCTGCACCCCTGCAACTTACTATCCACTAGCCTTGAGGCTCAGGAGGCTGGATCAGATGACCTCTTGAGGATTTTAAAGATCTGTAATTCTCTGAGTCTATAATCAGATTCTATAAGATTGACTTCATCTATAAATGTAATGTGTGGGAATACAGAAAAGTGTGTGATTGCTCAATTTCTCAGCAAAGTTTCATAGAACAATCATGTGCTTAGGCTTTGATAGTGTAGTGACCACTGAGATAAAAAACTTGTCCCTTTAAGGCTGGCCATCAGCCAAGGCAATTTTTTAGCAAGGTGATTTTGAGTACTTCCTTGGGGGAAAATCACTTATGTCTAAGGAAAGAAGACCTCATACTCCAGGGATCCTCTGTCTCCACAGTTTCGGTCTCTTTCTCCTTTTCCCAGTAGTACGACTCCAAAGAATTTTCTCAAAGAGGATTTATGAAACGCTAGTAGATGAATAAAGATTGGCTCCTGGCAGACCTCTTAACTGGCATTCTTTTGGGAGCTAATTTTAAAAGGCAACGTTAGGAGCAGGACATAGTAATTTTCCATGGACTGGGGCCTGGGCTTTGGTATTTTCTCAGTTTTTTTTATCACCATATTAGTCAGACTCTTCGAGGAAAGAAACAAAGATCAGGATTAAATGAAGGCCGTAAATGAAGTTTAGATTAAACAAGTGGTTACTTCCCAAATGCACACAGAAACTTAGGGGAAACTTAACTGGCTTTATTGTACTATCCCAACTATTTTAGAATAAAATATATATAGACTGAAATCTGTTCCAATGAAAAATAAGTAATTCCTCAAATATACCTGAAATATAGGGTCCTCGATACAGAACAGCTTGTTGCAGAATAATATTTAAACAAGTTATCATTCCTAGGAAGACTTTTTTGTTTATGTCACCTCTTTGTAAATTTATACATGAAGATGCTGGATCCCAGGATGATGAAAACTCATATTTTCACAGTGTGTATCAAGATACACCAGACTTCTTTTTCCTAATCATGGCTGGGTTAATATCGAGAGCCCTGCTTCTGTGCACTGCCTCAGAGGTGAGAAATTGATATGTGTTGTGACGATGACTTGCTCTTACATTAATATTTTTAGTTCCTTCAACTGAATACAATTTAGCTTTTTATCTCCTAAGTAAAAACAGAATAAAGCTAAGGTGAGAGCCATAAGCCTGGAAGGGAAAGCAAGCTTGCAAAGACTGTCCCTAAGGGAAGGCTCTTCTACAAATGTCCAGAAGATTATGTCCATATGCCTTTCTGGAACTTTTGCCAACATAGTCACAGGATCAAAATTACTTCTTCATGGCCATTATGCGGTGTCACATCTTACAGAGCCAAAGGAATAAATTCCAGACATGCAGAACACACATCCCTTCAGTGTTTCTCAGGCAGGCTGTCAACCCCATAGCATTAATGCACAAATCGAAAAGGGCAGCCAGACTCTTAGGATTTTTCTGGCTAACCTATTCCTTACTGTCTGCCTTCATAATGCAGTGGAGTGAAAAACCTACAGCCAGGCCTTTGTTGTGGACACTGCCTTCCCTCATACAGGCACTCCCAGACTAGGAAAAAAACGGGTAAATAGAGGAGAGAGATTTTGTCAGGCAGAGGAGAAAGACGTCATATATTCAAGAACTCTCTAGTAAAGGACCTACCACAAAAATTTTGGCTGGTGCTGCCTGTCCTTTAAGTGGCCAGAAAAGCATACTCCAAAGGCTACTCCTCCTTCTCCTCAATGTTCTTCTCTTTCTCCCTGCGGTCTGTCCTCCACAGCCAAATGCTTTTGAATGTTTTCACTCTTAGAAACAGTATGATTCCTGTCAAACCACAGCTTAAACTTTTCAGAAAACCTCTTGAGCTTTCATTTCTGTAACCAAGATCAGCAATCTGTCATGTACAGTGGCGTTTCTGACTGACTGCTGGAAATCTCCACCTGGATGCCCTGTCAGCGCCTTGAAATCAACACGTCCACAAGCTCAGCATCTTCCCTCCTGGATGTAATGTTCCATCCCTGGACTTTTTTCCGTTGATAATAAGCCAATCTCTGAGTCATTCTGTCTACAAACGTTGAAATTATATGTGAATCTTGCCTCTCCTGTACTGCCACATGTGTTTGGTGATTGCCAGGTTTCTGGCATGAGTGGCTAAGTGGAGATGATGCCTCCGTAGGAAAATAAACAGATGTGTGGGAGAGGATACTAAGTGCACTTTTGGACACATTGAGTTTGAGATGTCAGTGAGACATCTAAGTATCCACCAAGAAGGCTAGACTGGTCATATAAATTTCCAGTCATAAGAAGACAAGTGGTGGTTAAGACCATGAGGAGTTACCTGAGATGGGATGTGACACAACCTGATAGCAAGCATGAGGTTTCTGGATCAGAGGCAGAGTTATCCTAACTGCATGGGGTCCTCATATTCCACTCTCCCTTTTCAGGGCAATGTGACGAAAATCGAATGTCACCCTGGATGTGCACAAGAGTTTTTGCATTATAAGAGATGAACTCCAAAATTATGAATCTGGGAACCAGTCACAAGGATTTTGTTGTATGTTTTCCTCTAGACATTTTATAGCTTAGGTATTACTTTTCAGTCTGTGATACATTTTAAGTTAATTTTTGTGTGTGGTGTAAGATATGGATCAAAGGGCTTTTTTTTTTTTAAATGGATATTCAATTGTTCCAGCACTATTTGTGGAAAAGACTATCGTTTCTCTACAGAATTGCTTTTGCATCATTGTAAAAAATAATTTGTTTATGTATATGTGGATCTCTTTCTGGACTCCATTTTGTTCTAGTGACTTATGTGTCTATCTTGACACCAGTACAACGCTGTGTTGATTAGTATAGCTTTAAAATAAACCTTGAAATTGGTTAGTGTTAGTTCTCCAATTTTGTTCTTCTTTTCAAAGTTGTTTTGGCTATTCTAAGTCCTTTGTGTTTCCATATAAATTTTAGAATCAGTTTGTCAGTTTCTACAAAAAGCCTTGTTGGGATTTTGATTGAGATTGCGTTGCATCTATAGATTAACTTGGGGAGAGCTGACATTTAACAGTACTGAGTCCTATTTAATTTATTTAGTTCATCTTTAATTTCTCTCAGCAATGTTTTCAGTGTACCTGTCTGGCACAATTTTGTCAGATTTATCCCTAAGTATGTTATATTTTTGGTGCTATTGTAAATGGTATTGTTTTTAAATTTTAATTCGGATTGTTTGTCACTAGTATATAGAAATACAACTGATTTTTTGCATATTGCTTTCTACAGACTTACTAAAAATCACTTATTAGTTTATTAGCTTTGTTGTAGTTCCATTAGATTTTCTACGTGGACGTCATGTTGTTTGCAAATAAAATCAGTTTTACTTTTTCCTTTTTCAGATGTGTTTTTTTCTTGCTTTATTGCACCGACTAGAACTTCTAGGACAAATTTAAATAAAAGTAATGAGAATGCACATTCTTGCTTTGTTGTTATTTTAAGGGAAAAGTATGTTTATATATGTTTACCCATTTAGTTACTAGTTCCAGCACACCTGTTTCTTTGTGTAGATACATATTTCCATTGGTTATCATTTTTCTTCTTCCTAACGGATTTCCTTTACTATTTCTTCAGTCCAGGTCAGCTGTTGAGGAATTATTGCAGCATTTCTATGTAAACAAAAAAAGTATTTATTTTGCTTTTATTATTAAATTATTATTATTATTTTTGCCGAGTGTAGAATTCTAGGTTGATAGTTTTTGGTTTTTCTTTTCTCTGACTGATTTTAAGATTTTTCTCTTTATCACTGGCTTTGAGCAATTTTATTTGATGTGCCTTGTGCTTGAGATTTGTTTAGCTTCTTAGATCTGTGGATTTATAGATTTCACCAGATATGGAAAATTTTCAGCCATTATTTCTTCAAATATTTTTTTTGTCCACCTCCTCCGTCTCCCCTCCTCTCCTTCAAGGACTCCAGTTTCATAGATATTAGGCCTCTTAATGATATCCCACGGCTTATTGAGAGTCTTTTCATTTTCTAAATTTCCCTTTTCTCTGTGCATTTTTATTTGGAGAGTTTTTATTACTATATCTTCAAATCACTAATCTTGTTTTCTGTAATGTCACATCTGCCATAAGTTCCATCCAGTGTATTTTTCATCTCAGACATGCCTTCAGCAATGAGGTCTGTGAAGGAAGGAGCATCATTCATCAGGCGGACATTCAGGGTTCTGAACAAGTTTTCGAAAGTGGGGATTTGGCAATTCTTCTCTTCATGCATTTGCTGACCTTCCCTTCTTTCAGTTTTAATTTTTATCCAAGGTACACATACATGGTTTAATAAGCCAGATAGATACTTAAAGTATATGTATTAGTTACAATTTGTTTCAGCTCCATTTAACAGAAACCAAAAATAACAGTGTCTTAAATATATAAGGTTTCTTCTCTCATAGTAAAAGCTGTTTAATGCTAGACAGTCCAGACCATGTTGGGCAGTTTCTGAAGTTATCAGAAACATAAGCTCCTTCTAGTTTTCTGCTTCTCTGGCCTTAGTCACAATAAGCTCCAGCCATTCAGGTCTGCATTCCAGGCAATAGAAAGAAAAAAAAGGGAAGGACAAAAGGCATGTCATACTCCACAACTTCTGCTTACGTCTCATTGGCCAGAATGAAGTCACATTGCCACATCGAGCTGCAAGAGTGACTGAGAAGCATGGCATTTTATCTGGGCATTCTGCTCTCCTGAATAAAAATGGGATTCTGTCACCAAGGAAAAAGGGAAGAATGGCAGCTAACAACATTTCTGTCATAGTTTCTAAGAAGAACTGTATCCTCTGCACCGTCTTCCTTCTCATTCTGATTCCTGCTTCCTAGAGACAACTATTTTCAACTATTTTATCTGTTTCCTCTAGCTTTTACCTTCATATTCAGACAAAAACAGCAACATTGGGCTCCTAATTATTTTCTTGTTTTAAATATTATCTATTTATTTTACTATGGAAAATGAGAAGTTTACCTCTCTTGCACCTTTATGCATACACCACTCCCACTTCCTTTTGTGCATTCTTCCAATATAATTACATCATAATTTTATTCACTCAATACTCAATGTTATACTGTTATAATCATATTAATATGATTCAAAGTTATGTAGTATAATGAAGTTACATACCCTTTTTAAAATTTTCACTGAATTATTTTTTCTTTTGCTTAGTTTTGTACATCTCTAACTTATGCCTAATTTTTTAATTTAAGTGTAAATTGCATCTCAGTACAACCAAACATATATTTGTCTATCAATTTCATCTTTGTTTTAGAGACATGCTTCTGGAATCCTCTGTTCCCTTTTGTTCCAATCTGGGCTGGTTGCTCCCTGGCCCTGATACGCGACTGTCTCCCTGGACAATCCTATCATCATCAATCCTAGGGATTTCCTTCACTTGGTGAATGTGTTGGGTCTCCTATTTCCTTGTTCCCATCCAGTGCCTTCTTTCGTGGTTTATTTCATTGTTTGGTAAGGCACATTCTCTATAGTAGCTTCTTGAGAATGGACACATTAGCAGTAAATTTTTTTGAGAAGCATATCTGACAGCATCTTTGATCTAACCTCATACTTGATTGATAATTTGGATGGGCTTAAAGTTCTAGGTTGGAAATAATTTCCCCCAGATTTTTCTTTTCTTTTTCCCCTAGACTTTATAAAGGCATTGTTTCATTCTAGTTTTCAATGTTGCTTTGAGAAGTGCTATGCCAATCTGCTTCTCACCCCTTTTATGTAGTCTGTTTTTTCCTCTTTGGATGCTTTTTGGATCTTCTCTTTATTCCTGGTATTCTGAAATCTCATAACAATGTCTCTTTATGTGGATTTTTTTTTTTTTGGTGAGGAAGATTGGGCCTGAGCTAACATCTATTTCCATCTTCCTCCATTTTTTTGTATGTGGGACGCCACCTCAGGATGGCTTGATGAGTGGTGCATAGGTCCATGCCCGGGATCCGAACCTGCAAACCCTGGGCCACCAAAGCAGAGGGCGGGAACTCAACCGCTACACCACTGGGCTGACCCTGGATCTTTTTTTTTTTTAAATCTATTAAGTTGAGCAGTCCATTGACTATCTCAATCTGAAAATTTCTATCATCCAGTTCTGGATAAAAATTTTGAATTATTTTTCTGGTAATCCTCTGTTTTCTTTTGCCAGGGCTTCTACTCTTCAGATGTTGGGCCTCCTAGATTGATCTTCTTTCTCAATATCTTTGTTATTTTGGGTTTCTGCTCTGTTTATGCATTTTCTGTCATTTTTATATAATTTCAAGAAGGAGTAATGGTAAATACATGTGTCCAGTCCTCTGTATTTAACTGGAATGCTCTGGTCTCTTTTCAGATATTTTTACTGCAGATAGGGAACCTAATGTAGAAATCCATATGGTCTCTTTCAGATGAGAGCCAGATTTCCTTTTGTTGGTCTGATTCTCCCACCTATCAAACTTTGCTTCAGGATGTTTATACAAAGTAGAAACAAAGGCAAGTAAATGAAAGTAGAGCAGGACCAGGTGCAAGCCCCTTGGACATGTTATTCACTCTTGTAAGGTTTATTCATTTTAGAAATGAGAGACAATAACGCCCATCTTTTATAGCTCAGGTTGCTGTGATGATCAAACGAGAGCATGTAAATGAATGTTATTGGAAGATATGTAGTGGTATATTTTTTTTTATTTATTTTTTTCCCCCAAAGCCCCAGTAGATATTTGTATGTCGTAGATGCACATCCTTCTAGTTGCTGTATGTGGGACGCAGCCTCAGCATGGCTGGAGAAGCGGTGCGTCGGTGCTCCACCGGGATCCGAACCAGGGCCGCCAGCAGCGGAGCGCGTGCACTTAACCGCTAAGCCACGGGCCAGCCCTGTAGTGGTGTATTAATGTGAAAGATTATAACGCTCAGAAAGGAACACAGAACCTCCTAATGAGCACTTAATTAGGACTTGTTGTTGCTGTTTTTGACCAGGGCAAACTAAATAAGCAAGAACAGAAAAAACAAGAGTCAGGTGAGATACTATTCAAGATCAATGTAAAGGAAGGTCATAGAGGAAGCTCTGGGCAGTGGATGGAGCAGAGTCCTTCATACAGACAGACAGATGGACAGGGTTCACACCCCGATTTCAGAATTTATTGGGCCATCTGTAAGTGTCTTTGCAAAACGAGGAAAATAAAGCCTACCTTGAAGTGTTGCTGTATGAAACAGACTTACAGAGACAAACAAATGTAAAGCCCCAGCACATAGCTGGCATTCACTCATTGGTAGCAATTATCAGTAGTTAAGGGTTTGCTGGTTCTGGAGCCAGGCTGTCTGGGTTCTGTCTCTTCCTACCATTTATGAATTGTGTGAATTGGGGCAAATTACTCAACCTCTCTGGGCCTGTTTCCTCATCTGTAAGATGGGATAGTAACAGTAGCTACCTTATAGGGTAGTCATGAATATTAAGTAAGTTAGTCAGTGGAAAATGTCTAGAACGGAGTCCTGGCACATAATCACCAATCAATAAATATTAGCTATTATTATTTTTATTAGCTACTAAACAATAAAGCAACTGTTTCAACCATGCATTGAGTCATCATTCAGAGTCCAAATAAAGCCACAGATGTAATTTAATTTGTGTGCTAAAATAAAGTTGCACATAATAGAGATGACTTGTCCTGGCACCGGGTGGCTCATTATCTAAAGGGCCTCCAGTCCTGTGTCCCTGGTCCTATAGGTCCTTAAGCCAGGGATGGCTGGAGTGAGAACATTTGAAGACATTCTGATGTCAGGGCTCTGGGCCGAGTCCTGATTCTGTCCTGAAAAGTAGAAGCCCTAAATTGGGAAACAACAGGGGGAAGAAGGAGGGGTGAATTATCTCCTAATCAGCCTTTCTGACTTCATGGGCATCCCCGAATAGCTTCAGACATCCTGGCCTTTCCATTTGACGCAAAAACTGAGAACTTATTGAACTTTGTCCTCCTGACTTCGAATATTCCAATACTAGTTGCCTACCCCAACCAATGACTAGATTGACTGTGGAGACTTCCTGAGCCACTCACCAGCCCCAGCTTTACCCCAGCTTGCCTTTGACACTAAGCTGCCTCTGCCCTGGGACTGCCAGCTTCATGCTCTGGAATGGTTCCAAATTATAAGGAGGGCAGCGTTGCTTAAGTGTGCAACAAATATTTATTGAATGAGTAATCAGTGTGGGGTAATATAGTGAATATGTCTGTGTTTGTATTATAGCATATATATGATACATGAAGGTAATACATAACTTATATTTGTATTTTTATTTATTTATTTATGTATGTATTTTTTGTGAGGAAGATTAGCCCTGAGCTAACATCTGTTGCCAATCCTCCTTTTTTTTTGCTGAGGAAGATTGGACCTGGGCTAACATACGTGCCCATCTTCCTCTACTTTATATAGGACACTGCCACAGCATGGCTTAATGAGCGGTGCTTAGGTCCCCGCCTGGGATCCAAACCCACGAACCCCGGGCCGGCAAAGCACAGCATGTGAACTTAACCACTATGCCACCAGGCCAGCCCTGTAGCTTATGGTTTTTTTGTTTTTTTTTGTGAGGAAGATCAGCCCTGAGCTAACATCCATGCTAATCCTCCTCTTTTTGCTGAGGAAGACTGGCTCTGAGCTAACATCTATTGCCAATCCTCCTCCTTTTTTCTTTGTTCCCCCCAAAGCCCCAGTAGATAGTTGTATGTCATAGTTGCACATCCTTCTAGTTGCTGTATGTGGGACGTGGCCTCAGCATGGCCAGAGAAGCGGTGCGTCGGTGCGCGCCCGGGATCTGAACCTGGGCCGCCAGTAGCGGAGCGCGCGCACTTAGCTGTAGCTTATGTTTTCAAAGGTAATATCTTGTGTTTGCTTCCCTCCCCTAGGCTCATGTACTTGCATTGTAGTGGTTTAGTGTTTGTGTCTCTCCGAAAAGGCTGTGAACGTCTCAAAGGTATGGGACTTTTTTTTCTTACCTATAATATTTGAGGAGTGGATGAATGAATGAATCTATCTGTTCAACAAATATTTGTTGAACTCCAAAACAATGATCTGGAGATATAGCAGTGCTCAAGACAGATGAGGTCTGTGATCTCATGGAGCTTACATTTTAGAGGAGGAGACAATCCATAAATGAGTAAATGAACAAGGTAATTTCAGATAGTGAATGCAATAAACCCCTCATAAATGCCATCAGTGCAAATTTCTTTGGCATTTTCTCATAAGGAAAATGTAGTGTGTAATTTGGCCCTGAGCGTCTTCTCTGTACAACAGATCTCTACAGAGAGAAGAAGCGTAGCCTGCAAGGATTTATCTAAATTACTAAACTGTGATGATCTAGTCCTCCAAAATGAGACAAGCAGCAGCATTGCTTAAGTGTTTTCGCTTGGCCTGCAATTTGCTAATCAGAGGCTGGAGGTGACACGCCATGAAACTACACAGGCTTTGAACTTATAGGTTTACAGAAGGCTCAGCAGTGAATCTGTGCTCTGTAACTGGAAGGTTAAAGGCACAAATCTCAGGTCATTTAAATAAAAAACTCAATTCATTCCTTATTCCTTCCACCTTCTCCCTTTTCTAAAAATTGAAGGAAAACATCTCTGTGATAAATAATCTGATACAGGTCTGTAACTCCCAGTGAAGAAAAAAATTGAAAACTATTGACAGCTAAGTCCTTACCCATAGCACTTTTAACTTATAAGTGTATGTAAGAAAAATTCTTTCTTAAAAACATGCTAAAGGTATTTTGGAAATACCACTCTACATGTCTAAATGATAAAAGGAAAACAAACTTAATTATCCTGGACAAATTTCACCCTTTGATACACACAGATAACTCCCACTGAGATAATTATACGAAACCCAAAGTTGTATTTGGATCTCAGAATAGTATTTTCCAAGAGCAGAAGTTGATCTTTAGCATGTATGCATGTGCTCTGTATTCATATGTAGTGTTTGTGTGTATGTGTAGTGTTTCTGTGTCTCTACCTACTGCCTAGGAAGAGAACGTTTTTGAGAGCTGAATGACAAGGTATAAATTAGGGCTAAGAGGATGAGGACTCACCTTCTCTCTTGTTAAATGATTTCTACTTGTGGCCTTCAGAAAAACTTATGTTTTAGGGGTTCGCGCGTGTGTGTGCGCATGCATGTGAAGATCCTCTGAGATTAGAGTCTATAGGTGGCCAAGAAGTGGGATAAATAGGAGATGCACCCGTGAAACAGAAATGTCACCAACCAGGGTACATGCCACCAGTGCTTCCTTCCACCAGCATTGCTTGATTTTCTTTCTGACCCCTGTTCTGTAGACAGCTGAACCAAGGAAGGAGCAGAAGGAAATAAGAAGGGCTACTGCTTATCTTCTACGACCATAGTCCTTATGTTCAAAATAAAGCTTCAGAATCTTGGAATGAAGATCATTGACATTTTTGGGGAGGGGTGTACCTTTAAGTTTGTATTAAGTCAAATTCTACAATATGATACAAATAAATTACATATTTCATTCTATGCATCCATGAAAATAGTGAGAATAAATTATCCAAAGAGATTACTCCTTAGAAAAGAGCTATTATACAATTTCTATCCTTGCCCTTAATGTTTCACTTAGATTTATATTCAGAATGTTATCAGAACACATTAATCCAAGCAAGGTACTGCCCAAGAATTTCAGTTATCATTTACTCTTCTTATATACTTCTTATATACTTATATACTTATATACTTACTCTTCTTATATACTTCCACATGCATTTGTGAAGCTGAAGGAAGTATGTGCATGCAAATAGACAGACAGACAGACAGATGAACACATGATGCTCCATTTCATGCAGTGCAATTATTTTTGACAGGCTAATTTCTAGTAGGTGCCCAGTCAGTTGGCTTCACAGCTTAGCTATTCATTGTCAGACAGGGTGTCTGTGTTTCCCCCATGCACTTCCAGGTTGCAGAATAGTGCCAGACTGGCATCTTGTCTTGTGACTTGAGAACAGATTCCATTAATAGCACATCCAGTGGTACTCACATCCAGTCTCTCTCAGCTGGGGGGAATCTGGCAATTAGGGCCAGCCTGAAGAACTGCAAGGATTGGAGTGCACATGCACCAGGTCGTGTATAAGTGGGCGACTGTGAATTCACACCCTCTGTGTGCACAAGGAATTGCAAAAGGGGAGTTTTGAAACTGAAAAGATGAGGGACAATAATGGGTAAAGACTTTCCTGATATCTGCCGTCCTCACTTTGTGAAATCTTGGGTGAAACAAAATCACCATTGTTTCACTAGGTTGGGACCATGCCTAGCTCTGTGCTCTATTTATCCCTCCGCACATTGCTAGTTCTCAATGATTATCATTATCATTATTAATGATGGTATTACTTGACAACATGGTAAATAACTTGAAAAGAGCTAGTTTCCTGAAGAAAAAAATGTCACTGTAATAATAGCTCTTTTACACCGTAATAAATAGCACATTTGTGTCTTGGTATTTTAAATTATGTCTTTGTTTGCTGAGGCTAGAGGGCATAGGGTGCAATTTTGAAATCCAATAAATGAACAAATGAATTAGCATTAGGAAAAGGGTACGTGTTAATCAAAACTAACCATTTGGACTTCAGGTCCTTAATTGCATGTAAATTTTATGTTTTGCTTCTTTCTTTCTAATAGCACTTATTTCTGGATTTGCAGAGCTAGCCTTATCGTAAGAGGAGGAGAATGTTGCTTACTAGGTACTGAGGTTTTAGGCTATGCCACATAAAGTAACTCCTTCTGAAGAAATACCCTTTAATAGAGGTAAAGCTTAAAATGCAAATACACCAGAAGCAAGGACTGAGAAGGACCTGGGAAGCTTCTGACTCACCCAGATGCTCTCTCTGATTTTGATCAGTCAATAGTAGGAGAAAGAAGACGGACCTGGATAATCTGTCTCCAAAAAATAGAAGGTTAATATGTTTTTTGCAGAAGACTTGCCAAAGATCTTACTCAATAGTCTGATTGAGAAAAATATATGTTTCCTCCTACCTGTATCTTGAAACATTTTCCTGCAAGGTAAATATATTTACCTTGGTAAATAATTTCAATTAAAGTGGAATTAGGAAAAAATAACATTTTCTGCAATGTGAAACAATAGCTCAAGCTTCTTTACCTCTACTCTTTCTGTGATTCACAGTGACATCTAATACTGGAATAAAAACTCAAATATGATCTATGAAGCTTGAAGTGCATTTCTTTTAGAAATGGTTTGGCGTGAATGTATTTGTGCAACTGAACTCATTTGTTTTAAAAGATGGCAGGGTAGATTTTACCTAGAAAACCCCTTGGAATTCCAAATACACATTCTCTGGGATATGCCTTTATTTTCAGAATTTGGTAGAAAAAGATAGGAATCCATTTCAACTAAGAAAGCCTTTCCTGAAATAACAGCTTGGTAGATAAAGTGTCATCTTGGTGGAAGTAGTAATAATAAAGATGATAATATCTCATTGAGCAACATTTCATCCCTCTTTTTCCACTGAGCACCAGTGGCCGGCTGTACTGCATCTACACATTATGAATTTACATTGCTCCCTGATGCCTCTTTTCCTAGGGCTCCTTTACTTAAGGCCCTAAAGCAACTCACACATACTTGGAGAATCATTTTTGCATTTCCTGTTTGCAAGCTTTGTCATGGAGTCCTCATTCCCTTTACCTATACAATTGGAAAACTTCTTGCCCTACACTTTAAGATTGAGTTCCATCTTGGTCCACCATAGGCTTGATTTTCTCTTGGAGCCACTGAGCAGTTTCTGAGTACGGAGAAGTCTTGTTTCTAGGTCTTCTGCATTGTTCCAGCTGAGCTAACAGCTTCATGCAGCTGCTGCCTCTGACCACTTCTGCACCACTCAGATGTGACAGAGCACCTCACTTTCTGTGCACAGGTCTTTGCTTCCTCCACTGTGCTTCCCAGTACTGTGTGAATGCCCTATTGAAGCACTGCTTGCATGATACTTATACTAGTTTCCTAGGGCTGCTGTAAAAAATCATCACAAACTGGGTGGTTTAAAACAACAGAAATTTATTCTTGTATAGTTCTGGAGGCTGGAAGTCCCAAATCAAGATGTTGGCAGGGTTGATTCTCACTGGAGGTTCTGAGGGAGAATCAATTCCTAGGTTCTGGTGGTTGCCAGCAATCTTTGGTCTTTCTTGGTGGTGGCAGCATAACTCCAATCTCTGTTTACTTCCTCACATGGTGTCTTCCCCTGTGTATGTCTGTGTCTCTTATTTTCTTCTTATAAGGACACTGGTCATATTGGATTAGGGCCCTTCCTACCGTTCCTGTACAAAATTGAGGTTTTCTTGCCAGATGCACGTAAACAAGCCAATTAATTATGGCATCAGCCTTTGGGAAAAGAGATTTGCTTTATTCTGTGAGATCGATCTGCAGCAAGACAGGGGGCATGTGCCCTCAGATCTGTCTCCCTGAGTCAGGATTTGGGGGGAAGATTTAAGAGGGTATGAAGAACAGGCTGGCATGTGGAAATGCTGGTGGGACAGGTTTTGATTGGTGGGCTTCAAGCATGTATGGTAAGGTTCTAAACATTTATGATGAGGTTCTAAACATTTATGGTAATGTGGGGAAGGAATTTTAACACTGGATCTTCTGGAATGATGGACCCCTTCCTTCTGATAAGAGTCCAACTTTTAAGTTTGGTCGTGTCCTAGTCCTTCAGTTCCATGGGGAGGGGAATCTTTGGTTCTGTGGTCATTTCAGGTCAAGATCTACACATGCTCTGGCTATGTCACTTTGCAAATTTTCTGAAAGACAATTCTTAAATGCTTTGTTGATAAGAGATGGGGTCTGTTCGAACTGGCTCTAAATGGGCCCATGGTTACACTATTCCAGTATGACCTCATCTTAACTTGTGTAGGGGAGGAAAAATAACTTTTCCTCTACCCTTCTGGGTTCTTAGGTGAGACCCCTGTAATAAAGTCATAAAAGACAGATTAATAAGAGAAAAGCAAACAGAAGTTTATTAACATGTATACCTCATGTATACATGGAAGATAACCAGGGAAAAATGAGTAACCGCCTGAGGTGGCTTAGAATTCAGGATTAAATATCTTCTTAATAGGGAAAGGGAGGGGGGATGTTGGCCTCTTCTGGGAGAGTAAGTGATTTTTAGGAAAGATGAACGAGCCCTTAGAAGAATAGGTGGGAGTTATGATAGTTTGTGACAAAGTTTGTTTGGGTGTGGCATCCACTTCTAGTGTCTGCTCCTGTGATAAGAGTCAATCTTCCCTGGTTCATGAGATGCTCAGGGAGGGGATTTATGACAGCTGAGTTCCTCTTAGAGAGTCTGGTTTAGGCAGATAAGGGGAGTTCAGAGAAACCCTCTCTCTGCGTTTGCTGTTTTTCAAGTGCCTACAGCTCAAAATAATCAATATGCTAAAGTGGTTATTTTGAGGTGGCATGTCCTGGACTCCTACAATTATATTTTTGGGGTGACATATTCTGTTACCATTCACCTGATTACATCTGCCAAGGCCTTATTTCCCAATAAGTTCCCATTCTGAGGTACTGGTGGTTAGGACTTCAACATATCTTTCTGGGGGACATAATTCAACTCACAATGGTGTTATAATCTTTGTTTACATTGTTACCTTTTCCTACTGCATTATGAGCTCCTTGAGGACAGTTCTGTGTCAGCTGTGTATATCCCAGCACCTGGTACATTGCAGTGCTCAATAAATAATGACTAATTAATGAATAAGCAAACTTATGTATTTTCAATCACTGGGTTGGGTGTTGGGGAAATGTTGGTAATTGATAGAAAAGGGCCCCTGACTCCTGCTTGGGTGTCTAGAATTCATTATCCTGAATAATATTGACTGGAGTGGGTAGAAACACAACAGTTTCACTTTGTAAAACTAGGTTCAGTATTTCAATAAACCTGACATAATTGGTACATGTATCCACAGAAAGGCTGCACAGGCTAACCAAAATGTCAAGTTTCTTTGCTCTTAACTCAGAATTCACATTAGATGGGAACTGAGAGTGGCTCAGAAAAGCTAAAGCTCAAAGCCTTCTCTGCCCAGTGACATTGCAGGGTCAATTTGCAGGAGCCAAGTTCTAAGTTGAGTGGTCTCTTCCAGAGCCCCAAACAGAAGGTGGGAGCAGGAGCCCACATTTGCCATTGGTGTTACACTCACTGTCCTCATTTATCTACAGCAACTACCCTTATCTGGTTCAAAACCGGTCTATGGACTCGCTCTCCTTCTCTCTTCTTTCTCTCCACTCCCCCAGTCTTGCCCAGGCTTTTGTTTTTGTTAACCTCCCCTGCATTACATCCCCCTTATTGAACAACAAGCCTCATCAGCTTTCCTGTCTTAGGAAGAAAGAGATAGCTTCTCTCAACAACAGAAGAACACCATTACTGGTCCTCCATAAAGAGGATATTAGAGGACTTCAGAAAATCCTCTCAATACAAAATGCCTGGCTAGTAAAGCTATTATTTTGTTTCATAATCCTATTTTGCATATCAGAAGTGAATACCACCCTCACTCATCCTTTTTCTTTGTTACTTCTACAACAAATTCTAATTTCCCCCATGGCAGATGGACACCTTGGGCCTGCTAGTACAAAAGCAAACAGGAAAAGCTAATTAAATCATTTTCAAAATATCACTTCTAATATACTAGGTAATTACAAGTTACTCAGTGACAAGTGCCAAAGAAGAAATCAACTGGGTGATGAGATAAGAGAGAGTAACTTGGTGGGAGTTCACAGAGGGCTTTCCAGCTCATCAAACAGCCCTGAAGGGGTGAGGGAGTTCAGAGTATGCTGCCCCAACCTATGCCACTCTGGCATAAGGATTATTTCGAGCTGAAGGCAATTGAAAAAAAAAAAGCAGACACGAGAAAAACTCTCTGCCCCTTCCTCTCTACCAGGAAGGGCAAGGAGATTCTTAATCACCAGAGACAACTCTAGACTCTATCAATCTGTAGATGGCAGGCACCAGAGGAATCTACATTACAAACCTGGCCAGAACAACCCTTATCTTCCATTAGTATCCCCTGTATATTTACCTTCCCACAGTTTGCCACCCCTAAAAGCCTAAAGTCCTTTTCCCTTGTCTTGTCACTTCTCTATAAAATTTATTGTTCTTTTGTTGAGCTGCTGTGTAAGCCCAAGTTCTAACCATCCCTTTGAGTTACATATTGCTGAGTACTCCTGTGTGTATGTGCAATGCACATGTTAATAAACTTCTTTTTGTTTTTCTCTTGTTAATCTGTTTTTGGTCAGTCTAATTTGCAGAGCTCCAGCCAATGAACCTAAGATGGATAAAGGAAAAAGTTTTTCCTCCCCTTCAGGGGAAAAAAAACTTAGGGGAAGGGCCCCGAAGAGATCATATTGTTCTCTGCATTAAGGCATCGACCACATTTCAACACTGCCTTGACCAGTCAACCACTTAATTTTACTCTGCAATTTTCCCCATTTATTTCAGATCAACAAGCATGCTCCCAAGGATTTAGTCTTGGGCAAGTCTTGTGACACTCTCAGATACCCTTATCTAGTGGCTTTTTTTATGTTTTAAGAACCTGTCATTTTCATGCTGGAACCTGGAGGAGGGAGGAAGAAGAACTAGAGCTTTTGTGATGCTATGGCTTGGCTACTCATTAGAATCACCTCGGGAGCTTTAAAAATATATATACATATCAGTATGTAAGATTTTATTATTATTACTGAAGCCCTGGTTTCTGGGGCAGTGTTGATCAGGCACTGAGTTCTGGAAGAATACCTTTTGGATTTCTGTAGTTAAGTTGTGTCCATGCTACTTCTGTTCCAGGTGTTGGCACTGGCCTGGGTTTGAGTGACATTCTTCAGCGTGTGATAGTCTCCATCTTCTCTTCTCAGCCCTCGGCATCACATATTTAATTTTAGCATGAGCCTGTGCCACACCATTAGACAGCTGGGGACAGCTGTGTCAAGACGTGTAAAGTCATCCCACCCAGTGTCATGGATGCCTGGGTGAGCACTGATGCCAAGATCTCATTATGCTCAGTGCATATCTTATTACAGCAGAAAGGTTGGTGCTGAGCGTGAGGGGTCCAGTTAGGGACACTTCTCTTTATGAGAGACTAGAACTAATGAAGATATCTGCTATCTCTATGGTATTTGGCAACATAATGCTTATATTTCCACTTTGTCCATGAGTAATAGAATTAAGATTAAGATCATTAATCTTATTTCTTGAAGTTCTACAGCCTGCCTTTATTCAGATTCCTCAGAATTAATAGACCAGATTCACTTGGGTTCACTTGGTTGGTGTGGCGCATGAAAGTTTGAAGTCATGGCAACTGGGATTTAAGATTCCTTATTAATGGGTAGGTGAGAAAGAGCCCAACAGGAGCCAAGGACAAGGAAGTATCTAGCAGAGGGCTGCAGGTGCTAAAGGACATGTGGACTTTCTGAAGCATTGGCTTGGTTATCCATTGTTTTCTTTTCTTTACTGTCTCAAAAACATTTCTTGCACACCATTGCATTAGGTAGGCTCTGTGGGTGCCCGGCTCACAGTAGGTGCACCTCAATGTTTGTGGAATGAGTAAATAAGAAAATAATTTGTAGAGGAGCTCCCTATGAATGGCCCTGATATGTTCCTTGTGTCATAGACTTCCTGTCCGGTCACTTCTGTAATGAACGTGGATCAAATGCTCCTGCTTACTGATTTCTCCAGCTACCTTTTTTCCTGGCTATTTGTTGGAACGGACCTCATTTCTGTCTCACTCCTACATCCTCTTCACGTAAGCTTGTTAATCATGACATTCCCATTATAAATCCATTTTTATAGCTTTTCATCTACTAGGAAAAATTGGGGTTAATTTCAGTATTGTTCATAAATGAATTATACTCTGCTTTTCTATTTATATCTCAATATTCTTTAAACTTTCCTTTTGCTTTTTGCCTAGTTTTGGTTCTTTCTCCATTTTTCCCCAGCTGCTATTTTCTTTTTCATATACAGATCAGGATTAAGAATGAGAGCTAGTGAAAAACTCTATTTTACAGAAGAATTGTAGTAAGGATGTCCATATTTACTAAAGGAGTTTTTTTTCTTTTTATTAATTCTAATTTATGCTATGCATTCTGCTAAGGTGGTGAAAGGAAACAACTGAAACCAACTCCGTATTAGTGGGGTCCTTGTCAGCCCCTTGGCCCTGGTCTCTTTCTCTTGGATGCCCTGTTGAGGGCCTGGCATACAGGAGGCCCTTAACAAATGTTTATTTAATGACTAGAAAGGAAACAGAGAAGCTTTTCAAAACTCAAATTAGTTCAATAAAAAGATTGAAATGGAAATGGGGGAAAAGATTGAGATGGAAATGAGGTTTCACAGTTCTCTGTGGACCTTGTTTCTCATTTCTGCCTTTTCTCTATTAGCATTGATAATTGAAAATTGACTGCATTTAATTTCAAATTTATTAATTGATATGCAATTTATTTTTCCTGAAAAATCAGTGTTGTTTGACTACTTATCAAATTGATTTATTCAATTAATTTTCAAACTTGACTCGTTTTTATCTTACAAGTTTGTTCTATACCTCTGAATGCTTCGAATAAATTACCCCTCTACAACTACTGGAGAGTTGGTAGTAAAGCTTAATATAACAAAAATCTCAATTCTTGGAACCCAATTTTCCGGAGATGTAGGCTTTATGAGATGAAAATGACTGTTGCAACCTGTAGTGTAAAATCTGCCTTCCATTCAAGGTGATGGCAGAGGCACCCGCATTAGTGTCTCTGGCAATTCCCTTCAATGAATTGTCCTTTAAACACCCTCAATTGCATATATTAGTTGGGATTTCTGTTTTGAGAGGTTGTCCATTTTGTGTTTTCCTGTTCTCCTCGACTTCTTTTCCCCTCACACCATCAGATGGGTGTGATCAGTTTGAGATTTCCTTCTCAAGTTTCCCAGCCACCTCTCCCTTCCTCAGTTTCCAAGAACTGCTCAGGTTTCTCTCTGGAGATGAGTCTTTCTCTTCTAGAGTTCTCTTTTCTTTTCTGGGTTAGGCATTTGTTGGTGTATTTCCTTGCTGATCAGTGTTTGTTACCCAGTGAAAATGTTGTCCCCTGTAAGATTCTTCTTAGTTCTCATATTTCCTGAGAACAACTGGCTGATTTCCATGTTTATAGAATATTATTTTTAATGGAAGTGCTCTTGACCCTGACCTGTTCTGTAAAAGTAAAATTTTGTTTCATTTTCTCTCATTTTTGTGCTGGGTCTTGAACCCAATGTTCTTACAGTTGAAAGCTATGTTTTCTAGCTTTTTTTCCTCTGACTCTTATTGACAGTTTTTACTTGGATCTTCAGTTAATTTTAGTATGAAACTAGCATGACAAAGTGTAGTCAATTGGCTAAGAGATTGCCACTAATGCCTGTGGATTTTTAAGTGCACAATCAATGAATTTACTTCAGATTGCATATCCTAATGTAAAAGATTTAACTTTTATTGCCTAGAAGCCTGGAATTCGCCTATTGGATGGCAGTAGTTACTTATAAATAGCTTAAAATGGTGAAAGGAATAAGGGGAAATCATTAGGGGTAGAGGCGTGATGGCTCTTAAATAAGAAGACTGTTACAGACTTGAACTTATATGCAGCTTCTTCTAGTAGCAATCGCTGAGCCACATCTTAGCCAGATCTTTTCTAAATATCCCAATGAAGTTTGAGTATCCCTCCCTTTTCCTTGCCTTCTACAACCCAGGAAAGGGGAATTTAATAACAGTCTAACACAACAGATTTTCTTTATCTCCTGCTGATGTGGGTGAGATTTCAGATCTTCTTCATAGTACATTGTGATTTCTAGCTCTCAAGAAACAAACAAACAAACAATGGTTGTGTCTTCATTTCCTCTACCTCTACTCAAAATGTTAAAAAAATTTGTATGCGATGGAAAATGAATGTCTACATTGACTGTAGAAAAAAGAAAATAAACAAGCAACACTCTGCCTTAAGTTTCAATGTGAACATTGGTCTCAGGCACCTGCAGCTGACGTGGCAGCCCCTGGCTAGTCCTAACCGCTCCGCCTCCCAGATGGAAATCTTGGCCAAACTGCTGTTGGCCTGAATTTGATGCAAGGTCAGCTCAGAGGACACAAGACAAGTGAATGCAGTGCACACCATTTTCTTGTTCCAAAAGTGAAATTTCTTTCAAGGAGGCCACATTGCTCCTCCTCAAACCATTACAGTTTTCCCTGGGGGTTCCTTAATGGGAGTATGCCATAATTACAAGACAATGTCACAAACCAAAGAATACCAAATATTGGGGCTGACCGAATAGCTGTCAGCCAACTCTAGATCCCAATGAGTGACTTTATAGTGTTCCTTTTCTCAGATTTAAACTGCATCTTTCTCCCCCTTAGCACCATAAGACTTTAATGAACATTCAATACCAATTCAATAACCTAGTGTTTCCAGCGAAAGTGTACAGATATATTTATTTGAAGCTGCCTACTTATAGGGAACTAGTCCCTTTGGATTTAGCTTAAGAATGACTTATTCTGCAGAAAGCCAGAGGCACCTTTGGGGGAGAAGGGGTAGTAAGTATGACATCTTGGGGGAACCTTTTGCAGGCCAGGATGGCCCCACATACCAGGCAGACTCAATGTTCTGAGGGGGCTTGAGGCTAAGCAAATAAGAATACAGTGCTTCCTTGAGCTACAGTCAGAAGGGCCAGTAAGTTTGAGTATTTTAGATAAGATTCTGTGTTTGCAACATTGCATCTCTGTAGAGAGAGACATTTCACTGTGTTTCTTTTGATGAAGACTCTAAAGTGATTTATGAAAATTCAGAGAGACACTTATCTGGATTGATGTTCCTTGCAGATTGATGATGATGGCAAAAAATAGTGCGCCCACATCTGTTGAGAATTAAAGGTTGTTGGAATAGTGTTTGTCATAAATCATTAATGAGGAGTTCACAAAATTGATCATTCAGACCCCCCCATTTTGGGAACAAAAACAAGCCAACAACACACACACACACCCACATACACACATGCATAGAAAAAAGATCGGAAGGAAATGCATTGAAATATTCACAGTGCTAATCTAAAATGGTGGCATCCTATGTTCTTTTTTGTACTAATATGTATATTCTAAATTTTCTACAAAGTGCATACAATGAAGCTATTAAAAATTAAACATCACTGTTTGTCTTTTAACACTGTACCTGGCTTTGAGGGCATTAAAAAAAAAAATAATAACACTTCCCAGAACTCCAGGAAATTAAAGGAGATCAGAAGCAGAGTCAGACGGGAAGCTACAGGTCAGTTAAATGCCTCGCCCCTTCTCCAGGTGCCCCGGTATATAGAACGGCCATGACAGCTAACCGTGGTTCAGATAACAAACCAAAGAGAGAGAGAGAGGCTTTTATTTGAATTGTCAGCCATAGCCTTGAGATACAGCGCACGCGGTTTTAACAGCCAAATCACATCTTTGCGAACAATGTCACAAAGATAGAAAAGGAGCATTATATTTTTTATCTCACAGATGTCCTGAATAAAGTACACTTGGTTCCAATTTCATCTTGATAGCGCATCACAGATCACAGTGACAGCCTCACTGGAAAATCGCTGATACTGGGTTCAGCTTGGTTTTTTCCAGTCGGGTGGAGAAGCTCTGCATTTTCATTAGCACAGACCCATTACTATTACTCACCACTTAAAAAGTCTTCTTGGTTGTGATGGATTTCTTAGCACAGGTACTAGAATATTCTGTCCTTTAGAGTATGCAGGCAGGACGGGTGAACTTGAGCAAGGATCCCATTGAACTAAACACCCCGTGGTATCACCCATCATCTGCCACAGCATATGCTTCAAAGACATGCTTTACAAATTAAGTAGACAGTAAAACTCTGGTTTCCTAGGCCCACATGATCTCCAGTGCAAAACCTTAGTTGTATTTTCAAAGGCATCAGGAACCAAAACAATAATGACCTTCTGTAGGTCTCTGGCACTGGGAGAGCTCATTTACTAAAAGGTCCAAGTAACTGAAAGGTGGAACACAGCTGTTCAGAAAGGAATGATCTACTCTTCTTTCTGGCTGGTAGAAGCAGATCCGTGTGCATCTAAATTAAAGGCCCCGTGGAAGGTCACATTATCAGTAATCTGAGTTTGATCCTGGAGTTTATAGGGCTGGGTCCTGTTTGGTTTGGGGCTTTACCTTGACTAGGAGCCCACAAAAGAAACAGAAGAAAGTCAGAGACAGGGCCACACCACTCCTGAGAGGGAAGCTATATGTAAACAGGCATCAGACAGCAGACAAGAACATAGGAAAAAACAAGAGCAGTCTCCATGGTGCTCACTATTTTTTTTTTTGTTAGGAAGATCAGCCCTGGGCTAACATCCAATGCCAATCCTCCTCTTTTTGCTGAGGAAGATTGGCTCCGGACTTAACGTCTGTGCCCATCTTCCTCCACTTTATATTGGACGCCACCACAGCATGGTTTGACAAGCGGTTCGTTGGTGCGCGCCTGGGGATCCGAACCTGTGAACCCTGGGCCACTGAAGTGGAGTGCACGCACTTAACCGCTATGCCACTGGGCTGGCCCCTCCATGGTGCTCACTATTGTAAGGAGTGGGAGAAACTCTTTGGTGCTTGGTGCCTCGAGGACTTCAGGGAGACCTGGCAGAGGCAGAGGGGGAGGAGAAAAACAGAGAGGAGGAAGAGCAGAAGAAGAAAGGAGGAGATAGCTTTATATGACTGCCCCAACTGGACTGGCAATTGTTGAGCATGGGAATAGTACTCCAGGCTCTATCCTTCATGGCTCCTAGCATGGTGATGGGTCAGCGAGAGAACGGATGTCTAGAGGAGAGACTGAGTGATGGCCCTCCCAACTTGTACATATTGGACAGCAGAGACGTGACACCTTCTGTTGACTCAGGAACCTTCTAATTCTAATGTGTTTTTTTTTTCGAATTGAGGTATAACTGACATACAACATTATTAGTTTCAGGTGTACAACATAATGATTCCATATTGGTACATATTATTGTGAAATGATCACCACAGTAAGTCTAGTTAACACCTGTCACTGTACATACAGAATTTTTTTCTCGTCATGAGAACTTTTAAGATTTAATCTCTTAGCAACTTTCAAATATACAATACAGTATTATTAACTGTAGTCGCCATGCTGTACATTACATTCCCAGAACTTATTTATTTTGTAAGTGGAAGTTTGTGCCATTTGACTCCTTTCACCCATTTTGCCCACTCCTCACCCTCCATCTCTAGTCTATTCTCTGTATCTAGGAGCTTGTTTTTTTTCTTTTTTTTAGATTCCACATACAAGTGAAATCATACGATATTTGCCTTTCTCTGTCTGACTTATTTCACTTAGCACAATGCCCTCAAGGTCCATCCATGTTGTCACAAATGGCAAGATTTCATTCTTTTCTATGGTTGAATAATATAATGTTATTGAATATTGGTTGAATATGGTTGAATAATATTCCAATAATATTCCAAATAACACCATATTTTCTTTATCCATTCATACATTGATGGATACTTAGGTTGTTTCCATATCTTGGCTATTGTAAATAATGCTGCAATGAACATGGGGGTGCATATATCTTTTTGAGTTAGTGATTTCGTTTTCTTCAGATGAACACCCAGAAGTGGAATTGCTGGATCATATGGTAGTTCTCTTTTTAATTTTTTGAGGAACCTCTATACTGTTTTTCATAGTGGCTGCACCAATTTACATTCCCATCAACAGGGCACAAGGGTTCCCTTTTCTCTACATCTTCACCAACCACTCGGTATTTCTTGTCTTTGTGATAATAGTGATTCTAACAGCCGTGAGGCGTGATGTCTCATTGTGGTTTTGATTTGCATTTCCCTGGTGGTTAGTGATGCTGAGCATCGTTTCATGTACCTGTTGAACATCTGTATGTCTTCTTTGGAAAAATGTCTATTCAGATCCTCTGCCCAGTTTTTAATTGCATTGTTTGTTTTTTGCTGTTAAGTGGTATGAATTCTTTATCTAACATGGTTCTTAATCTTCCAAAAGAATCCACATTTCTGAACTATCCTTCAAAATTGTCACTGAGGCCAGGGAGTTTTTGGTGGATGAGTGATGTTGTAAATAACACTGCCCTGGACCTAGTTGGGAGAGGATCAAACATACTTAAAGTGGTCATATGAATCTACAGGAGTGGCCAATTCTGTTGTCCCCATTCTATTTATATATCTTCAAAATATATCCAGAATCTGACCCCATAGTATCATCCACATGTCTATTGGCTTGGTCCAAGGGTGATAGCAATTCCCTCCTACTTGCATCAATGCTATAGCCTTCTAACTGGTCTCCCTGTTTCTACTTTTGCCCTTACTCCCCACCCCCCCATCACAGCTATTCTCAATGAAGCAGCCAGAGTGATGCCTTGAAAAACATTGGTCATATCATGTTACTACCCTGCTCCATGGTTCCCCTCAGTGGAGGAAAAGCCAGTCATTAAAAGATATAGCCCCACTACTTTCCTGACCTCATACACTGCTCTCTCCTCACTCCTCTTCTCTAGTCATTTGCCAGGCATGCTTCCATCTCACAATCTTTGTACTTGCAGTTCTCTCTGCTTGGAATTCTCTTCTAGATATTGGCATCCATCAAGGCTTTGCTTAAATGTCTCCTTCCCTGTGAAGCCTACCCTAATTCTATGTAGAATGCACCTCCACCACACCTTCCCTGGCTCTTTCCTACTTGATTTTTCTCTATAGCACCTAGCAGTTATCACCTTAAAAATATAAAATCTGGGGCTGGCCCAGTGGTGTAGTGGTTAAGTTCATGCACTGTGCTTTGGCTGCTGAGGGTTCACAGGTTCAGATCCCAGGGGCAGACCGATGCACCGTTCATCAAGCCATGCTGTGGCTTATCTTTATGTGGCATCCCACATACAAAATAGAGGAAGATGGGCACAGATGTTAGCCCAGGGCCAATCTTCCTCACCAAAAAAAATACATATATATATGTGATTTACTTATTTTGCTTACGTCTTGCCCCCTCCTCCACCCCATACACACACTAGAAGAGAAGGCAGGGATTTTACATCTATTTTGTTTATGACTGTATTTTCTGTACCCAGAATGGTGCTTCACACATAGTAAGTACTCAAAAATATTTGCACATTGAATTTGTTGAATTTTTCTAGAAGACTTATGGGCAGTTTTCTTGTGCACAATTTTATATATTTAAAAGGTCATATCTGATTGGAACAAGAAAAACGTTTGTAAAATCTTATACACACCATCTGGAGGCTGTTCAGCAGCCTATATATGAAATGGGTTGTAAGTTGCAGCCAAATGTCTTGTGGATTGAAACTGACGCCAAGAGAACCTTCTAGGTCCTCTGTGTTCCTTCTCAAACGAAGTCGTAGCTCATTGTCTGAAGAAAGTGTATACTTCTTATCTTTATCTAGGTTGTGTCTGGCACACAGAAAATGCCATTTTTCCCCAAGGTTTCTTTCTAACAAACCGCTTTAGAATACTCTAAATGGTTTTAAAATGAAATAAAATAAAGAAATATAAAATGTAGATTGGATGCCAGATCTCTCCAAGCCCCTCTGTATTCTTGTTTATATTTCATAAGGTTTGTTTGATTAGAAACATGGACATAAATGATGAAGGCTTACTGGATTGTTTCCGGTTGGGTAGTTGAAAATAGCTGGGGTGGGACAATAACTGTAGAGACCTTTCAAGAATATTACCTAATGCTTTCGCTGATCTTGTTTACATATATGAGTCCTACTGGCTAAAAAGCCATAATTATTCTCTTGACTTTTCTTTGTGAATTGATATTGCTATTGAAAATAACATCCCTGAAGACAGAGCAAGGTAATATTCATTTTTTAAAAAAGCTATCATACTATGTTTACCTTGCTGTTAAAGTGTATTTCTTATTTAGCCTAGAAGTGCTGTAGTGTGACAAAATAGTGCATCTTACATATAATGATTGTAATTTAAAAATGAAAACCACTAGGTTATCTTTTCTTCTTTGCTTTGGTTTTGCTGGCTGTGTGATTTTTTGGCTCTATCTGTAAACATACATAAGATGAATAACAGTAAATGAATTACAGAGGTATAATTCCATTGAGGGTTTTGGAAACAGCTTTTAGCCTGGAGAGCCAAGCTCTTACACTCTGTGTCGGATCAGAATTGCAAGACAGAATTATAGCTCCATTACTCCAGGTTTGCTTGTTGTTAATTTTATGGAGGACATAAAAGCTAATGTAAAGCATCTGTCGCATCCTTGACCCCTTTAAGAAACCTGTATCCATAGCAGGTCTCCTCCTCCTACTACTTGAGGAGGAGGAGGAGACCTGAATCTTCACAGGGCATTTCAAGAAGAAGAAATGCCTTGTCCTTTGACTATCTCTTTGATGTTGAATGTGTATGGTGGTAAGATTGGGGTAAATTTCAGTCTATTCAGTTAACACACATTTATTGAGCTCATACTTTGGGGCAGAACCTGTTCTAGATGTTGGGGTTATAGCAGTGAATGAATCATGCAAGAAACCCTCCGGCCCTCTGGGAACTTACTTATACTACAACTAAACAAGTAGAATGTAAGATAGGTGACATGTGACAACCCATTTCACACAAAATTGGTTAAGGAAAGATACGTGAGGGGGGATAGGGCCTTCAAGGCTGGGAGCAGGAGCTGCTCTTTTAAATAGTATGGATAAGAAAGACCTCGCTGATATTGTGGTATGTGAGCAGAGACTCGAAGGAGGCATGGGAGCAAGGCCTAATACAGATCTCTGAGGGAATAGCCTTCCAGGCAGTGAGGACAGCCTGTGCAAAGGCCCTGAGATAGAAGGCTTGGCAGAGGGAGCAGCAATGCTGGTGTGGCCAAAGCTGAGTGGGTGAGGAAGGGGTAATGGTGGATGAGGTCCCAGAAGATTCAGAGAACCGTATCCTACAGAGCTTTCTAGGTCAAGGGAAGGCCTTGGGATCCTCTGAGTAGAATGGGAAGGCATTGAAGAGTTTTGAGCAGAGAAATGATTACATTTCAAGAGGATCATTCTGGCTGCTTCATAGAAAACAGACAATCAGGAGTCAAGGGTTTAAATAGGAGAATAGTCTGGGGGCTACTGCAAAACTCCAGGCAAGAGATTAGAGTGGTTTGCAGGAAGGCGGTGGGTGGAGGTGGTAAGATGTATTCTACTTTTGGTTATTTGTTGAAGGTAGAGCCAACAGAATTTGCTGACACATTGGATGTGGTATCACCTCACAAGCCCATTTCCCTGCAACTGCTGCCAAGGTGCACAGAGATCTTTGAGATTCTTCCTCACTCCTGCTTTGGCTCTGACAATGAGTTCTCAACACTACACCATTGGTCATATTTGGGGTTTGCTGGTTTTTGCCCTGGATGCATATATAGCATTCATTAGGGCACAAGAACATTATTTTGCTGTCCTTCTGTTTTCTGAAACTCAACTTCTTGCTGCTGTTGCAGGGAGTTCCTGCTAAAGCTCAGCACTTCTCCTGGATCCAGGAACAATGAGCGTCTCCATCTCCCCCCGACCATCCTCTCCTTGTGTCAATTATTTCTTCACCAGAATCTCAGATTCTGAGATCAGATGTCTCTTTCCTTCCAACTCTGCTCCAAGCCTTAATTGCTTCATGTTCGACTGAAGTTATAATTTTCACAATGGCTATTCTGTTTTCCTGCTTCCGGAAAGCTAGCAGCTGGCATCAAAAATTATCCTTGTCCAGCTTAATCTTCATCATCCCACAGTCCCTTTCAGAGTCCTGTCTTGGCTTCCAATTCTTTCTCCCCCCATTCCCCACTCCCAGTTTAAATTGTTTAGCATAGTCTTTGATAAACATTCTCACCACATCCTTTGCATCTTCAGCACGTATTTATATAATTTTGGATTCACTCTGGCAAACCACTTTGAGAATTGTGAGCGAACAAAGCAAACATAGGGTCTGAATTGGGGAGAGGCTTTCCTTTTTCCCGTTATCCACTCCCCCCTGCCTGGCACTAGAGAATTGAACACAGTAAGCTTCGTTGTACTAGTGAATACCACAGGGAGGGGTAACTCTTTACTCTGTGAATCTTCATTTTTCTTCTTGGTGTCAATTAATTAATTGGTGTGTGAGTCATTTATGCAATTCGCCAAATATTTCTATTCTTCTGATATACAAAAGAGGATTGTACTTCTTGGCCTCTTTTTGGTTGGATGGGGCAATGTGACTCATTCTGGCCAATGACTTGAGAATGGAAGTAATATTTATAATTTCTGAGCCAGTGCATTTAACTGTCAGGAGAAGACTCTAGAGTCTTTTTTCCCTTGGGGATGATGATTGCCACTTCTGAGATGGATGGTAGCCTGGGTCTCTGAGTGGCTCTGAAGAGCAGAGACCCTTGGCAACCTGTGATGGATATGCAACAGGAGTGAGAAACTCTTGTTTTGGCCGCTGAGATTTTAAGGGTGTTTGTTACTCAGCATAACCTAGCCTATCCTGCCTGATGTAGTCAGGTCATCTCTCTGTGATAGTTATTTGAGAACGGGATTTCAGGCAAATGAAGGTTTGGATGGACATAAAGGACAAACCTAAGTTAGATGCCAGAGTGGCCTATGCTGGTCATGGGGTTCCTAAGGATGATGGTACCAGAAAGGGGGAAATGGTTGCAAATGGAGGAAGTAGAATGACCCAGAAAGCAAAATGGAGAAACATCTAGGCTTTGTCTAAGGTTGGTACTATGGTCTCCTAAGGCTTCTCCATGGTGACAGAAAAAGATTTAGTGATCTCTGCCTAACACACAGCCTAATGCTAGACAGCTTGCAGCTGGGGTCCCATTTGGTCAGGAGGGAACTTCCATTGCACGTGATGACAAGAAAGCAAGGCTGGAGGTGCGACAGCTGCTGTCTCACATCCTCCAAAGAGGATAGCTACTGTGACCCATGTGCCCAGGTCTACCATGGTTATTCAAATGAGTGATCGTAGTCAATGTCTATGAGGAGGCACTGCAAGGTCAGGAGAACCCAACAAGGCCGGATGCTGTTTAAGTACCACAGTGTGTCAAAGGAATGATTTCTAGCTTCCTGTAGATACCATTAGCTAAATTGCAAAATCTGCTTCCAGTACCACCGTTGCCAGGATCATTGTTTCTTGCTTTGAACTTTGGGGGAAGGAGGAGGGAGAAGCCTGTGCCCTCTGCTTTCCTCCCTTTTGTGTGAAGCCTGGAAAAGGAGCCTGCTCTTTAGAAAGTTGCTTTGTTTTTAATTGGCGGGAGGAGGCTTCTGATAGCCTCTAGCTGTCTGCTTGTGTTATGATTTTGTGACAGTGTGAAGTCAATCTTAGAACAGTTACGACTTTCCTGAGCTGTCAGTAAATCAGAGACTTCAACTCTGATTAAAACCCATGACTAGGGCCGGCCCGGTGGCTTAGCGGTTAAGTGCGCGCGCTCTGCTACTGGCAGCCCGGGTTCGGATCCCAGCCGCGCACCAACGCACTGCTTCTCTGGCCATGCTGAGGCCATGTCCCACATACAGCAACTAGAAGGATGTACAACTATGATGTACAACTATCTACTGGGGGGCTTTGGGGAAAAAAAACGAGTAGGATTGGCAATAGATGTTAGCACAGAGCCGGTTTTCCTCAGCAAAAAAAGAGGAGGATTAGCACGGATCTTAGCTCAGGGCTGATCTCCCTCACAAAAAAAAAACAAAAAAACAAAAAACCATGACTAAAAAAACTTACCAAAATCCAGTGATAGGCATGAAGAGAAAGCCATAATAATACTGATAACAAGGTGCCAGTTAAGAGGCTATTATATTTAGTGCCTTACTTCAGCACAGAGGAATCTCCTCAAGGTTGCCGTTGATATAACCATTGCCTTGTTAATGGATGTAACCGGGTGTGTGCAGGACCTGCCTCAGATACTTACCATGTATATACACCTCAGCCAGCCCTGGTGGTCTAGCGATTAAGATTCGATGCTCTCAGTGCAGCAGCCCAGGTTCGTTTCCCAGTCAGGGAACCATACCACCCGTCTGTTTGTTGTTGTACTGTGGTGGCTGCGTGTTGCTGTGATGCTAAAAGCTATGCCACCAGTATTTCAAATACTAGCAGGGTCACCCATGGTGGACAGGTTTTGGTGGAGCTTCCAGACTAGATGGACTAGGAAGAAGGACCCACTTCCCAAAAATTTGGCAATGAAAAACTATTAAAAGTAGCCAGAAGGTGAGAGCGGCTCAAGACAAGGTTGACGTAAGGGAAACCATGTTGTAGAAAAGAAACCCTATTGTAACTTTGAATGACCTCTGACTAACTAACCCAGCTGGATATGCACCCTCCAGGAGATCTAACTGCTCCGTAGATTTTACAATCCCTGCTTGTACATGTACCTCCCAGCTGTGATAAGATGATAACTTTGTTCTTTTGAGTTCCATAGGAATGTGGTGACCCCCAACAGAGAGTCTATGCTGATAGCCATCATCAATGAAGACTGAAAGATCTGGTGTGGCACTCCCAGTCTGTGACACCAGAGGGTCAACATTCGTAACCCCCTCCCCAATAATCCACCGGCCTATAGAACTGCTGTAAGATTTTGAGCCCCCTTAAGGTGGTTCTTTGAGACATTAGTTGGCCATCTTCCCCCTTGCTAGCAAGCTGTAATAAACTGCCCTTTCTTTTCCACCATCTTGCCTCTTGACGATTGGCTTTGTCTTGCAGCAAGCGGATCGTGCCCTTTGTGTGTTAGCAGGAGGACGGTGCAAAAGACCAGGCAGGGTTCTGCTCTGCTGTACATGGGGTTGTTAGGAGTCACTATTGACTTGACAGCGCTAAGAACAAATATCCACCCAGGGGAGGAAGAAGTAAGAGGTGTGGTCACCTGGAGTAATTCATTTGCTGGAAGTTCTGTTGGTGGCAGGGAATAGAAGCTACAAATGTGTTCTCTGCTCTGCACCAGTGTGGTGAAGAGGCCAGCAGGGAATGGGACTCTATGTTTCCGTCCAACAAGTCCAGTTAATTGCCTGAACCCCATTGAACACTTCCCTTGAAGCCTCTCACCTCTGGGTCCTCAAAGACACCCTATGTTGTCCCTTTTGCCACCAGAGCCATCCTTCTGTCTCCAGATCATCCAGATCATTTTCTTTGCTACCCACCTGCCCTGACTTTGGCCTCTGTGTAATATCACCTACTTCAGTCTCATTTCTGTAGGACTTTTCTAGGTGACTCCAGCTACTTGATAAACTCATTTGAGCTAAGTTGTTAATGCTGCCAACGGTTTAAGGTGTTAGCCCTTTTAGCTCATCTATTTGCATCTTAATAGGGACCTTTCAGCCTGAAGCCAAAGGTGTTACTACTTAGAATTTAGGGCACACAACAAAAGATTGGTGGGGGGATAACATTTGGGAGCATGAATCTGTATGGGGGACACTTTAGATCACACCAAGTAAGTAGCTATTCCTTTGCCTGTGCATGCAGGGGAGTGATACTGCCTTCCATTTGCATTCCGAGACTCTGCATCTCTCTAGTTCTTTAGAATCAGATAAAATGCCACCTCTTCCAGCCACCCTTCCTTTATTGAAGTAGTACTCACTGCTTGCTGGCCTTCTTTGTCTGGACTTACAGTACATAGGCTCCTCACAATCAGAATATATTGGAGAGATGCACAGAAACCTGTCATTTAAGCAGTATTGGTAGTCACGTGTCACAGTTCTGTATGGCTGAAAAACAACAGTCACTCCACTATTAGGTTGACGAGACCCTTTGAGAAATGAAGTTGCTCTTTTTGAATAAAGATTTCAAGTCTAGGGCCGGCCCTGTGGCTTAGAGGTTAAGTGTGCGCACTCTGCTGCTGGTGGCCCGGGTTCGGATCCTGGGCGCGCACCGACGCACTGCTTCTCCGGCTATGCTGAGGCCACGTCCCACATACAGCAACTAGAAGGATGTGCAGCTATGACATACAACTATCTGCTGGGGCTTTGGAGGGAAAAAAACAAATAAATAAAATTAAAAAAAAAAAGATTTCAAGTCTAGGGAGTCTATTCACCAACTATAGATATCATTTAAAGACTACACTTTGCTTGTACTTAGCATGGAAAGGACCCAGTGTGTGGTTTAGTCACATGTGCACACACGCATATACACACAAGCACACACACATACACACACACACACACAGGAATCCCTAGTATCGAGTCATTTTATATTAAAAACAAAGCACTGTGGGAGATCAAATTGGCCACCCTGAAATATGTCTCTTTACCTTAATTATTTTCTCTGACAGACATTTGACCTCCCCCAAACTGCCTAAAGAATTTAACATAGAAGACCTGTTTCAGGAAGGAGTTACTATCATATGATGGCTATACTATAATGTTAAATAGATGTTACAATAGGAAAGGCACCAACAAGCCCGTCTTATCAAAAATTCTGTCTCTCCCAGGCCACATTCTCTAGGTGGCCCTGCAAAGAGTTGCCAGACAAACATTTACATTTATAAGGGAAATCTCCATTTGTAAAGGTGTCTCTCTCTGTATTAGGAAGAGGGGGGGGTTGGCCTTATCTGTGGAAACTCTTATCAGTACGGAAGGAGAGGACTTAAATCTGCATACCCTTGATTACTGTAATTTCTGTCTCCCTTCTGTCTCCCTCTCCACCTCTAACATCCTCCTTTGTCTTTAGCTGAAGATGGTATTTAAGATGAGAATTGCTACTATTGTGTTGAGAACTCAATTTCCCTTGTTTCTCCCATGTATACGTGCTATTAAACTTGGTATTATTTTCTCTTGCTAAGCTGTCTTTTAATTATTTGGCCAGCCATAAGAACCTGAAGGGAAAGGGCGGAGGGGGATTCTCCCTCTTCCCCGACAGTTTTGGTGCCCAACGTGGGGCAAAAAATTTCACTGGCTGGGCATTGCTTGCTCCTGGACTACTGCAGCAGAGACTTCCCAGACCCCTGACAAGAGCTGGCAGGAGGTGAGAGTTCTTATCATGTCAGTCTCCCAGATCTCTGCCTGCAGGGTCCAATGGAAGTGAGAGTGGTGAGTTTTCTCTTTCTAAATTTAGATTAACAGGAGAAAATATTGGTGACGCTAGCTTCTTGGACTCAGCAACTCTAGGATCTGGTTGGGTGCCCATTGGATAATTGATCCGTTTCCTCCCAGAAATAGTCCTTGTCTCTGTCTCTCTTTTTGTTGTTTGTCATAAGACACAGGCATCTCTATAAGCCTGCTGTCTGGGTTTTTGTCTTGTTCTGTGTCTTGAAAGCTTGGCTTTGTGACCTTTCTGGTCTCCACCATGTGGAGGATGTATGTACTGGCGTACATCCTTGGCAGCCAGTCGAGCAGACTGGGATTCCGGGGGGCAGTCTCTTTGTCCAGCTGTGCCTGCTCTCAGGGAAGTTTGTCATAAGGGGTCCCATTTGCTTTATAAGGGGCTTTTGTCATCTCTTGTTGTGCTTTCTTATTTTTGGGAGTGAATTCTGTAGATCTCTTTTTGGGACACCTCTTGGATCCATAGTCAAAGCTTGGGATGAGTCGCTGTTAAGGTTAAGATCCTACTCATCAATGTGGCTAGACGATGGATCATTTAAAGTGGAAAAACTTCTAAAGTGGGGAAAATTTTTTTTGAGAGCTCTCACATAATTGTTTAATTGGGACCTATAAAACCAGATTGACAAAAAGAAGAGAAGGGGAAAAAATTGACTAGCCTTAAGACCCTGAGTCAGGTTACAATTAAAATGAAAAAAATGTAAAAGTGTTGATAAGATTATAAAGGTTGAAATGTTTGAGCTAATTTTATATAAAGAAGTTATATCAACTTTGCCTGAGTATATTTTAAAATGTCTGACTGGGAATGCTTCCCCTGTCCAAAATTATAAGACCAAGACCTATTGATAAAAGTCTTAATGAAAACTATCTTTAGAGGTATAAGAGGTGATAAAATTCACATAAAATTTTGTAGAAAAACTGATGTTATTTATTTATTTGTTTTTTTGTGAGGAAGATCAGCCCTGAGCTAACATCCATGCCAATCCTCCTCTTTTTGCCGAGGAAGACCGGCCCTGAGCTAACATCTATTGCCAATCCTCCTCCTTTAATCTCCAAAGCCCCAGCAGATTACTGTATGTCACAGTTGCACATCCTTCTAGTTGCTGTATGTGAGACGCTGCCTCAGCATGGCTGGACAAGCGGTGCATCAGTGCGCACCCGAGATCCGAACCTGGGCCGCCAGTTGCGGAGTGCGCACACTTAACCGCTAAGCCACAGGGCTGGCCCCTGATGTTATTTCTATTACAGAACTGGTTAACAAAAATAATAACTTAAATGATGGCTAATTTTATCTATTGTCTCGTGAAGTCTTGTAGGCAATCTAAATAATTATTGGGAACAAGTAACTAAATAGTTGTGAAAAAGATGAATGTTGGGTGAACTTTTAACAATAATTATATGTTATGGTGGTTATAGCTTCCAAATCTTTTTGGTGACTTAAAACTTTAGAGTTTTGCTAAATTTTATGATAAAAATTCATTGAGTATCTAGATCATTTCCAAATAAGGTAAGATATTAGACATTGATTGCTAAATATAGGTTTGTCTACTCTGGGCTTATTACAGGAAAACTAAAAGGTGTTTTGGGTCTATTGGTAAACATGTCTTGTGTTTTATTAAAAGATTGTACTATAAAGTAACATGTTTCCAGAAATTATGAAAAGTGTTTGCCAATAATTTGCCAAGAAATAACTTTGTCAAGCCACAGGATGCTAATGTAAAAGAGTTTATAACTGCTTGCTTAGTTTTACTTAGATGTCAAAGTCTATAGGGTTAAGAATTCTAATTAATATCTGTGATTAAAGCTACTAAAAATTAATAAGGAAAATATGTTTGTATTCAAGGAAAGTAAGATGATTTTTAGCAAAGAAGGTATGAAAATTGGAAATATTTTGTTAGGTTGATTAAGAAAGATAAATTTGTCCTCAAGTACTAGAAGAGAAGAAAGGAAGACATGGGAGAAATTCTGAAGGTAAAAAGAAAATTACAGAAGGTTTGTGGAAGAAAAATTCTGGAAAAGGAATTTTATGCATGGTCGAGTTGGCTAAGATTAAAATGAATTTAATTAAGTAAATGAGTTTTAATGTCAAAAGTAAGCTGGTGCAAAATTAAAATTTGGTCTTTTCTTAAAAGGATAATTTTCTTGAACTTGATAAAGAGGTTATATAAAAAGATTTTCCTTACCTTTGAGTAAGTCTACCTACAAGACAGAAAATCTATGTTTTGTTAAAATAATTTCCTGTGTTCAAAAGGACTATTAAGGTTTTTTTGACTGTTTTAAACTCCTGGACTGTTTCTGTTGTCACTCAAATGAATAACTGCACATTATCTCATAGTAAACATTGTTTCCTACTTGATCAGGTGTTTATGATAAACCTTCTTAGGCAGTATTAAGTGGGTGAATGTTGTTGATATAGATATTTTGAAATAGTATAACATTACTGAAATTCTGCTCTGTCCTGGTTATCAGTCTGGTTCTGGTTATGTCACAAAATTAACCAAATTTCTTTGTCAATTGCAATTTTGAGGTCGTCTTGTTTACAGACATTTCTTTGCTCTAATGCTTTTGCAAAATATGTTTTATCTTCAGAAAAATTTATGGAAAGGACCCTGGCACTTACTCTAGGTTTCTGACAAACTTTCAGTTCATAAAACTAAACTTGGTAAGAAATTACAGAACTCTGATGGAGAGACTGATAGCTTCATGAAGCTGCTAGCAAAAAGATCGGGATCAAGAATTAATTACAGAGGACTGAATGAACTGATGAGAATGATTATAATTTTTATGATTTTTCATTTGAAATATTGCTGATTTTTTGGATGTTTTGTTTTTTTCAGATTTAAGGAACACTTTTTTTCTTTTCTCCTGAGCTAGCTATGATTTATAGCAGTTTGGTAAATTATACTTTTGTAAGTAAAATTGACATATTTACCTTTTTCTCTCTACCTGATCCCTCCAGAATGTAAAAACTCTTAGTGAGTGAATGTTCTTATTTCATGGCAATATAGTTATTTGCATAAGTTCAATAAGAATCTCTTCTCCTCGGTGTGGAGATTCCTCAAAGAACTAAAAATAGAAATACCCTATGATGCAGCTATCCCACTACTGGGAATCTATCCAACGAACCTGAAATCAACAATCCAAAGAGACTTATGCACCCCTATGTTCATTGCAGCATTATTCACTATAGCCAAGAAGTGGAAGCAACCTAAGTGTCCCTCGACTGATGATTGGATCAAGCAAATGTGGTATGTATATATATACAACGGAATACTACTCAGCCATAAAAAAAGACAAAATCGTCCCATTTGCAACAACATGGATGGGCCTGGAGGGTATTATGTTAAGTGAAATAAGCCAGAAAGAGAAAGACAAACACTGTATGATCTCACTCATATGTGGAATATAAACCAACACATGGACAGAGAAAACTGTATTGTGGTTACCAGGGGCAATGGGGGTAGGGGGTGGGCACAAGGGGTGAAGGGAGACATATATATGGTGATGGACAAACAAAAATGTACAACCCAAAATTTCACAATGTTATAAACTATTAAAACATCAATAAAAAAAAAAGAATCTGTTCTCCTTATAACAGGACACAATTGGAAACATTGGTTATATTACCAAGGCTGTGACTGGAACATCATATTTGCGATATAACCATACGGCTTTTGAGGAATGAAGATTGGACTTTATGGAATAAAGCCACGTTAAAATGTTGGGCTGGTACCTTATGTTCTAAGCAGCACTGACTGGATAAGTAAGAAATGTCACTTATCTGGCAGGTACAAGAAACCTCAAAATATTTTGGGGAAACCTCAAGAAGAGAGGAATTCACCCAAATCTGCAGGTATTGCAGGCAAAGGCTGATGACAAAGTCCTTGGCTTGGCTTTCCTGGCCTCGAGAGGCCTTTAAAGTTCAATCTGAGATTCCTTATAAAGAGTTCCAGCAAAGCAGATTTAAAAGAACCTATATGATCAATGGCTATTCTTGCTGTAGTTATGTAAATAATTGGGCCAAGTTTATTAAAACTGAACTTATTTTACAAACTAGTTCATCTTAATTTGGCTATCTTTGATAAAAATGAGGGTGATTTTAGAGAAAAAAAATATTTCAATGGAAACTGTAATATGCATTTGGGGATATTAGATCCTAGTTTTGTTAATTGTCTTTTGAGGCTTTTGTTTTATATCTGTTGACTGGACTGGATCCTGATTTCTTCTAGTCTCCTGAAATATCTGGCTACAGATCTCCAAACTAACATTTTTGATTTTTTCCATCATTTTCATTTGGAATCACTGAGAACTGAACCTGCCCTTTTTCCTGAAGCCTTGTGAACTGAAACTGGACAACTTGATATAAGCTTAAGAGAGATTCATGTTGGTTGCTGTGTAAGCTACTCAGAAAGGTACCTGAACACCTGATGACATCATCAGAGACATTTTAAACTGCAAAAGATGCTTTGACCCTGACATCTAAAAATCTTCTTGACTGGCTGTCCTCTGAACTCAGAAACTGCTTTACAATTTGCTGCAACCATTAACCTTGTTTTTTTTGTTTCCAGAGAAATTCTTCTTATTAAATACTTCATTGCTTGCTTCCACAATATAGACTTGCATCACCACCTTCTAAAATGAACTTAATTGAACTAATCTATTATCAGGACTAAGAAATGTGTTTAGTGAGATGAAACAATGTACCAACTCAGCTTCTGGATTATGAAACTTCTTTAAGTTTCAAAAGGACTGTGAAACTTTTAGTTTCAAAGGCGGGACTGTGGGAGATCAAAATTGGCGACCCTGAAATATGTCTCTTTACCTTAATTATTTTCTCTGACAGACATTTGACCTCCCCCAAACTGCCTAAAGAATTTAACATAGAAGACCTGTTTCAGGAAGGAGTTACTATCATATTATGGCTGTAATATAGTGTAAAATAGATGTTACAATAGGAAAAAAAGATGTTACAAGCCCATCTTATCAAAAATTCTGTCTCTCTCAGGCCACATTCTCTAGGTGGCCCTGCAAAGAGTTGCCAGACAAACATTTACATTTATAAGGGAAATCTCCATTTGTAAAGGTGTCTCTCTCTCTCTGTATTAGGAAGAGGGGGGTTGGCCTTATCTGTGGAAACTCTTATCGGTATGCAAGGAGAGGACTTAAATCCGCATACCCTTGATTACTGTAATTTCTGTCTCCCTTCTATCTCCCTCCCCACCCCTAACATCCTCCTTTGTCTTTAGCTGAAGATGGTATTTAAGATGAGAATCTCCGCAATTGTGTTGAGAAACTCAGTTTCCCTGGTTTCTCCCATGTATACATGCTGTTAAACTTGGTATTATTTTCTCCTGCTAACTCATCTTTTAATTATTTGGCAAGCCATAAGAACCTTAAGGGAAATGGCAGAGGGGGATTCTCCCTCTTCCCTGACAGGACTCTGGGGTAAGCGGGAATTGGTACAACATTTTTGAAGGGAAATTTGACAAATAAATATCAGCAGTCTTAAAAATGTGCATATTCTTTGACTCAGCAATTCTAAATCTAGGAATTTATCCTAAGATAATAGTCAGAGATAGTCACAAAGAATTATGTATAAGGACATAGAAGGATATTAATCAGAGCATTTTAATCACAAAATATTAGAAATAATTCACATGGTAACAATGGAGGATTAATAAGTGGCTATAGTATTTATAAACTAGAAAACAAAAAATTAGCCATTAAAATTTACATCGTAGGAGAATATTAATGGCATGGTAAAATGCTCACAATATACTTTTGGGTTAAAAAAGTAGGTTATAAGAGATAGTGAGTTTAATCTAAGTTTTGTAAAATATATACAAAATAAGTATGGGAAAAAAACTAGAAGGACAGACACTAAAATGTTAATAATGGTTATCTCTGAGTGCTTGTATGAGTGATTTTAAATTTCTTCTTTATATTTTGAATTGTCAATGAGAGTTATTACTTTTACAATCAGAAAAAAGTAAGTAAAGAAGATAAAACTAATTTGTTCAAAAATTCAACATAGAAAACCTACGGAGGTATTCTATAACAGATAAGAAATCTTGGCAAACTATGATAAGCCTAGAAAAGATTGTTGGGATAGCCTAGGAGAGGAGCTTTGGTTTTGGATTCCAACAAAATTGGGTTAGAATCCTAGTTCTGCCACTTACTAGCGGCATATGATTTAACCTAAGCCTTAATTTTCACTTCTAGATAATGGGGACAATAAAACCCACCTTTTGGAGTTATCTTGAGGATTAATGAGAAACATTCAAAAATAGTAGTTATTATTTTTAGTGGCACAATATTGCAAGATGGTCCTTTCCAACCACCTCTGCCTCATCCGTGTTAGTCACTTATGAGAGTCACTCTGGCTATGGGATTTGCTCACTCATTTATACTCGTAAGTTATTGTTTTATTATATAGGTTGTATTATTATTTAGGTACAGCAAGGCTAATTGATCGGGAGATGACTGCCATTGAAGAGATGGTTTGTTATACTCACAGATCCTGAGAGGAGGGGGCGTGGCATGCCATGGCAGGGGGTCACACAGGGAAGCACCAGGGTTAGTCAGGAGGCAGAGGGAGCAGGGGAAAACCTGGGCAAGACCCTTTATTGTGGTTTCTGTGTGAAGGGTTGGTCAAGGCAGGGTATGTAGGCTTAGAATTGGCTAGTTTGAATGATTTCAGTGGGCTCTGAGGCATAGGGGCTGTCCCTGGTTGTCTGGCGGATAGTAGCCCAGAGTGTGAGAGCCCGATAAAGGAGGAGGTTGGGGTTGTGGGCTCTGGATTGGTTGATTTGCATATGAAAGGCGTAGAGCCTTTATTATCTCTAGGAATTGGCTATCCCAGGGAGGGACAGTTCCTCAGCATCAGCATGGTGCCAAGATGTCAAAGCATCAAAAATACAGAATAAAAAGAAATGATTAACACAGTTATAAGTTGGGACAAATGAACAATTCTACCTTTTAGCACCTCCGTAAGGAAAAGGGTCAGACCTTTGGCATATCACAACCCTTGCAAACCTCTGTTTTGCAGAATCATAATTGTATTTGTTTTTTGGCTATCTTTTCCTATGTAACAAACCACTCCACAACTTAGTGGCCTAAAACAACAACCACTTTATTTGCTCATGATTCTGCAATTAGGGCTAAGCTCAACTGGGTGATTCTTTGGTTGGTCTTGCCAATGGTCACTCATGTGACTGCATTTAGCTGGCTGGACAGCTATGGGCTGGGCTCAGCTGGGATGCTGGCATGGTTGGTCCTCTCTCTCTCTCCTTCAATGCTCAGGACCTCATCTTTTCTGAATGATCTCTCCAGCAGAGAAGCTGGACATCTTACATAGCACCTCAGGGCTCCCAAGAATGCAGGAGTAGAAGTTACCAGGCCTTCTTAAGGCTTAGTCAGACACAGGCACAGCATCACTTCTGCCACATTCTCTTAGTTAAAGCAAGTCACAGGCCTGGCCCAGATTCAATGGGAGGGGAGGACACAAGGGCATGAATTCCAGGACTTGTGTATATCAGGAGGAGTGTTTCACTGGAGCCAGCAGTGTAACAAACTGTCACAATATGTGAGGCACAGCATTCATTCTAGCAATCCTTTTAGAGACTCTGAGACCCTTGGAGATAGAGAGCCTTAGAGATCATCTGGCCCAAACCAGTGAGGAAACTGCGATCCTGATGATTACTGTCCACAGAGGCTGAGTGAATGTTCTGGGTTCTCTTAAAGAAGTGACAAGGAACAATACTTGTTTTGTAGAGAAAAAAGTTCTTGAAAAGGTGGGGGCCAATTTTCAATGAGCAGGCCTCAGAGAATGAGGATTTGTTATATTTTTTAGACAAAATGTACTTGCTCACTACTGATCAAAGAGTCACTGGAATGCCTTGACAAGAAGACCAGAGTGCCACTTGTTTGAATTTACCTCAGCCAATGGAAGGATGTTTCTTTTGCTTTGTAGGTTTTAATAGAAGAAAGTGTTGTGTGGAACTGAATAATTTCCCTCTAAAGAAGTAAAAGAGGGGCCAGCCACATGACCGAGTGGTTAAAGTTCCGTGCGCTCTGTTTTGGTGGCCCGGGTTCCCGGGTTCGGATCCCAGGCACAGACCTATTCCATTCATCAGCCGTGCTGTCTACGTACAAAATAGACAAAGATTGGCAGCAGATGTTAGTTCAGGGCGAATCTGCCTCACCAACAACAACAAAAAAAAAAAAAAAAGAAAAGAGAAGAAATCCTGGGAAGCAGTAAGATTCGTGAGTCTCGACAAAGGTCAAATTTTCTCCCAGATGTTACTTTTTCTCAAAAAAAAAATAAGTCACTAGACTATCATGATTGTTCTAAATTCCTGGGTTGGAATTTAGACTCATGGCTAGTTTGCTTAGCTGAAGTTGCTGAGTATTTTCTCAAGCAAGTGGGTTTGCTTTGCTTTCAAGAGTGCCCAGAAATGGAGCTGCTCAGACTCTCCCAACACAGTGCCCCTAGTGGCCGAGGTGAAGAATGCATGCCCCTGGGCTCTAGTTCTAAATGTACCTGCAAACACAATTCTGTGAATTCTCCTTTTAATCTTTAAAGTTTATGCCAGTTTTTCCTTCTGCTCCATCATATATTCATAGTTGTTTTAAAACAAAAGATATTGCTTTAGATTATTCATCACTTACCCCAGGGATAGCCAAGGGTATCTCTTCTATTCTTTGGTCTCCCTCTGATTACTGGACATCTTTGAAACATTTGACATCAATCATCCCTTTTAGTTTAGATTAGATTATGATTTGGCAAATATTAAGTCCTTCCCCTTCACCTCCACGGAAGAGTGTACTTTCCTACCTACACATTTTTCAATGAGTTCTGAATTCCCCTTCCAAGTTTATCTCTCCCTCAGTTTTAGGGTAAACTTTAGAGTTCTCTGTCTTTATAGTTACTCTCCTATCATTGCTTCATAATTCTTTTTATTAAACCTCTCCTGTTTTGAATGTGTGGTTTCTGTCTGCTGATTGGATCCAGACTCAGAAGGCTTCCACTATTCCATTCTCACCTGTTTTTCTTTTACTGTACTGATTGCTCATTCTTAGCCTCTTTGATAATTTCCCCCACCTCATTCATCCCTTTAACGGTTATATATCCTAGGCTTCTTACCCATGCCAATGAATTCTGTTATCACTTACATTCTATTATTCTAAAGTTTTATCTATAAAGAACACAACCCCTTTTTTGAGGGCCAGAAATCTATTTTTATTGGGTCACTGGACATCTCCATGCAAATGCCCTGTGGCGCCTCAAATTTAAGTGAACTCATTATGTCCTCCACAAAATCTGTTTCTCCTCCTGTGCTCCCAATCTTAACACCGTCATCCTCTCAGTCACCCAACTTAGGAACTTTGAAGTTATATTTGACACCTCCTCCTCATTTCCCAAGCCCAGTCACCAAAATTTTGTTGGTTCTAGCTCTAAAACATATAATAAAACTCTGTTTTTCTCTACTTCAGGAGCACGTCATCTCTCACTTGATCTTAGTTACCTTGGGCTGCTGTAACAAAATACCACAGATTGGGTGGCTTAAACAACAGACATTTATTTCTCATAGTTCTAGAGGCTGGCAAGTCCAGCATCAAGGTGCCAGCAGATTTGGTTCTTGGTGAGGGCCGCCTTCCTGGCTTACAGATAGCTGCCTTCTTGCTGTATCCTCACATGGTAGAGAGAGACAGCTCTAGTGTCTCTACCTCTTCTCATAAGGGCACTAATCCCATCATAGGGGCTTTACCCACATAACCTCATCTAAAGCTAATTACCTCCCAAAGGCCCCACCTCCTAATACCACGGCATTGGTGGTTAGGGTTTCAACATACGAATTTGGAGGGGACACAAACATGCAGTCCATAACAGCTTTTTACACGGATGTCCTAATTGATCCTCCTCACTTTCAGTCTTTCTACCGCTCTTCTACAGAGCTTTCAGATTTGTCTCCCTAAGATGTAAAAATAGCACATCACTCTCTTGTGTAAAACTTTTCAATAGGTCCCTGTATTATTTAGCCATGGTGTTTGCAGCAGGTCAGAATCAGGGCCCAATGCTTCCATTTCAGCTTCATCTCCAATTACTCCTTCTTTCTTCCCACCTCTCTTCTTTGCTTCCCTTGCTAATACTCTTTTCTCTGCCCCCATCTGGTTGGCAAGGCAAAGACTGCTCACTCACTCTGGTCCAGCTCAAATGTGATTGCTTTTGTGAAGTCTCCTTCCCAGGCAGAATTAATCATTCCCTTGTCTGCGATTTATAGGTCAGTGGTTCTTAAGGCTGATTGCTTATTAGAATCACCTGGTACTCTAAAGGCTATATACATATATAGTATATGTATACAATAAGGAATTGGCTCACGTCATTATAGAGGCTGACAAGTCCCAAGATCTGCAGTTGCCAAACTGGAGACCCAGGAAAGCCAGTGGCATAGTTCCAATCTGAAGGCCAGCAGGCTTGAGACCCAGGAAGAGCTAATGTTTCAGGTCAAGTTTGAAGGCAGGAAAAAAATAATGTCCCAGCACAAAGGCAATCAGGTAGAAAGAATTTCCTCTTATTCAGGGGAGGGTCAACCTTTTTGTTCTATTTAGGTCTTCAGCTGATTGGATGAGGCCCACCCTCACAGAAACACCCAGAATAATGTTTGCCCAAATATTCAGGCACCGTGTGGCCCAGTCAAGTTGACACAAAAAATTAACATCATACCTGGGGAACGATTAAAATATACTAATACTGCTGGGCCCATCCCAGGGGTTCTGGTTTCATTGGTCTGGGGTAGAACTGGGCTTCGGTGTATTTTAAACTTTCTCCTGCAGCCAGGGGGAAAAAAGCCAAGTAAATTAGTTGTATATATGCCTCCTCCAATAGACTGGGATCCTTGAGGGCAGGGACTGGCCTTACTCATGGTTACCTCAACACCTGCCTGCATGGTAGCTAGTAGCAGATGCTGAATTGATGCTTAATGCTTAATTGAACCACACTGTAGCATAGCTGTTACGGGTTGAGTTGTGTTCCTCCGAAAAGATATGTTGAAGTCCCAGCCGCCTAGTACCTCAGAATGTGACCTTATTTGGTTTTAGGGTTGTTGCAGATGTCATTAGTTAAGATGAGATCATACTAGAGTAGGGTGGGCTCCTAACCCAATATCACTGGGGTCCTTAAAGAGGAGAAGAGGCACAGAGACAGACACACACACAGAGAAAACAATGTGAAGACAGAGGCAGAGATTGGAGTGATGCAGCTGCAAGCCAAGGAATGCCAAAGATTGCCAGAAAACCAACAGAAAGAAGGTAGGAAGAGACAAGGAGGAATTCCCCTACAGGTTTCAGAGGAAGCATTTTCTTGCTGACATCTTGATTTCTGACTTCTAGTCTCCAAAAGTGTGACAATAAATTTCTGTTTTTAAGTCACCCACTTTGTGGTACCTTGTTATGGCAACTATAAGGGGTTCTGATCACCAATCCAATGTGCGGGTGTGTTTTTCCCTCACATATCCACCAAGCAATTCCCCGTGACACCAGTTGGGTGTCCTACAATTTAACTCAATTCTGACAATATCTACCTGGAGATAGTGTCAGATCCCACAGGTTAAGAGCACAGTCCCACAAGACTGACCCTCTCCCTGTTTTCACATGCCAGTCACATGCCCAGGTTGTTCCCTGTGCTTCTGACCAACCGGCTATAGATTGGAGGTTTCAACAACCCCCTCCGTGGGTTCGATTAATTTGCTAGAGCAGTTCACAGAACTCAGGGAAACACTTACTTTTATCAGTTCATTAAAGGATATGATAGGACAGCCAGATGAAGAGATACATAAGGTGAGATCTGAGAGGGTCCCGAGCACAAGAGCTTCTGTCTCCGTGGAGTTGGGCTGAGTCACCCTCTGGGTGTGGATGTGTTCACCAACCTGGAAGCTCTCTGAACCCCATACTTTTGGGATTTTATGGAGGCTTCCTCATGTAGGCATGGTCAACTATTAACTCCATTTCCAGCCCCCTTCCCCTCTTTGGATAATGGGGGGAGTGAGGGTGGGGGCAGGGCTGAAAATTCCAAGCTTCTAATCATGGCTTGATATTTCTGGTGACCAGCGCGCATCCAGGAGCCATCTGGGAAACCCAGAGTCACCTCATTAGAACAAAAGACATTGCTATCACCCAGGAAATTACAAGGGTTTCAGGAGACCTATGTCAGGAACTGGGGTCAAAGACCAAATATTAGAACAAAAGATGATCCTAGTGCTCTTATCACTTAGGGAATTACAGGGGTTTCAAGAGTTCTGCGCCAGGAACTAGGAGCAGAGACCAATATGCATATTTTTTATTATCTCACAGCAGCCCTAGGAAACCAACATAATAACCAGTTAAAGAAAAGATGCATTAACAGGAGAATGGTCTGCATTAAATTTATGGAAACACAGCGTAGAGAAAATAAGAATTGGTCTTTATTTCAGTATGGTTTGAAGAAAGAGTGTTTTGAGAATTGCTTTTGTCTGTCCTTCCTTCCTCCCTCCCTCCCTCCTTTCCTTCCTTCCTTCCTTCCTTCCTTCCTTCCTTCCTTCCTTCCTTCCTTCCTTCTTTCCTTCCTTCCTTCCATCCTTCCATCCTTCCATCCTTTCTCTCTCTCTTTCTTTCTCTTTTTTAAACTTTAAGGTTTGGGATCTTCAAATCCAAGTGACTTGTGATATATAATTGAGTCTCTTGAACTGAACAGCTTTCCAGAAAGAATCATCTGAACTGGTAACTGGTCGCATTCCATAAGCCATTCATATATCTACTAGAAATTAATAAGCAGGCACCTGGCTTATCAATTTATCCTTTCTTCCCTAGAGCTTGATCAGTTCAGGATTCATTCATCAGATCACATTTCTGGATCTGCAAAATTCAGGATGAGCCTGTGGGCATGGGTGCCCCCATCAAGGTCGTTGAGAGGCACCGCCTGCTTAGCCATCTGCCCCTCGCTCTTTGACGTCTCTTCAAATTAAACACCACACCCTGTGGTAAAATTGTTCCCGCTCTATAAATAGCTGACTTGGCTGGAGTTGCACTGAACATGCTACAGAGAAAGGGTGTCGGAGAGAAGAAAAAGGAAAAGCCACAGACTCAAGGGCAAATTTCTTGGTCAGATGACTCTGGTCTCTGAGGAATCCCAAGAACTCTCTGTGTAAAGGAGGTACCCTGGACCTCTCCTCCACTTCTCTTATGACTGCCTATTCTAAGATCTCATCCACCAAGGTAAATGTTCCCCTTTCCCTTCCTCAGTTTTTTTCATATTTGAATTTATTTTGGATCAGGATATTGCTACGAGGTTACTTTAAGAAGAGTACACAGGCTCCTTTCTGTGGCCTCCTGGCACACTTCTAATTTCAATCACATCATTACTGAATTAAAATGGAAACCATCCACAGGCAACACATTGTTACTGATACTTTCTGCAGCCACATCGTTATGATATCATAATATAATTTTATGACCAATTGGCCTACAATTTTATAGGGCTGCTGCAAACCTCACATCTGCTAGCAGAGAAGGGCTCTGAGAGCTTCCTAACTTCTGTCTTCTGTTCGCTGTACTATTTTCTCTAACTTCTCTGTCCCAGCCCTGACTGAGCACTCTTTCCTCCTGCTGGCTGCCCCACTTGGGTCGACCCCTCGTGGCTGTCACCACTCCACATTCAGTCACTTCCTGCCAAAGCTTCTTGGGCTATTTTTTTTAATGTTTGAACTTTGCCCATTCCCTGCTGCACCCACTACTCGCTTTCTCCTGCCCCTTCTCTCTATGCACACTCATTTCCTGCCCTGTGCAGTCTCCTCTCCCCTCCCCACCCCAGCCGTCATTATTGGCCACGTGCCAGTCTTTACATCCAGTTCCTCCCGTGGTATAAAGTCAGAGAAATGGGGCTGTGCCTAGGGACAGGGGTTCTCGGCTCCAGTGAGAGGTTCGCATTCTGGTTCCCAACCCTTCCATCTCTGAAAAAGCCGCACCTTGAAGTCCCTCATGATGGTGGGGCGTGGCTTTCTCTAGGTGATTCCTCTACTAAGCAGGTGCAAAATACAGAGGATCTGAGAGTGGAGATATTCCTGTACTTGTCTTTCTCAGAAGCTGGTCTCTATCCCTCCTCCTTTCAATAGAAGATTAGGATTCCAGAATCTGTGATGACTTTGAGGTTAACTTTGGTGTCTGCATAATATATTGCTTGCTTATTTCTCATCATTTGAAGGTCCCTGGGGGTAAGAAAAGCAGAGTAGAAAGGCCAGCACATTAGGAATGCACTGGATGGTTTGGGTTGCCCAGGCCACCCTACCTCGGGTCTATTTCAAGGGCTTCTGTACAACGTTGCTTCTCAAAATGTAACCCAGGGATGAGCAGCCTTGGCACCACCAGGGATCTTATTAGAAATGCAGATTCTCAGGCACTGCTCCAGACCTACTGAATCAGAATCTTGTTTTATCAAGATCCCCAGGTGGTTCAGTGTGGGGAACAGTGGTCCACAGGGCTGTGTGCGAGCTGGGTGGCGGTACACTAGTGTGTGTGCAGTCTCCCAGGGCAGTAGAAGCCCGCCCAGCACTCGTGGTGCAGCAAAGGAACACCCTCCAGAATGTTAGCAGGCTAAGTGCATTTAGAGGTTATCAATGTGTCAACACAGCAACCTCTTTATGGGGATTGTTTAATTAATGTTAATTGCTCTTGGCCTATTGTATGACTCGGGCGGGATTTACTGAAAATCACTGTAATCTAAAACCCGATAAAAGAGTCATTGCTTTTAGATGCCTTGTAACTCATGCCTGGAGACACCTTCTGATCCTTGATGTATCACCCAGATGTATAAATACTGCCTGTATTTGCATAGTCCTCAGAGGCCTCCAGGCACTTCATTTTTAGGGGGGCAGGTGCAACCAGGTGAAGAGCAATGCTCCTCATATGTTATGATCTGGGTGGCAGTTGGTGAGAATTCACTTTATAAAGAGAGATGATTTATCCAGTTTTACTACCCAATTCTGTGCTTTCACAGATGACATAAATTTTGTTGTTGTTGTTGCTTTCAGCCCAGTGGATGTATACCGTTGCTTCCATGTGTCTGCGGCACCCCATCGCTCCTCCTCTTAGCGTCCCACAGGTCGGGGAGAGGAAGAGGCAGTCTTGAAATAAAAGTCGTGACAGGTGATGGCTCATGAGGAGTGTGGCTCAATCAGAGGAAAGCTCGCAGGGCGCTTCCAGAGGCGGGCGCCTGTGCAAATGCCACTAATAGGTTAGAAGGGAAAGGGAATCATTGGGCTGGGGACACACCTGTCTGTGCTAACCCCATGTCTGAGATCACAACAGTTTGAGAGAAAGAACACGTTTGTCTTTTTAACATTGATCTTTGGCCTCTTTGACCTCCTCCCCCTCCCCCACCTTTTTTCTTAATCTCTCTGTTTCCTTTCATTTGTAAGGGATATAGGTATATTTTGGACTCATCCTCACTCTGCTTCAATGATCTCCAACAGTAACTTATTTCCCATATTTATTACCCTCCTGAGAGGAGTTGGGCCTCTGAGACTTTCACTCCTCAAGCTTTGAAAAATCATTCCTCACAGTTATTTTTCTCCTCAGGGAAGGATGTCTGACTTTCAACTTGGAAAACAATCTCTTTCGTGGTTCTGAAATGTTCTTTATCCCCATACATTCCATCCCCTCCCCCCAAAAAGAGCATCATTGGCTTGCTCAAGATGAGACCAAATCCTACTCATCTTCCCTGAGTTGGCCTTATTTTGGTTTATTTTTGCACTTGCTATTTCTTCCAATCCTCACTAAAATCCTGTGACCTAAGTAGGGCAAGTACCATAATGCCTATGTCACAGAGGAAGAGACTAAGGTGGGGAACCTTTCTCAGGAAGCAGAGCTGGGCTGTAGTGAAGACCTCCGGCTCCCTGTCCAGAGCAATTGTGGCCACCTGGGCCACCTCAGCACCTTGAACCAGGTCCTCCACAGACTTTAGCTTTCAGATACTGTGGTGGCAGCAGCACGGTGCCCACTGGCCAGCCTTGCCAAGCCTTCTCTGCCGTGCGGTGTGGCCATCCTCAGTCTACCCAGGGAGGGCCAGAAGCAAGAACCTCATTGAGCACAGCACTCCCTCTGGAGCTTGGTTTTGCCATCCTGCCATGGGCATGGGCCCCCCGTTTGTCAGCACTGGGTGCTGCTGTTAACAGCACTGGAGTCTCCACAAATCCACTCGAGCTCTTCCCCGACCAGCCTGCAGCACGGAGGCTCTGCTCCTCTCACAGATCCTTTAGACTGTGTCGTAATTGGTCTGGGAGCAATGACCCATTTTTCTACACTGAACAGCATGTGCCATCTGCGGGCTCTCTTGCCCAAATGATTCAAATTCTCTTAAATCCAGTTTCACTGTCACTTGTCATTTGTTCTGCGTCCTAGCATTGCATCGTCTGCTAATCTCGAGATCTGAATTTCTGTCATTTGACTCCTTGCAATTTGTAGATGAATTGATGGAGATTCAGTGATCCCAGAAAAGAGATAGAAAATGCCTCATTCACTCCCTCTCTCACTTGTTATTGAGCATTTTCCTTGCCCAAAGCCCAGTGCTGAGTACTGGGGAACATGAAGCTGGCCGAGGGTGGATGGTACCTGCCCTCCAGGAGCAAACATGCCAACAAACTCATCCCCCAGTGAAATAAAACAAAATGGACAAGAAGGGAATAGCATTGACTGTTAAATCCCTTCCATACCCCACTAGAATTAAGCTCCCCCAGCAGGGATGATAGTCAGTCTTGTTTGCTGATACATTCCCAGCGCCAAGAAGAGCTCCTGGCACATGGATGCTCAGTAAGTATTAAATTGAATTTCAGCTTGCATTATTGGCCCCAGTTCTCCATCTTCCCTTATCCACACCCTTGCCATGAGACTAGGTGGCTCCTCTAAGTGGGAGAATATCTCTTTGCTGCTTGACTTTGGGCTGGGCCATGTGGCTTGCTTTAACCAATGGCCTGCAGGGGAAGTAAGAGACAGTGCGTTGGTTCCAAGTCAAGGCCCCTAAGAACCGCTGCACATTTCCACTCTCTTTTGGACTCTGTCAGTGCCAGGAGAAGAGCACGTCTTGGCTAGCCCACTGGTCTAAAGAAGGTGAGAGACAGTAGTAAAGATCCAGACCAGCAGACTTCCAGCACAGAACCGACTGTCCCAGCCTAACCTCACCTATGTTAGCTGACTCAGCTGACCCACAGATGCATGAGTCCAGCCAAGATCAGCAGAGCTGTGCCAGCTGAGCCCAGCCCACCCACAGATGTGTAGACTACGGTATTGCTGTTTTGAGCCACAGAGATTTACAGTGGTTTGTAATGCAGCATTATTGTGAAAATAGCTAACTGATATCCTCTCAGTCTGCTACCTGATTTCTTTCAGGGCCTGGACCTCTAAGGTATTGTTTACTCTCATGGTTGTTCCAGAACCAAGGATTGGTAAATTTGTCCATAGAGGCTCAGATAGTAACTATTCTAGGCTTTGCAGGCCCACATATGGTCTCTGTTTTATACTCTCTTCCTTCCTCCTTCCTTCCTTCCTTCCTTCATCCCTCCCTCCCTCCCACCCTCCCTCCCTTCCTTCCTTCCCAGGCACATTTTATAAGAAGGCCTCTAGCTGACGAAGGGAGCTCTAGGAATCACTGAATCTCCATCAATTCATCTGCAGATTGCAAAGAGTGAAATGGCAGAGATTCAGATCTCCAGATTAGCAGACGATGCAAAGCTGGGACACAGAACAAATGACAAGTGACAGGGAAAATGGATTTAAAAGAATCTGAATTTGAATCATTTGGGCTGGACCTTCATTTGCATTCTTGTTCTGGGCCCCTTTTAATTTGGAGGATATTAAGTACTGACTTCAAGATCCCTCTGGTCATTCCTCTCAGCATTTAAAAAAAAATTAATTTATTATTTAACGAATAGGTTCATTTCAGCGGTGCAAAAGCCGAAGGGTACAAAATATTATATAGTGAAAATTAAGTCACCTGCTCACTCTTGTCCTCCTTTGTCCTCTAATTCCCCTCTATGGAATTTGTTACATATTTGTAACTACTCTTACAAATTTCTGGTATATCCTTCATGAGGTCTTCTTTGCATATTGATGTGTACATGTATATATAATTTTCCTTTTTAAACACAAATGAGGTCAATTATATGGTGACAGAAACTTTTGGTGGTGAGCACGCTGTAGTATATACATATGTCAAATTACAATATTGTGCACTTGAAACTCACACAATGTTAATAAATCAGTGTTACCTCAATAAAAAAAAAAACCCCACAAATGAGAGCCTAATTTACACATGTGCCTTGGAGGGCATTCAATATCAGTATGTATATAGCCACATCCTTCTTTTTAATGAATGCATAGCATAAATTGAAAGAATTTATGGGCTTGAATTATGGAAGATATGGCAAAGCTTGGGCTTCAATATTACGTGCTATTTAGTGAAAACTTCTCAAGAAATTAATCCCCAGTTCACTTTAAGCAGCGGTCAGCAAACTGCAGCCTGCTGGCTAAATATGGCCCACCATCTGTTTTTATATTACCCATGAGCTAAGAATAATGTGACTTCTTGGAAAAAAAACAAAAGAAGAATATTTCATGTCACATGAAAATTATATGAGATTCAAATTTTAGTGTTTATAAATAAAGTTTTATTGGCACACAGCTACGCTTAGTCATTTATGCATTATCCATGGCTGCTTTTGCACTACAATGGCAGAGTTGGGAGGTTGTGACAGAGACCTAATGACTGTAAAACTTAAAATGTTTAGTATTTGGATATTTACAGAAAAAGTTTGCTGACCTCTGACCTAATCACAAATATAATTCAACACTTTGATCATTTAAAATTTGGTAATGGGAGCATATGGTCACTACATGTTTTCCTTGTGAGAATTAAGGAATTCCCGAAAGTATTTCATTGGGAGAAACTCTGGAATCTTTTGACTGGGCTAAATCTACTATAACTCTAAATCAGAAAGAAAACAGATTCTTTCATCTTATTTGAACTTCAAAAGCCAAGATCCACTAATTATTAAAAGTTATTTAAAATTTCAATCAAAACCAGACTTACTAATGGATTGGAGTGAATAACATCCTAACATTTTTTTGTAAGCATGTTCTTAATTTAGAAATTAGTTGTGTATTAGTAAATAAAATATGAAAGACTTTGGGCTAAAGGGAACTGACTTTTGGTTCTTTTTATTCTCAGACATGAATCAAACAGGGCAGCAAATGGCCTTTTTCACATCTGGAGCTGAATAGAATTTTTCAGAGATGGTAAATCCTTATTCATGTGTTATTTAGGAATATATCATGGCTAACAGTATTTTTGCTCTTAACATTTAAAAATGAAAATGTTGTATATATAAGAAATGGCGTTTTCCCCTTTTTTTGCAATAGCAACATTAGTAATATGCATATTTATGGTTATTTGCATCCAAGGGTCTCAAAGTGATCTCTCAACTTAAATAAATAATATCAGAATCTTTTAGAAAGCCAAAGGAAAAGCAAGAATCACCTCAATCAAGAAGAAATTAACATTTCAGATCACATATCTATTCGAACAATAGCAAAAAGCAATAAATGAAGAAGAAAAATGTAACCATTAAGAAATACAGCTAGAAAAGAAAAATTTCTTACCATCTTTGACTAGCCTTTCAGAACTGGATATAGGAGTGGCAGGTGGAAATTGGGAACAGTAAGGATTATAGATAAGAAAGGAAAAGAGTTGTACACATTTTGGAAAGCTGTCCATCTGTGAACTTAAGAGCTGTCACCTATGAATTGTTTCATCGAGCCTGAAATGATCAATATTTGATGTTTTGTGAAGTTATGGGGAAGTAGGCAATGTAAGTGTACTTGTTCTTCTAAAGGAAAGGAAATTGAGGAACAGAGAGATTACTTTGTCTGAGTTAGTGCTTGATCAAAGCTGAAGCCATTACCAGACATTTCAAAACAGTTAACTAGCAATTCAGGTTTCCTCAACCATGAATCGATAGCCTCCTATGTTCAGAGCATTGAACCAGGCACAGTAGGACACAAAGATGTGTAAAACAAGGCCCTTGGCTACCTGGAACCTACGATTTAGTGGAAACAAAATCCAAGCCAGTAGAGCACTCTTGGTAAAGTCATCTGCAATGCTGGCTGAATGACCCTAAGAAAGATTTGTAGAAGGCAAGCACATGAGAAGTTATTTTAATATTTTATTTTCAGTATAAAAGAAGAGGGTTTCCAATTGGGGATCTAATGCAAAATTAAGAGCGGGGCATATGGGTCTGGTTCTAAGAGGTAGGGAGGTAAGGCTCTCCTGTGTTTCCAGAACTGGAGGAGACACCATTAGAAAATCCAGTGCTTAAATTCACATCCTTTCAGAGTAGATCAGGAGGCTGCACTGATGGACACAGTGGGATGCGTAATTTTTTTTTTTTTTTTTAGATTTTATTTATTTTACTTTTTCCCCCCAAAGCCCCAGTGGATAGTTGTATGTCGTAGCTGCACATCCTTCTAGTCGCTGTATGTGGGACTCGGCCTCAGGATGAACGGAGAAGTGGTGCCTCGATGCGCACCCGGGATCCGAACCCGGGCCACCAGCATCGCAGCACGCGCACTTAACCACCAAGCCACAGGGCCGGCCCCTCGTAATTTTTTACATATTGATTTCTTTTTTAAATCTTTGATCCAGTTGGAATTTATTTTAGTGAATTGTAGATTTTTTTTCTCCCAAATAACTAATGGTCTCAGCACCACGCATTGAATAATGAATCGTTCCTTTCTCCCACTGATTTGTGAAGATATTCATAGTCACCATTTCCTGAAGGCATGTTACGTGTCAGGAGGTTTGATGTATTTTGTAATGGACCTGTGCATCTTCTAGGTGACCCAGAATCTTAAGTTCCTTCCTTTGTTTGGTAAATTATCCATCTTATGAATCTTGTTGGGAAGGAGAGCTTGCCTTGACTATAAAACTTGAAAATGCCGAGAACTTATTTTCCCAGCCTCCTCTGCACTTAGGAGAATTGATCTAGGCTCAGCCAATCAATGGACCCACTCAGACTTCACAATTGGATGTATTGATCCCAAGAAGGAGGACCAAGCAAAGGCCAATGTGTGATGTTAACAATTCCTACTTTCCAGGAGCAATTATGCAACACTAGTTGTGGCAGCCAAATGTTCCGTGGTGGGGCTGAGAGTCTCCACATGCTCTTTGGTGCCATGAATTTCTGCTGTCCTGGCTGCTGCCCAGCCTTCCTTGGTCCTTCCTCTTCCCAGTGTGGTTCTCCAACCTTCTCAGAAATTTTGTAGGCAACACAGTAGCCTTGAATAAATTCCTCTTCTGCCCAAATTAGCCAGAGTATCTCTCTCTTGCTTGGAAGTAAAAACTTTGATTGATACACGTAAGGATATCATTTGATTCTCAAATCTTCACACTTTTAAGATACCTGTCATCACTTCCATTAGATTTAGGTAATTAATATTCAGGAAGAGTATTAACTTGCTCAAGAACACGCAGCTAGGAAGTGGTAGAATTGAACTGCAAATCCAGGTTTGAATTTGTCTAATTCTAAAGTCCATACTCTTTCTACTCTATCGCACAATGCCAACATTTTCATAAAACACATCACACACACACAAATGCGCTCTCTTTCTCTCTCTCTCTCTATATATATCTATATGTATTTATATGCTAGAAACCATATATATATATTTTTTATCCATGCTCCATTGGTCTAGCCATTTATTCTTGTGTTGGCACCCCACTGTTTTATTTATTGCAGCTTTATAATAAGTTTTAAAATCTAGTGTAGCAAGTTCTCCTTTACTCTTTTAAATCTTTTTCTTACCCTTTCTTGAATGTTTATTTTTCTAGATGAACCATTGGACAACCTTGTAAAGTTTTTCCAAAATCATGGAGGGACGAATTAGCAGCTTTAATTTAAGAGGCTTCAACCTTAATGTAGTTTTCACTTAACAGGATTACAAGAGGTATTCTTAGCTCCCACATGTGCATGTGTGCACCCCTCCCCCCCCACATACTCACAGATATGTACCTACGTGAAGATTTTTGGTACCTATGTAAAGATTTTTTGTTTGGTAGCTTCGGCATATTTAAAATTTCTCCAGAAGCAAAAACTGTAGCAGTATTTGCCCGAGAAGCTCTTTCACATTAAGTCTAGCCAACAAACTGGAAGAAGATGCCTCTGATAAGAGAGTAGCAGCAAGGAGGAAAATAGCTTGTCACAGGCTTTATTTTTTTATTGCTTTGTTCCTGCAAAAAGCAACATGGTTCCCTTTAAGTCTTCCATTTTTTCTCCAAGCATAATTTTGATGCTGTGGGAATTCTTGCCAAGTAACATCCAGTAAATAAGTCCCAGGAGAATGTCTGATTTGTGTTTGCACATAATTTTCCTGGTGAGGATCCTAGGTAATAGAGAAGCTAAATAATATCCATGGTCCCAGAAGAATTTCTTCAATTATGGAGTTGTTGAGGCTCTCTTAAGAATGGATGAGACTGATGGTCTCTGCCTGGTCCAATAAACCAAGAGGACAATTTCCACCTCTTTAAGTGGATGTGGATTTGATACATATATATTCATCACAAGTTAATGAAAAGCCTGTGCTTTTAATCCAGGAGGACACCAGGTTCTTCCTTCTCTCTTGCAGAAAAACATTCAAGTAAAAACATTCTTGTGAGAATTCTCCATAGGAAATTCCATGCATCTGCTCAGATTAAAAAGGCATCAACTTATTTATTTCCTCTAATAGAGAGGGACTTCCCTGAACACCAAGTTCTCTCTTGAAAAGCCAGTGGCTGGGTTCTGGGAATTGTGAGATACTAGAAGATTGGAGTGATGCTCTTAATAGTAGATTCAGAGAGTGTACAAATGCTGATAGCCACATGTAAACTGTGTTGCGGAATCCAGCTGCCTTTGTTGCAGGCACAGACTCGACAGTGCCAGGAAATTTCTGAGACTCTGCACTTCTAATCCAGATTCAGTTGTTCTTTGGTACCACAATTCACATAGGTATTTCTAGCCTGTCTCAGAATTATGGATAACATCAGAAATGTAACTTGGCTTGTAGCAAACCAGAGAGCTAACTTCCTCTTCTAAAATTAAATTAGGATTAGCCGTAGTACCTCACATCTCTGAAAGCTGTGCTGCATAATAAGGTGGAACTGAATGCTGTGCCTAGGAAATTTATGCCACATTTGCAGCAACATTTCCGATAAAAAAATTGAATTGATGAGCAGAGAGTTAATCATGTTGTAACTGTATATAATCTCATGAACCACTCTCCACTGGAGTAATAATTAACTGTTGGTGTGCACTGAGGTACCCCGTAATGTTTTTTGGCTAGGCTTTCTGTCAGCAAGAACCCAGCAACCAGACACAGTAGCTACTGAGGAGAGCCAGTGAAGAAATTGCATTTGCCTATGAAAAGCCAATACTTTTAGTTTGTCCTGATTTGAAACAGAGCTGTTTTTTCTAGCTCAGGGTGTGGTAACAATGATTCCAAATGAATTTCTCATCCAGACATATTCTGAAAGGTCAGTTCTGGGCATCCATAAAGAAAAGAACTCATAAGTTAACCAAAAGGGAGCAAATGGTAGTCACTATCATACTGCTTTCTTTGAGCAGCAGCCTGTAAGCCTGCACAATTAGGTATTAATAGTCCATTTTCACACTTTTCTCCTTTTTGCAGTGAAAAAAGTACTTGCTTTAGCTTCAGAGAAATCTAGTTTTACCATTAGTTCAAACAAATTAAAAATACATATTTGATCCTCTTTCAGCTTTTTGAAGTTTCAATACTGAGTATTTTGTAACCAGTACACATTTGATTCCTCCAGTGCTCGTGAGCTCTGGTATTAATATGTTTCCAGAATACCTTAAAAATCAGCTCACAGTGCAATCTGCTATTGTGTTTTGAGTAAATGAGTCATGACTACAAGTTTAAATGGTAGCTATAGAGAAAAGTCATCTGAGTTTTTTAATGATGTCCCCTTTCCAGGTAAAGTGTCAAAATAATTCTTCCATTTAATTTTTCTGAAATTCAATGAAAACGTACCACCCTATTTTCCCCCTCCCTCAAGTGAACAATTAACTATTGCTCAAGGACTAATGCAACAGTCTGAAAATTTAATTGAACAAAATCTTTTCCCCTCTTCCTTATATTTAAATCCCAAATTTAGAAAGATTGACATTCAATATTGCTTACAATATTGCTCACCAAAGCTCACCAAGTAACTGAGTTATTTATTTTTAAGTAAAATACATTTGGTGGCTTCACAGTTTTGATGGGAGCCAAGTGGTGTAAAATTATGGTTCCCTACCATGGTGAGTGTTCTCTGGGGGGTCTATCTCTCATAGGTGAAAAGAAGGCAAAGTTATTTCATATCAAATGTGTGTTATAATTATGAGAACTGTCCTGGGTTCTAAAAAAGTTATTGAGCATCCAACTGTTGACGGTTTACTGAAACAGTACAAATTGGTCAGCCCCAGAATATGTGATTCACAAAAGGAAATGGAATGCACTCATTAATCCTAGATGCTGAAAACTCCAGAAGTTATTGGGAGCTCTGTTAAAACTTGCTATTTATGTAATTCCCCCATTTTGGTCTTCTAAAACCTATGGAGCCTCTTAGACCTGTGCTGTTCAATAAAGCAGCCACTAGCAACATGTGACTATTTAAATTTAATTAAAATTATATAAAATTGAAAATTCAGTTCCTTAGTTGCACTAGTTCCATTTCAAGTGCTCAATATCCACATGTGACTGGGGGCTACCATACAGAACAGTGCAGATACCGAACATTTTTATCATTGGAGAGAGTTGCATTGGGTAGTGCTGCCTTAAATGAAGAAGAAAAGAAAAGAAATATTTGTTGAGTAGTTACCATGTGATAGGCATCGTATTTGATCTGTATTTTTTCAATTCCGTGATGAAGAATCTTGGCCTCAGAGAGCTTAATTCACTTGTTCAAGTCACATAACTCATACAGAGTAGAGTTAAGACTCCAACCAATTTCTCTTGACTGCAAGTCCAGTGCCATTTCCAATACATGGCCAAGTGTTTGCTCATCCATTCATAGATCTAACACATAATGATAGAGTGACTGTATATTTTAATAATTATTATAAGACAACAGGTAAAAACTGATACTGATCAAAGGGGTCCCTCTGCTTACTGAGAACCTGTGCTATCAACTGGGGTATACGGTTAGAAGGATGCATGCAGTTCCTGACTTCATAGCGCTTATAACCTAGTGGGGGAGTCCAATATTAAGTATATAGTCACAAAATTAATTATCATCTGTTTTAGGAGGGGCTTCCAAAGCCCATTAAATAACAACAACGACAACAACAATAATAATTAGCAGTAAAACTTTAGCTTCCAATGCCCGTGAAGTTCAAATTAGTAAGACAAATGTATGATACTGTTGGCCCCCTGATTGATGAGTCCAGTGTAATCTTTATGCCTGGTAAACAGAGAGATCTATTTCATTCAAGGTCATCTCAGGTTGGCATGACCAACTTCAATTTCATCCGATTCTTGTTGGGTGGAAGTATTTTTGAAACGAAGAGCTGAGATCGGCTACTTTGTCAACATTACAAAGCAGGAGACTTATCCTCATAACTCTTCTCCCTCATTGAACCTTCCCGGCAGCAGCAGCAGCAGCAGCAGCTGACATATGAACCTCGCAGATGAAGATGCCATAGCATGGCTATTTCTCGACCTCACAGCTGAGGGTAAGATAGTGGAAAAATGCTTCTTCTTAGCCATTTCTTTGTCATTTTTAATAGGGTCAAACTCAAATACCCATAAAAGGAGATTGAGAGCCAATGTGCTATACCATCAAATTTAAAAGGCTAGGAAAAAAAAATCAAAGCCATAAACTCTTATCATTTTCAGTATTTTATTCCTTTTAATGCTAGTCTATTAGTTTCAATAAAAGGACAACAGAATATCCATTACATCGTAAAGTGACATGCCTATTATGCCAATATGATTAGTTTTTGCAAAACACTCATGTACTGAATATAGTTTAAAGAAAAATTGATTTCACAGAATCACAGAAATTAGAATAGGAAACATTCTATTAGGTCACGAGATACATCCCCCGAGACTGGTATAGAATTGATCCCTAGTTCACAGTGTATTATCTGATGCATTTTTCTATCAAATTTTCATAGGCTTATATATTTATTGTAGGCTGGCAATATGTACCACTAAAATTTATACCAATCCACCTGAGAAATAAAATTCTAGAAAAATAAGCATTTGCTGAGCACTAATTTTGCTTTGGTGGATACATTTTTAATATACTCATGTTTATAGCCTCTCATCTTATAAGAGGCAGGGTAGTAGCACTGGATCGTGGGTTGGCATTATAATCAAATTGTGAATTTGCATATCTTAAGTTGCAGAAATTTCCCCAGACATAATTTCCCATCAGATTTCTACAAAATGTGGTATGAATTTTCAATTCCCAAGAATGGCTTATTTTCCGTAAAGGAAATTGAGCCCTGTACCTCAAGCAAGTGCCTGCAATCAAACACTTGACTAGACTGACATTTTCTTCTTTTGGGGCAGTGTACTAAGCTGTGACTCTGGGAGAGACATTTGCAAGAGGGTGGCAAATGGAACTCTGAACTGAGGGCTGGGGCAGGGGTGCAGCGAGGGGGTAAGCCAGGATTACACAAATTCTACATGTTGCTTCTTCTTCGCAGGGACTCAGAGAGGGAAAAAGGAGAAGAGAAAGAGATGGCTTCACCAGGCAAAATTTACATATAAAATAATCAGCCTTTGAACTCCTGGGATCTCCCAAGTCAAATGAATGGGATTGCTTCTCTCTGCTTCAACATATACCATTCAGGAATTCTCTTCCCCTTTAAGACCATCCTTGAAGTTCATTTTCACCTGAATTCATTTGCTAAAGATGGAGGAAAGTGCATAGTGTGATTTTTTCAGTCTTGCTACGTTTTCCTCTCACCTCTTGCTCCTTCATGGAGACAGTAAGCAGAGTGTTGGATGTGGGCTAAGTTGGGGGTGGGGGTGAGGAATCAAGGCTGTTTCTGGAAGAACGCAGAGAGGGAAGCACAAAAATGTAGCATTCAGCTAAATAATGCCTAGTTCCACTTGTTCACATTCTCATGTCCCTGTTCAAAAGCCCAGATGAAATTCTTGTTTGTTCAGGATGCAGCTGATGAGTATTATGTCTGGAGAGCCTCCCAGAGAAGGTCTTATACATCTTTTATACACCTGCATACTAAAAGAGCAAGAACACCCAGGTGCTAAGACTTATGAATTTGATGTAAATTATGCAAACAAGTAATTTTGCATATCCAGAAAGTAGTGCTATCAGTGGTACGGTTTTCCTAAACTCTCCATAATTGACGAGAATGCAACCTGAAAGGCAGTCAAACAGCGACAAGGCTTATTTGCTCAGCACAGTGTATCTGCTGAGACAGGTGCCAGTTACAGAGAAGGATACTTGCCCAACAGCAACTCTTACACCCAAAGCGGAAGCCAGTAAAACTGTTCCAGGAGACTAAAAAAGGCAGGGACCTTAGCCTTATTAGCTCCTGCATGGCAGTGGTAAAGGCAGCTTTATCCATGGGACTGGAGGCTGTGAAGATGGCAAAACAACTCTGGAGAAAGAGAGACAGGGAGCTGCACTCTTGGGTCAAACAGACTTTCTGTGGTGATCAAGGGTCTACCCTTGCTACACAGAGTGTGGTCCATGGACCAGCAGAATCAGCATGACTGGGGAATTTGTTGTATTTACAGAATCCTGGGCCCTACCGTGGACCTACTGAATTAGAATCTGTATTTTAACAAAACACCAGGTAATTTGTATACACATTAAAGTTTGAGAAGCACTAGTACATGCCACCAGCTTCCTAGTGATTTTTCCACAGCAGTTGCCTGGACTAGCTAAGAAGGGACACAGTGTTTTTAGCCTAGTGGTAAGTTGATCTCATCTTCATTTCAGCAAAAGCCAGTGAGTGATCATGCTTCCCTTCATGAGTACATTTTCCTTTTATTTATTTATGTTCTTTGTTTGTCTGCTCCCATTATTTCCTTTGGGAACTATTCCTTCCTAACTGCATGTGATTCTGGCAAGGCTGTCAACTATGAAGGCTGGACACCTGACTAAGGCTGGCCAGGAACAATTTCTTTCTGGGGATTGATACGGAGAGAGAGGGCCTTTATTATTCCGAGATTATAAGGTGCAAGGACAATATCGGCTTGGGACTGGCAGGGGTATCTTGCTACCCCATGTAGAGAGAATCTGTTTGAGAATGAAGCCAGAGGAGTCAGGCAGAGCAGAAAGATGGAGGGAGAGAAATCATTTGAACACTCAGTCTGATTGTAGACAACCTATTGCATTTCTGAGTTGAGTGACCCAGTAAATTCACAATTTAGCTTACAGCAGTTTTAGGTTGGTTTTCTGTCATTTGTAACTAAAAGAGTGGTCCTGACCAATACATTCCTGAAACTAGAGTATCGATTCTTCCTCTGAAACTGAAACTTTTACATTTGGCTGAGGGCAGAAATTCACTGTGAAGTTCACAACGTATAATTTGACAACTGTGTGAGCGAGTTTGTATATGTGTAAGTATAATCTGAGTGTAATTAAATATAGAAGATTTAAAACTTTAAGGCACTCGTGTGCCCTAAATACTGGTTATCTGTATAATTGCAGCAGGCTGTATTTATTTTCTAGGTTTAGAGGCAATGCCTACTGAATTAATATTCAAATTTATGCCAACGAATATGCAAAGCAGCACAGCTTTGGTGCTTTAAAAAACAAGAGGATAGGATTGCAGCACTGGTGTTTCAATGGTGCTGATGCTTTGACGAAAGGATTTAAAGAGGGCCAGAATGAGGATGAAACATGTTCCCTAGGAATACCCAATGCAAATGGGAAATTTACGGCTCTGTAAACTGTTTTAAAAACAGAAAACAATCCTTCACTTTAATATAGCAGTTTAACCATTCATTAATTTACTCAGTGCAAATACTGCAACTTTTCAGAAATGATGCCACCCATAAATACAATCTACGACCACAAAAGAAAAGATGTACTTTTACTCCCGCCAAATGTCAAAATTTAAATCTATAAGTGTATGTTCCAGTTGAAACACTGCCTTTCTTCTATGACCAATTGAGACCCACTATTGGGCATATATTTCACTATTATGTATCTAATTCAACATTATGTAGGATGTGTGTGTATGTATTTTAAAATTATCACTTAGGATTATGTTAAGTTATGAATAAGAGAAACTTGAAAAGCAGTAGCTTAAAAAAAGTGGAAATTTCTTTCTTTCATAAGCAAAAGAAGTCTGAAGGTGGACAGTTCAGGGCTGGTATGGTGTCTCCATGGTTATTGAGGAGTAAAGATTTCTTCCAGCTTTTCAAAGCACAGTGCCTAGGATGTGACTCACTTCTAGGCTCAAGATGGCTGCTGAGTCTCTAGCTGTCACATCCAGTTTTCCAGCAGTAACATGGAGGAAAAGAGGAAGTAGGACTAGCCATCTTTCTTTTAAGGAAACTTCCTGGAAGTCAACAAAGTATATCTGCTTGGATATCATTGATCAGAACTTAGTCCTATGCCACACCTAGCTATGAGGGAGCCTGGGAGGCCATATGTCCAGATAAAAATTATTATTCTATCAATTTGAAAGAGAAGTGAAAAACAGGTACTTAGAAGGCAACTGTCAAACTCTGCTCCAAATATTAAATACATATTTGTTTATTGATTTATTGTGTGTTTCCCTCCAGGAAGCTAGCTCTGTGAGGGCAAGGGCTTTATTTTGTTCATGATTGTATCCATAACGCTATTCTATTTGTCTTTCCTGATTTTCTTCCATCAGTTTAAGAACCTTGGTCAACCAGAGTGCTTTGTCAAGAAGAATGGGGAAACTGCATCCAGATTTGGTGAGAAAGAGTGCTGTGATCAACTAATAATGCCTGCAGTGGCCAGGCCATATGTGCCAGGCTTAAAGCATTCCCTCCAATCCTAGCTTTCAACTACAATGTTTTGAAATATATGGCTACTGTGAAGCCAGTTTAAATCTATATGCCGTAAGACCCTCTTTAAATTTGTGCTTTAAAATGTTTTATTCTGAGTAGAGATATGAATGTTCTCTGCAACTTATTTTTTTCTTATGTGAAGCTCTCTAGTGCAGTTGTAAATTTTGCAGGTTTCCAGAGAGTTGCTAAAGGAATTATATACAAATTCCAGGTTATACTTAGTTGGCAAATTCTAACTAGAAAGTTGCCGGGAAAGGGGATTTTTGCTGTTCTTTAAAGAACAAAATGGAAAGAACAGGTCAAGAGTTTTATGCTGTCAGAGTAGAGGTGCAGTTATATGGCATGTTCATCTCTGACTCATTGAGAAGGCGAAGGGGGCCTGGAGGAGTGATAAGGACTTTCCAAGTTCAACACAGATGCTAGAAAGAAAAGCTTAGGCTTTCTCTTTATTCAGCTCCAACGATCTAAGCACGAGGACAAGAAGACCAGAGTTAAATTAAACTACAATTAAAAATAGCTAAGACTATTGAGTAATGTACCAAATTGCATCCAAAAAATTTTGTCTTTAAAAAGCTATCACTGCAGCCACCTTCTTTTCTTGTCCCACACAACATATTTCCTCATGAGTGATGGGGACAAGACGTGACTTGGTGTGGCTGGGATTCTTTCAGGGAGAGGGAATTATGCAATACCCCATAAAGAGAAATCACAATTTCAAGGATGTAGCTTGAAAAACCCCTTTGGTGACTCTCATACTCTTCCCCTGGGGCATATGTCCCTCTCTCATCGACTTTCCCACTTGCGAGTCAAGAATTACTGACTTATTGGAATGACCTGCTTTGCTATTTAATTTCTGTTTTGTTTAGCTATTTCCATGGAGAATGGCCTATTTGTAAATAACATCTGGTAATTCCACATCTTAGTTTGGGTTCCTCCAAAAGCAGAATCTGAGAGCGTTGGGAGCAGGTATATTACTTGAGAAGTGGTCCTAGGAAGCAAGAGTGAGCAAATAGGGAGATTGAGACAGGGAAGAAGGAAAAGCCAATAGACGAGTATGTTATTGAGGTTACACTATGGCCAATAAGGACCTCCAGAAAAGTGTGCATATGTATCCCAGAGTTGTCCCCCTGAAGGATGGGAGATTAGAGCATTTATCCACTGGCTCCCATTCCTATTGGTTGCAAGTTGCTCCAGGGGCATTAACAAACTGTACCCCTCCCACTCCCACTCCCAGACAGCACTCGTGTGGGCTGACTACCCCGTGGCATTGGAGAACCCTGCTCATCACTGCCCCAGTGAAAGACCCATGAGACAGACTTGAGATGGACACTGAGAGCGAGGTGAGTCTGAGATTACGCAGGACTGTACACTGCAGCTGCAGCTAAAGTCAGAAGTGGACTGAGGGAGAATGACATGGGGGAGCGGGTACTAGAGGTGTCTGCTACGGTCCCTGATTGTGATCTGGAACTCAGTTAATGCTCAGCAGCTTCATATTTAGGCTTCATGGTCTAATCAGTGCATTTGATTGTGCATTTTAATTGAAGATACAATTTAAAATCAGTGATAACCCAAAGTTATAGAGCGAAGACTAACATCACAGTAGCCATCTCACTCATATACAGATGTAATTTAAGCCCTTGGATTCTCTTTTCTCTTCCTGCTGTTTAACTTTCAAATTTGTCTCTGTGTGCTACTATCTCTACTCAAGGGTGGGGATGAAAAAGCAAGGCGTGAAAATAGAACCTGTCAAATATTGTCACTTGTTGGGAACTCTTCTAAAAATCTTTATGGAGTAGAAGGCTGAGATTATTGGCCAAAATGAGATTTGGGGATTACAAGTGATTTTAATTTCTCCATGCTATCCAATTTCTACAGTTAATTGGGACATGACTCATAACCTTGAATAATTGGCATAGAACACAGAAAAGAAAGATGCATCAATTTTTTTATTATTGTTGAGGCTGCATTTCCTGTGTGCAATGAGCGTGGTGGGCAAAGGATACAGAGGCAGTGTGGCATGATGAAAACTGCAAAGGCTTTGTGAGTCTGAGTCTGCTCCTTGCTAGCCATGAGACCGTGCTGAACCTCAGTTTCCTCAACTATAAGATAGGGGGAATAGGGGCCCGCCTGGTGGTGCAAGCCGTTAAGTGTGTGCGCTCTGCTGCGGCGGCCCAGGGTTCATCAGTTCAGATCCCGGGCGCGCACCGACGCACTGCTTGTCAAGCCATGCTGTAGCGGTGTCCCATATAAAGTAGAGGAAGATGGGCATGGATGTTAGCTCAGGGCCAGTCTTCCTCAGAAAAAAAAAAAAAAGAGGAGGATTGGCATCAGATGTTAGCTCAGGGCTGATCTTCCTCACACACACAAAAAAATCATAAGATAAGGGGAATAATAGCTTCCATGAAGGACTACTGTGAGGATTAAGTGTTACTGTGCAAAGTGTTTGGCATGTCAGAATTGCATTGTTACAAGTCAATTAATAAATGAATGAAAAATCTGAGTTCTACTTTATATCCAACTTTAGCTTAGTTTTTGGGTAAAGCTTACAGTTACTGACACAAACTACTTTGACTCATTCAGACTAAGTCATTGAACATAAAATTAGAAAATCTCTTGGGTTGATATTGAGCTGAATATACATGTGCCAAGAGGCAAGAATACTCCCTATTTAATTCATCCCAAGAAGATGGAGCAGTCTCCCAGAGACCAGAATAACTGCTCCCAAATTGGCAGTATGCAGTAGTAAGGAGTTCCACATACTCCCTACTGCTATGGCCACTGCTCATATTCTGGACATGGTGAGATAAGAGGCAGGTCCAGAGTGGGATGGACGAGGACAACCCTTGGTGGTCCCCCATCATCCCAGCTGTTTGGATCCATCATATTTTGGTTCAGTCTGCAGCCCAGGGTAGACCTCCCCCAAGAGCAACTTGGCACTGATCCTCAAATCTGGGGGTACATGAAGACTTTCCAAGAGGTACACAGGCATGCTTGGATTTAAGGGAATTCATTTCCAGATCCTCAACTTTCATATGTACTCTTTCTAAAAGTAAGTAGAGGTGGTCTGAAAACAAGACTGTTTCTCTCTTCTATATTCCCTTCCATAGTCTTCCTTCTCCTTCTACTTTAGAAAAGTATTTCTCTCTCACCCACCTCAGGTCATAGTATGATGCATTGTCCAGGATGTAAAATCCTCTGTGGTGCCAAACAAAGGGACAGTTAGAAATACAGTACTCTTTTAAAGGACCTTGTCTTTTCCTTACTCCAGATATTGCCGAAGAAACGTTCTCTGCTGAGGGAAATCCCTGTGACTTTTGATAAGGCATAATGAAGGCGGAGTCCTATTTCGTGTCAAGACTGGGTGTATTATCTGTCTATCTGTTGTGGAAATAAATAAAGGAAACCTCATTTAAAATGGAGTCGGGAAGCCCTGAAAGGGGAGCTCTCTTTTCTTCTGCAGACCCTACACAGGAAGAGACAGTACCTTTCATCCCCAACAGGAAGCTTACATTACAACCTAGCAAGGGGAGAGAAGATTTCTCCTTACCCAGCAACAGTCCAGCCAATGAGAAACCACCACACTCAGCCAATGATCAGTTTGAACTCTCTGCTCTCCTCCATTGGACTTTTGTTCAAAACAGCCCCTCCCATCTTCCTCCTTCCCTCTGTAAAAGCCCGGCCCTCTCCTTTGTTCTCCCAACTTGCTTCCCTTTCTCCATAGCTTGCTTGTCTCAAATTGCAATTCTCTACCATTCCTCAATAAACTCATCTTGCTGGTAAAACTACTGGTTATTTCATTTTTTAAGATGACACTGTAGTGGATGGTTGTCATACAGACAGGTCTTAACATGTTTATTTGGATTAATAAATGAAGTCAGATATATCCTAACAGAAAGTAAGCCTGATTTGGCTGACTGGTTTGACAACTTGTTACTAAACCAAAAGTGGGTTCGCCTCCTGGTGAGTTAAAACCAGACTCTCAATCAGAATTAGTTGTCACACAAAGTAGAACTTATTTGCAGCAAATAGGAGGCCACATGGAATCATTTCCACAGTCGTGGCATCCCCAAACGTGGGAAAGCCTTTTGTTTCGGATGGGGAAGGAATATTCAAAAGGGAGAGGTGGTTATTTGCTTGCACAGCCTCAGTTGGAAAACATGCTTCCACATACACTGCAGGTTATGGTAATAAGGCCTAACTTCCTCCTGGAGTGGAGATCTTAGCATTAAAAATGAAGCAAAGGTCATAGGCGTGGCTCTTGTGGTGAGGCTTGGTCTGGTTCAGGGTGGTTGGTGATTGCATTGCTTAAACAGTTAAATGCTTCCAAATCCACCCTTGAGTTCCTCAGGGCAATTACTCTGTGACACAAGGACTGTTTATATTGCAAATATTTTCCATTAATGAATGAGTTAAATGTATAGCTCCCAAGTTGAATTAAAATATATTTAAAGTGTTATAATATTATTTAATAAAAAATATTATATTGGAAAAGGTCTAATGAAACAAGCAATAATTGGTTTTCCCAACCCTTTATGTGCATATCAGGTTAAACAAGGTGCCTTTAAGTGAAAGAGTAAAGTGTACAAATGATAGTCATTTAATAAGTCTTGGTAGAGACTTTTTGATATACTTCTCAGCATTTAAGAAGGTGGATGGCTGACTGGGTAACAAGTCCTTTATCAAGTTGGGCAGGTTTCTACTCTTTGCTTTCCATAAAATTGAAGGAGGACCTGATTGAGTTTTCAACTTTCAGACATTAAAAATAATACATCACTTTGTTATTTTTGATATAAGAATCAGAAAGAGTTCAAAGAAATGAGTAGTACTTCTAAAACAAACCTATTTGCATTCCATGTGTGCCTATCTATGTATTTATGTGAGCAAGATAATCTCAGCAACTACATTTTAAAACAAGAGTAAGTAGAAATAGAATTGTTGCTGAAGCCATCTTATTCTAGCAAAAAGTAATGTTCATTCGTGAAGCATCAACTAATTGAAAAAAGAAGCTTCATCTATCCCATTGGAAGATGCATTTTAAATAAAATTTGAGTTTTTTGTTTAATAATTATCAAGATTTGTGTTAGTATAAAATTCTGTGGGCAAAGAAGAATGAAAATATGAGTTCAAAAAGAAAAAGGAATGATGTAAAATTTGCAAATGTAAATAAGATAAATAATTGAAATGTTACTTTAAAAATGTGTTGAAGGGGTACATTAGTTTTCAGAAATTTTATTAGAGGATATGCAAGCAAAAAAACCCCCACCATCTCATAGGGGAGCTGCCTATAGTCCTTTGGAATAATATGTTCTTTGCTGGCATGGGGAAATGGGAGAGAGGGTGGAGGTGCTGAGTGCCTCTTGGAGATTCTGTCTAGTGACTGGTTTCATGAGATTTTCATTTGTAGTCTAGCCTTCCTTTGAATATGACTTGAAATTTTGGATTAATATTGAAACCAGCTGTATGCATTAACCTGAAATAGCCCTTCTCTGCCATTTCAGACTCTCTCTAGTTCAGATATGTGCCTTCTTAAATATATCTTCCTCTTTGAAGTTGTCCCTGACATATATTTCTCTTGTGTGTGTTCCCACAGCTACCACTTTAATCAAGACTCTGTAAAAGCAGTTATTTTGTTCGTTCATCCATTCCTTCAGTTATTCAATAAATATGTGTGTGCCAGGCCCTGTGTGAGGTGATGGATAGGCCATTGTGAACAAAACAACCATGAGCCCTAACCACATGCAGGTGATATCTCAGTAGAGGGAGATGAATAATTATGCCAATAGATGATTAAAGATCATAATAAGTACTATGAATGAAAAAATATGGTGTTAATGACAAGAAGAGCACGGGTACTTAATTTTAATTGGATAAACAGGGCAAACTTCTCTGAGGAGGTAACAGTTAAGCTGAAATCAGAAGTATGAGAAGCAACCTGCCATGCTAAAAAGGGTGAAATAGTGGTCCAGTCAGTGGAGGTAATGTGTGGAAAGGCCCAGAGACAGAGTCTGGCTTATTAGGAACGTTGAAAGGAGGTCAGTGTAGCTGGAGTAAGTGTCCAGGGGCTACAGGTGGTGGTGATGGGAGACAATTAGTGACATAGAAAAAGGATAGGAAAAAAACAAGGGCCAAAACATGTTAGGGAGCTCAGATTTTATTCTAAATGTTGTGGAAATCCATTGAAAGACTTCTAGCAAATTGGATTTGTTTTTAAAAGATAATTTTGGCTGCTGTTTGAAAGATTGGATTGGAGTGGGGCAAGATAGAAACAGGGAAACCATTTAGGAGGTGTAGCAGCCAGAACAGGCTGGGTCATGCAATAACAACCGCTAAATCCTTGTGGCTTATGTCAGCACAATTTTATTTTTTACTCATGCTACATATCCATTGCACGTCAGCTGGGAACTCTACTCCATATCTACTCACTTCAGGATCTGGGCTGATGGAGCAGCCACCATCTTGAACACTGGTGGTCACCATAGCAGGGAAAGGAACATAGCAAACCATGTCCTGGATTTTAAAACCTCTGTCTAGATGTGTCACCTGTCACTTCTACTTGTATTTTTATTACGGTCAGCACTGAGTTCAACAGAGAGGGAAAATGTCCCCTCCAGGGAGGGACACTGCAGGCAAAGGAAATGAAATATTTGGTGGACAGTAATCTGATGTACTGCTGGAGGCCATTATTGTGGGCCAAACAAGAGAAGGCGGTAGCTTTGATGGGAGTGATGTCAGAAAAGACAGAGACAAATGCACAAATTTGAGGTTATTTTTGGAATTACCTTTTGGATGGGATGATGGCTTGAGTATGATGGTTTTTTGTTCGCATTCTTCTTAGACTGTGAACCCTTTGAGGCAAGCCATAATATTCATCTCCATATCTCCAGAACTAAACATGAAAACGTTTACGGAATGAATGAGTGGGATTCCACAAAACAAAAATTTGCCTCCTTGATGTGCTGTGGCTTGGAATTTACCACAAATGGGCTGAACCTATTATATAAAGAGAGGGAGAAGATTAAAAAAATTTTTACCCGTAAGAGACAGACTCACTCATTAGATTTTCTGTGGGATTGTGAGGGAAATTGATTTAAGAAATCCTTCTTTGTCCCACAACCCTGTTCCTTTCATGGGAAAGATCTGACTCAGAGAGAACCCAAATGTCCTGTACTGTCCTGCTCCATTCCCTCTTGGGTTTTCAATTTCTTCCATTTCTTGTCAGTTTCAAATCTCTTTACATCTCAGGACAGAACGGAAGAGTGGGCATCTGTGACAATGCCTTTGGAGAAAATAGATTCTAGATATAACCAATAAATCCAACACAAAGAATAACTCCCTTTAACAAGGAGAATGGCTGGTGGAGGGGAAAAAAATCCTGCAAAAAACAAGCCATCAAAAATGCCACAAGGAAGTCTGCCCTCCACGCTCCTGAGAGCCCACAGGAGACCACTGCTTGCCTCTTGTCTCTGCTCCTCGTGGAGCTGCAGCCCCTGTGGGACGCTGGGTGAGACAAAGGCCCCGCTGTTTCTCTAACAAGCAGGGTGATTGGGGGCCCAGCGTGCAGACACAGACAGTCAGCTCCTCAAGGATAAAGCAGATCTCCCTGGTCCCGTCCGTGCCGAGCACGTTGTGGGTGGTCGGGAGGTGTCAGCTGACCGAAGGCCTGAGCTTCAGCATGGCCGCCCCCACCTCCATCAAGAGTAAATTTCATTATCTTTAATCAAAGCAAATCAATCACCAACAGAGGAGTGCCCGCTACTGAGCAGAGCATATTTTCCCCTTCTCAGTGCGGGCTATATTACACTGGGGGACTAGATTCTTCTTCAAAACCTGCTTAGTAGAACCCCCTTTTGGGTTTATCTCTGCTCCTCACCACATCCTGATCCACTTGGCTCAACATCTGGGGTGTTGAGTGAGGGTATGGAAAGGATGATATTTACAGATTGTCACCATTATTATTTCCTTTCTTTTCCCTGCCATGGCCCTCCCATGCATCATCCTCCATAGCAGCCTCTGTCACTCCCTCTCCCCACTGCTGCGCAGAGTGCGGAAGGAACTAGGCTTGGAGGAAGGCAAAAGTGCTACTGCTCTTGTCTACGAGGGCATCAGTGGAGGAGACTGTCTGGGAAGAGAGAGGAGGCAAATGTGGTCCAAAGGATACAGGGCCTCTGAGTCCTCTGTGGAAGCCACTGCAGTTCATGGTCTCTGGCACAGTCATGGGCTCAGCTTCAGAACAAGAATAGCCTTAGGCTTACCTCCCAGGTCTTCAAGCCTCACTTTGCAAATGAACTTGTAGCAGTCTGTCTCTGGTTTTATTTTGGATACGGCGGCTCTGAAATCTAAAAATAATTTCCCTTGGCCCATCTTTGGAGGCTGAAATGCCACTGTTTGTGGTTTGTTCCTTAGAGGTGAGCAGTGCCCTCCTCCCTAGGTCTCTTATAAAATGTAAATCTTCCTCAGAGGAAGAACTCCTCAAGCCACCCACACCTTCCAGTCAATGAAGGAGTTCTTATTAAATGCCTCAGGCTTGGGGCAGGAACAAAAGAGAACCAAAAGAGAATCGGGGGTATCTGAGGGAGGAGGGGACAGAAACAAGGAAGAAATAGTAGAGAGGGAGGTGGAGGCTGTAAATCTTGGGTGACAGTAACAGGTAGAGGATTACCCATGCCCAACAGTGGAGGCTTTGACAGTGCAGACCTGGAGGCCTGCCCCGCCCTGGCCCCTAAGGAGCAGAAAGGAACAGGTCCCCAGCAGAGAGCACTAAAACTGTTTCTTAACAAACATCAGCAAGCTTTGGATATATACTTTCAATTTCTCAAACCACTCAGACCTTGACCTGCATGGATAATTCTAGCATAGTTCCCAATAACTGATTTTTAGCAGAAAGGGCTGGTACTGGGAGCCAGCAACACTGTCCATCTACCTGGGAAGATGAGCACGGAAAAGATGCACTAGGTGAGGGCAGCAGCAAGGGCTCCAAGCTGCGGGCCCTGGCTAGCAACTCTTATGCTCAGCTGGCATTCGTTCTCAAATGCACATCTGGGTCCCCATTTGCCAGCCATCACAAGCTTCAAAGAGCCAAGAGAGCCATGTGCCTCCATGATTCAGCCTGCCTCACCTACCATCTGCTTGTTTGAATGGGCAAACCTTACAGGAGACCTGTGGGCCGGAAGCCAGCGCCTGATTCTCCCTCTGCGGCTGTGCAGTGGATGCACAGGGCGCTGGTGTTGGCCCTGAATCATGTTCTGGGGCAGCTGATGTCGTCTGCTCATTCTAGGCAGGGTGCACACAGTGCCAAGGAGCCGGGAGCCCAGCCACCCCCCGGCTTGCTGAGAGGCCCTAAGCTTGTTGCCAGGTGCATGACCAATTGGGTCTGATGGTTAGTGGATAACCCCTGAGTGATGTCCACGGCTGTATGTAGAGGCAGTCATAATGCGGTGCTTTTTGGCATTCACTTGGGAAGTTTAATGTCAGTATTCTGCTGGGGTAAAAAGAAACAAAAACCAAACAAAACTGGTTTCCAGAATAATCCCCTGCCTCCTGCCATCAATAGTACACCTTAATTATTTGTGATGCGTAAAAAAGGAGTGGGAATCGACTGACATTCCAATCAACAACTTCTTCCATCACCATTAGACAGAGGGGGGCAGCGGATACTATTATGCTGCGATGGATAGATGGCTACACAGCACCATGAGCCAATGAATGCAAAATCCACAGCTTCCTCCTCTCCTTCTCTCCCAGCACAGTGCCCCATGCGTAGTAATTACTGAATTAATGAGTTCATCATTGGGGTCAACTCTGAACTGGGCTGACTTCTCAACAACCAGTCCCAGGAAAATCAGGAGGGAGTTGTCTACTCACTGACCTCAGATGAAGGTTTGATAAACTGTTGATTCCTTTGGTTATTTATGAGTTATAACATGCATATAGATGAGCGTGTTTTATTAGTTAGTACAAATATTAAATTTTATCTATATAAAACATGCATTTCATTCTACAGGCAGCTAATCCGGGTTAGAAATGAGGTTCTGGAATGCTGTTAGAACTTGTGTTCCTGAGTGCGTATCTGCCCCATAAAAGGGCACGCCTTTGAATCATGGAATCTGGCATTGCAGAGCTCATCAAACCCACCTCCTTTCATAGACGAGGAAATGGAGGCCCAGAGCGGTAAAGCGCCCCGTGAGAGGTTACTCAGAATGAGACGGTGAGACAGACCGGTATCCAGGATTCATGCCCTTCCAGCCAGCACTTTTTCTCCCAGCCATGCTCCACAAGATTGGAGTTTCTAAGAGCCTCCCAAGCCAGAGAATGTGACTATTTGTCATTCTCTTTAAAGCACACTGTAATAAACAATCTGCAATAATTTATTCTTCTCTATAATTCCACCTGGGGATTAGAAGCCATCCTATATTATTCTGTAGTTGTATCATGCTGGCTTCTTAATATATTGAAATGTTTCCATTAAATATACTGGAGTGATATAGTATTTATTTTAAATGGGGGGAACTAGCCTCTAGGAGATGAAGTAGTTCCTAGATTAGGAGCTCAGACATTTTAAATTAGGACAAAAGACCCTAGGCAGAACTGTGAAGTAGGCCAGCAAGCTTGGTGTGCACATGAGGGGACTTATTGCAAGGTGTCAATAGATTCCTGTGTACACTAACTGCTAATTATAGACTAAACAAATAATATTTCTTACACATGTATCTCCTACAGGTCCACAAGCATGTATTTCAAACTTCAGGGGGCCAAGTGTGTCTTGAAAGTCAGATATTTCAGGTTTTAGAAGTCAGATAATAGGATGCATATACCACATATTAATAACATTCCCAGCAGAGTCTGGGGCAGCACCCTATAATCGAACACTTTAATAGTCCTGCAATTAAGTGTGGGGATGTTCACTACTAATGGGGTAAAGACAGACTATAAATAGCCTTGTGTCAGTTCAGGTCAGATTTTGCCCCCAAAATTAGTTTGTCATAAACTTACCAAAAAAGCCCTGTTTTCAGCGCTTTATGAAATTTAGGATTGTGGATAAGGGATTGTAGATCTATCTTAATTTAAATATATGAATATACTGATCAATAAGAGATAAATTTATTAAATGAGTTTCAATATTTAATGGACCTTTTTGCCATTACATATTTTCTCAATTGATGGCTAGATGCAAGACAATCACAAATATTGTGTCAGAATTCAAAAAATTTTAAGGTCTCCTGGCTGTCCTTGGTGAAGCCCCAGTCCCAGCTTGGCCCTGAAGACCCACCTCATGAGACCACCTCCCTCCCTAGTCCACAGGCACTCCTGAGGGCCAGGAGGACCAGCTAGCACCTAAGGCAGGAGCCTGATTAGGAAAGACTATCCTTTAGGGTGGGGATTCCCAGTCTTACTAAGTAGGAGGACCCCTTTTTAATTGTACAGGATTTGGAGCTAGATTCCTGCATTAAAATCCTTGTTCTGCTTCTTCTTACCTATTGTGAGACCTCAGACAAGCCATTTTGCCTCTTTGTACTTCAGCCTCCTCCTCAATTATAAAGAGAGTAATAAGATTTCCTATCTCATAGGAATATAGTAGGGAGTTATTGAAGTTATTTCAAGTAAAATTCTTAGAGGAGTACCAGGCACACAGTAATCTCTTAGTAAATGTTGACTATTATTATTATCACTATTAGTTTACATGTCTGTGGTAGGCAGAATAATGCCCCCCTCCCAAAGATGTTCATCCCCTTATTCCCATAACCTGTTACAGAATATACTGGAACATACCTCAGAATATGACTGTGTCGATGTGATTAAATTGAGGACCTTTAGATGAAGAGGTTATCCTGGATTATCCAAGTGTTCCCAAACTAATTACATGAATCCTTAAAAGGGGAAAACTTTCTGGCTATGGTAAAAGTAGTGTGACAACGGAAGCAGAATCAGAGAGAAGCTGCATTGCTGACTTTGAAGATGAAGGAAGGGACCACAAACAAAATGTGGTATATTCATAGAATTGAAGATTATTGCTCCATAAAAAGAATGACGTTCTGATACATGTTACAGTATGGATGAACCTTGAAAACATGTTAAGTGAAAGAAGTCAGACACAAAAGGTCATATATTGTGTGATTCCCTTTGTATGAAATGTCCAGAATAGTCAAATCCATAGACACAGAAAGCAGATTGGTGGTTGCAAGGGGCTAGCATGAGGGGCAAATGGGCAGTTATTGCTTAAAGGGTACAGGGTATTCTTTTTTGAGAAAAAGAGAGATTTACAGGTATAAGCAAACAAGAAAAGAGGAACAACTTTATGCCATAAATGTCAAGAATGGCAGCCACAAAAAAACAGAAGATGCTGTTGGAGCTGAGCAGGGCTCCTAACCCCACATTTCCCCCAGCTCTGCCTCCATTCCCCCCAAAGCCATGAGGAGGAAAGATGGCCAGTTAATGGAACCCTGAGGGTTCTCATCAATATATTCCAGCTTCAAGGGGAAAGATTGAGGGAGTGAGCAAGCAATTCCAGGAAAATTCCAGGAAAAGTCCTTGAGAGACGTGGCCTCAGTGCTTGACCCTGAGGCTTTGTCTGAGGCAGGAAGGGCTTCCAGTTCAGTGCACTGAGCTGCAGGAGCAAGCTGAAGCCCTTGGTCAGGTGGACCAGGCTCCAGTTAAAAGATAGATGCGTCTCAGAGAGGAGTGAAACTTTGGGCTCCAAGCAAGGACTCCACTCAGACCCAGCTGAGTTGTCCCCCTTCCCTATTCCCACACCTTCAAACTGCAGAGCAGAGACTTGAAAATAACACCCAGTCCTCAAGCAGCAGCTCAGAATGGGGAAGATGAAAGGGAGGATGTCAGGGAAAATTCACTTACACTGTATTCTATCGAAGCAATAGACAGTCAGAATTGCCCATATTAAGCATAAATAAGATGAAAAGAAATTGTATAGTCACTGTAAAAATATACTGAGGGAAAAAAGTGCATGTTAAAGACAGATGAAAAATCCTTTCTGGAAGAAACCAAAACCAAAATTGCAAGCAGGTTCCTTGCAAGTGTGTGGTACTATACAAGAACCTAACAAGACCATATATTACATAAAACAAAAGACAAAATAAGATGATAAAACAATAAAATGAGATATTGAAGAGCTAAAGGAACAAAATAAAATTTCAAGTAACTGTTAGAAATAGAGATAGTAGACATAGATAAAAATCATGTTAATGACTATAGAAGACTTGAGATAATGACAGCAAATGCAGAGGAAAAAATAATTAGATAATAGTTAAGGAGCTCAAAGACAGTTCAGTAGAAGGATCTTTGATATTCCTGGTAAGAATCCAATAAGTAAACAAAAAATATTGGAAAACATAACACAGGAAAATATGCCTGATGTGATGGAGGAACTGATTGGCAGTTTGAAAGATCACACTGTATATTAGGCAAAATTGACAGTAAGTGAACAACATTGGTCATATAATGATTAAGCTATTCAACCTCAAAGATAAAGAATTCTTCAGGCATCCAGCAGAAAAAGCAAAAAGGAAAAAAAATATCAAAGGGGCTTCAGACTTCTCCCCATCAACTCCCAATGCCAGGGAACAGTAGGGCAATGGCTACAGAAGAGAAGAACTGGGACCTAGAATAATTTTAATCTGTCAAATTGCCATTCATGTATAAAGGCAGCAAGGAGAGCATTCGGAAACAAAACAGAGCTCAGAGAATAAAGCATCCACACACCCTCGTGAAGAAAGCCTTCCAGAACAGACTGAAGCCAGACTTCCTGGGCTTGAATTCTGGCTCTGCCACTTACTAGCTGTATAGTTTAGGCAAGTTACTTTTTGTACCTCAGTCTCCTCATCTGTAAGTTGGGGATAACAATAGTCACTATTTCATTGGTTTTTTTGTGCGGATTCAATGAATTAATATATATATACAGTGCTTGGAATAGTGCCTGGCCTGTAGTAAACACTATATGTACACACCTTCACTGTAATCAATACTATACATCATTGTGATGAAGAAATCCATCCCACCAAGAGATGAAGCAAAGAATGGTAAAATAACCACCGGTGAGTATTAGTTTAAATACAGAGGCAGCATTAAACAAAAACAGCAACAACAGAGGGAAGTATGGCTGCAGGGTAGAATGTGAACGTACAGAATGTATAAATTTTGACTAAGCAAACAAAATAAAAACACCAAAAAAATGGGCAGGTGGAATGAGGGAAGGTGGGAGGAAGTGTAAGTATGCTGGTCACTTTTTCAGCAAAATCTTTCAATTCATATTGTCTAAAATTGGAACAAGTAATTAGAAAAACATCTTGTTGACATTCGTGATCTTTTTTCTTATACATAGAGCAAACTCTTAAAAATGAGGGAAGTTCTATGAATTTCAGCATTTCCTTTATTTTCACTTTAGTTTCTTTTGCCTTCTATTAAATTCACGTAAAATTAAGTTTAATATATATTTTTAAAAGAAGTATAACGTGATTCCATTCTTATAAGATTATGTTTGTTCATCCATCAAATTACATGTTTGTATAGACAGATATCTGAATTGATGTTCATCGTATATTAACCCAACCTTATTGTTGGGTAGTAGAATTTGAGTAATGCATTGTTTCTTTGGTATATTTTTTGAACTTTTATAATATGCATGTATTGGGTCTGCCCCGTGGCTTAGCGGTTAAGTTCGCGTGCTCCACTGCTGGCGGCCCGGGGTCGGATCCCAGGCGCGCACCGACACACCACTTGTCTGGCCATGCTGAGGCGGCATCCCACATACAGCAACTAGAAGGATGTGCATCTGTGACATACAACTATCTACTGGGGCTTTGGAAAAGAAGGAGGAGGATTGGCAATAGATGTTAGCTCAGAGCCAGTCTTCCTCAGCAAAAAGAGGAGGATTGGCATGGATGTTAGCTCAGGGCTGATCTTCCTCACATACACACACACAAAATATGCATGTATAAAACCAGTAAAGTTATTATTTTAAAACTAATCAATTTGTGATATTGTGATTTATAATAAGAAATATATATTTGATCTTTGTCCCCTTTTCTCACTCACAGCTCCCAAAACTCTTGGAATTTCCTAAGTGTTGCCAGTGACAAAGCATCTTTTTTTACGTTCATGAGGTGACAGGCAGGGGTGGAGGAGGTGGTCACCTAAGGATGGGGACTGGTTGCCTGGAGAACCAGCCATGTGATCAGAGGATTGAACTTTCTGTCCCTCTCCTTGATTTCTGGGGAGGCGAGGGGGTGCTTGAGGTTGAGTCAAGTGCCAATGGCCAATGACATAGTCACTCACGACTACGTAATGAAACCTCTATCAAAACCCAAAAGGACAGCTCCTGGGTGGGGCCTTTTTGGAGAGCTTCCATGTTGGGGAACCAGAACTGCCGTGCTGGGCCCCAAGCTCCACGAGGACAGAAGCTCATCTGTTCTGGACCTTGCCCTATGTATCTCTTCATCTGGCTGTTGATTCGTATCCTTTGATATCGTTTGTAATAAATTGGTAATCTAGTGAGTAAATGGGTTTTCTTGAGTTCTGTGAGCCGTTCTAGCAAATTAATCTAGCCTGAGGAGGGGGTTGTGGGAACCTCTGGTTTGTAGTCAGTCTGTCAGAAGTACAGGTAACAACCTGGACTTGTGGCTGGAGTCTGAAGTCCAAGGAGAGGGTCATTGGGACCTCCGATCTGTAGCCGGTTGGTCAGGAGCACAGACAATAAACTGGGCTTGGAGTGGTGTCTGAAGTGGGGGGAGGAAGGCAGTCTTGTAGGACTGAACCCCTAACTTGTGGAATCTGATGTTATCTCTAGGTAGATAGTGTCAGAATTGAGTTGAATTTTTGGACAGCCCACTGGCATCTGAGAACTGCTTGTTGGTGTGGGGAAGCCTCCACACACATACACACACGTTGCATTTGGGTCCAAAAAACTTCTGCACAATGAAACAACTAACTAAATAACTCAATCTTTTCACAACCCTGTAAGGAATGACTCATGCCTGTTCAAACACATTTTGTTCTTAAGAGAAGAGATTGTATGTATAATCAAAATTGACCTTTTCATATTTTATCAACTATTTTCCACTCCATTACTTAAGCATTAAGGAACAGTTTTGTCTTGTCAACACCCAGCTGGAAATAAAAGCTTATATGTGATGAAAAATAGTGGCTGTGGGATGTGGAGTGATTCACAGGAACATGATTTCCCACGTCAGGAGGAAACAATTGCCACCAAGTAGGCTGGACTTTCCTATAATGTCAAGCAAGGAGGTAGAGCTTACAGGAACAGCAGCAACTATTTCTTCTTCTGCCACTCAAATAACTGAGATAATGGCGCTCTCCTTTGAATAAAGATAACCCTGTTGACCTACCATAGAAACTGCCGTAGAGTCTGAAATTCTGGTTCATTAGTTGACTGGTCCTCAGAGCTGCCCCAGCAGTGTCTGCTGTTCCTTGACTTCACTCCCATTGCATCGTGATTGCTTTCTATCACTCTTCATTATGATAGTTGGTCTGTCCCCCATCAGCCTGGGAGCTCCTTGAGGGTAGAAACTGAACCTTGTTCACTCTCCACTCTAACCTCTGGGCATGGCACACAGCCTGTCTTAGAGTGGGTACTTGGTGGATATTTGTTGAATGGATGAATGTTAAATGAGTTATCCATCCTTTTTGCCTAGTCCCTTTTGTTATGAGATATATAGATGTGTGAGAACAAATGGCTGAGATAAAAGGATCTATCTTCTTCTCACAGGATCATGTGAGACTGAAAACTCTGAACGTTATCAGCCCCATTACCAACCTCATCGCTAGGTGTTGGCGTGGCTCACCTACTACCTAACCAAATTCATTTTTCTGTTTTTTAGAGGCAACAAAGAAATTAAAGAAGGATTGAGGAAGGAGCAGTGGTTCTGGAATCACCCCACAAAAGACTTTATGAACCAGGAGAATAACACTGGCGAGGACCAACCTGGAGTACTCTTCACGCTCTTCCACATCCTGGAAGCCGTGGGCCTCCCTCATGACCGTTAGGGAACAACTTAAAAGTCAGTCATTTACAGAGCTACCTTGGCAAATAGAAACAGACATGTCAGCAAAAGAAACACTTTGATTTCTTCATTTCCCTGAGACGTAGATCTGGCCTTTTCAAAAAATAGAGGCCTTAATTCCCGGTGGGTCGGATCACAAAGACCCTCTTGCGTTGAGTGTGGTTGAATTAGCGGGACAAGGGCAGTTAAATAGAGATGTGGAGGAGACAGCTGCTTGTTGTTCCACGTCAGTCAGAAGCAAGAGATACAGCAAATGGAGATCAACGCCAAGGAGATGCACAGAGACTGGGTACACACAGGGGTGCCAGTTCCGAATGGCCTTCGGACAGCCTTTACTTCCTAATATTTACAGCACCATGCAGACAGTATTTTTTGGTGAATGAAATAAAGAAAAAAATAAAGAATGAGAGAAAGAAAAAGAACTCCACAAAATACCAAAACTGTTGTGTTTCCTGACTCACATCCAAATTTAAGTCACAAGATCGGTGGGCATTTTGACTTTCGGTAAAGGACTGTCAGCTGGTACTCTGTAACCTACTACTAGGAAGTTTTACATCAGTCACTGAAACATGGACTCACACTCAGTCCTTGGTCTTGTTTCTCTCACTGATGAGAATTTTCTAATATAGTGTAATCCTCTCAAATTGCTGAAGAAGGAAAGTATTTTTGATTTAGGAAAATTTCCAAAATTTTGAGAAACCTCAACAGTATAGACAGACTTGGGCTGGGCTCCCGGCTATTTGGGCTCTTTCCTAGGTAGGAGAGGATCTTTTCTTGGGACTGTGAGGATGGTCCTACCAGCTGCCAGGAGCTGGGAGAAAGGGCTCCTCCTCTAGCTGTTATAAGTAAGACGATCTTCACCAACTAAAAGCACCACTGTCCCGTCCTCCTTGACTCCACCTTAAAGAAAATCACCAATGAATTAAAAAACCCATTGCATATAGACTAGAAGTCCTCAGGGTTTCATATGTGGGATTTGGCTGGGAAGCCTGTAAAAAATGCAGAGTCCTGGGCCCCACGCTCCTGAGATATGGAGTGGGGCCCAGGACTCTGCAGTTTTACAAGACTGACAGATGTCAGAGCTGTGAGGAGCACAGGGGTAGAAACTCAGCTGTAGATGCTTGTACAAATTCCCTCTGAGACAGCGACAGAGGGGGCATTATAATACCCATGAGAAAACTTTGAGAAACACAGAGAAGCTGAAGATCTTCTGAAAGGCTGATGTACTGTGCTGTTTCAATTACATTCACAACAACGCTAGAAGTCGTTTATTTGAGATGCTACTTTGTGCTGGGCCTGGTGCCAGGCCTTCATGTGGTGTCTCTAACCCCCAGAATAATCCTGCAAGATATTATCTCCGTTTTGCAGAAGAGGAAACAGAAACCCAGAGACATTATGAAAATTTCCCCAGGCCGTGCAGGTCCTAAGGGGTAGAGCCAGAGGTCCATGCAGCCCCAAAGAGCAAGTGTGTTCCACTCTGCTGAGCTGGCTGTAGTATCAATAGACATTCAGTAAAAGCTATGCCGGGCAGGACTCCCTCTTCCTTTTACCTGCATTCAGGGCCCCCCAGCATCTCTCAGGGTCAATGGCATTAATTTCAAAAGTGTTTCTTATTCTACTTCCCCCTACGGTGGATGTCACGGGGACATTTATCTCTGACAGTAGTTAGGCCACTTAGAATCCCATAAGCTTATATCCGTGTCAAGGAAAAAAAAGCCCTGGAGGATTCAGCCTCCTTACGGAGAGTCTCTTCTGCAACTGCTACTTCCATCTGGCCTCGAGCACTCGCAGGTGACAATGCTCCAGGCCAGTGACAGAGCTCCAGGCCTTAGGAGAAGCATCAGAGCTTTAGTCACCAAGGAACCCTCCCGTGAGATGCTGCATTGTGACACTGGCCAGATATCACTGATGGGCACATATAAAAAACCAATCAGTGAAACGAAGAGTAAGAAAGCCATTTGTCCATTGATACTGAGGAACAATGTGCAGTCATCTTTTTCCTCCACAAAGGAAGATACTTATAGAACTGTGGGCTGAGTTAGGGGAACAAGCCAAGGATATGAGCGCTGAGAGACTAGTAATAGGCGTGCTCTTACTAACCCTGGGCACGGTGGGGCCAGGGGAGGAAACAGGGTCCTGGAGCCCGGAGACGCCTGCAGTGGGCCAGGAGATGTGCCCAGTGGGAGCTGCAGTCGAGGTGGGTCCTGGCGACAGCCTGCACATATCTTCAAAGCAGCCCTTGCAGAAAGAGGATGAGCAACCTATAAATAGTCTTTTTATTTCCAAAGATAAAATAGGTTAAAGGCGGCTGATTGGAGACATTCTTTTTTCTTATGTCCAGTCCGTCATGAGCGTTTGGTCTTTGAGGGAAACTATACACAAATATTTATCAAACTAAATGTTTGACCACTGCAAGCCCTCTACTCTACTGCAAGTCACTTTTCTTTAAATTGTCTATGCAGCAGCCAGGATGCCTTAATTCAGGTCAATCTCTCAATTACACTCAGTTATCAGCCCCAAATTGGACTGAAGGGGTTTATGCGGGCCAGCTTTTCGAAGAGTTAGCATCTCATTTATCTCTTGATCCTTACTTCATTGGTTCTGGCTCAGCTCACCCAGAGAAAACTTGACTTCGGCTCTCATAATGAATATTTACTGTTTTTCTGCCCAGTGTCCCCTCCACTTTTCCTATTTCTACCCATATTGTTATTTTAGAACCAGCAACGTTCCAACAGTGGTACTCACTCACCCCACTCACGTCATAGTTCTTGAGGCTCGGGTGGTCTACATTGCTGAGCTGAGCCAATTAGAGGTCTTCCCAGGAAACCCAGACTTGGATAAATAAGTTTCCTTCTCGATGATGAGACTAGTAACACGTGAAGTTAGAGGGTTGTCTACAGCCATGTTTTCCTACCATGTGAACCAGAAAAACAAAGGAAGCAAGGTTACAGACAGAAAGAGGAGACAGGGGCAGAAACAAAAAGAAGGGCAGGAAACAGAGGTGGGGAAAGAATCTAGGGCTGTTCCCTGGTTCAGTTGTTCCTATGGCTCAGCCACATTCCTTAATTCAACTGAGCTAGACCCAACGGGTTTCTGTAACTTGCATTCAAAAGAGATCTCTATATATTCTATATATTCTCTATATATACTTCTATATAAAAGAAGGAAGTATTTTCCTTCTTTTTCTCTGAGCGTTACAGCATGAGTTGTCATGGTAGATTAGATTGCCCACGTGGTTTTCCCAGCATTGTCTCAGAGATGGCCATGTGGGCAAAGGCAGGACGGTTTCCTGAAATATCCTAGTTTGCCTTACAACTCATACCATAACAGCAATAAATATTTATGAAGTATCTATTTACAATGTTGACAATTTTCTGACAGTAAAACAGGATTAGTGAGGTTAGGGAAGTTGCCTCAGTTGGCACAGCTAGCAGATAAGTGATGAGCCAGGATTCCAGAACTCCTACTTGTTCTGCTCTGTGTAGATCCAGCTTAATGGAGGGTTCATCTAACCAGTGGTTTGCAAACTAGCGTGATGATCCCAGTCACCCAGTTCCCACTCCAGAACTGTTTAATTAGACATTTGGGGTGGGGAATGTAGCAAGGTCTGTTTTTAAAAAGTTTTTAAAAGTTTAAAGTTTAAAAGAAAAACATGCCTATTTATCCAAAAAATATTTACTAAGCACCCATATATCAGAATTAGGTTTGGCTGCAGTAAAAAAATAACACCAATAACACAGCTTAAATAAGGTAGAGGTTTATTTTTCTCTCATGTGAAAGAAGTTTAGAGGTAGGCAGTCTAGACCTGGTATCAAAGACTTGAAGCCCACCTAGAATGGTTCCTATAAGTAAGCTTACCTCATGGACACAACCATAGCTGTTGCAGCTCCAGCCATTACATTCATGTTCCAAGCAGTAGGAAGGAGATCAGACCAAGGGCAAAAGGGCATACCTTCTTTAAAGAGTAAGCCTCCTTCAAAGTGTTTTACAAGAAGCTCCACCCCTTGACTTCTGCTTAGACGTCTTTGACCACTTCTATTGACAAGAGAGGCTGCAGATGTAGTGTTGTAGCTGGGCACAACTGCTGGACCTCACAATGTACAACTCTGTTACTAAGGGAGAAGTGGGGCATGGATGTCAGGTGGAAAACTAGCAGTCTTAGCCACAACTCTTTGTGTGCCAGGCACTGTTGTAGGCCATGAGGATACAGCAGTGAGAAGACAAAGCTGCTGGCTGCTCTCATGGTGCTTACATTCCAGAAGGGAGATAGACAATAAGTAAGCAAAAAATAAAAATTATCATTTTCAGTAGTGATGAGTGGTAATTTTAAATAGGGCAAAAAAAAACTAGAAGGTTTCTCTGAGCAGGTGACCTCTGAGCAGAGACCTGATTGGTGTGATGGGGCTGGGAGAGAGTGTTCTGGGCAGAGGGAACAGTGCCCATCGAGGCCTTGGGGCAGAATGATGCGATGAGAACTCAGCTGGAGAACCATGGATCCAAAACCTTTAACATCACATGCCGCCTGTTCAGATGAGGTGAAAAATAATCTGGGTTCCATTAATGGAGGAACGATGTTAACGACATTCCATTAGTGATGCTTTCTTTATTCGCAAAGTACATTTGCTTATCAATATGGTAGGTATTGACACTTCGAGTTGCTGCTATTAATTTCGTTGGTGTAGTTGTGATAATAGATACCTCCTGCTAAAAAATGTTGCATGGGATATATTTTAGAAAATTAAAGTGAATTATTGAAGTACATTGAATAGCAGTCTAGTGTGGGTACTTCTAGTTGCATTACAGGACATTTCATCTTGTTGATATAATTTTGGATTCTTATCTCTCCTTAAAGTGCTGTATGAGATACATTCATTTTTCAAATACAAGTGAATTTAAATTTAAAAATATCCACTTATGGGTATTTTAACCTATACCATTTCTTGTGAGGCAGTGTCTTCCCTAAGAGTATTTGTCTTTGCTTTTTCTTTCTCTTACTTTGAGTGGTGCCCTCCTGTTATTGTATTCTGGGGGCTGGCAAAGTTTTTTATTGACCTTATTCATATCGTTTATGAGTTTATTGATTTCAATAAAATTTCCATTTCAACCTTTGCCTTCATATTGAAATCCTAATCTCTTTAAATCTCTTCTTATACGCCAGACCTCCCTCCCCCGCCACTATGCCCTTGGTCTTTTTCATTGCCCTTTTCCAGATCTTTCTTGATAAAACAGCCCTCAGTATGCACTTTATGTAACCATTACACTGACAAGCAAGACCGTGGCATATGATCATGAACCAATGCTTCGCCTCCCACTGTCCCTTTAAAACTGCTGTGTAGGCTTAGTTCTTCTCTTGCATCTGGGTGAAAAATCACGCAGGTTTTCTGGTCACCCGGGTAATACAAGATCCTCCAATCAATAATTTACAATTCTGGTCCCATGTGACAGGTAACGCTTTGAATTTGGTTCAGTATTAAGTTTTCTCTTCCTTCCCCGATCATGAGCTGTTGCAGGAGCGGCAGGGAAAGAGAATGTATTCTTTTTTCACCTTGTGCTTTTCCATCTCCGTCCTTCATCGTGTTAGCTGTGATTTCTGACCCTTCCAGCGTCGAGCACAGGGAGGGAGAAGAGACAACATTGGTCAGAAAAGTTTTTCCTTACCTGGTATTATTGTGAGCTCCATGTTGCGCTTTCTGGGCGGGAGGTGTGTTTAAAGCCGACTCTTGTTCTCAAGTGTATCTTGTGGGTTTTGTTCGGACATTCCCATCACTGGAGACCTCCCTCTCCTCTGTAGTTCATCAATATAGGCCATACACTCTTCTGCAGCTCTTTGTATATTCCTTCTCCTGTTCCCAGTGTTCGGAATTATCTCTGGCTTGTCTCTGTCGCTGTCTGTTTATCTCTCTGGTCAGCCCTCTGGGATAAGACTCTGCTTGGTCCACACCAGGCTCATGGAAAGCAGTCATATATATCTTTTGTACTGACAAATTCTGGGAGAGCAGAACACCCAGCACAGCCTCCACTCCTTCGTTTGTGTGTCAGCAGTTGGCCAGCCCAACTCTTGCTCTTGAAATTTCTCAGGTGGGAGTCAGACACGGTCCAATGTGTCCCATAACTGCAGGGCATACAGGCCATGCTGTCAGGGTGTTCCTATTGAAGGCTCTTCACTAATTTTAACATTAAGAGCTGGCACCCCAGTCCTACTTCCAAGAAGAGGATTAGAATCACAACACACCTAGAACATCCTCTAAAAATGTTCTCTCAACCTCTACTCTCTCTTTTCTTGACTACTCCAATCTCTTATACAGGCTAGAGGTGGGTTCAGCTCAGGGTAGAAACTGGTTTTCAACCTTCCACCCCTTTTTTTAAAAAACCTTTTTATTTTGGAATAATTGTAGGTTCATAGGAAGTTGCAAAGAAATGTACAGAGAGATCCCATGCAACCTTCGCCTTCGTGTTAACATCTTGCACAACTATACAGCAATGTCAAGGCCAGGAAATTGACATTGGTACAATCCACAGGGCTTATTCAGATTTCGCCAGTTATCTATGCACTCAATCATGTGTGTGTGTTTGCAACTCTGTGCAATTTTATCACATGAGTAGTTTCATGTTACCACCACCACAATCCAACACATAACTGTACCATCACCGCAAGGCTCTATTTTGCTACTCCTTTATAGCACACCCCCTTCTTCTCTCATCCATAACCTGGCAACCACTAATCTGTTCTCCATCTCTATAATTATGTAATTTCATGGAAACACTCAGTGTGTATCTTTTTGAGATTGTCAGCTATCTCCTCTTTACAAGTCCTGTAAAAAATAATGGCCTTACTTTGCAATGTAACATCTATTATTTTTGTGTTTCAGCTAAAATGGAATTAAGAAGAGTCCCATTTTAACATCCTGTTACAAATAGTTTTGTTTAAGTTTGGACATATTTTCTATTTTGTGTCTTTCTGATGATTCAGTATTTCATTTATTTAACAAATATTGATGGAGTGCCTGGCATTTTATTGTCTTTGATGTTGCTATCCTGCATTAGGCTTAATGTTTTCAGCAAAACAAATACTCTCAAAGTCTTCTCTTGGCTTTATGGATAGTTCCTAGGCTATTATTCTACAACTTTCTGTTCTTAAGTTGCTTTAACTTGAACTTGCCTGCACTAAAATTTCTGTAGCACTTTCTGCTTAGCCTCAAAAAGTCTCTATCCCATTGACTCGTCATTTCACTTCTTAGAATGCCTTGGGGTCATCTACAACCATGAACATTTCACTGTGTGCCTACTTCTTCAAATCTCTTTATAAAATTACTCACCAAGACTGACCCCTCTTGACCTCTGAGAACTCTTACTTTTTACAAAGAAATAACTCTTTCGTTTTTCTCCTGAGGAAGATTAGCCTTGAGCTAACATCTGTGCCAATCTTCCTCTTCTTTATATGTAGGTCACCACCACAGCATGGCTGACCAGTGGTATATCTTCGTGCCTGGGATCTGAACCTGCGAACCAGGGCTGCCAAAGCAGAATGCACCAAACTTAACCACTATACCATGGGGCTGGCCCCTGAAATAACTTTTTATTTATTACCTGGTTTTCCTATGTTGGAATTCAATTCTTTTCCAATTCAGATAGTCCCTTAATTCTATGATGACTCAATCATTCTTTACTTGCCCACAGTAAGTTTTTGGTGTGGACGCTTGTCAAAGGCAATTCCAAAGTCTAAAAAATGACTCACTTCTCTCTCTCCATGTACCCTCAAAGACCTCTGTTAATCAGACCTGGTTCCTCTGTATAGAACCCATCTTGCCTTTGCCTCCATGGGTTGTGCTGATTTGAACTTTCCACAATTCTGTACCTTATTTATCGATTCCACCAGCTTGGCTAGTATGGCTGGGAGAAACAACCAGTTGGTAGTTTCCCAAGGTCCCCTGTGGAAACTTGGAATAAGACTGACATTGGCAACCTGACTGTTGTCTATCTCACACAGCAGCTGTGGCAACGACTGGTCTCACATCATAATCAACAGCTCCACAATTCTATCCATGAATTCATTAGAAATTATTAGGTGGATCACATCCTATCTGGGTGATTTATTGATATCTCTTTTGTCAGTTAAGACTAGAACCTTCTGTGCATTTACTACAATTTTATTGAATGCTCCAACCTGTCCATTTCAAGGGCACACATCTTCCCTGGTAAAGGGCAAGGCAAAGCATTAATACGATCTCTCTTCTATTTCCTTTTTCATTCCTTAGTGCAGTCCGTTGATGCCTGCCGTTTCTTGGTTTTGTTTTTGACATTCTTTGGAGTGTCTTGCAAGGTATTCTTTAATGGATCATAGAATTTCAGAAATAAAGGAAATGCTAAAGTGTAATTTGTTCCCAACACCCTACACCAAAGATGAAAAACAAAACTTGAAAGAAGTGATGTGACTTGATCTGACCCATTTAATGGCTTATATTTTCTTTCTGGTTATGTGTGCTTATTTTTTGCTATTTATGTTAATGTGAAATTTTGAATAACAAAAGGTTATTTTGTTCCCTTTTTGGCCTTAAAATGCTGTTCTTTTGAAAACCTCCATGGGGCTGCAAAGAGAGGGTATCTGATAAACGCAGTCGCCCACCAGCTGGCAGCTGGTCAGTTTCATTCTGCTGTTGGGGATCCAGAGGGGCCTCCAGTCGACCTGCAGGATCCTAAGGTAGCAACTTCCAGTGCCCAACTCTGCCCAGTTGAGGACTCCTTCTGCCTCGACACTTCCTACTGCATGACACCCTCTAACAGCTTGTTCATTTCTCCAGAGACAAAAATTCCTGGTGACACTGTGTTCCTTTTATAAAACGGCCTGCTTTCCCAAAGGTTGCTTTCTCAGAGCGTCTCGTTTCGCCGTCTCTATCGGGTGACCTGAGACGTGATGCACAGGGTGGGATGGGATGAGATGGGAAGGCCTTTCCTTGCTTTCTGGAGGGTGTGAAGCCAGCCGGCTTCTTGTGACTCACCACCCTCCTGCCTTATTTTTACAGCTCTAATGAGGCACAAATTGTGCTCCTTCCTTTCAGCCTCCGTTCTCAACACTGCACATGCATTTAGCGCCGTCAGGGTCTTCTCTGTTCACATCTGGTCCAAGTGGCCATTGCTGCTCCCGTGAGTCGACAGTGGCCTCGCCAGCCACCCTTGCACTGGGGATGGAGATCCCTGCTTTCTTTTTCTGCCTCCCATCTGGTTGGTCTGGCTACTGTTGGGAGTACCAGGGGAATAAAAACCAAGCATGCCTCCGCTTTCCTCAAGGCTGTCAGAGTCGGATGGACCACGGTTTCAAGCAGGGATCCCTGAGGCAGGGTCTAAGTTTTCCACATCTCTTGTATTCTCCTACCTGCCAGGCACAAAATAAGGCCTCACTGAGCCCGTGTTCACCATTGGATGTATTTTGGCAGGGTCTCTCTGCCTCCACCCTGGCGCCCAGGGTGGGTGTATTATTCATGCAGTAGCTAGAGAGAACTTCAAAAAATGTACACCAGTCAGGTCACTCCTCTGCTCAACACCCTCCTCCCTGCACACAGTGGCTGCCGCATCACACTTACCATGTGTGGAATGAACCGCTGTCCCCATTTTCACGTCCCTGTGGTGTAGTAGTATGTATGATACCCATACCCTGCCACAACCTCACTGTGGCTATGGTGTACTCCCTGCCGCTTGACTTTGACTTAGTCATGTGATGTGCTCTGGCCATGAGATGGGAGTGGACCTGACCCTGTGCTGTTAGGTTTGCTCTCCTGCACCTCTGCCATTGCCAGGACAAGAACGTACCCCAGGAGCTGCTGCTGCTGCCGCCTGGGCCCCAGAATGACACATGTGGAGGAGGGCTGCCCCAGAGGGTCCACAGATGTGCAGTGAGAAATAGATGCTCACTGCTGTGCGCCACTCAGCATCGGCAGCTGCCATGCTGCAAGAGCTGATGGACACAGAATCCAAAGTCCTTACCAGAGCGTGTCTTGTGGCCCTCAGCATCCTCTCAAATGGCGTTTTTGGACACACTCATCTCATTCACTGCGTTCCAGCAGCTCGCTCCTGCCTCAAGGCTTTGCACTTGCTGTGTCCTCTGCTTCTGAAGTATTTTCTTCAACTATCTGATTGGATCTCTGGCAGTGATGAGTGTGGTGAAGCAGGGTAAGGGGGTAGTGAGTCCTAACAGATGCAGAAAGAAGCTGTTTTAGATGGGTGGTCCGACAAGGGGACATTTGAGTGGAGAACTGAAGGAGGTGAGGGAGCAAGCCACGCACACGTCAGTCAGGCAAACAGTGTCTTCTATGCACTCTATGCTTTCCTCCTGCTTTGGGGACTTTATACAACTCTTCTCTTCATCTGGAAAGTCTTTTCTTCCCTCCTCGTCCTGCCCACACCCTTGTCCTTATTTGAGGCCACATCCTTTCCAGGCTCCCCAGCTCCGTAGGAGGAGGTTGACGCCTGCTATGGCAGATGGTCCTATGTTCTAGCGGCAACCTAGCAGCTTTCCAGGTGTTTGCTGGGGAGCACCATCTTGAGTTTATAGCCACCTAGTAATATAAGAAGTTAGACTGAGAAAAATGATATTTAGGAAGAATTTAAAAAATGTATTCAATCTGCCATTCTTCCAACTATTCTGAAAACTACTGGAGGAGCCAGCCGGGTTGGTAGGAAGCTGGCTATATTAGGTGTCATATTAGCCTCCCTACACACTGCTAGAGTTGAATACTCTTTATTGTGACACCACTGGCCAGTGCTGAAAGTTCACAGAAGACACAGCCCAGTGACATATGACATGGTCTAGAGCCTTCCTACTCAAAGTGTGGTCTGAGGACCGGCAGCACCGCGGCATCGATGTCACGGGGGAGCTTGTTAGACATGCAGAATCTCAAGCCCCACTCCAGACCGTCTGAATCAGCTCCTGCAGTGATCTGTGTGCACCTTAGAGACTGAGAGGAACCCATCAAGTCCTTGTTTATGACATCACTCGGTCTCCTCTTTATTAGGAATATGCAGGTAAACTCCTGTTTAGTTAGTCCCAAGATAAATTGTTCTTTTGAGCATTTTATTTGCTTTGTTGCTCTTGTAGATATTGTGAATCATACACAGTTTCTCTTTTTTCTTTTTAGCAGTTGGCTGCTAAATCTTTATCTTCTACACTGCCTAGCATAGTGACTTGTACAGAGTGGAACAAGCCTGTACATTTATTTGATGCATAAATGAATGAATCCATTCCCTGTATTTCTAGAAATAAAAGACCTTTAAAGGCCTACAATGGAGTGATATGCTTGTTTCAGTGGCATCAGGGTAGCAGAGGAATTGAGACATGGCTTTTGCTTGCCACCAGTGTTGAGGACACGGCCCCCAGGCAGAGTAGGTGCTGATTGTGGAAGAGGAGAGATGGCTTCAGTGTTTGGGGATGAGAAAGAAGTCCACAAGTGTCAGTGGTTGCCTTTCACACAACTGGAAGCTTTGCACATTATACATTGACCTCTGTGAACTCCCCTTCACGTGCCCAGTTTGGTCTTTCGTAGTGTCAGCCAAATAACTCTGAGCCATGGCATGAGAAGCAGGCCAAATGGACCCATGTCTCCCTTTCTCCTCCATGGCACTTGGGGTCTTTGGACTGCAGGGAACTGGAATTCTTCTCACCACTTTCTAGAAGGGAGAATGTTCCAGGCCCAAACTTCCCTCCCAAACCACAGCCTCCCTTGGAGTCATGGTTCTTTACTCTATGGGCTTGGGGTGGGAGAGGAAAGGTAGCTGAACTGGCGGAGGCCCAATGTAGCTCAACTTGCTGTGAGGCAAGTGGGTGGTAACAGGTCATTTCTCCCTCCCCTGTTTCCAGATATCAGCACCTTCTGCTCCAGCCCTTCAGAGGTTTGGAGGAGGGTCAGGTGGCTAGGACAAAGGTGTGATTGACGGACCAGCACCAGCCTCCCCTTTCCCTGTAAAGGCTGGTGCCCCTAAGGTACCAGCAAAGTTGCTTACCCGTCTACTGGTTTTCTTGGGCCAGATGGAGACATATCTGTAGGCATTAGCATATGTATATGTGTGTGTGTGTGTGTGTATGTGTGGTATACACACATATATGTATATACATTTGTGTGTGTATATGTATATATATCCCCCTTTACCCTGTGAACTAAACTCTGTTTTATAGCTTGTATATGTAAGACATTAAAACATAGCTTTTCAGTAATTTTTATATAAGAAAGTAGAGAAGTGACTGAGATTGGGGGCTGCTGTAATTTGGAAGCTGGATGAGACATTGTGATTTATAAGAAATATATATTTGGTCATTCAGATAACCAAAATATGTTTCTCATATGTATTTCGTCTTCGTAAAGAGTTCTTGGCTCTGAGCTATCAAAACTCTTGGAATTTCCCAAGTGTTGAGAGTGATACAGGTGTCTTTTGTTATGTTAATGAGGTGACTTCGGAAAAGCACCTAAGGATGAGGGCTGGTTGCCAGGAGAATCAGCCATGTGATCAGAGGGTTGGAACTTTCAGTCCTACCCCCTGATTTCCATGGAGGGGGGGAACCACTCGAGGTTGAATCAATTGCCAATGGCAATGACTTAGTCAATCATGGCCAGGTAATGAAGTGTCAATAACAACCCAAAAGGACAGCTCACTGGCCTTTTTTGGAGAGCTTCCATGTTGGGGAACCAGCACGTTTCCAAGGGCCACGGTGCCAGGGCCCAAACTCCACAAAGACAGAAGCTCCTTTGTTTGGAACCTCACCCTATGTATCTTTTCATCTGGCTGTTGATTCCTATCCTTTAATATCCTTCGTAATAAATCGATAATCTAATGAGTAAACAGATTTTCTTGAGTTCTGTGAGCTGTTCTAGGAAATTAATTGAAACTGAAGAGGGGGCGGTTGATTTGTAGCCAGTCTGTCAGAAGTACAGGTAACATCCTGGACTGGGGTTTGGCATCCTGAGTTGGAGGGGGTCTTTGGAACCTCCAGTTTGTAGCCAGTTGGTCAGAAGCACGGGTAACAAGCTGGGCTTGCGACTGGTATCTGAAGTGGAGGGCGGTCTCTTGAGACTGAGCCCTTTACCTGTGGAATCTGATGTTATCTTTGGGTAAATAGTGTCAGAATTGAGTTGAATTCTCAGACACGTTGCTGGCATCTGAGAACTGCTTATTGGTGTGAGGAAGCCTCCACACACACAGGTTGGAATTGGGTCCAGGAACTGTTTGCACTGGTCTTCCATCTAAACACGACCCTGGAGGTTAAACAGCAGATGCAGATAACCTAGCATCTTCCAGGCCTTGGCAATCAGTGGTAAATACTGACAAACACAGACATATACTTGTCCACACCCCATCAGGAATACTGCCATACCCCCCCGCCTCAGCTTGGAGGGAATCACCAGCATCTGGAAACCACTCCTCACTGTCTTCCCACACCTGAAAGCAGGGAGTGATGTCCCGGGATCTGTAGCAGAACTAACCACAAGTTCTAGTTTGGGTCACTGATGGAGTTTGTGTAAAACGAGATCCAGTTTTCCCTGTCAAGGAGTAGTTATCCTGGGACGCTTTTTGGCTACTCTGCCCACTTCATTCATTATGAGCTACTCCCAGATCTCCTTCCTCAGAGGCGGCTGCAAATTTGGAGCACACAGATGCACACTCACGTCTTAGATTACTTTTGCCAACGCACATTTACCTTATGTTTATTTGAGTTCAGTTTCGTCTGCCTTCAGGCTACGCAATCCCCCAAAGTGTTCACATGCATCTGGAGTTTCTTGCAAATCTCCTTAGTTTTTATTAGCCAAAACAATTCAGAGCCAGTTGAAATCTCTGGGAAAAGATTAAACGACAATTATGTGACAATTGCTCCTGTAATCTCTGACCAGGTAGTGAAGGTAGGGACTGCCAAGGTGCAGGCAGGAAAGCACTCATGAGTTTGTGCCTCTCCTGATCTCAGAGCTCTGGAGAGGCGCCAGGGATCCCATCGTGGTGTTTGCTTCTGCAATTGGAATATGTAGATGTCAACCAGGGCTTGGAAGCCCCCCTTGCTGGGAGCGTGGAGGAGGCGTGTTACATAAGGCCCAGTCTGTCTGAGCCAGTTGGTTATCGGAGAGAGAAGAGGGAGCAGAGGAGCTGGCAGGAAGTGAGCCAGTGAGGAGAAGGAAGCTTGTGCAGCAGCCTGCTCAGATATGTAAAAATACCAGCAACATTTAATCAAGGGGAGGAAGGAGAATAGGAGTGTGGCTCCAAGGACTTATCCAAAGAGGCCGAGTGGCCAACTTGGCTGACCCTGAAAGCTGGGAGTAAGAGGCTGGGCGAGGATGGAAGCAGCTGCCCTTGAGACCCAGGATAAAAGAGGCAATGAGCAGCCCAAATTGATGGGAGAGGGAAAAATCAGGAGCTGTTTGCAAAAACCTGATCTCTTTGAGCTTGACTGGTGCCAGGCTCTTCTGTGTGGGCAGTGTCTGAGCGGATCTCAGAGTGTTTCAATGAGCTAATCTAGTCAGCTTCAAGCTGTTCTGCAGACAGTGGGTGTGAATCCCAAATCATCTCAGACGTTCACTTTATAACGTTTCTTTTAAGAAGAAACATTGAAAAAGCACCAAACCCATAGGATTTCTTTTTCTTTGGGGCAGTCATCTATGTAGGGCTTGGGCCAGTAGTAACGTACAAGCCAAGGGAGGGCAGAAAAGGCAGGTTGCAGATGCCTCTCCCCTTTCAGCAGCTTTCTTGGAAGAGCTTTTCTCTTTCTGACTAAAGGATACTCACCATTTTTCTGTTCCGTTTTTAGAAACAGAGGCCAGCAGCACACAACCCCCTGTCTCTGGACAACTCTTTTCTCCTTGTTGGTCCGTCTGTTTCCAAGCTGAGTTCTTCAATTGGCATCTGCTTGAGCAACCAATATATAGCAATCGGACCTTGATGAATCTTAGACACCAATGGAAGAGAGTGATCATGACCACTCCCACTGCCTTGCCAGTAAATCACCTCCCCACCCTCCTGCCACCCTCCCCTCTGCTGCACCTGGGTCTTGTTTCATACTCCTTGCAGCTGCAGGGAAGACCTACTGCTAAGAATGAGAGACAATGACTATCAGTGTTTGGGATGGTCAAATGTAGAGCTACAGCCTGGGTTAACCCTGGCTAGAACTGTGGGTCAACCAGATGGGGAAGAAGGGGGTCCAGGAGAAAGCCTCAGGCCCAGAGCCCTATCTGCTTCATGGGTTTCTTTCTTAATGTTGAGTGGTTGTATTAATTTGCCAAGGCTGCTGTAGCAAAGTACCACAGACTGGGTGGCTTAAACAACAGGACTTTATTTATTCATGGTACTGGAGGCTAGAAGTCCAAGATCAAGGTATTGGCAGAGTTGGTTCCTTCTGAGCGCCCTGAGGGAAGGATCTGTTCCAGGCCTCTCTCTTTGGCTTGTAGATGGCCATCTTCTCCTTGTATCTTCATAGCATCTTCCCTCTATGCAGGTCTGTGTCCAAATTTCCTCTTCTTATAAGGACACCAGTCATATTGGATTAGGGCCCACCCAAATGACCTCATTTACCATTAATTGCCTCTTTAAAGACCCTATCTCTAAATACGGTCATATTCTGAGGTACATGTGACTTTTAGGGAGGATGCTATTTAGCCCATAACAATGGTCAAAAAGGTTTTCTTTTCTAAGTCTGGCTATGAGGAACATGAGCTATTTGGAGAAGCAAATATAACAGCCTAAGATAGTTCTAAAGGACAAGTTATGGCTTCTTATCCTCCAATAGTTTATTGTTGGCTAAGCCAGAGTCAGATTTCATTTGCTTCAGTGAATGTGAGGAGAGGCAGAGGCTGGCTAATGCTCTAAGGCTTTACCAGATTCCTGGACAAACCATGGATGTTGCAGGGTATGGTGGCAATTCCTAGCATATGAGCTGCCCAGGGCTTTGACGTCTTGGGTGCCAACCTGGCCCAGGTGGTGCACGCAAGTCACCTTGGAAGTGGATCAGGTTGTCATTCACTAAGGATAAATATCAGGAGACTCTGCATTAGGGCTCTAGTCAAGGGAACAGGATCATTTTCAGAATCACTGAATGATCTGGATCATGCACTCAATATAAGGGAGGGGATCTGGACTAATAACCAGGACTCAACCCCAAGGCCCAGGTCATGGGAAAGGATTAATGCTGGAACTCCTGACTCAGGCACCAGACGCCATGAACTGGTCTCAGGAAATAATAGTGAATGCCACCTGAAAGAAGGAATGCTCAGAGCTGTGCCCTCAGAGCACAGGCAGTTTTGCTGTGAGTGCTAGCCCCCCTTCCCTGCCCTCCCTGGCTGGACACTGAGAGAAGGAGCCTTAGTGTGGTGTTGCCTTTGTGTGGGGTTGCAGGTACTCCAGTGAGACTCTCAGCAGCACCAAGGCTTCACCCAGCCACAGGACCCAAGGGCTGACCCTGGTGTATGGTAGCAGAGTCCAGCCTTGAGGGGGTATCTGAGCTCCTGGTGGGTCACAGCAGATAAGTGGCAAGAGGAAATGATTAATGAGGACATGAAGGTGATTCTTTGGGATCGTTGAGAGGAAAATCCAGGAAATGACAGATCTCACACCATACCTCATTAGGTGGGGACTTCGGCCAACTTAATTAGGATTTAAGAAGGAAGTGTGGCTTTATTTTGAAATGGCAGCTGGGGTGGTGTGAAAGATACAGATTGTAGAGATAAAGAGGAATGAGAGCTTGACAGGGACAGGTATAGAAGGGGGCAGGCACCATATAAAGAGAGTACAACGTGTAAATGTGTGGAAAATTGAATACACTGGCCATATTTGGGGAGCCTCCTGGACAAACCTAATTTTAACTACAAACAATAAGACTTTTGTATATCACTTTATAGTTTATCACTATTTTTCACATAGTTTCATTATATCTTCACAATGACCCTATGAAATATATTAACATTTTACAGTAGAGGAAACTGAGGCTCAGAGATATTAAGTAAATTGCCAAGCTCACAGAGCTAATAAGCAGTAGGCGTAGGATTCTCACCAGGTTGTCTAACTTTAGACCTCACATTCTTTTTTTTTTTTTTTTTAATTTTTTGTTTATTGCAGTAACATTGGTTTATAACATTGTAAAAATTTCAGGTGTAAGACCTCACATTCTTGACCATGGTGTGCCTTGAGGTTCCTGGCATTATTGTACCGTGGGGCATGAGAGTGGTCCATCCTGTCATTATTTGGAATTACTGGTTGCGTGATGATAATACACAGCAGACCAACTTTTAGTTGGTTCTATCACTGTTTGTAAAATCTCTACAGACAATTCACCCCCTTATTGCCTGCAGCCAGGGCAAACCTCTCCCTCCACCTTCCTTGGGTATCCCTTTGCAATGGTCCTCACTACTGGGCTCTGGACTGCCCAGGGCAAGGCTCTAACAATAGGGCGCTCATGTTTCCAGCCAGCGGCTACCTAGAGCCAGGAGGAGAAACAATAGGTATCCCACACTGGGTTGTCAGGAGGGAAATAAGCACCTTTTAAGATATTATTTCACACTGGGGATAAGTAGCCTCATCCTGCTGGGTGCTGGAGAGCCAGTGTTCTCTTCTCTAGGAAGGGACCTGAGGGTAGAGGTGAGATCCAGGCCCTGCCATAACTCAGGCTGAATACCTTTCACAGAGAAGCAGGGGCTTCAGACTCTGCCTGGAGATAGTATGGCAGCGAGAGCCGAGATGGAGATGCAGTGTAGGCAGCAAGATTGACAGGCACACACTTGAGAGCCGTCAACCAGAATTTTCACCTGCACTTGATATGAGGAAGAAATAGATATGTACACTAGAAAATTGGCATTTTCTGCACATTTGATTAAAAACCGACAGCATTTTCCTGAGTGAAGGTACAATTTCTGTGATAACTTTCCTCCCTTGCTCCTTAAAAAAAAATCTTTTTTTTTTTTTAAAGATTTTATTTAGGGCCGGCCCCGTGGCTTAGCGGTTAAGTGCGCGCGCTCCGCTGCTGGTGGCCCGGGTTCGGATCCCTGGCGCGCGCCGACGCACCACTTCTCTGGCCATGCTGAGGCCGCGTCCCACATACGGCAACTAGAAGGATGTGCAGCTATGACATACAACTCTCTACTGGGGCTTTGGGGGAAAAAAATAAATAAATAAAATTATAAAGATTATAAATAAAATTATAAAGATTATAAATAAAATTATAAAGATTATAAATAAAATTATAAAGATTATAAATAAAATTATAAAGATTTTATAGATCTAGAGCAGATCACTGCTCCCCTGAAGACTGGGTATTTTAACCTCCATTTCTTCATCATTTGTTTTTTTGTTCCCTACCACCAGGATCATCTTCTAAAATGCAGAGAAACTGAAGGTAGAGAGGGGTGGGGGTAAAACCTTAGTAAGAGTTCCTATGCCACTAAGACGAGAGGGCTTTGTAAAGTGTGGAGATAATATATAAGATATCTATCTCTCTATACACAAATAGATATATACATATAAGATAGTATATAAGATGTTGCTGTTATTCTTGTCTTGCCTTTGTAAATCATTTTCACCTGGGTCTTGCCACTTCTGTACCCAACCTTCACGTGAGCACATGTTCAGACTCTTTCCTTTAGGAGACAGAAGAGACCTGGAAGGATGAAGAGGATGGAGTGTTTGAGTGGAAGAGGCACTGAAAGAGGATGGGGACAAAAGAGAGAAAAAGAGGGTGACTGGGCCGTTGACAGCCCACATTACCCAGCTCACGGTGTTGCGTGGGGCTGACCCTGCCACCAGCCAGCAAGTTTGCCTGCTGAGTGGGCTCAAAAGTTAAAATTGGGTTTTTGTGGATGCTGGCCAATGACTTCCTTGCCATGAGAGCGATTGCTTTTTGCTGTGTTTGCAAGATGTGAATTCATTCTTTTTTAATATCAGTAATACACAGTAAAGAGCTTAATCCAATTTACAAAGAAATAGGATCAGACAAGCCTTGAAAATACAATGTGCCTTTATGGCTCTAAGATGTTAGTGCAGGAGAAGAGTGAGTGTCATGGCAGCAAGGAAACACTCATCCTCACTACCATTCCTCTTGTTCAGGATCAGGGCACAGGAGGGACAGGACTGTGAGGGGCTTGGAGTCTTAGGGGTGCCTTTGGAGCTTTCATTCCTGTGATTCAAGAAAATTGGGACATATGTACCCAACAGGGCACCATATCAATGTACTGTTACGCATACATAGAAATGAATCTCTTGACCCCCTCTCAGGAGAGAATCTGTTTTAAAGTTGCTGTTCGTGTAGAGAGGATGCTGATCCACCAACACTGCCTTCCTGATCCTTTGTGAACATGACACTCATTTGCTAGATACGTGATCCTGGCTAGAGGTACCATCTGCTTGGCCTGTGTGAAGGATGTGGCTCAGAGTCGTGCTGGGCTTGGTCTGTTGGCAGGAGCTGATAGGGAGGAAAGGCTGGGAGTGGGTGGGATGCCCTGCCCGTGAAGCTGCTGCAGAACAAGAGCCTACGGTCTGTGTCTCCACAGGCAAGGAGGCGCACCAGCTCCAGATTTGCTTTGACATCTTGATACACAGATCTGGTGAGTGGGTGGCCAGAAGTCTCCAAAAAGCTAGAATCCTGATGATCAGGCAGGTAGGAGGGAGGGCTGGGATCCCTAGTGGTGGTGGGATTCTCACCAAGCTTCAGTGTAACTAGATCCATTCACAGTGTTTGAATGTCAAGTATGTGTCAGGCATGATGCTAGGCTCAGCAATGACTAAAACTTGGCCCTGCCCTTGAGGAATTTACAACTTCATCTTCAACATAATCTGCTGAGGTTGCTATGAGTGCATGGAGGAGAGGTATTTAACCTAGGAAGGGAATTGAGGGAAGACTTCATGCAGAACGTGAGCTGAAGTTTGGAGGATGAGTCAAGCAGGGTTATATTTTTAAGATGGCAGGGACATTCTAGGCAGAGGTAGTCGCAAGAGCAACAAAGACATGTGGAAACAGCATGGCTTGTTCCACGTAAGAAATGAGACTAGAGAAGCAGATAGGAGCCAAATCATGGAAGGGTGGATGTGCCTTTCTAAAGATCTGAGACTACCGTCAGTAGGTGATGGGGACCCCTTCAATGGTTTTAAATAAGACAGTGACATGGCTTAATATGTGCTTTCATAGATCATGCTGGGGGATTTCCAGAAAATGGAAGAATTCTTGAATCCAGGAGGCCACTTAGGAATCTGGGACAATATGCTGAGGGAAACCCAACGAGGTCTTGAACATGTGTGGAATCTGATAGGGAGAAGGTGGGGAGAGAGATGCAGGCACACGGGCTGGAGAGCTTAGGAAAGGGAATAAACAAGGTCCAGGCAGGTTGTCAGGGCCGCATTTAAAGGAGACAAGAATTCCGGCAAAGAGCCCAGGAGAAGTTGGATCTTACAGACAGGTCCCTCTTGGCAGGGATTTGGAAAAAAGCAAATAGGAAGGGGAAAGTCCAGCTCTGATATGTGGATGGTTGAGGCTACCCTGAGTATAACAGAATCCTAATTCAGGACAGTATGATATATTCCAGAACCTATCTTCTGATGGAGATGGAGTCAGGATGGGTCTTGGAAGAGGTGAGTGGAGGAAGACCTGTAGGGTGGAGGTCTTCGGTTACCACAGTAGGATGAGGCTGGAAAAGGCAGTAACTAGCACAGTCTGAACCCACCATGACACATCCACTATGCCACACTGCAGGGGTGTGCAAGGCCAGCTCTTTGGAGCTAAGCAAACTTGAGTTCCAGTCTTTTCTCAGGCACTTCCTGGCAAATTGAGGAACTTACTTAACTTCTCAGAATGTTATTATGTATACCCATCTGTAAAATAGAGCTGATAGCACCTACTTCATCTGGTTTTTGTAAGGAGTAAGTTAAATGAATACTATATGTAAAATGATCAGCCGGAGTAAGTTCATTTATTCAACTGATTTCTCATTCACTCTGTTCCTGGTGCTGTGCAAAGAACTAGAGATCCAGTTGAGAATTTGACAAACAGGTCCTTATTCTTCTGGAGATTCCATATCAAAGGCTCAGTCATTATCAGTAGTGCTCAGTTTCTTTCTTTCTCTCCAAGTCACTGCATATTTTGGAGTGAATACCACCACGTGCAAGGTGCTTTACTCGGTTTCCTTGGAGTAAGTCACTAATGCACTAGTTCCCACATCTGGTTTCCACAAGCAGCACTCATGAGCTTTTCCAGGGAGCAGATTCCAGGCCCCATCACTTGCATCCTGGATCAGAACTTCCAGAGTCTCCTCATTCATGAGAAGCTCCCAAGGTGATTTGATGATGACCTAGGCTTGGCAATCATTGCCCCAATTACTAGTGTGAAGAGGACAACACTGGACTTACGATGTATACATTACAGCAGGATAGAGATCAAAAAGGACCAATGCCAAGAATTGAAAAGAACAATGAGAAAATCTGCTAACCCTGCTTTTGGGTGACTTGTTTCCTTGAGGGGAATTTTATGGTTATTTAATTAAAACATTCCACTTTGATCAAAGGTGTTGCTTAGACTTCTCAAGTATGAAATACAAGACTTGTGACAGTCAAACAACTTGTTAAATGCAAACAATTTACCAAGGGCCCTAAACAAGATAAAATATAATAAATAATGAGCCTTAGAAATTAAGTGTAAATGTCTGTGGAGAAACTAATTATTCTTCTTGTTATGAACATTAACCCACATTCATTTTTAGGCCTATGTTATTCTAATGATGTTCACCATTAGCCACTTCTGATTACAATGAAAAGAATCGCAGGGGGGATTCTGTTCATTAACGCACACTGGGATTTGCATTGTATTGTCATCACTTGACTGGAGTTTCAGATGCTTCAAGTCTTCATTCTGTGTAGAATGGAGAGAACCAAGAACTGCCCTTATGTGAGGGTGAAATGTTTTGCATTTATAACAGAATTAGAGGGCTGGGATAGCTCATCGAGACACACACAGAGCACAGAAGTTTCCTCCCAGAGAGAGGAATTTAAGGAGAGGAACAGTGGAGTCAGTTGTACCAACATCCTGTCCTAGAAGTGGACATCGGGGATGATGTATTGCAGCTGCGCCCAGGCAGCCCCAGGGAGAGATGAGCATAGTGACTTTAGGATCCTGTCAGCTCCCTATTAATTCATTCATTCCATTCCTTCAACCAATGTTCAGTGAACACCTACTGTGTGTCAGGTATGTTTAGTGAACACCTACTGTGTGCCAGGCACCGTTCTGGGCACTTGGGAAACATCAGTGACCAAAATCGACAAAGATCCTTGTTGTTATGGAGTTTTCATTCTAATGGAGGGAGACAGACAATAAATCACAGTAAATAGGTGAATTATAAGATGTATCAGGAGATAATAAGTGAAAAAGAAAAGCTAGAATAGGGTCAGTGGGATTGGGAGTGTGGGGGGCAGGCTGGGGTATTCAGAAAGGTGGGGAGGGGTCCCCAGGGATCAGATGACATATGAACAAAGACTTGAAGGGGGCGAAGGAGTCAGCCACGTGGACCTCTGAGAGAGGAGTGGGCAGGGCACAGGTACGGAGCGGAGAATGTGCTGGGGAGCAGTAAAGAGACCTGTGTGGCTGGAGCGAAGAGGCCAGGGGGGTAGAGAGAGGGATGACATCAGAGAGAGAAATGGAGCCAGACCACCTAAGACCTTGTAGATTATTCAGAGACTTGACTTTTACTCTGAATGAAGGGCGAGCTATGTCAGTGTCTGGAGCACAGCCTGGCACGTCTGACTTAGGTTTCTAATTGATCTATGGCTGTAGTGGGGCATGGAGTCCTACGGTGGGAATCCAGGAAGTGCAGAAATGCAGCAAGGTGGTGGTTCAGACCAAGATGGTGGCGGTAGAGAGAGTGAGCTTCCAGATGAATTGTTGAGGCTGGCTCCAACAGGACTTCTTGGTGGACTGTATGTGGGGTGTGAGAGGAAGCTGGATAATTGGAATGATTGAAAAAGAGCATCTAAAATAAACCAAATACGCTCACAATCTAACATTGAGCCACACCAGCAAGTGCTAAGGGAGTTAGAGGGCTCATCGGGTCGCTGCCGGCATCATGGGGGGAAGAGCCTGGGCTTTGGTGTCAGACTGTCTTGGGTTTTAAATGCATTTACTTGCTCTGTGATATTGAGGAAGTGGTTTGATCTCCCAGAACCTCTGTTTCTTTATCTGTAATATGGGGTGATAGTGTAATAATCTCCTGGTGGGAATCGTCATTCCCACCAAGCTTCAGATCTGGCCTAGCTCATCCCACTCTCATTCATTTCTTATTCCCCTTCTGTATTAGTCTGCTTTGGCTGCCATAACAAGACCACAGAATAGGTGCTTAAACAACAGGAATTTATTTTCTCACAGTTCTGGAGGCTGGAAGTCCAAGATCAAGGTGTGGCAGGGTTGGTTTCCTCTGAGGCCTCTCTCCTTGCCTTGCGGATGGCCACGCTCTTGCTGCCCCTTCACATAGTCATTCCTCTGTGCACACACACCCTTGGTGTCTTTTCTTATTATAAGAATACCAGTCATATTGGATTAGAGCCCATCCTGATGCCCTCATTTTAACTTAATCACCTCTTTAAAGAACTTATCTCCAAATATGGGTGCCTTCTGAGGTACTGGGAGTTGGAACTTCAACATATGAATTTTAGGGGAACACAATTCAGCCCATAGCATTCCCTCTAGCTCCTGGGGTTTTTTTTATGTCTTTTTTGCCATGGCCTGCACTGGGCCCCAGGCTTCTTGAATGCTCCTTGTTTCTGTCTCCGTCATCCACTTCCCTGCTTATGTTTCAATCCTGCCCTAGAGAAAAATGGATCAGAGGAGCCAACAGGGACTAAAGAGATGTCTTATCTGAAGACCTGGCACCTGGCTGCTCAGCCCTTCTGAATGTCATGGTAAGAGTCCACTGTCCTAAAAACACCCTGGAGGTTCCCACAGGTCTGAGGCACCTGGGCCGGGCCCTCCTTGGGGAAACTTTCCACCATCTTTCCTCCAGAAACTCTGACCCAAATTTTGCCTGTCCTGTGTCAATCATAAGTTTCAATATCCAAATTAAAATTTTACATTTACTGGACTCCTACTAGCTTCTAGATATTGTACCACCTGCTTCCACATACATTAACTATTGTAACTGATTCAATTATGGTTTAATTCAGGAAGGCCGATGGGATTTGGACCTACACAATTGAAAAGCGCAAGTCATGATATAATTCTAAAACATCTTCCATAGTTCTAATGAAATAGACATTAGGAAACAAAACAACGACATTGACATTTTTTAATTGTCAACGTGGTTGTTACGTTTGCTGGGTTCAGGTTGCAGTGGTTGGTTTATCTTTAGTAATGAGGGCCGGCTGTGAGGCTTCACCAGAAAATCAGGAAGACAGCAACTTCAAGTGGCCCCAAGGCTGAAGAGCCCGCAACCTAACTTAAAGCACGTTCAGGAACTCTGCCCCCGTGGCAGCTGGGTTTATCATGTAGCTGCAGCGGCAGGCAGGCTCCACGCTCTAGTGCCCCATCTTTATGTTACTCATTTACTCTGTCCCTGCTTCTGCAATCTGCAGCTCCTGTAGAAAGTGGAGCCTCCTTCTGTATATTCTGAGTATTCAGAATATTCTGTATATTCAAACTCCCCGAGAGAAGATGTGATGCGCTCAGCCTTGTTTGGCAAATTTTTTACACCAGGCCACCTCATAGGCCACTGGCCAGCTTTGAGGACAGGGACCTGATCCACCCGGCTGCATTATCATGGGATCATATGGTGCTCTGAGGAGTCTCAGCAGGGGGCAGAATGACTGGCCAGTCTGGTGTAATTTACCAAAGTAACCTGGTGGCAGAGGACTGTGGGCAGAGCGCCCTAGTGACCTCAGAAGGTCATTGGCTCATTTCTGCCATGGGCTTTTTATGAGAAATGCCTTACTCTCTTCATCTCCAAATAGAGCAGTGGGTAGAAATGTGCTACTTTAACTTAAGGAGCTATGTAATGATTAGGTAGAAAGACAGAAAAACAGCGGGTATTCTATGATTGCAGAACTGCCCGGGTATTAGAAACCCAGCCAATAGACCTAATCAATTCAGCAGAAGACATCATTAGCACTTAGCTACAAGGCTACCAGTGAGAAAACAAGCTGGTGGTTTTTATTGTATTATGTCTGAACCGCTGATGTTCTTCCTGCTGATATAAGCCTGTGCCAGACTTGTTCAGAATTACTTTGTCAAGCCTGGCTCTTTGAGGGATGGGAGGGAAAACAGAGCTGGGGGCATTCTCTGCTGTGAATAACCATAAAATCCACCTTGAAAAGCCGTGCAAAGTTGCAACAGAGATAAGGTGGTTGGGAATTGGCTTCGGTTTGCTCAGAAAAAAATAAAGAGAAGGAGGATTCCCTCCTAGGAGGTTGAGTAGCAGAAACATCTCTTTAGGAAGGCAAGAGCTGTTCCCAGCAGGCATCATTCAGGAGAGCCAGCGGCCAGGAAGGTAGAAGGAAAGAGTGGGTGCCAGGCTGCACTGTTTAGTGCTTCTTCCAGTCGAGGCCTGGGGAAAGGAGGGTCTGATGCAGAAATGCAGTTGGGGAACATGCCCCAAGCCTGGCTGCTTCACATGGGCCAAGGCCAATGGTTCTGATTACTTCAAGGACACCAGAAGCATGGTGCTAGGGGGTCAAGGGCAGAATTTAGTCCTTAGGGGAGGAAAACAGACCAGAACAATGGAAGATCTCAAGGCCTTAGATATGCAGTCCTGGAAGACACAGGGACTGCAGAATAGGGACACAGAATAAATCAAGAGCCTCCAAAGTGGTCCATCCCAGGACCTAGGTGACATGTCACTCTGGAGGGGGTGCTCAGAAAGGAGTTTGACTCTGACTGTAGTAAAGGGATCTGGGAGGGACAGAGGCAGCTGTCCTAGCTGGTCCCAGGGTTGAACATGAGCCTAAGTCCAGGCCCCACGTAAATTTTTGTGACTCAAGAAAAGCAATGACCTGTTCAGGATTCGGTCTTCTTCCCTGGAAAACAGAGTTAACAACAGAGGGCTCCTTGGGGGAGGAGATGGGAGACAGGGAGAGAAAACGTGCTATGAGAGCAACTGGATATTTGTGAGCAGCTTGGAGATCCTTGGCCAAAAGGTGCCCTGGATGTGGTAATCGCAGTATGGCACCTGGAAGCTGTAAAATGAATACGATTAAAGCATCAGTTCTTTCGATTGGCCCCAAATTAAGAAACAGATCCAATGAAAGAAGCAGAACCCTGGGAAATGTTTTCTTTTCTGTTCTTTGTCACTCACTTTTCAAACATCTGTACGTTTATCAATCTATATGGAAGTCTCCGCAGGCCCGTCACATTTGGGAGAGCGGCTCCCTGACCAGGATGGCCAACTGCAAACCCAGGACGGCGCTGGGGGTGCTATCTATCACTCAAGGGCCTTCCAGGAAGATACTATTCAGAAGTCGGGCTCTTAACTGACATGGAACAGTGTTAATAGAAGTTCTTTTTACTTGAAAGGGCATAGGAATAAAACCAATAAAGCTGAGCCCAGCTCTTTAAAAAATAAGTTGATAAAACCGACAAAAAGTAAGGAAGTAGTTTATCGTGGTTCTAAAAGAAAGACGAGGGTTTTTCTTTCTCTTTTTTAAAGACAGAACTAATTAATCCACCACCACCAGCTTGAGCTCTGAATGGAATGTTAGCTCTGACTCTGGGAGGTGGGTAAGTTCCCTGGACCCCGGATAAGCTTTCATTAAAGCAACAGTGTTTAAAATAGTGAATTCAAATTCCCCCACCAGACAGAATAGGGCACCAGAAGCGGAGAAGAAAGCAAAATGATGAGAGTGTTATTAACAAGCAACACTCGAGAGAAGAAATGCCATTCCTTAAGCTTCGCTTAGGGACAAGATGATAATAATGTTGGAACAACTATAGTGGCATCATTGACCCTGGTTCATCCTCCTTCCTCTGCCTTTCTCAGCTCCTCACAGCTAAATCCATGGGGTGTCTGCACCCCAGGCTCAGACTTATTTTACTTCCTGAGCAAGCATGACAAAAGGAGGCTGTCACTTCTCACTCTCCAACCAGTGGGACCCAGGGACCAGCCAGGACTGCTGTTCCTGCCGCTCCCAGGTCCCTTCACTGCAGCCAGAGCCAAACTCCCCTAGGGCAAGCCTGAGTCCCTCTGAGTGCCCCCAGAGTGACAGGTCCCCTGGGTCCTGGGATGGACCACTTTGGAGGCTCTGGATTTCTTCTGTATCCCTACTCTTCTAGGACTGCATGTCTAAGGCCTTGAGACCTTCCATTCTTCTGGTCCATTACTTGCCCTAGGGACTGAATTCTGCCCTTGACCTGCAGAATTCAGGGGCCCTATCAAATATGGACAGATTTTGTGGAAGTGGTACCACAGCCTGCCTGAGCATTTGATTGACACCTGAATTCCTTGCTGCTGCACTCAACTCCTGTGTGGATGCCCAGGAGAGCCCAGAGAGCTGTGCCATCTTGGCCACTTGCTCTGTCTACTTCCCTACACTCTCAACCATCCAGGCCTGGCTTCCTCTTGGGCCTTCTTGCCTTGAGTTGTTGAGAGTCTAGCATGCTTCCCATCTGGCCCATTCAACCAGAAACCTGGAGCCAGCCGTGGAACTCTGTGGAAGATCTGCATGAAAGAGAACAAATACTTTGCAAACACAATGGAGACTATACATGTACAGATAAGTTGAGACCTCAGATTTAGGTAAGCTCAGGATTAGCTAAATTCATTCACTGATTCATTCATTTGTTCATTCATTCAATTAAAAAAAAATGTATTTAGAGCTTATTGTGTACCAGACCTTGTCCCAGGTGCTGGGGATATGACCGTAAAAAACTATTCGTCCTTATGAAAGTTATGATCTAGTAGGCAAGATAGACAATAAATAAGATTAAGTGAGAAGAAATGTATAAATGCCATGGAGAGAATAACGCAGGAGAGAGGACAGGCGATATGCGGTAACTGTTGTGATTAGACGAAGTTGAGGAAGGCCTCACAGAGAAGGAGACGTTGAGCAAAGACCTGAGGTATGTTGAGGAGTGAGCCAGGCATTGTGGGTACCTGGAAGACAGCGTTCCACGCAAGAGAGCAGCCAATGCCAAGGCCCTGAGGTGGGACTATGCTGGGTGTGTCTAGACGGCCAGTGGGCTGGAACAGAGAAAATGAGGAGAGATTAAGTGGGGAGTCATTCAGAGCCTGTAGGTGGATGTTGGCCTGTGAAACGAGTGTCTTAGCTCAGACTGCTACGACAAAATACCACAGACTGGGTGCATTAAACAACAGGCATTTACTTCTCACAGTTCTGGAGGCTGGAAGTTCGAGATCAGAGTGCCGGGATGGTAAAGTTCTGGTGAGAGCCCTCTTCCTGACTTGCAGATTTTGCTGCCTTCTTGCTGTGTCCACAGACAGAGGCGGACAGAGGAAGCTCTAAGGACACTGATCCTATTATGGGGGCTCCACTCTCACGTCCTTATCTAAACGTAATCACCACCTCCTAAGACCATCACACCGGTCATAGGATTTCAACATGTGGATTTTGGGGGAGACACAATTCAGTCCATAACAGGGAGCTACTACAGGGTTTTAAACAGTAAGAAAATTAATGCCTAAAAGTATCTTATCCTCCATTAAATCAACAATTACCTGTCTCCGTTTTTCCAAATTCCGTCCTGAACACTTTCTGCAGAAGCTCTTCAGGGAATCAGAATGAGTCTTGCTTAAGAAAACCTGGTGTTCCTCTGGGTACTGATTTGGCAGTTCATGCAAATCTTTGTTTTCTCTATTCAGCAGAGAGAGGTGCTTTTCATCGTATAAGGTCCAATGACATCAGCTTTAAAGTTTTCCTTCGGTCCTACTCTGCAAATTTGAAGAAAGTCAGCAGTGGTCCACATGAAAAGATGTTTGGTCCCCCTCTGACTATAGATTAGACCAAGAGGCTGCGCTTCAGACAGTGTTAATCTTAACCTAGGCTGGATTTATTAGGCTGCCTGGCATCCGAGATCGCAGATAAGCACATTTTCCACTCTAGCTTTTGCTGTATTAAGCCTCTCAGGGAAAATTTCTAAAGGTTCAGAAAAGAAAAGCTCCAAACTGTAAACCACATAAGCCTTTCTTTTCAGTCTTTTTTTTTCCTACCTTTTTTTTAGTACAGTAATGAAACCATCTTCAATGCCCAACTGATTCATCTGGAAGCCTGATCAGCGAATGGAATTATCTTCACTTTTTAAAAAGTAAGATGAACTTGTGGGAGATCAAGATTTGGCCACCCTGAAATCTATCTCTTTATCTTGGTTGTTTTCTCTGAGGACATTTGACCTCCCCCACTAACTGCCTAAAGAATTTGACATGGTAGCTCCTTCCTGGAACAGATCTATCATGATGGCTGTAAAGATAACGTAGGGTAAATGTTACAATAGGAAAGGCACCAACAAGCCCCTCTTATCAGAAGTTCTGTCTCTCTGGCCACATGCTCTGGATGACCCTGCGAAGAGTTGCCAGACAATCATTTACATTTATAAGGGGAATCTCCATTTGTAAAGGTATCTCCCTCTCTGTTTGGAGAAGAGAGGGGGATGAGCTCATTTCTAGTGACTTATCAATGTGGAAGGTGAGGCCTTGAGCTGCATAATAACCTTACTCTTGTTTACTGTGCTTTAGTGGTAATCTCCTGTAACTGACTCCCCCCACCCCCAACATCCTCCTTTGTCATTGGCTGAAAATGATATTTAAGACGAGAATTTCTGCTATTGTGTTGAGAAACGCAGTGTCCCTGCTTTCTCCCATGTATACATGTTATTAAACTTGGTATTATTTTCTCCTGCTAACCTGTCTTGTTGATTATTTGGCCAGCCAGAAGAACCTTAAGGGAAAGGGCAGAGGGAGATTCTCCCTCTTCCCCCTACAAACTATTTGTTCAGAACAAGAAACTGCCCTGTGACGACTCAGTATAATGCTCCAAGAGGCAAGAGAAGCACCGCAATCCAGCCACGGCAGGGAGGTGCATGCTGGACTGAAGGGAACAGGCATCTGCGCTCTGTCCCAGGGCCGGAGGTGCACAGATCCGATAGTAATGAGCACAGCCCCGTGGTCCCAGCTCCAGGATTCCTGCAGAACTCTGGAACAGCCCCTGGTGCGCACACTTGAGTGGGGCTCGTCAGTTCTGAACTTGCTCCGGGTCATCTCTGTGTCGCCAGGATCCAGGCCCACGCCCTGAGTCAGCTGCAGCACTGCCTTGGTCCCAAGGTTCTCTGGCCTGGGGCCAACGTTAATTCATTCAACAAATATCTTTTGTGCATTTGTATGGCAGCATTGTTCTAGGCACTGGGGCAACAGTAGAGAATTCAACAAACAAAAGTCCCTGCATGTACACACACACACACACACACACACACACCATGGAGCTTACATCCTGCTAGGGGTAACAGACAATACACAAGTCTTGATCCTGGCCTGGAGTTCCAGGTTGCTGTGGACCAGAGAGGAGAGCAAGACCTCTCTCTAGACCTGCCTCCCGAGGGCTGAGCTGGACTGGCCGAGGCTCCGGGGCCCAGGAACAGCGACGGGTCAGCCAGGCCTGGCCTGCGCCAGACGTCCTTATGTGGTCTCCAAACGGATTTGCCTCCATGGTGTCCTCCGGCCGGGAATGCATCTTAGAGCTAGTCCCTCCTGGTGAAGCTAGGCCTCCATCCTGCAAAGTTGAAAACATTGTTCACTTGTGGAATTCAGGATAAAAACAGCCCAAATTGCTATGATGGCTGAAGAATAAAAATCAGAGGTAGAGGCATGATTTGTTCCTGGAGAAAGGAAGTTGCGAGGAGGCAGCAGCAGAAGAGGATGCAAGAGGGAGCCTGGAGATATAGGCGTCGAGATGATAAAAAGACTCCTTGAGAATCTGCTGTCTCTGCTTCCCAGAGCTGCACCCAGCACTTACACACACAGCCCTGGGGCCCTCTCAGAGCCCCCGGATCCCATAGGCATTGAACAAAGTTCAGAATGCAGGAGAAAATAAACTAGGCATTTTGTCTGTGACATGGATTACTTGAGCTCCCCGGATAATGACTTGTTACCCCAAATCTCTTAGAGGGAGAGACACAGTGAGACTCAAAACACAACAATTGTTTCAAACCCATTAACTGGACTGGATTTCAGCCACGCAGCTTCCTTCTGGTCGAGGTAGTGTGTGTGTGTGTGCATTTATGTCTGATGCCTCTGTGGTTATAAATACTCGTGAAAAAAATAACAAGAGTTGAAGGTTGGAGTAGTATGTTAACCTTAGAACTGCACATCAGGGATGGGGAGAGGACATCTGCTGTGAGGAGAAGAGGGGAAGGCCAGGGTAGAGAAAAATCTACACAAACTATAACAGGGTATGTTGGGAGCCAAGGGGGATTTTCTGGTTACTCCAGAATTTCATCGAAAGCCTAAGACTGGGAATATAAGGCTCTAAATCGATAACAATCTGAGTTTGGGAAAGCGCCACTGATTGTGACTGGTCCCAGTCACCCACTACTATCCACCCCTCGGGTCATAAACAAGGAGGACTTGGCAGGGTAGGAAAGTGCTGTGTTTGTGAGAGGAGATGAGTGACTCCCCAAAAGCTCACCTCTGAGGACTGGGCTGGCCAAACTATCCCCTTCATTGAGTTGTTTGCAAACTGCTGAGCCTCCAGAAAGGCAGAGCACCTGACATCACTGGGGTTTGGAGAGGCAGCAGAGAGATGGCTGGGCTGTCAGGATGCCAGGCAGAGAAGGGAGTGAGGACATTCTCTATGGTTTCTGATCCCCGGGGAGCACCGCAGGTAAATCCTACACATGCCAGTGGACTCTGGAGATGGGGGTGGTAGGGGGTAGAGCAGCTTGAGAGTTATAAATTTGCGAGACAAAAGGATAGCAGAAGAATGCTGCAAGGTCATGAGTTGGTGGGTCACTGGAAAATGTGGCTGCATCTTGTAAGGAACCATGTGGCAGGGACCGTTGTTTGTCTACTTAACAGCCACTCTCACCTTCTTCCTTACTAGGAGAACTCCTAATTCTTTTGGAGGAAGTAATATGCCTGGCTAAAAACTATATTGCCTAGTTTCTCTTGCAGCTCAGGTTGTTCAAGCAAAACAGGTCTGGCCAATGAGTGGAAACCTCCTGGGGATTTCTGAGAAGGTTTTGCTTTCCTGTTACAGGCAAAATCCTTTCTTCCTTTTGTTCTTTTCCTCTTTCTTATTTCTTGGAACTTGGATGAGAAGGCTGGAGCTCCCACAGTTGTTTTGTGAGAATGAGGATGAGGCTTATACCCTAAGGATGGCAGACTTAAGTCACTGACAACATTGTGGAGCCATTGCACTAGCTCCAGACTATCTACTCTTAGACTTCTCATTACCCTTTTCTTACTCAAGCCACTATTATTTGGGTTTTCTGCTACTTGTAACAGCATACTATTCCTAATGATATAGACCACCACTGCCTGAGAGAGCTACTACCATCTATCTACATTAAGCCCTCAGGCAATGAGCCAGATGAGCAGTTAATGGCTGACCCCAGAGAAGGGCTACAGCTTCTCCAGGCAGCAGCATAAGGAGAAATTCCTGCCCCCTGTTCTTGCCCCAACACCAAAGGGAAAGAGGGTGTTGACACCTTGTCCCTGCCGCCAGATGACTGCCCCTCACTAAGCCTCTAGAGACTCAAGCCCAGTCTGTGTAATGGTGTGTGGAGTGAGCTTTTCAACCATTCTTAAAAACTGAAAGTGACTTTTAATAACCAGAAGTAACGGTCAAGCTTTAGAATCAGGTTGAAATGTTGTTAAGGGAGCTACTGTCCAGTGAGAAAAAGGGGTTTGACTTAGTAGAGTTGAAGATAGTTTGGAAAAATTAAGATGATTTCATTTCTGTACCCCCATAGAGTTAAAACTCTCAATAAACTGTTTGCAAAATAAATCTGCTTAATTTTGACTACCTTAAATCCACGCCACATCTCTATGTACTGATGTGGGAAAATGTCCAAAATAGATTGTAAGTGCAGAAAAAAAAGAGAGAGAGCAAGGTACAAAATAATGTATATAGTAGGCTACCTTTTAGATAATAGAAAGAGGCAAACAAGAGTTTGCACTTGTATTTACACGATGAAACCCTGGACGCATCCACAGGAGTATCTACAGGGTGGCTGGGAACGGAGCGGGAACAAGATCTTTCAGAATATATGTCCTTGTGTAGATTTGATTCTGGAATCGTGTGAATGTATTATCTACTAAATATTTTAAATCAAAAATGCTGGTGCCACAGAGTATTCAATTTTCTTGTAGAAAAGACATTTAGAAGGGTAGCAGACGACCGAAATAGGAGACTCTAAAACTCTCCCCTCCATATACTTCAAATAACAAAATCAAAGCGTTTGCCACATTTTTTACACAAGTAGCTCTTCCCCCCCACCCTAAACCCTTGTTTTATAAGACTGGGAGGGTTCGAGGAGCTGTGAGTGAGTGGAACATCAGGAACCAAATTACAAAAACTGGTTTGTGATGCTAATTAGAAGAAATAATAATTAATATAATATATTACTGTATATAATATATTATTATTATATTAACTATGTTAATTAATGTAGTATATTATATGTTAACATAATATGTAATATAGTACATTATATATTATATATTATACATATTACAATATAATATAATATATTACTACATATAAATTTAGATTAACTTATTTTTCAAACTTCTTGTGATCAGATTTTCTGTACCTAAGAGAATTTTTCCTGCAGAAATATAACCCTAGTGAGAAATCTAACAATTTGTTTATTTAAGGCAAGGTTGGCAAACTATGGCCTGTGGGCCAAATCCGGCCAGTTGCCTAATTTTTTATGGCCGGTGAGCTAAGAATGGATTTTACACTTTTGAATGGTTAGACTTTACATCCTTATATAAATGCCTATATAGTATGCTTGCTTTTGCCTCTTGGCCTGCAAAGACTAAAATATTTACTACCTAGCCCTTTAAGAGAACTTTTGCCGACCCCAGATTTAAGGCCTTTTGAAACTCATTTTCCAAATTCTGCTCTCAACTATGTAGCCACAACTGAGACCAACCTCTGGCCAAACACATCGCCACAAAGACATAAAGACCACTTAGTGACAAGGGAAGGCTAGTCATGACATGTAGTTTTCACTTGGTGGGGCAGCATTAGGCATGATACACACACACACACACACACACACACATGGATTTCCCACATTGGAAATGGGAAAATACTGCTCTTGGTGGGATTTTTCTATTGCATGAACTCCCCATTTGGTATCCAAAGCCCTGAAGCAACAAGATATAGTTGGGTCTCATTCCAGCCACCAGACACAGAAAGCCTAGCATGCATAGCGCAGTATGTCACTGGCCCATGAATGTGGCCCTTAAACACAGAAAAGGTGACACATGTCAGTCCGTTGCAATGGAGCTCTGTGGCTTTAAAAAGACTTCTGTATTGTATGTGCATCTAAGTAATTGGAACTTGGACTCGTCACATCTTTTTTAGCAATGACATTGTAACAGCATGGACCCATCCATCATCATGTCATCCTTATGAAAATGGTTTCCAGTGGTCAGCTTGTCATAGTTAATTAGTCTTCCGATGTATGAATAGTCAGAAGCAAAGCGACTTTGAGAGGCTGATTTTCAGATACCGTCAGCAGTGAACTCTAAGAGGCGTCTGATCTTGCCTGCCTTTTAATCAGAGCTCTTTCATCTAAGAGGGAGAGTGTCCCTGTGGTTAGAGGTACAGCTGGTTTGATTCTGTCTTCTGTTCTCAGCTCTGAGGCTAACTCATAGCAACCACAAGCAAGCCCGTGAGGCTCTGTGGCCGCAAATATGTGAAATCCAGGAAGTTCTAGAGTAGAGTGTGGTTAGTTGATGGCTGTTCAAATGCAGATATCATTGAAGTTTTAGTGTGAATGGTAGTGTATCAGTTACATACTGCCAAGAGACCCCAAAACTTAGTAGTTTAAAAAAGAAAAGCAACCATTTGTTTAGCTCCAGGTTCTGTAAGTCATCAGTTTAGTGTGGGTTCAGTGGGTGTTCCACAGGCATCCACAGCCAGTTGTGTGTTTGTGTGTTGGGTGGCGATTGTGCTGATCTTGGCTGGGCTCTGTCACACATCTTAGGACTTGGTTGGGACAAACGGGGCTACTCATCTCTGGTCCATGTAGTTTCTTATCCTCCAGTAAGCTAGCACAGGCTGGCACGTGGCAGGGACAGGGGTCTCTAAAGAGATAGTGGATGCACGCAAGGCCTGTTGAAGCCTAGGCCTGGAACTGGCAAACTATTACTTCCATCACCTTCTAGTGGCCAAAGCAAGTTACAAGGCAAGTCACAAGGACAGATCCAAGGGGTGGGGAAATAGACTCTACCTCTTGATGGAAGAAGTTTCAAAGTCACATCACAGGGGCATGGATGCAGGAAGGAGAATTGTGGGCATTGGGTGCAATCTACCACTGGGAGTTAAGACATTAAGGAGTACGTGTAAGGTATCCAGCAGCCCCCTTAGGTGAGGTGGGAAAATGTCATTACCATGAAGTCTGGATGCTAAACCCATAAGTGAGGGACTCGGGACTATGCCACTCTGGCTGTCCCTGGGTCTCCTTTCTGACAGAACAGGATGAGGAAACCTCCAAGGGGGAAGTCAGACCAGCAGTGGATGGATAAGTATGTGAGCAGTGCCCATCTGGGTTTTGGGTTAATTTTGAAAAGAAAAGAAAGAGGGTATTTTTCCATATACATTGGGAACCCAAGTGTGAATGTCGGTTCTGAGTTTGATAGTCTGCTGGAGAAGAAAGCTTCTGCACCCATGGAAGAAACTTCCTAAACAAGAAGTAGTGCAGTTTGATGTTACCAGCACAGCCTTATGCGGTAGACATAACTAACTAATTTTGGTTTAACACCTTACTAACTGTGTGACTTTGGGAAAATCACTTAACTTCTCTAAGGCTCAGTTTCCTCATCTGTAAAATGAGGGTAACAACATATACCTCGGAGGGTTGTAGGAGCAATGAAAGGAGATAACACTGTAAAATGTCTAAAGCAATATCTAGCATCATAATTGCTCTCCATCTGCACTCACTGTTACTATCCTCCTAACCTTTATGGCTAGTGATTCCTCATGGATGATCCACAATTCTACTTTTGCAGTCCTGGCCACATATATAAGTTCTCCTCCTGGTATTTTAGACCAGCAGTTTTATATGGAAGTCCCACTGTCAACTCAAAATCAACGTAATATGTAATGCCCATTACAGCTAAACCAGTCTGTCCCTTAAAACCACTCTCTTTTCCCAACTTTTTGTGTCTGTTCATTCAGAGCCGCCATTTAGCCACCTGGATCTGTCACTGTGAGGTTATCTTTGCTTCCTTCATTTCCTTTAGGCCTTTTATCTATTACTGAGCAACGTGAAATGTCTCTCGCTCTTGTCTTTCCCACTCCATTTTCCCTACGAACTGCAGAAGCTGCGTTCTTCTCTTGATGCTTGGAGTACCGCTGTGGAGTTCTGACAATTTCCCTGCCTCCAGGCTCTCTACACTTTAATCCATTCTGCACATTGTTGCAAAATTAATCTTCTAAAAGACAATTCCTTACTCAAAACCACCAATGCTGTCTCATTACTTGCAAGATGACATCCAAACGCTGAGCCTGGCATTTGAAGCTCTCCACAACCTGATCCCAGTTCCCGATACTAGACTTCTTTTCCAAGACGCCAGGGAAATTCATTTTGCATTATAATTATTTGCATACCTATTTGTGTTCCCAGTAAGAGTGTAAGTCTCTGGAGCCAGGGTCAGCAAACCATGGCCCACGGACCAATTCCACACGGTCCACAAAGCCTACAATATTTACTGTATGGCCCTGTACAGACAGTTTGCTGACCCCTGCTCTACAGGGTGGAAGCACGTCTTAGACTACTTTGTGTGTCCTATATAGAACTGTGTAGTTTTCAGTAAATATTTATTGCATGAATGTTCCACAAACTGACCCTTCAGCACCCTTGTTCTTTCTTGTTCCTGTAAATTTTTTTCCTGAAATAGAGGGCCTTCTCCTCTTTTGTCTACCTGGATAAACCATTCCAGTACCCTAAGACCCACATCAAATCCCCTGAGAAGTCTTCCTGATGACTTCTGTTGAATTCTGCATTCCAGTAACACTGACCTACTCATTTGACACTTAATCTTCTGCTTCCGGTTAATTTGTTGCATCAGAGAGGGTCATGAACCTGATTGACACACATTCCTCACCCATGACTGGCTATCTTCTCCTCTTCAGAACTCAGCAAATGTTACTTGGCCTGGGAAGTTTTCTCTGACCCTTCCCTTCCTGTCCCCACCCTGCTGAGTTAGGGGTCCTTTCGTTGTGCTCCCACAGCTCCCTGAACTTGCCCATCCTGGCACTTATCTTTGCGTATTGTAATCATTGATTTTCTTCTCGGATTCTCCAACTGTACTGTGAGCTTCTTGAGGGTAGGGCCAGTGTCTTATTCATTGATGCATTTCCGGTACCTGGCGTGGTGGCTGGCTCATGGAGATACCCAATTAATATTTTGGAATAAAATGTTGATCAATCAATGGTCGTTGGTGGATTATATGGCTGATTAAAATATCCGGTCCTATTTCTCATGGTCCCCTATTTTCATCCTTCATTTCTCTTGCTTCTCTGTTATGTATAGTCATTTCTCTTAGTTATATATATATGGGGAGTTTGTATCTCTGAATACAACTACCAAATCTCAGTAAATAACTACCAAATATATGATTGAGGTTATCAGGCCAAAATTGGGGCACCCTGGAAGAAACAAAACTTGGAGATCCCCAGGTCTTTGGTGAGAATAATAAGTGCCTTTTTTTTGGTCCACAGTTGCCTTGTACTGTGGGCCACTGAAACCAAGAGCAGCCCTTCCTCTTTGTGAATTAAGCATTCCAAGGACAGCCTGACTGCTGAATAAAAAGACCCACGACCAAATTATAGCACACTCATAGCCAGCTTTGCAAATTCAGCCTGAGCCTGCCTAGAGCTCCACATTCACCTAGCGTAACATAATGCCAAATGCTCAGACTTGGAAACCATTTGCCAAATGTTGGGATAACGTAACAAAGCACACACGGTATCAGAAATGGAGAATGGCATCCTGGAAATGGAATAGCCCACCGAAAATGAGAAGTAAGAGCCTCAGGCAGCAGACAACTTCTTTCCCACTCTCAAGTTTTCTCCTGGAGCCGCGTGCTGCTTGAGTCCCCTCTCATCCTTCTCACAGCTTTTCCTCTGAGCACGTCATCCTGCAATCACGTTCAGCTTAGCCATCCATGATCAGTTCCTTAAATGCAGATAAATTAGAGACGGGTTGTAAATTGGTCAGCCACATCAGCCGGGATCTTCTTGTAGTGAAATGGATGCATAATCACCAAGTTTCCATTCTCTGTGTGCTGGTGGCTTCCACGGGGGCCCTCCCCTATGGAGTCAAAGTGGAAATGAAGTGCAGAAGCTCACCCCATCAGATGGAGAACAGACATTTGGCATTTTAAAAATGCCTTTTAAATGTCTGGATAGATGGTATATTACCCTGTAGCCTTTTCAAAATCTGTGAGACACTCCACGAACACTGTTGACTAAAAAAGCCAGCCCTGGAAAACCCTCGGATGTGCCCAGGCATAAAAGGCAGCAACCCTGACACCTTCAGGAGGAAAATGTCCCTACGTGCTTCAGGAAATACCTGTTTCTGCAAGAGCCACGGGACAAGATGATCAAGCAGAATGTTTTGCTCATAATTTTCACCTGATCAGTCATGTGTGCTAGACAATGCAGTTTGGCCACTAAAACAATATGCAAGGTGGGACATTTACTGCTTCGAGGGCAGGCATGAAGGGGCACAAGTTTCTTCATAACAACACAAGTCACTCACTGCCTCGAATGAGTAGTCAGGATTGCATGTTCAGTGGAAATAGGTACTTTCATATAGAACCAGATGGCCCGAAGACAATCCCTAAGTCTTTCCTCAACTGCCACATGCACCTGCAACAGCCCAGGGACCACGCCAAGCAAGAGAGCAGTCTGGTGTTAGATGGAGCCTCAGGCCCAAACTCCAGAGGGGAAAGATCGCCAGGCATGTGGTGGCTGGACCCAAAGCAGTCTGAAAAGTTTGCTTTTGCTTTTTCTCCCCACAGTTCACAACTGAGTGGCACTGGTTACCACCTTCTTGTGAGAAAAGGCCAACCCAGAGCCCACAAGCTATTGTTGACAAGAGTCAGAGAAAAAAGAGAATGTGTCCCAGTGACTCCAGTAAATATGGTCCCTACGGTGGCCTCAAGCTGGCAGACACCTGGGTCTCCTCAGTGGCTCTAGGCCTGCCTCTCCTCCCTGACTGGGGAAAGCGAGAGCCGAGACAGAGCAGCCTCTAAGGCCTCACTGGCATCCTTGACCCTGGGCAGAGGGTAGAAGCCAGACATGGTCCTTGTTTGCACTTGGGGAAAAGAGCGGAGGGAGGGGTGGAGAGGTGCCTTGCTCTGCTGCTGGAGGCCAGCAAGGACCATTAAGCAAGCAAAACAAAGCAAACCGAAGCAAAGCAAATAAATAACAGTAACAACAGCAGCCAAGTAGAGTGTGAAGTCGAGAGAGGTCGATTTCTGAGGAGTCCCTGGCAGGCTGAGGTGCTGCCCTGCCCAGAGAAAGCCTGGAAGATGAGGCATTGGAGGTTCAGTGATAGCTGGTGGGGGAGGACGGCTGCAGAGGAGTCTGAAGGAGGCCACGAGAGACCCAGGTGATCAGCCCTGCTCCTAACGGTCCTCTTCAGTCATTACCAGAGCATCCTTAGCTTCAGCAGCAGCTCTGGCTTCAAAAGAGGGGATCAGACTGAATCACGATGCTGGAGAGTAGGAAATGGGCACTGCCGAGAAACACCGGGAGGAATTTTTCTGAGGCCTCACTGCATCCTCCCTAAGCCTCCTTGATTAATAATGCTAGGAAATGTTCCACCATTTGACTTGGAGGGCTTCTTGTCCTGCTTTCTTTCAGAAAGCTGTGGGCTTCCTCCTGCTATTTTTTTTTTCAGATCTCCCTTCATTTCCCAGGCAGTACCTCCAAGCTTCTCAGAACACAGTTCCCCCAGCCCCAAGCTGCCCTGGGGATCCTGTCCTGAAGTTTCCTGCTCATCCACTTGAAGACTCAGCATCTCAGTTAGCTGCTCGGCAAAAAGAGGAGAAAGCGACAGCTTTTACTGCCCATAAATGCACAGCTGCAAAGCACTTCCGACCAGCCTGTAGCGTAGCACAGCTATTCTCAGGGTTGTTGTGCAGCAAAGCAAGAGCAGCCCGCAGAGAGAGCTGCAAGCGAGGCGGGAGGCCACGTGGACCCTTCCTTTCTTGGCCTCTTCAACTCCCTTGGCAGCTCAGAGGCTTTCAAGAGGAAGCCCTGTCCCTGCGTTCTGATAATTCAGTGATAACTCTTAGATGGCTGCATTGGAATAAAAAAGAAAGATGATGGTTCCTTACATCTATATAGTGTTTCACAGTTTTAAGAGCACTTTTATCTACTCACCTAAACTGCGTGCACTTAAGGCACAGGGTAGAAATCAGGCGTGAGGAACCTCAAAACTTTGTTACTTCCATTCCAATCACAAACTGCAAGTCAGAATTTGTCTTGTCCTGGTCCAAGCTTCTGTTGGTTTCTCTAATATCTTTTGGATCTGATTCCAGTGCACCTTTTCGTCCGTATGACTGAATTCCTTCCGTGCTGTTAGCCTGGTCCAATCATCTCCTTGCTCCCTACTATCCACCTTCCCCCCAGTTACGCTAGTGCCAATTCCCATTCCACAGCTGCTGATTTCACTTAATTCCACACCCGAATGTGATACACACTACTACTTATTTCCTCTCCCTTCCTCCTCCTCCCCCTTCCTTCCCTCCCCTCCCGCACCCCTCTGCTAGATATTCCCCATCACAGCTCTACTCGCAGGGGCTGGAAGCCTGGAAACTGTACATCCCAGACTCCCTTGCTTCCAGTTGAGAAGCACTCCAGGGAGATTCGGAAGGCAGAGAAGGGGCTCTTCTTTCTCTGGCAGAAGTATGGCAGATACACGGTCTGCCCAGACGTGAGGTTTTGCAGTGGACTCCAGGTTCTACTGTCAGCCACAACTTCAGGGTCAAGGGGCAGCTACGAAGTCAGTAGCAGTTTCTTGCAGTTTCCTGAGCCCGGGATCTGAGTGGCACCTTGGTGACCTCTGGAGCGTGGCTGTAGACGTGTAACCTGAAAGCTTGTGGCAGCTCCCTTACATCACCTTGCTTTTGCACAGCCAATAACTTTGCTCACACTTAATTCTCTTTTTGCTTGAAATACTTTTTTCTGCTTAAAATTAAACCTCCTTCTGCTTGAAATACCTACAGCAGTTGTTCTCAAAAAGTGGTCCTGGACCAACAGCATCACCATCATCTGAGAATCTGCTAGAAATGCAAATTCTTGGGCCCCACCCCAGACCTATTGAATCTAAAACTCTGGGGGTGGCACCTAGGAATCTGTGTTTTAACAAGCCCTCCAGGTGATTCTGGTGCATATTCGAGTTTGAGAGCCACCCACCTATCTGAATATTTATTTTCCTATCATAAACTATGACTGATACACACACACCTTCTCAAGGTGTGTTGCTTTTTTTATAATTATAAAATACTGAGGTTATTTTAGAAAATTTGGAAAGGTACAAAAAATGCGAACAAGAAAAAAAAAAACCCCACAAAATCCACTACTGAGAGTTAATTGTTATTAACCTTTTGGTTTATCTCCTTCCAATCATCTCTCTGTGTATACACATATATGCATGCAGTTATATAACTGCTTTGTTTTGTATCTGCTTTTTATTTATACACTGTTAAATTAGGAGCATTTCTCTGTGCCATTAAATATGCTTATTTAAAGCCTACTTAGTGTTCCATGTTATGGAAGTATAATAATTAATTAGCCATTCTCCTGTTAAAGAGTGTTTATGTTGTATCTTGGCTTTGCTATTATAAATGAATTCTACATTGGACATTCTTATATAAAATCTTGTCTCATTCCTGGTTGTCTCATTGGCATGAAAGGATAAATTAGGATATGGATGAGAAAAGAGATTTAGGCAAGGCAGTGCTAGGTCCCTCCCAGAGCAATGGCTCCTTGTGTGTGGGGATAATATAGACCTTGTGGAACTTACCAGTTAGGTAGGGAGTCAAGGTGAGAAAGAAGAGAGGAATTCAAGAAAGTTGCTTCTTCCCATTTCTGAGCTTCAATGATAGTTGTGAGAACTATCAGAAACTGTGAGGCATTTCAGAAGGAAGTAGAAGTCAAATGAAGCAAGTGAGTGATTATTCTTTTGACATTCTAGGAAAACACTCCAAAAGGTAGTATGTCTTGCTGTTTGTGAGAACACAAGGACTTAGCCCAAACTCATTTGTTACCCTGATCCATGACATGAGCTGGGGGAGGCTGGGTCCATTCTTGTACTGCTCTGGGGATTTCCATCTCAGCTGATGAACTGAGGTCTTTCTGTGAAGTCCAGGCCGTTGTCTGGTCACATTATAGGTGTTTCAACGATACTCGCTGACCGAATAAAAATGAAAAAATAAATAGATGGATGGTATATTCCTAAAAGGCCAGACATGTATTATCTCAAATGTCACAAGATTTAAGGATTCCTTGTAAAATCCCATGCTTAGAAATGGACCTGCTTCCCAATGTGCATGGAACAAATGGGCATTCTTGCTTCTTTTTCCTGCTGTCAGTCTGTCTACAAATCTTTATTGGAGGACTACCACATTCCTGGTGTTATTTTTGTACAGGAAATAAGACAAAGTCCTCCCTGCCTTCAAAAGGCTCACATTTTACTTTTTGAAGACAGACAATAAATATTCAAACAAATCAATATGTTATGAGGAAATTAAAAGACATGATGAGTATAGTTAACACTGCTGAATGGTATGTTTGAAAGTTGCTAAGAGAGAAGATCCTAAAAGTTCTCATCACAAGGGAAAAAAATTTTTTCTTTGTAATTATATGAGGAGATGGATGTTAACCAAACTCATTGTGGTGATCAGTTTGCAATATATGTATGGCAAGTCATTATGTGGTACAGAGCTGTGTGTCAATTATATCTCAATAAAACTGAAAAAAAAAAATTTAGCCTGATACATAGTGACCAGGATGGTGAGACGTATATGCTCCTTTTGTGATTTCAAAGTTCCAGCTACAGCAGTAGCATCTCAGCGAGGGGAGGTAGTTATCTGTCTTAAATTCATTTGCAAAGCGATGGGTCAGCATAGCCTTCACTCAGGCCCCGCCGTGGGTGTGGCAGGATTGGGGAGAGTCATAGGTTTTATGCCCTAAGAGGCTTCACGTGTTAGTGCCCTGGATCTAGTGATGTGGGGTGTGGTTGGATTGTGGCATGATGTGGTTAGGAATAAAACAACAGTCAACACATAAGGAATCAATATAATCAAGAACAATATGCTTAATATCACTTAACTGTGGTGGCAACTAGGTTCTTCTCCCATGCTGATTCTCGTCAATTGGTGAGGACTGTTTAGAACACTGTCTTGAGAAAAGTTCTTTAATGAGGATTCCAATTTCAGAAGGAAGTAGAAGTAAGAGGGAGCAAAGTGAGTGATGATTCTTTTGACACCCTAGGAATCGAATGGTAGTATGCTTTGAGATCAATCCATGCTTGTGGTTTATGAGGACACAAGGACTCAGCCCAACTTCTTTTTCTGTCTGATCCCAGACATCACCCAATGAGAAAGAGTGCAATGATTGATTGGTGATGTCTGCCAGGAGCCCAGTTAGGAGTATGGTGGTGCATCTGTTTACTCGAGTCCCATCTATGATGGTGCTGAGTGCTATCCAGGCCCAAATCCACAACGGGACATAACTTTTAAGTAACTGCACTAGGCTTAGGAATTACATAGTATGCCAAAATGTTCAAAATACAGTATGACCCTACAGTGGATGGTGAAGCCTTAATGGCTTATGGAGGCAGCATGGAATATTAGAAAGACCACTGGAGTCCTTGATGTCATAATCCCCAGAATCTAGGTGTTTTGGAACACTCACAAACTGCATGAACTTGAGAAGGTCAACTTCTTTTGCTAAACATCAGTTTTTCCATATATATATATACATTTCTATATACATTATTATACAAATAATAATTAATAATAATAATTAATTATAAATATACTGTATAATTTAATTCTATATTATACTATTTACATATATTTATACATATATATAAATTTCAGCCTAATCATCCCTGTTCTTCCTACTTCACAGAGATTTTATGAAGATCAAATGAGATCATGCACGGGAAAACACTTTCCCAAGTGCTAGGCAAGAACACGCTATCATCATTAGTTTGCTAGTTACAGTGGAAGCTGCTTCTTCCTCCCCTAACTTCCATTCTCTTTTTCAGAGGCAGCCAATTATGCACCAGAAAAAGCAGGTAAACTTCTAGGCTGTATACTTCTCTTAGTGAAATAATTTAAAGCCGTGTGAAAACAGCACATAAATTTCTTATGACTTGGGTCCAAACTGGGGATGTGTCTACATATACGCACACGCAATCACCTCTCAGTGTCCAACGGTGAAAAATACTGCAGTCTTGTAAAAAACAAAGCCACCTTCTTCCCAGCTCCTGACAGCTAAACCGTCCTTAAAATAAATGGGAAAGCTGCACGCTACACACCTGTGCAACGGAGTTTTTATGAATCAGACAAATCTTGAGTCTCTCAGGTAACGTCAGACCTGAGAGTAATGCTCACGCTTCTGGTATTTTCGGCCTGACTGCTTCCTGGTGATTTACCCAGATGGCCTCCAGGCACAAGGGTTTGGAATGTCTATTTATTCACTCCAAAGAAACACACAAACAAAAGTTAGCCCTGAGACCAAGTTAATCAAAAAGTTTTTAATAGAATACGTGAAGGACCTGAGGCAAGTGCTTGGAGCCATAAACAGGTGGCACAAATCATTTTTAGCCTTGTTAGAGAATACAAAGCAGGCTGCTGCTGGCGATTATGGCCTGCATAATTAATCTGCATGTTGCCACCTAGGCATTTATTCATTTGGGGCCATGGAATCCCATCTGTAAGGCTACTTGTTAGAATTGGTGAGAGGACGTCCTTCTTTCCTTATTGATTAGGAGAGAGAGAGAAAGTAGAGAGAGCCCTCGTGGTTATATTTCAGGTTGAAGCAAATCAAATATTCCTCTAGGCCTTTAGTATTTGAAAGAAGGTAAATGGCTGATGCAGGAGGGCCTGTTAATTTCATATTCATGAAGGAAAGGCGTTGTATTTGTGTGTGTGTGTTTTGTGGCAACATCTAATCAGGTAGAGTTCCAGGTCCTGAAGCTAATCCATAAGTGTGAAGTGAAATGCTGGAAGCATTGATTCATTTGGCCAACCAGGCAGTGCTGCACTAGTCCATACGATGCCCCGTGAGAGTTAGAAAAAGGAACCCTTGCTCAAGACACCTTACTTTCATCTGCTGGAGAGTTGTCATAGTATACTCAATACAAGAACAAGGCACTTCACTGCCACCTTCCAGAAAACTGTCATAACAAAAATGCAGATCTACAATGTCTTCGATGTGAAGGCCTCTTTAGATGTGTTGCTCTATGTGTCACATGACCTAAGCAATTGTTAAGTGCTAGCGCCTCCACTGACGCCACCTTTAGCATCACAGGGAAAACTGGCTAGTGAGGTGGAATAAGTGCTCAGACAGAACCAGCTTATAGCACACACTAAAATAATTTCCAAGTGGTTTAAACAGGTGAATTTTTAAAATAGCAATACAAATGTGATTAAATATTCACATAGAAAGGAATTTTATCAGCATAAAAATAATTTTAAAATTACTCAGGAAAATAGGTAGATTTGACTCATAAAAGTTTAAAAGTTCAGTAAGTACGTAAAAAAGAATAACCATTACAAATCAAGTTTAAAACAGATGACTGAGAAAAAAATATCTTCCACAAATATGGCAAAGGATTAATATTCTTAATAGGCTGATACACTTGGATTAGAAAAAAACAACACGGCTTCAAAACAATGTGAAAAATTTTGTGAATTATTTATGGAAGAGGCAATAAAATAGCTAATAAAATGTTTAGCTTTATTAGAGATTAATGAAGTAAAAATTAAAATACTCACCAAATACTCTTTTTCATTTATCAAATGAGAAAATTTAAAAAACTGATCAACTCCATGCTAGCGTAGGTGCATTATTAGAATACAAACGTGTACAATCTTTCTGTAAGGCAGTATAGCACCATGTATTAAGAATCTTTGAACTAATAATGCCATCTCTAGAACTCCATAGACAGGAGATAGTCAGAAATATGGAAATGCAAAAGTAGGACAAAGGTTAAGTAAATTACAACAAATTCATATAATTTGTGTTTTGTAGCTCTTAGAAGTGATACTTAGGGAAAAATTTATGTCATGGGGAAATGCCCCTAAAAATGTCAATTGAAAAAATAGGAAGTCCAACTGTATATTCTCGGGATTCTCAAAGTTGGGGTTAGTGGATGGGTTTCAAGGGGTCTAAAACTTTTGATGTGTATGCATTTGTTTCTGAGGCAAGTTTCCATGGTTTGCCCTAGGTGCTCCAGGAGATCTGTGATCCAAAGGATCCAGTACAGTGAAACCAAGCCAAAGCCACAGACTCCTGACATGAACACTTCTCATGACCACTTACCCCTGCTTGGGCTATAATGTCCCAAGCATCGTGCCAGCAGCTAGAGACACAACAATGAGCAAAAGCTGATGTGGTCCCTGCCCTTGGGCAGCTCAGTCTAGCTGGGAACAGAGACGTTAATCAAAAGTATCAAACAAATACGTGTATGGTTGAAGCCAGGTACGTGAGGGTTACTGTAGATATTCAATAAGAACATGATTGCCTTTCAACCTTGTTCCCTACACAGACATAGATGAATCTCATCAATCTGCTGTTTTCTTGTTTAACTTGCGGAGTGACTCAGGGGTCTTGAGGATTTGTGAGCTTGTTTTGCAGAAGAAAGAGAATGTCTTCAGGGAGGTCATGATCACTAGATGGCTGGCCCCCAGCTGCTGTTGACACCCAGAAGTCAGATTGCCCAGGGGCTTATCACGAGTGACTCCTTTGTTTCTCTGAAGCTCCTCCTGCCGAGCCCCTTAGCTCTGCAAAACCTCCTGTTTTCTGCTCTTGGTAAGGTGGATTTGAGTGAACTCATGCTCCCATCTTCTCATTTTGGCCAATTTGAATAAACCTTTCTCCATCTCCAAGGACCGATGTCTCAGTGTTTGGCCTACTGTGCATCGGGCTCATGAACTTGAGATTAAGAGGTTCGATATCATGGTGACAAGATGAATAAGTGTTTTGAAGCAAAATTCCAGGGTGCCAGGGCACTTCTTAAATGAGATAATGAATGTGTGTCTAGTGTTTAAAATAGTACCTGCCAACACAGTGAGTGTGCAACTGACGTCAAATAGGATGGAGATTTCTCAAATGACAACCATCTGCATGATGGAGGTACGTGATAACAGAGCTTTCTTTGTGGAGCTGGTTTTAATATTTGACTGAGACCCAGACTGCCCACCTAGCAGGCAGTGTCAACACTCAGGTGTGGGTAAAGCAGTCCAATCTGACGACTTCCAGGTAAATTCAGTCTCATCCCCTTCACACCTGTGTCCATGGCCAGGCTCTGGAGATGCAGTCACTTGCCCTGACTCTTTCTGGGTGAGAACCAGGCAGCACTTGGAGGCTCCCTCCCTCACCCTTGTAGGCAGCCTATTGAAACTGGAATGTCAATGCATTCTCCCCGCTAATATTTGGGCCACTTTCTGGAGTTTGAAAAGCCATCCATGCTACTTTTTTGTGTGTGTGTGAGGAAGATTAGACCTGAGCTAACAACTGTCGCCAATCCTCCTCTGTTTGCTGAGGAAGACTGGCCCTGAGTCAACATCTGTGCCCATCTTCCTCCACTTTACATGGGACACTGCCACAGCATGGCTTGACAAGCGATGTGTTGGTGTGCACCTGGGATCCAAACCCCAGGCTGCCGCAGTGGAGCGTGAGCACTCAACTGCTATGCCACTGGGCTGACCCCCATGCTGCTTTTAAGGTGAGACTTCTCATGTCCAAGTGCAGCTGGCCACCATCCCTCTGGCTTATCCCACACCAATGGTGTGGGATGGGCCTGCAGTGCTTCCCCTCCCAAGCTACAGCCAGGAGATGGTATGTCAGGGTATCTTCTCTCTGATACTCAGAGCTAGTTTCATGGGCATGAGACCTGATCAGTCACAAGGGCTCCATGTTCAGAAGGACCTATGCTTCATTTAATGCTTTGCTGTCACTATCTTTAGATTCTTAATCATTTTAGCTTTGAACTTGTGTTTTGTAAGTAAAGTAATGCATGCACGCGTGCAGAAGATAGATGCTCAATATGCGTGTCCACCATTTCTTCCTGCTCCATTTGCATATAACATTTACGATGCCCCTTGAGCACATTTGGGGGACCCACGATGCACGCGTGGGAACAGAGGGAGATCCAAAGTGAGTACAAGGTGAGTGTGCTGCCTATCATATTGCTCCTTATTCGTGTTACTTCCCTGTATTGACCAACAACTTAGCTGAAAATGATGACATAGAAGGAAAGGGGAAGAGAGAGCAGCCCATAGTTCCTTTCCCCTTCAGTCCTTCCTTACCCATCAGAAGCCAAAGGTGGAATGTGTTGGTAGAAGGTGCGTGTACCAAGAAGAGAAATAAAAACAGATGAGTTAGTTTTGTGCAGTGTTTCCACTGTTCTGGAAAGAACGAAATGCATATGCATGCACAAGCTATGAAATATGAATTGTGTCATTTCAGTGATGCTGCATATGAGTTAAATGCTCTTAAATTTGCATTTAAAACTAACACTGCACCATATAAAGTAGACTGGTAAAATTCAGGCTAATAATTTAAAATTGTAATTTTTCTTTACTTAGAACAACATTAAATAGCAAATAAAAAACTCCATAACAAGCCGAGAGAGGCACAGTGGAAGAAAGATAAAAGCTTTATATTTAAGCCCCTTTTCCCCTGCTTTTTAAACAAGGGGCCTTACATTTTCATTTTGCATTGGGCCCTGTAAATTTTGCAGCTGGCTTACCTGATACTGCAAACTTGTGGATGGAGGATTCTTATAATTCTTTCCCAACTTTTCCCACCCCTGGACAAAGTGTGAGGAGGTGGCTGGGGACAAAAAGTGTCACATTGCTTTGCATACTTTGTTTCCTTTTTTTCCCTAAAACTCAAATCTTTTCCCTAAAATGAAAATCTTCCCAGTACTTGTTTCTAGCTCCTCCAAGGGCAAAAGGGGAAGAGCAATCCTTACACTTTACACGTCTCTTTATACATCTGGGAAGATCGCTATCACCTCTAGCTGGGAGCAGTGTCTTCTCAACTTAGTAATGAAGAGGCTGGCTCTTAGCGTTCAGGGCTGGCCTGTCTCCATAGCAGCTCACTACGTTTTCCAATTAGTGGCAGATTCTGAAAGAGAGGGTTGGGCAAGGGGCAAGATGAATCCATGGGGAAGGTAGGAATGCAGTCCACTGTGCTTCAGCGTGACTTCTGATGTGGACAGTAGAGACTTCAGAAGCACCTGCCGCATAGGACACAGCTCCCTCTCTGTGGACCACTGTGGAAGGCAGGCAGGGAGCTCACCAGGAAGGCCCCCAGGAGGGAAGTGGAAAAGGCCCATGGGGAAGGAGCATGCTAAGCTGCAAAGACAGGAATCCCCACAGCTGGGCTTTTCAGGCCTCTACCCCACAAAGCATGGGCTTCAAAATCCTTCCTGGGAATTACTCATTTACCACTGCACCTTTTAATTTTAGGTAATCGGCATATCTTTTTATTCATTAAAAGATAAAATATCCTTGTGCAAGGGGGGCCCCAGAGGATGGCAGTGCTGGGGGTGGCTGATGGATTTCTTTATCATGCAGTTTAATGCAGCAAGGCAACTCACGTATTTATGGTCAGGAGAATTTTCCCTTTGATGGGGCGGGGGGTCTGGGAGCTTTAGACTTGGGGTACATGAGAATTCACACCCCTGCCCAGGTCTCACAGGGGCTGCAGGTCTTTGCCTATGAGCCAGAGCCCTAAGGCTGACCATTACCCTGGGTGACCCATCCCCAAGAGGCCAGCGAAAGTGGGATGTGGGCCACTCTCCAGCTTCACCTCTCAAGCCCAGAAGGAAGCCCCTGCGGGTCACCAAACAAGGGGTGAACTGTCCTTTGTGAAAGAAGTCAACATTTTGAGTGAGAAAAAGCCTCAGCACTAGCGGTTGGGAAACGAACCGCAGCAGGAATGGCTAACTTTCTGTGTGGAGGGGCTCCTTTTCATTTGCTAGAATCTGAGAATCCTGAGGGGACGGCGGAGGGAAAGGCCTTCTTTTCTGGTGGTGGTGTGGCCGGAGCAAGGAGCCACTGGAGCTGAGGCACTTCTCCCTGGGAATCCTGGCTAACCAGGGAGAAGGACTTCGGGAGCAACAGCTCCATCTGTGACCGACATAAAGCTTCCTGTGGGCCCCCTGGCTTAGAGCGCAGAGAAAAGGGGGGATTGCAGATACCCGGTATAAAGCGAAGTTCATCCTTGGGGTAGAAACAGGTACTGAGGGCAGAATGTCCTTCAACAAGGGGTCGGCCAAGATGGCACCTGGACGTCTCCGCGGCCAGGGCCTGGTCAGGGTTGTGAAGGCTGAGAGAGGTTTTCGGGGCTCTGGGAGAGGAGGGCTCCACTGTTGGCCGTTGCTTCCCCTCCCCTTAATTTTTCTTTCCTGTCTGTTTTGGTCCACTAGTACTTCTGTGCTTCTGTTTCTCCTCCTACCTGGCTTTTCTCCCCTTGCAGAGGCACTCAAAGGAGGCTCACAGCAGGTGAGGAGAGGCAGGAGACAAGAAAGAAAGTGAGGCAGCAGGTAATCAGGTAGCTGTGTTGTGAAGCCAGAGGTCAGAGCACTTTGAGGTCAGTGTCTCTGTTATGAGGAATCATATCTCTGCTAGAGGTATAAAAATACAGAGTTATTTTCAAAATTTCTTTTTCCCTGGAAGGCTTTTTGATTTGGTTGAAAACAAACAAATGGACAAACTCCTAGGGAAGAAAATAATTTCATCTTCCATAGTTTTTTGTTTTTGCTTACCCTTTGCATGGATTTCTGTTTCCTACTCTCTACCTCGTCTTCTTTCTTAGAGTGTAGGTGAGAGGTCAGGGCTGGAAAAGTAGACTTGGGAGTCAAGGTGGTAGCTAAGCAGCATAAAGAAAGAACAAGGGCTATCTGAGGAAGTAAATCTCTGAAGAGAATTAAAAAACAACGCATGATGATAATAATCATTACTATTGATTCAGAATCCAGTATCTTTAGGGGCTTTCTACACATCGTCTCACTAAGAGTCATCCTCTCAATGATTCTATCACGACCTGCAATGGAGATAGACCCCATTAGGGGTCAAGAAGAAGAAGTCAACAAGTGCCAAGATAGTGAAAGAAAAGGAGACACCAAAAGGAAATGTGAGGAAAGAAGATATGTGGTGCAGGAAGGGGAATGCATAGAATACATGCCACTCCTCCCTTTTCTGTGCCCGTGACAGGCATGTTAATCACTCACCACATCCTAGATGCAACTTGAATTTTCTTCTTAATGCAGCACTCCAGGCAGCATTACCACTTGGTAAGAGTGGGCACTCAATTTAAAATTTATCTGCTATCCTTAGTGTTGTAAGAAAATCAGATGAAGTTCCACGAGGGGCATGGTCATGAGATGCCAGGTGCTTCAGAGGCCCTATTTTGAAAAATGTTGAGAGTTTGTCCCAAAGGACCCTCTTGGTGCCTGTAATGAGGGTGATTTCTGCCATGGTGGTGGCAGAATCCATACCAAAAGGAGTTAAGAAAGTGATGGAAGGAAAAGAAGTAGAGGCTGAGGGTATAGGTCACCTGTTCCCAGAGTCCCAAAAGTTGCTCTGACAGGGGGCAGGGTCCAGTAACCGGAGCAAGGCTTACAAAAGTATGAAGTACATTACAAACGTGAACAAAAGAACATAAAAATCAGAAAATATTTGACTTTCACCTTTTCCTAATTAAAAATAATAGGCAGATTAGCAATGGTTTCCAAATGTCATACACACCAGGCAATTAGCCTCCACAGGACTGACTGGATCAACGGCCTTAAGCAGCCGGGCTTCCTTCCACCGATGTGGGACTCATGTTTTGAAGGCTCGTTCTCCATCATCTCGATTGTCATTTTTGTGTTTAAAGAACAGCTCTCACTGTGAGTAACTGGAAAGCGTGGGCTTGCTTAGTAACTACAGTTCCATCGCTGTTCCTCTCAACCTGACCACAGACTCCGCCTTGGCTCCTACAGAGCTCAGCTTCCACGAAGATTCCAAAATTGCTGCCACCACCTCCTCACTGTGTACCATCTCGGTGGTGAATAACAAGCGACCTGCCACCCACTCGAGGCGCTTCTACACAAACACCGTCCCTACAGAGTATTTCTGCAAAATGCTCACAAAACTAACAAATCCATATGGTATTCCTTTAAGAAGATCAAACCACCATCCAGGCCTTCCTTTCCCTCACAGGGCCACCTGCTCCTGTGAGTGGCAGTTTCTTTGGCCACATCACTCTACCGCTGCATGCTCTTTGTAGCTGGGGTGAGCCTCAGCGTCAGTTGGCCATGGACAAGGGACGGGAGAAACAGATTTTTCACATCCAATCAATGTGGACAATGTTTTCCTTGTGTCATATCTTCCAGGAGTTACCAGGACATATTTCCTGCTCGGGTTCTGTGTTGAATAACAAAAGCCACAGTTTATTGAGCAACTACTCTGTGCCAAATACTTATATTATTTCTAATCCTTATAACAGTTTGGCAGGCTAGGTACTTGGGGTAGAAGTAGAGAGACCCTGCTCAGGACTTGCTGCCTGCCTGTGGAAAAGCAGTCAACAAACCGCCTCCAGCTTCACCCTCTTCCTCTGCCCAGTCCTTTTTCCTCCCCTTTCCTTTCACAGGTGCTGATCCCTAATAAATGCCTTGCACCCCAAATTCCATCTTAGCGTTTGCTTCTAACCCTCAGTTTTCTATTCTATAAAGTGGTAACAGCACCTCCTATTGGTTATTATGATTATTATAAAGACGAAATGAGATAATACGTTAGAGCGCTTTGTACAATGCCTGGTATACAGAGCATGTTCAGTGAATGTTGGCTATTATGTTATTACTCAAAGTCATACAGCTAGGAAGTGTTGGATCCAGGATTCCAGCCCATCTGCCTAACCCTAGAACTTGGCCACAAAGTTGGTTTGGAACTCTCCCATGATACTTTTCTTTTGCTGCTTTGTTTCTCTGTCTTCTAGACACCTAAGGTCTTGGAACAGGAATATGCTCTACACGCACCTCCCAAGGCCCAGCAGGGACCTTACACATGGGGAAATGCTGGATTGTCATTTACTGATTGAATGGCTGTGTGACTGACTAAATCTCCAATTATTTTAAACTTCCTGTGGGGCCTGAAAAAAAAATTCAGATCACTTGAGAAGTCTAGGTTTAACTCAGAGTTTCTGGGTTTCCCAGTCTTCTCTATGCCTATTGATGGGAATCCCTAAGCTAATAAACCTAGTAACTAGGTCAAGGCAGTAACAGGTTGGACCAAGCCACAGGGGGTTTGAGTGAGAGGCTAGAGCTGGAAACACGTCAATGGACCTCCCTACGCAGAGCCCAGACTCCTCCAGGGCTGTTGGTTGGCAGACGACTTTGGACTGGCCCTACCACTACCCTCAGCATGGGCCCCTTGCTCGGGAGTGAGGGGTATGCAGAAAGTTTCCCTCCCCTAGCAGCTTCTATCTAGCAAAAGAGGCTTCCTGATGGGTTTTCTCACTCACTTCCATGAGCCAAGTACTTACATTCCATATAAGAACGTGAGGATTTGTTCAAAATCTGAAAAATTGGATCATAATAGTTTCTACAAAACAGACCCCGGCAGAATAATCCGAGAAAGTCTTTCTTAGGAGAAAGTAATATTAACGGATCACGAGACAAGTCAGCTTTGGTGAGCCAGTCTCCTTTGTGATCTTCCCAAGATCCTTCCTTGCCACAACAAAAGATGGGAATTCACTTATCAAGTGATCTGGGTCCAGATTTTGAGAAACGGTATTTTTCCTTTTGTCTGTCTCTTCTACTCCATTCCACGTATGAAGGAGATTTTAAACAGGAGAACTGTTTAATGTCTTAGTCCCCTCCAGCAGAATTAAATCTTTAAAAAGGAACCAAAAGAGGGCCATGCTTAACCTAAAGGTTTTAATGGTGGAATTTTAAACACTGGCACACCTTCCCATCCCAGCAATTGCCTATACTGTGTATCAAAAGCAGGCCGTGTTCCCTCTTTCTCTGCCGTGCTGTCCATCAAGGGCTGTGGCAGTGTGAGATATTGCGTTTTTAGGTAAAGGTATTATTATAATCTAGGCTCTTTTGACCCAAAATACATCACATAATTTGATCATGAAGTTATAGGAAGCAGAGTAGGAGAAATTAAAACATGTACTACTAAGGGACAGAGAAAAAAATTAATTTTCAGATGAGGATTCAAGTAAGATGGAACGAATGAGGCAGAAAGCAGTTTGGAGCGGCGAGAACTCTCTGGCTAGTTAGAACGCCTCCTTAGGGAGGTGGTAGGGTAAGTATAGGTGCTGTACAGGTCTGGCTCCAATGTCTTTATTTTTTTTTGTTAAAAAAACACATTTCCCCCCCAGATTATAAAATAGTACTGCTTATTGTAGAAATTTTGTAAAATAGATAATTATAGAGATGAAAATTAAAAGTCACCCCCAAAAATTCTACATTCTAGAGTCAGCCACTCTTGACATTTTGGAATGCTCCCTAATGGTCTTTAGAAATTATATACGCATATGCTAATTGCTTTTTCCAAAAAAGCCCTTGGTTTAAAGGATATCCATGTTAGTATGTAAATAATAGTAAATAATCAAAACTACCTTTTGATTTCTAGACCTGCTCTAATAATGTAACATGGATTTATCCCTCTAGACATGGGCAATGTTAATGATGATACATTAGTTCGGATTTGTATGGTGGTTGTATTTAGTGTGTTTGCTGAAATCTCTATTATTTCTAATAGTTAATGTGAAGATTTTCTGTGTCAAAAAAGCATATTATTTGTGAATAATGACAGTATTGTTTCTTCTCTTTTTAATCCATTTACCTCTGATTTCCTTTTTCTTATCTTACTCTGTTGGATAAGACCTTCTGTAGAACAACACTGAATAGAACTTAGGGTAAAGGACAAGGAGCATTGTAAAGCTTCTAATATTTTAAAAGTATAAAATTAGGGCCTGGCCTGGTGGCGCAAGCAGTTAAGTGCGTGTGCTCTGCTGCGGTGGCCCGGGGTTCTCTGGTTCGGATCCCGGGTGCACACCGACACACTGCTTGGCAAGCCATGCTGTGGTAGCGTCCCATATAAAGTAGAGAAAGATAGGCACGGACGTTAGCCCAGGGCCAGTCTTCCTCAGCAAAAAAAGGGGAGGATTGGCAGATGTTAGCACAGGGCTAATCTCCTCACCAAAAAAATAAATAAATAAAAATAAAAGTATAAAATTAAAGTGTCGCTCATAATAAAAACTCTTCATCAACTACAAATGGAAAATACTTTCCTTAACTTGATAAAGAGCATCTACCAAAAACCTACTAAGAATATCCTACTTTTGAAACATGTTGCCCATATCTAGGAGGATAAATGCATTTTATGTTGTTGGAGGAGGCCTAGAAATCAAAAGGTAATGGATATTAATATTATTCATCTATTAAAATGGACATTTTTCTAAACCAAAGCCTTTCTGGAAAAACTACATATATTTATATAATTTCTAATGGCCATTAAGGAACATTCTAAAATGTCAAGAATGATTGACTCAAGATACTGGAATTTATATTTATATTAGACAAGGAAGTTTTAAGGGAAAAAAATTTTGTAGGGATAAAGATAAACATTACATAATTATGGAAAGAAAAATTCACTAGGAAGATAAAGCATATTTTAAAAACAATCTGATAATCTCTGGTTTTTAATGGGTGAACTTAATATGTCAATATTAATTTTGAATATTTGTATATTTGGAAATACATATTCTATTTCTATTCCTTTAGTGGTCACCATTGAACTTTTAGCTTGTGTACTTGATTTAAGAAAGCTAACATTAAATCAACACATTTACTCTCTTCAATGAAACACAAGGACCTTAGAGTGCTTTAACTCTGGTGACTTTCATCTATCATCCATGTCATTATCTAGTATTTTGAGTTGGTTTTGTTTTTAAAGTCCCCCAAATTAGTCTTTTTATTATGCATAATGTTTTTATTTTTTATTTTTTTATAGTTTCTACAGTTGATGCTTATTTAGATTTACCCTTGCATTTACCAAATTATTTGCTCAACAATGCTTTGTGTGTGCCACTTCTATTTTCTAAGTTCAATTTATTTCCAATATTAAATTACTTTCTTCAATAGTTCTTTCAACAAGGGCCGGTGAGTTTATCTTGGTTTGTCTTGGTTTTCTTTGTTTTGCCCTCACTCTGGTATCTTTTTTTTTTTAATTTATTTATTTTTATTGTGAAATGTTTGTTGTACATTATTGTTTATCAGTCACCATATAAGTACATCCTTTCACCCCTTGTGCCCACTCCCCAACCCCCTAGCCCCTGGTAACCACCAGACAGTTCTATGTGTCCGTGTGTTGGTTTATCTTCCACATATGAGTGAAATCATGCACTGTTTGTCTTTCTCTTTCTGGCTTATTTCACTTAACATAATACTCTCCAGGTCCATCCACGTTGTTGCAAATGGGACTATTTTGTCTTTTTTTATGGCTGAGTAGTATTCCATGGTATATATATACCACATCTTCTTTATCCAATCATCTGTCGAGGGACAGTTGGGTTGCTTCCATGTCTTGGCTATAGTGAATAATGCTGCGATGAACATAAGGGTGCATAAGCCTCTTTGGATTGTTGATTTCAGGTTCGTTGGGTAGATACCCAGTAGTGGGATAGCTGGATCATAAGATATTTCCATTTTTAATTTTTTGAGGAATCTCCATACTGTTTTCCATAGAGGCTGCACCAGTTTGCATTCCCACCAGCAGTGGATTAGGGTTCCCATTTCTCCACAGACTCTCCAGCATTTGTTGCTTCTTGTCTTGGTGATTATAGCCATTGTAATGGGTGTAAGGTGATATCTCATTGTGGTTTTGATTTGCATTTCCCTGATGATTAGTGATGTTGAGCATCTTTTCATGTGTCTATTGGCTATCTATATATCTTCTTTAGAGAAGTGTCTGTTCATTTCCTCTGCCCATTTTTTGATTGGGTTGTTTGTTTTTTTGTTATTCAGTTGTGTGAGTTCTTTATATATTATGGAGATTAATCCCTTGTCAGATATATGGTTTGCAAATATTTTTTCCCAGCTGGTGGGTTCCCTATTCCTTTTGATCCTGGTTTCATTTGCCTTGTAGAAGCTCTTTAATCTGATGAAGTCCCACTTGTTTATTTTTTCTTTTGTTTCCCTTGTCTGAGTAGACATGGAATTCAAAAAGATCCCTTTATTGTTTTGCCCTCACTCTGAAGGATAGTTTCTCTAGGTATACAATTCCTTGTTGATAATTATGTTTCCTGAATAGTTTGAGGATGTCATCCCACTGTATTCGGTCTCTATTTTTACAATGAGACATCAGTCTATTTATTGTTTCTTCTTAGATATCTGTCTTCCGTATCCTTTAAATTCTTAAAATTTCTGTATTATTTTTCATCTCTTAATTTTTTTTGTGCTGCATTCTAAGTACTTCCTCACATTTGTCTTCCAGTCTACTACTTCTCTCTTCAGCTGGTTCTAATCCCCTGTTTTGTTGGGTTCTTAATTTTGATGACTATATTTTTAATATTACAGTATCTAATTCATTTATTATGTATATATTCTTCATTTTATTTGATAATTTAAAACATTTTTCTTTTAATTTCTCTAGATTGTTCTATTTTTTTTTAAAGTTGGCATGTGAATTCTTCTATTTATTCCATCTGCTTTGATTGCTTAGATTGTTTGCACATCTTCACTGTTTTTTGTTTGCTTTTGTGGCAATCTGTGATAGTGTCTTTACAGACTGGATTTTACACACGACTTTTCCAAGTTTCACCAATCTGGGACTAATTTTTCATTAGTTTTTCAGCTTGGGATTACCAGTCTATGAGTAAAATACATTTGGACATTACACTTCCATATGTAAGAGGCTGGGGAGGCTTTTGAGGCTCCCCTCTTCCCATCATGGGATGAGACAAGTTTCATTGGTGCTTTTCTGGGCCAATAGGTTCTATTCCCACCGTTCAAGGAGGCAGGATTCTGGTTTTATGCAGAGATTTCATTTCTAACCCCCTACTTTGTCTAGTCTCAGAGCTCTATCTTCTGTCCCAACATGGGTGTCAAAGTTCTAGCTCTTAGCTGTCAGAGTATGTATCTGGATCTAATGTTCTCCTGAACTTCCATGGTATGATTTCAAGCAATTACACCACTGGTTTTCAATCCCTATTTTATTTCTGTCTCCTGGGAGTTCCTTGTCCTTTACTCCTTTCCTTCCTACTTTGCTCCTTTCCTTCCTCCCTCCCTCCCTCTCTCCTTCCCTCACTACCTTTTTCCTTTCTTCTCTCTTTTATTTCTAGCTATGTATTAAAAATTATTTTAAAAAATTTGATCTAACTTTTCTAATTTTTGGTTGGAAAGAGGCTGTGTTAACCTAGTTTTGTTTTGTCAGAAACTGAAGACCCATACTCAATTTTGCTTGCTGTTTTTTTAAAGCTAATATTATAAGCAAAGAATTTCTTCATTTTATCAAAAATTCTTTGTAAACATAATTTTTAATTGTAGTATATTTAATTTCATGAATATGCCATGATTTATTCAATTATTCCCTTAATTTATGAATGGCCACTTGAGGGTTTTACTCTCTCTTACTTTTAATCAGTGAAATTGACCTTTCTCTGAAGAGGCGGGAATGACAAAATAAGACAAGAAGACCCTATGGAGCTTCAATTAATTAAAAAAAAAAAGTAAGCCAAATCAAGGGATAACAAAACTTAAATGGACTAACAATTTTGGTTGGGGTGACCTCAGAGAAGAAAATAACCTCTGAGTGATCAAAATCTAGACTAGCTAGTCAAAATATTTTATCACTTATTGATCCAAAATGTTGATCAACAGAACAAGTTACCCTCGGGATAACAGCACAATCCTATTCTAGAGTCCATATCCACAATAGGATGTATAACCATGATGTTGGATCAGGAAATCTCAGTGGTGTAGCTGCTGTTAATGGCTCATTTGTTGAACGATTCAAGCCCTACGTGATCTGAGTTCAGACCAGAATAATCCAGTCAGTTTCTATCTATTCGGTATTTCTCCCAGTACGAAAGGGCAAGAGAAACAAGGCATACTTTACAAAAGCACACTCAAACTAATAGATGATATAATCTTAATCTAATATATATATGTATATAGCCCTGCCTATGAACGGGGTTTGTTAGAGTGGTTGATTAATTGCATAAAACATAAACCTTTATAGCCAGAGGTTCAATTTTTCTCCCTAACAGCATGTTCTTAATCAATCTTCTTTTATTAATTGTCCCCAATCTACTTTCCATAGCATTCCTTACACTAATTGAACGAAAAGTATTAGGTTATATACGACTCCATAAAGGACCACACGTCATTGGCCCCATGATCTGTGGAGACACCAGTATTTACGTCAGTGTCACAAGGCCATCAGCTGGAGCTCACATTGGAAAACGTACCCAGGAAGACACCCTACAAATGACCCACTAGCACACAGCTGAACAAGTAATGTGGACTTTTGTCAAAGACCACGTGAAAACGTACCTGGGAAGACACCCTACAAAGGACCTACTAGCACGCAACTGGACAAGTCATTTGAACTTTTGTCGATGACCTAGTACTTAAAATGGTAGGATAAGGATGCAGGATTCTAAAGTGTTCATGGAAATGCTGAAGGCACAATTCAGAAACAAGGAATAATCGACAAGGTAAACCAACTCCAATAGATTTATAATTGCTTACATGTACACAGTAAGAGTTTTGCTGAACAATTAAGTATTCGTGTATTTGCCTTGATGAAAACATGAAACTTTACGTTGAATAAAAATGGGCCATTTTCCTGTAAAAAAAAATTCTTTGTAAACATAATTTTTAATTGTAGTATATTTAATTTCATGAATATGCCATAATTTATTCAATTATTCCCTTAACTGAACAGTTATATGTCTTCACTTTTTAAAATTAACTATTAATTATGCTGGGGTTGAGTATAAATATTTTTTTCCATATTTAGGTAATTTAATGTATTTACTTATTACTACCCTGTTTCTTCCATAAAGAAATTGGGTGGATAAAAATTTACATACAGTACAAAAAATTAATTGAGTTTGGGGAAAAGAAACTATTGATAGGAAAACAATAAATGAGGTATAAGGTAGGTACAGAAAAATTAATTCTACTTTTTCTTTGAGGTGAGCCATAATCCTAAGGTGCTTAGAGGCCTAAGGGAAAGGGAAACAGTTAAATATGTGTTTCACATTGTCCATAAACTAAAATCAAGTGAGTTGTTCAGGAGAAGCCTTTTTTTTCCCTAACGCTGTGGTGGGTGAAGAAGGGACCAATAGCGTGATACTGACATGCAATTCAGTGACAGAGGTTCTAAGAGGTGCCCAAACAGTATGTTTCACATATACGACTTCCTGGAGGTCTGGCTTCATCTACGGGTAACATTTAGTATATCTACCACAAGGGTCTTAATCTGGAGAATGTGAAACTTCTGAACCTGCCTGTCAAGTTTGTGTGTTGCATTTTGAGGCATAGAGATTTGAAGCTGTTGAGGGTAGTCTTGTCTTTCTGAGAACGTTGGTTTTGTATAGGCCTCCACTCTCTATCCCCAGCTGCAAGAGGGCCTCTTGATGGCACTCCCTTGGCAACTGCTAGCGGCTCACGGGTGGAAGTGAGACCTGAGTTGGCCCAATTATAATGAGGAACAGCTTATTATTCCTTCGCTCTTTCTAGATCTGAATAAGAAGCACAAAGCTCTGGCTGCCACTGGAAGCAATCTGCCCCCATGGGCCAGCCTTAGAATGAGGCGGATGCTGAGACAGCAGAATGGAGTAACAGAGATAAGTGGGTTGTTGATGACATCATTCCCATTTTACAGAAATAGAAACTGAATCATGAGAGTTAAATAACTCGGCCAAGGTCACTCAGCGGCTGAACCCAAGCAGTCTGGTTTCAGGGCCTAGACGTGTAACCACTATACTACACTGGCTTTCAGTAAACTACATGTACCTCCTACATAAATAACATTTCTCCCAACCTGGGGCTTGTGTAAAGATTGGACAACACAGAGGCCATGATATTAATCCTTGGCAAGAATCTGGAGGACAGCTCTTCTGTGTTGCCAAGTGGCTGGCAGATGGACAACTTCGATAGTCAGTGGGGCGGGGAGGGTAGCATAATGGTTAAGAGCAGGAATTGGTATTCACATAACCTGACTTGAATCCTGGTTTTACTGCTTACTGGCTTTGCGATCTAATCTGTAGGAGCCTCATTTTCCTCAACTGTAAAATGGAGGCGGTAATATGTAGCTTGCAAGGTGTTATAAGGATTAAATAAGATGATGGCCAGAGAGTATAAGGTCTTATTGAAAAACCACAATTTAGAATGGATGGCCTCTGGCCTTTGTAAGAGGGTGTGAGGGGGGAGGCACCGTGCCTGATTTGGAGAGCAGACTGAAAAACAGGGGCTCTATTTGTACGAGGTACCTAAAGTAGGCGAATGCATAGAGAGGGAAAGTAGAATAGAGGTTATCAGGGGCTGGGAGGAGGGGGAAATAGGGAGTTATTGTTTAACAGGTACAGAGTTTCTATTTGAGATGATGAAAAAGTTCTGAAAATAGTGGTGATGGTTACGCAACATTGTGAATGTATTTAATGCCGCTGAATTAAGTACACAAAAATGGCTAAACTGGTAAATTTTATGTTGTGTATATTTTATCACAGTAAAAAAATGTGGGGAAAAAAAAAAGCAGGAGCTTGTGATAGTTATTGGTTAGGGGACAGCAGAGATGATGATAACTGGTTATAAACACCAAGAGCAGAAACTCTGCTATGAAAATTTAAAACCCATAAAAGTAATGAGACTATATTTTTTAAAGCACTTTTTATACATAATATCTATTTGTCATAATTGTTAGTTGCATAATAAAAAAAGTCAAAGGAATCATGAAATAGAAAGAAATCGAAAGGTTATCTTATTCATTGCCTTGCCATTTGGAAAAAGTGTATCTAGACCCCTGCTGTGGGCTTGTCTGTGGTGGAAGGGTTGTGACCTGCACGTATTGTCAAGGGGCACACAGCTCACAATGTTGAGTCCCTGTATAGATAGAGGTAAAGCTTTCCTCAGAGGCCCTGCTCACTTCCCATAGTCCTCACTGTGCATGTGGTTAATTTGCAGCCTTAAAACTAAAAATGGTCTTGGTGAATAAAGTACATGACCTCTTGTGACTAAAAGAAGACAAAACCTAGCTGTAAACTTCTAAAAGAAAGTGCATCTATATAATAATGATAAAATCCTCTGAATCAATCCTTTAAGAGGCAGACTGCGTCCCTGTCTTTGCCTGGGGCCCGTAACTACGCTTAGTTAATCTTTCTCTGACAGATAAAGAGCTGCTATATCCATTCTTATAGCTCAATTTTAAACTCTATTCAGAGAAGTGGGGAGAGGGAGACTGAATGGGAATAAAGAATGAGTGAGACTGGGCAAGGGGAAGAGGAAGATGGGATCATTGACTTGTAGAATAGATGCTTCTAGAAAAAAAATCTAAGATTCACAGCCCTCTGGTTTGTTCAGGGCTAGTTTAGACAAACCTCTGAGACTGCAGGGTCACATGCAGACCAGTCATCCACAGAACCCACACCCTCTTCAGTCCAGCTTCACTGAAGCTGTACCACCCTCGAGGGTTCTTCTGAGGGGCAGAATTGTGACCAGCTGGCCCCCTTCTTAATGAAGAGGAAATAAGAAGAGTTTTTCACACGCCATGGTAATCACAAAGGTGAGAAACAAAAGAAAGTGTCTGTGAGAATTGTGAGTCCCCACCAATGGCTCCAGGGAAGGCCATAAAATCTTCTGTGCAAGATATCTTTAAAATTAAGAAAGACTCAAGATGACTTCAATTCAGCTTTGTATGAGAGGTAAGTACTTCCAAAGGGGCTTTTGAGCCCTGTGATACTATGTCTTCATGAAACTGATATTTGTGTTCAATATGAACCTTGTTAGAAAGGCATTTTGGGGGCATGTCTGCTGAGCTCACATAGACCCCTTTCCCCATGACCTGTTCTTTCTGCATGGGTAGGTGGAGGCAGCCATGTTTAAAATCTTTGGTCCTGTCCTTCTGACTAGTTGATTGGACCCCTGACCCGATTAGGACTAGTTAAATTCTCACTCCCAGGGGTTTAGAATTGAGATTTAGACTATCTAGATTGTTTTAGTCTATCTACTAGAAGGAATATAAACTCAGAAGCCATGGAGACAACATCCTTCATCATATATATGGAAAAGCAGAAAAAGTGATCTCTTCAGGGATAAAAAGCTAAGAGTATTTTCTGGTTCCTGTCATCTTCTAGTCTTCAGTTCTAGTTCTTCTTAAAGGACTACACTTGGGTTTTGTGAGTTTTGTCATAATCGTTCCAATAAATTATATTTATTAAACCAGCCAGAGTTGGTTTCTGTTGCATGCAACTAAAATAATATTAGGTATTTTCAACTGAAATGTAGGGCATGATATCTGTGTCTCTACAGAAGACTATTAGACTGACAATTGTGATATGGATCATCTCTAAGTTTGCTGTTTCAGCGGTAGCTCTTATGCCAGAGATGCCATGGCAGAGACACTCCGTTGTCCTTTTGCTGGGGTCCATCTTCCGTTGTCTTCAGATTCCAGTAGATGGGAAAATCACCAAAGGACCCCAAACTAGGAGTTACCTTGATTATTCTTTCTTCAATCTCCCAACCATCCAATCCATCCCCAAATCTTTTTAGTTCTACTTCCAAAATCTATCCCAAATCTGTGTGCAGAGTGGCTACCCTACTCTAAGCCATCAATATCTTTTGTTTGGATTACTGAAATGGCCTCTTAGCTGGCCTCTGGTCTCATTGGATTCACCATTCTTTCCCCCTCCCAATATTTTATCCACATGGCAGCTAGATTGATCTCTTGAAATATAAATCAGATCATGTCACTTTCCTGCTCAAATCATTCTGTATTAGGATGCAGGCTAAGCTGATGTAACAAAAACTCAAAATACAATGCCTCAAACACAGGAAGGAAGCTGTTTCAGGGCAGGTAGGTGGCCAACCTGCATACGTCATGCAGGGACCCAGATTCCTTCTCTCTTGTTGCTCACCATACTGTAGCCTGTTGCCCTCATTTTCCAAAGTCAAAGCTGACTGTATAGCCACACCCATGTTCCAGTCACCGAGATGGGGGAAAGAGAGGGGGAAGAGTAATGTCAAATCATTTTAAGAGCAATGCCCAGAAGTTGCCCACATCACTTCTGCTCACATCTCATTGATGAGAACTTAATCTCATGGCCACATATGTATGCAAAGACAGCTAGAAAATGTACTTTCAAACTGAGTGGCATTTGCTGGCTAAAACTCAAGGGTTCTAGGACTAAAAAGAAGGGGAGAATGGATATGGGGGACAACTAGTAGTCTCTTTTATACCTCTAATGGCTGCCCAGGCTTGCAGAATGAAATTCAAATCTTTTACCACGGCCTCTGAAGTGATCTGGCATCCCTCTACTTCTCCTGCCGCTCTCCCCCTGGTTCACTTGGCTGCATCAGGACCTGTCTTCTTTCTGCCCCTGGAACACGCCAAGCATGTTTCTGCCCTAGGGTGTTGGCACTTGCTCTTCCTTCTGCGTAGAAAGCTTTGAAGTCAGATCTTCCCAGGTCTATCTGCTTCTCATTCTTTGGATCTCAGCTCAAATGCCACCTCCTTCTGGTCACTCTATCTGAATTGTCCAGGCTCCAGTATTCTACCTTTCCCCAGTTACTTTCCATCATGGTTCTCTGTTTTGTTGACTATCGTTTTTTACCTCTCTGAATTTATTTTATCTCTTTGTCTGCTTTCTTGTTTATTTATCGTCTATCTCTCCCCACAGCACACCCTAGAATTTGAGCTTGCAGAGAGCAGGGACCTTGCCTGTCCTCTTTACCACCCCAGACCAGTACAGAGAATGGTTCCTGGCACATGGTACAGACTCAAATATTTGCTGAGTGAATCAATGGTCAGCCTAGGATCTGTGGCCAGCATTTCTAAATAGAAGCTCTTCTCTTAAACTTCAGGAATAGTCTATTGCCCCTATTCTCTGCCTCCTGAGGGTGTCCCATCTGGTTATAGACATGGCTTCCCTGTGATGGGTTCTGGTTTCTTACTCTGTGGCAGGTCAGTGTCATTTGCTCCATAACCTCATCTCCCCCTGGGCCAATTCAATCTGTTTTCCATCCCTGAGATGGGTATAAAACCTGCCTTCTATTTACCTCCCTGGAGACTTGGGGAATGAACGAATTTCTGAAATAGGGAATAATTTGTTATAACTTATTTAATCATGTGCAGAATGACTTTCAAACTGACTTCAATTAATGGATTTTCCAAATGACGCCTTCTTCCAACCCCCACACAGCCCTCCACAACTTCATCCCCTGTGCTCTTGGGGGAGTGAAGGATATAGTATTTATAACAAGCAAGTCTGAGCATTAGAATTCCCAGAGAGTTGCACAGGATGAGAATCTAGCCCAATAACAATAATCCTAAATGTTATTTATATGTCATTTCTCTGCCAAAGTCATCTAGGTAGCTCCCTAAAGTACCATGCAGGAAAAATTCCTCTGTCAGTGTGTGCCAAAAGTCTTAATAAGTAAGGTTCAGGGGGTTTTAATTAAAAAGAGCTCATTTGGTCCCTTTCCTCAGTCAGAATAAAGTCTGTTCCAGAGAAATGTGCTGCAGTAGTCAATGGTGGGTCAGTGTCATCTTCCTAAGACATTCCTTGAGGCCCATTTGTCTGAGGAAGGAGGACTCCTATGCCCATCCTGAGACGTTTCTCTGCCCAAAATGGAATTCCATCAAGAGCCGACTTTGCTCAAATGTTGCCAGCTCCTGTGGAGGCAGGGGAGCAAAGGCCCTGAACACCATGGGGAAAGCCGTACAAGAGATGTGACTTTTCAAACAGTGCTTAATGCAGTATTAAGCAAAGAAGATTTCTCTGGATCACGAATAAGTGTGGCTGTCAGTATAACTGTCACCACTGAATGAATTGGAACATCAGAAAGAACATTTTAAAAACCCAGTAATCTTTTTTACTCATTACTTTACAAATACGTCTCTACTTACTGGTTCCTGTGGGAATAAAAATACCATAAAGAAAAAAAAAAACCAAAACTCTTCTCTCAAGTTGTATTGGAGAGTGAGTGTGCCAGAATGCCCAGGAGAGATATTCAAGTTTCCAGCTGCATCTGAGATTTGTAATCTGATGTCTGATGGGGCCTGGGTCTCACCGGCAAGACATGGCAGGTACTTTTCAGCCAGTCCCTGATGGACAGTCACACCACTGAGCAAAGGAAGCTTATGTGTTACCTGCCAGTTTTGGTGGACCAGACCACCGGTGTTTGCAGATTCTGCATGTTAAGCTGTTGACCTGGAGACCTGCAGAGTTCCAGGAGTCTGTTTCTGCTCAGAGAAAACGGCTCTGATTGGCAATAGCAGCTAATGAATTCTTTCTTGGAAGCAAACATTAAATTCACCTTTGAGCCCCAAGGAGCCTTGGGAAAGCTCAGGCTACTCAGAGCTTTTTGAGGAATTTCACCTTAGAGCTGAGGATTTGGGCAAGATCTTGTCAGTGGGAGTACAAGAGGTCAACGTCCTACAGGCAGGACACTTCACAGGTGGTGGGGTCCAGCCACCTGCCCTTCTCACAGGTCAGTGCCTGAACCAGCTGCTAATCCAGTTTAAAGAAATTTCTAGCACTGCGGTTCATGTGACCTTCTAGAGGCACTCTATGTTAGAGTAAGGGGGGCTTGTGACCATCTCCCCTCCCTTTACACTGGAGGAGGTCAAGGATCAGGGAGGTGCCAAGGTCACTGAGCTTGTTAACAGCAGAGCTCAAATGTTTCCTGGTCAGATATTTTAAGGGCCAGCTTTGGTGATGTGACAGATAAATATAGCCTAACATTTTGTCTTGAGAATGATCAGGAGCAGATGCAGCTCCACAAGAAGCATGATAAGAATGCCCCTGCACACCTGCTGTGGAATGAAGGGAGGGAGCATTCCTCAGCTCCCACAGGGAGCATCTGCCTCAGGACCGATGCCCTGCTGGCCGCCATGTCTTGGCATGGACTTCCAAGCATTGAAGGGAAGGCTGATGACCCAAAAGGAATGAAAAGGGATGACAGTTGTGGATTGCTGGCTGATCAACGAGGAGAGAGCTGCTGCTATTCCAGCCCCACTATAGCCAGATGTTGAGAAATAAAAGAGGGAAATAAGCAGAGAGAGGTAAGGACTTGAAAATCTGCCTCAATCAGAGATGCTTGCTCAAAACACTAGCCTTCGTCACTTTGTAGGTTTATAGTTCTTTATTTTGAGGATTTATATTGTGTGTTCATATATTTCTGGTGAATACCTTAACTGAGCAAGCATTTCATGGAGATCAGTTCTGTCCAAGGCACTAGGCTAGAGCAATGAATTAGACACAATCTCAACTTGGAGAATCTCAGTGTCCAATGGAGGAAACCAAAACCAACGAGAAAATGCCAAGTGTACAGTGCTGTAGAAGCAGGTTTGAGGTGCTATGGAATGACAGAAGGGAGGGAGTACCAAAGTCAAGTTGTAAGAATTGAGGATGACTTTAAAGAGAAAATGACACCTATACACCTATACTGAGACTTCTACTTCTTAGGGATAAAGAATGGAGCTCTGGTGTCCTAAGCCAGGGGTCGGCTGGCAACCTTTTCTATAAAGGACCAGATAGTAAATATTTCAGGCTTTGTGGGCCATAAGATCTGTTTCAACTATGCAACTCTGCCATTATAGTGTGAAAGCAGCTGTAGGCAATACATAAATGAATGGGTGTGGCTGGGTTCCAACAAAACTTTATTTACAAAAACAGGCATCAGGTTAGATTGACCACAGGCCATGGTTTGCCAACCCTGTTCTAATCCCTTGATAAGCCAAAACCCATTTCATGCTCATAACAACTCTCTGCAGTAGGTACAGATGAGAGAACCTAGGCAGCTTGCCCAGAGTAATAGAGCCAGTAAAGGGTGGAAGCAGGATTTGAACCCAGACCATCTGCCTTCAATGTCAAAGTCCTTAGCCACTCATGCTTCACTCATCTTTGAGATATGCTTGCAAATCACCATGATATCCTTTCCCCTTTCCTTCCTCCCTCTCTCTGTCCGTTGTTCCTGAGTTCTTTGTCCTGAACATTTTTTTGAACATCCATAATCTGCCTAGCACGGTGGCAGGCACTTTAGTGAAAACATCAAAAGAAGATAACACACAACCCCTGCATTCTGTTCGTTTACAATTCCATCAAGGAGACAAGACATATACAAAAGAGGAATAAGAAAGTGTCAGGGGAGGCAGGAAGACTTCCTTCCCACTCTGGAGGGCTTGTCTCACGTGGAGGGAGTCCATCTGTGTAACACTGCTGACCACTCCTCACTCAGCCCTTGCAAGAGAGGAGGAGGAACGTTTTCTAACTGGAGAGCCATGAAGGAGAAATGGGCACACAGAGCCAAGCTCCCTCCTTTCCCCTTCCCCTTGGGAGCCAGGCTGCCCACAGGAGGCACTTGCTTTGCTCTGCTCCTCTGTGATCTAAATTGTGCAAGGGCAGGCTCTGCCCTATGGGGAAGCACCTTCCCCAGAGCTGCCTGTGATGGGGACTATGCTGTGAATCCCGCTGTTCTAAAAGCAAATTTATCAGCAGTGAAGATGCTGTTTTGGTCTTGATATGCCCTTTTATTTTGTCTGATTTCTCAATTAGTTTGTAACTTTCTGGGCACACAGGGCATTATTAATTGAGTCTATTGAATCCCCCAACAGAAAATGCAAGACAACACAAGAGAAGTACCCTCTGCTTCCTCCTTCCCCTTAAAAAAAGGACTGAGATTTTTGGTGCTATAGAGTTCAGAGTGGGGAGAAGAGGCTGCTAGGTCCTTTGGAGGAGGGTAGGAAGAGAGGACCCCTTCACCAAGGAGACGGGCAGGTCTTCAGGGATGAATATGGTTTGGATAGGCTAAGCTTTTTACATACGTTGTTGCTGCTTGGAATCATGACCTTGGGGCTCCTACACTGAAAATTTTTCCCCAGGGCCTCTTGTCTGAGAAAAAGGAAGTCTGCCCCAGAAGCCTTGTGTAGGACATAAAGGATAATTTCAAATGTCTCGGGCATTCATTGAATCGTAGAAACTTAATTAGAAGGAATTGTAGAGATGATTAATTGAGTCTAATTCTACAGTAGCAAATCCCAAACATAGGCTGTCTCAGAATCACTTGGGGGTTCCAAAAAAATACAGGTGTCCATTTGCCACTCTGTAGAGATTTTGATTAGTAGTTCTGGGATAGGAGTGGGAGTGGGGGCAGTATTTTAACAATCTTCCTAGGCGATTAGGCAGCAAGGTTTGGTATACCTGATAGATGATCCCCTAACATTCATTTCAACACTGCCAGTGACTGGGGCTCACCAACTCCCAAGGCCCAAGACAGCCACTGGTTATATTGCATTTAGATACAGGGACCAGTTAAGTTCTGTTCCTGGATGTGACCAAAGTCCCTTTTAAGTGTCTGGCTCATGGAGCAACTTGCAAGGAAAAAGCATGGAGCTGTACCAACTCTCAGAGACACACTCATCTTGCTCACCCAATAATGTCTCCCTCAGTCCTTGACCTTACATCAGAACACTCCAGTTGTGTCTGCACTTCTGCATTTGCATTCAGTTCTGGTAACCCCAGTATTATATTGGAATTGATCACTAACTTCCAGGCTCGTGACTCAATACTAGCTACTTTGACATCTCTGACATGGCTTGACTTTCTTTTTTTTCTTCCTTTCCTTTTCTCTCTTCTCTTATCTTCTCCTCTCCACCTTTATTGAGGCATAAGTGATGTACAATAAATTGCATACAAGTAAAGTGTACAATTTGATGTGTTTTGACATATGTATACATCCATGAATCCATCACCACAATCAAGATAATGAACATATCCATCAGTCCCAAAAGTTTTCTCGTGCCTCTTAGTCATCCCTCCCTTCCATCTCCCATCTCCTGGTGGCCACTGAGCTGCTTTCTTCTTGACTATTTTCCCACCAGGAACTCTCACCTGGTCTTGCCCCAGGCCAGTCACCTTTCTGAAACTGATTCCACCTACCAGCATTCAGGGGATTGTTGCCTCAGACTTCCTCCCAGTCCTACCCCCTGGCTTAGCCCCTCAGCTGGGCTTAGACAAGCCCTAGTTCCACCTTCTAGATGATACTGGAAGGATTTAATTCATCTTACACATGATAATTCTTCAGTTAGGACTTTACTTTTGGTGGCTAATGTAAAGTTACTACTAATAACTACTGCTTATAGAACAGCTATTCAACACCAGGAATTGAATTACACAGTAATATATAATAATAATTTTTCTCTCTCTCATAACCCTTACACTAGCCGTGTAAGGAAGGTCCTCATTTCTCTATGTTGCCCATGAGGGGATATCATCACTGACTTATTAGTCAAATGCCTTACTGAAATCTAGATATACTAGTCCATAGATTCTTCTGCTATAAAAATTTGAAACCCTAGCCATAACAGATTTTTTTTCTTCTGAAATGTAATATTTCCCTCATTAGAAACTTTCCTGGTGCGATGTACTATACCCAAGATAAAATAAAGAGTTGTCTAGATTCAGAGTCACTCACAATACACAATATTCTGTATTGATCTTGTTTTCAGTAGACAAGTAATTTTAGATATTTCATAGGCAGTCTGTATTTCAAATAAATATTGCTTGACTGCTGTAAAAGCCTCTTGATATGGCTGATTTCCAAACTGATCAGAAAGATACCTCTGTTTGCCTTGGCAGGAGACGTGAAAAGCAGGATAACTCCTCCTAATCCCACAAAGATGATGTGTGAAGTGAATTCTCCCATTCAGAATTTATTTATATTAGCCTTGAATCTGTGGAACGTTTGATATGATTTTAGCATTTTCTTCTCATGAAAGGTGATTTTCTGGGTAAAATGTAACTAGAACATTACATAACTACTAGGATTTTATTTTAAATGGTAACAAAGATATTATCTGAAGTCATAGTACACTTTACCTCCAAATGTAAAACAATACAAATTAAATCTACATTAAAGATTTGGAAAATATCAATAATGACGACAGCAAAGTACATTTCTTTCAAGATGCATGAAGCTCGTTCATTCAGTTTCATAGACATAAACCATGAGTGGATCTAGTATCACGTCATTGTGTGGCCCCCTACATTTGTCTCACCCACAGGGACATGAAATGACTGGCCTGTCATTGAGCTCCAAGACTTTCCCATTAGACCCTTGAGCAGCACAGTCCCTGGCTCTGTTCTGTCTTTAGGGAGGTGCTTCCTCCCAGTCAGTGACTACATATAAATTTGGTTTTCTATAGTTTTTTCAGATCAAGCTCCTTTTCATACTTTTCATTCATTCAACAAATATTTATTGAACACCTACTATATTTTAGATGCTTGTGATGCAACAGTAAACAAAATAGAAAAAGTCATGGAGATGATATTCCAGTAAGGAGACAGATAGTAAACAAAATAAATCGGTAAGTATATATTGTATAGTATACGGTGATAAGTGCTGAGATGAAAAATAAAGAAGGGAAGAGGATAGGAAGTTGTGTGTGTGTGTGTGTTGGCAGAGGGATTACACTTCTAGAAAGTGAGTTTCTCAGAACACAGTGCTTAAAAATAAAGCTTATGGGTTTTTACTTTATTGGTGAGAAAATTCTAGGGAAGCAAGAGTGAGAGAGAGGAGTAATGAAGCAGAGAAGGTGGAGAATCAATGTGAGGATGTGTCCCACAGTGGGGGACTTGATATCAAGAGCAACTGATGGCTGCCTCTCACGGGACTGAGTTTCAAGAGGCCATGAGAACCATTACATCTCAGGGCATTCTGTCCAAAGGGAGGAGGGGAGAAGAATTTGACTGTAGGCTCCTGTATCCTTTTGGGGCATTAATTTCACCACAATTCTGGGTTGCACATTTGTGGGCAGCAAGCAGGTCCTGTGGCATCTGCTACCTTGCACAGATGGGGAAGCCCTGAGGCGTGAGGTGAGGGGCGTATGGTGTGGGCATGAGGGGAGGTCTTGCTGGGTTGTGCCCATGTGACATTGGTGGAAGCCTCCACAGGGTTGGGTGCTGCAGTGGCAACTGGAACAGAACTTTCTAGAACAGAAAGTTCTAGTGGCCAAGAACTCTGGAGAAAGGAGAAACCAATAGGATCTGAGGGGCTGCATATGAGGGGTCTGATACAGAAAGAGTGGCCAAGGGCAGGAGGCCCATCAAGGTGACATTTAAGTAAAGGCCCTAAGCTGTGTGATTATGTGGGAGAAGAGCATTTCAGGCAGAGAGAATATGTGCCAAGGTGGTCAGGTGGAGGCATATCTGGCATGTTCAAGGTACAGGGGAGGCCAAGGCAGCTGTAGTGGTATGAAGGGGGAGGAAATAGAAGGAGAGGAGGTTGGAGAGGTAGCTGGTGGTCAGCTCATGCAGGGCTGTAGGTCTTAGAAGGGTTTGGGGTTTGGCTCCAAGTATGATGGAAAACCATTGGGCTAGGGGAGGCTCCTGCACGTTTCTGGCATGATCTGACTAACATTTCAAAAGGATCGGGCTCTGGGGCTGCTATGTGGAGAGTAGACTCAAGAGGCCAGGGTAGAAGCAGAGCGTCTGGTCAGGAGGCTACTGTGGTGTCCAGGTGTGAGGTGGTGGTGACTTGGACCAAGGCGTAGCAGTGCCGGTGGTGAGAGGTGGTTGGATTCTGGATATACTTTGAAGGCAGAACGCTGACAGGATTTCCTGATGCATTGGATACATAGGACATGAGAGAAAGAGAGGAATCAAAGATGCTTTCAAGCCACCAACCTGGGTGAGATCGTCCAGAGGGTGAGTGGAGGTAGGAAAGCAGAGAGGTCTAAGGCCCGAGCTTAGAGGTGTTTGGAGGTTGGGAGGATGAGGGGACACCAGTGAAGAAGACTGAGGAGTGGCCAGAGAGATAGAGGGAGAACTAGGGAGGTACAGGAGCCTAGGAACCAAGTAAAGACAAGACTTCACATGTTTGTTAATTACAGAATAATAGCAATCTGGTAGAAGGCCACCCCCTTCGTTTGTGGGTGCCTCTGAAAGGTAGAGCCACTCTGAGGTTTCTCTTTATTTCCTTATCTGTAAAACGGTAACAATAACATCTTTCTTAAAAGGTCGTTGTTAGAAGATTCCACAAAGAGCCTCATAAGCTGTTATGTATTATACACGAAGAGGGCTTCATATCACACGTTAGTTACGTCAATGACGTCAGTGCTCAATCTGGTCCTTCTTTCTCTATTTCTCTCTTGTTTTCTTCAGTGTCTCTTTCTTTTTTTTTCTCTTTCTCTCTCTTTCCTTCTTTCTCTCTTCCTTTCTTCTTTCTTTTTTCTTTTGGGGAAGAAGAAGAACCTGGAGGACAGAATTTTGCTTTGGAGAGTATTACCTCTGGGATGTATAACAGCTCGTTAAATGCAGCTTTTTATGTTCTTTCTGAATTTTGAGTTTTGGCCAAGTCCCTGAAAGCCTGAGAACAGTAGATGTCAGATCACCATAGAAGAAATGCTAAGAGATTGTGAAGTAGGTTTTGTGACCCTTAGCTCATAGCCCACCTTGGGGTATATAAGAACTCCTTGAAAAAGGCAAAAGTCAGGGAGACAATTTCTTTGGACAGAGCTGTCAGTGTGCTGGGAGTTTCTCTCACATGAAGCCAAGTGACCAAGAGTACCTGTCAGGGGACTTGACTTGTCCCTGGACATTTGGGGACTCCAAGGTCTGGTTTCTCATGCAGGTCTGAAAATCTAAAGGCTGGAGACTGGCTGGGGAGCTGGCCAGCAGCAGGGTGGAAAGACAAGACAGGTCAGTAAGGAGCTGAATGCCCAGAGCTGTGTTCTTCTGAGTACCAATTTTGACCACATTGAAGTAATTCAACTGAAAGTCATCTCAAAAGCGACCCAGGCTGAGAGGACCACTGGGCATGGCAAGGCAACCTCAGCAGGGGGTGTGCAGTGTGAGGGTGGGTTGTCATAAGGAGCAACATGAGGCATCATTCAAGTCAAGGGGAATGGAATCTTCTGGCTGTTGGACTCCAGAGCTGGATTGCCCAGATTCAAGTCCACGTTCTGCCATTTTCTAACTGTGGGCAAGTGACTTACCAACTTTGTGCTTTAATTTCTCCACTGCACTATAATAAACCTATTCCCAGGGAGCACCAACACTAGATTACATCCATGCAGTGCTTTCAGACTCTTTCCTCTAATCCTCCTGCCCTGAGCTCAAGCCTAAGGGTCTTGAACCAGACCCAGTGAGTTGGAGGGGAAGTTAGAGAGAGAGCAGTCTTCCTCCTTCTTGACTAAATGTTCAAGGCTCTTCCTCTCTCTTCCTCAATAAATTTCCCAACCTAAGGCATGCCCAAGATGGGGAAAAAAAGGAAGAACTTTAAATAAACACAAGAAAAATAAAAAATAAAAATATGGGGGAGAGATTGCATTGGTCTGGCTTGGAGCTGTTGTTATAATCTGGGAGCGGCTGGGAAAGCTATAAGATCATCTTGGAACGTTATATGGGGTAGAGAGGACCAAAGCCAGAGGGGGCTTAAAGGGGACATTGGCAGACAGAAACCAAGTTGCTTTCTGCTTGTAGCCAGTCATGTCTGACAAACTTTCAATAAATACAAGTTTAGGGATTGTTTTGAAACTGGCTTTTCCAGGAATTGCTGCCAGTTCTGCCCGTAGGCCTTTGGAGCCAGGGAACGTCTTTCAACCCTCTTGCTCCAGGGATTGGGTGTGCAGTGGTATTATATCCAGGAGTGGTCACTTCCCTTCCATGACATCCAAATTTGCTTGAAATATTGGAGTTTCATATTTCTCTAGGAGAAACCTGGGCATATTCTGAGATGAGGAAAGGTGGGACATGTTGGCCTCAATGCAAATCATCCATGAAGAAAACTTTGAGCATCTTTTTCATAGTTTTGATTTTTGACAAAACCCTTTGCTCAGTTATTCCCCAAGGCATAGGATTTTTTTCTGTTTTTTTTTCCTAAATGTCTGGCAATTCATTATTCTTGAGCAATTTTCTAATTTTATTTATTATTATTTTGTTGTTATTCTTATTCTTCCAAGAGATCCCCCTGCGGCCTGAAACTTCCAGCTAATATTTAAAGTTGTCCCTGAATCGTGTGTCTTCCTTGCCTTACTGTTCAGGTATCTTTCATTTTGGCAAATAACAATTACCAGCTGTGATCAAAATATGGAGCCAATGCTTTAGGACTGATTCAGAAGATGGTCTTCCTGCAGGACAGATGGCACCTCCGGCATTACCCAGACTGGCCATCTAAGCCCGTGTGGCCTTGGATGTGTGCCCGAGGTCAAGGGTCAAACCAACTTGTAAGTGGGCCCCAGGCCAGCTTAACAGATGGGTGAGGATGGAGAGAGCCAGCAGACCACACAGGGCCTAAAGCAAGTCTGTGCACAGGGAGAGATTGTAGCATTTTACTATCTCCCTGAAGAGGTGCTGGTACCTAAACACAAAAATTATGATTTACCATGGGAGTGAGGCATTTAGAGAGAGATTTCTACACATCCCCAGTCAAATGCCCTCGGGCACGGAATCAAGTGAGATAACTCTGAATCTCAGCCTTTATCTGAATTGACCAAAACAGCTCCTCTGGGGCATAAAACTGGGACTTTCCGTAGTCTGATAATATTCTCTTTTCTGGCAAGTCCTGAGGGTAGAGTGAGCACTCTCCGTCTGTGTGGTCCTGGGTGATCTGGACACTGGAGTGATGGCTCCTGATGGCTATGGGGGCAGAAGGAGGGGTGGTGAGGCAGACTAGAACTGCAGAGGAAATGGATTTTCAGGACTTTTCCTCTTCCTCTTTTATGACACTTTCGTCCTCTCTTTTTCTTCTGCAAAGTGTTTGTGCCATAAATACCCTGTCTGTTGCACAGCTGACTTCTGGAGTCGTCTCTGTCTGTGGCAGTTGGCTGGCTCTGAGTCCTGCCAGCCAAGTGTCACAGGTGCCCTTGCAGAGGACAGGGCAGGGACAATAAAGAACATCATGTGCTGGTCTGCAGATCTAAATTTATTTTTGTTCAACAGGCAACATGCTTACCTGGCCAAGAAGGTTGGAAATGCAAGACTTCCAATGTGTGCATTCCAGGACACATGTGCGAGTTTCTAGGGAAAGCTAGAGGCAGTCTAGCGAGGTAGTGCAGCTGGAGGATGTGTAGATGGAGAGGGAAGGGAGATGGACCCTGTGCATCTGAGCTGGAGTAGAATCTGCTGATGGGGAAGGAAATGTACCAGGATTGGCACGTGCTCTTCCTCATTCCAGGTCACGGAAAAGGCAAACAAGTGGGATAGCTGAGTGTACTGATAGCTATGTTTTTCAGACTCAGTTCTACCTTAGGCTGCGTATCTGAGTTTGAAAGACTTGATTTCCTTCACCCAGAGAAGGTGCCTTATGATGGTGTGCAACGTTCAGTAGGATAATCACAGAACCATAATAGAAGAGCTGGGAAGTAGGTGGGTCCCAACATCCTAGGTGTACCCTAGCTGGGCACCACCTTTATAAAAGTGTGTGGGTATTGAAAGGCACTATGCCATGTTCAATACTGTACTCATAGCCTTGGTTCTTTACCTCTACTCAGAACTTATTTAACAAACCTCACTGTTTGCTAGACATTATCCTCAGCACATTACAATTGTCAACGCATTCCATTCTCATAGCAGCCCTATGACATAGGTACTATTATAATTTGTGTTTTACAGATGTGAGATTAAGTACCTTTGGCAAGGTCACACAGCTAGTGTGATGCAGACTGGAATTCAAACCTTGGCTTCCGAATCCATACTCTCATCTATTCGGCTGTGTTTTATACCCCATAACTATAGCTAATTAGCAATGCACATGTCTTTGTGCCTTTCTCCCCCACGAGATGGAGAGCTACCTATGGACAAGGATCATGTCTGGTTTACTGTTGTCTCCTCTCAGCAAGTAACACAGTGCCTGGTACCTAGTTGGCACTCAGTGAATGTATTTTTAAACCACAACTCTTGGTGCCAGTGGCCATGCCATTATCTCCTCTGTGGCACAAATTGTAGAATAAACAGCTTTCATTTTTATTTTGCATCCCAGCTGCCACTCAGACTGTTTGCCACACTTCTCCTGGGGCTCTGTGCCCTTGACTCTTCCTGAATGTTTATTATTGCAGGAAGCAGCTTGGGATGAACAGCCGGCTGCCAACTAGGTGTGACCAGCCTCTTGGGTCTGTTTGTTCCGGCCTCAGATAGCCACCCACGGCATAAAGCAGCACTTTCGAAAGCGCCTCCTCCGAGATTTCTCTCCTCTGCCCCAGGAAGTTGCCTAGCAACCTCCCTTCTTCCCTCTCTCCCTACCTCATGTGGAGCACCATTCTTATTTTCATTACCCCATCACCAACCCCCAAACTCTCTTCTGTGCTGTTAACCCCTTGCATCTCTCTGTCTCAATATCCCCTCATCAAACTTTGTGTGGTCTCCATTTTCAACACATACTCAGCCTGACCCAGAAAACATCCATCATTTTCTTGTCTTTTACAGCTTTGTAGAAGTCTTTATAACATTCTTTTAATATTAACCTCAAGATCAAACTACCAAAGAAAGAGGCAAAAAAACCTACCAAAACAAAAAAATGACTAACTGGAATTGCCTAAGAGGTTTATTCAAGCTTCAAATAACTCTTTTTTTCCCTCTTAAGAAAACAGTCAGATCATACCGTACACCCATCATGTACGATACTATCACATGTGTCACCTGGTGGGACATAAAGATGGGATGAGATATAAAACAACATGTGAAAGTAACATGAAACGTTCTCACTTATTCTGGCACCATAAGGTGTTTTTCCTTTATTTGCCCCACTTCAGAGCCTAGAAGAAAGGAAAACTCCCAGCTGTCTCTCGAAGGCCATCAGTGACAGTGGACTGGTGATTGCTGGTGGATTGGCCGCCATTTTCCCTGCTGTTGGCTAAGGGCACAGCCAGTGGAGACAGACAACAGGCAGCGCATCTCCAACCCCACCTCCTCTCAGAGAAAGACAGGTTCCCTGGAAAATAGAGGGAGAGTCACCCCTTCTTCATACTGGGCCAGGGCATTTACTTGGCCCCGGCCCTGGGTTTTCACAAGCACATGTGTGTCTCTTCGTTCCTGACTCTAGACTGTATTTCGTCTACTAGCCAGAGAAAAATGCAGCGTACCACCACAGTCCTGCTGTCAGGAGGAGGAAACAGGAAGAAGATGAGCTGGTTGGTGCCCAGGGCTTTCTTTCGCCAAGAACACACAACCAGTGACACTCGGCCTTATATAGCACACAACCAGCAACCTCCAAAGTGACAGGCTGCTGATAGGATAATAGGACTCAAATGGACAAAAAGTATGACCACTATGCTGTTCCCCAATGTTGCCTAATATTTAGAATGATTCTCAAACACAGATTTCCAACTCTGTGTGGCTTCACAGGAACCTCTGCAATCTGATCAGAGCAGCCTGGGGGAGGGGCATTAGTAACTTCAAGGAGAGCACAGCTGGGTGTACCTTTGCCATTTGTCGAAGGGGAGGGGGTTCCAGACTCTTTCACGATGGCCATGTACAGTTGTTTAGGCTGCACACCAAGCAGCCTGCATGACCATGTGGGGCAGCTCTGGATCTTTTAGGGCTCATTGTTATTCAGTTGTGGGGAGTATCCTTAATCCCTCCACCTTCATCCTCTCAGTTTTTCTGTTCCTCGTATCTGTTCTACCTGAACAAACAGCCATTTGTATAACCACATTTGCATCATATTGGACTTTAAAATCAATTAAAAAAAATTCCGCTCTGCATCTCTTCTTTTTACTGGAGACTGGTTTCCCAGCAAAGGAGAGGTAAAGGAGGATGGAGGCAGGGATGCAATTAGATCTAAGCCCAGCCTCACCTTTCCTTGGCTGAATCCAGACTCCCAAGTTCTCCTTCTTCTCTGGGTGCACAGCTTCGTGTCTAAATCTAGATCTAACAGCAGAAGTGTAGGAGTGGGCAGGTGGGAGAAGCCGGATCCCAGGTCCTAAGAGATATGCACAATTTAATAAGAAGAGTCTTTATCCAAACTCCCGTCCCCATGGTAGATGCACTAGACTAGTTCTTTCTTCTTTATCTCTTAAGCTCAGAAGACTGGGTTGTGTTAAAATTATTGCCACAATCCATGGCGGGAGAGCTGGAGGACGCAGATGTGGCAGGCAGAGTGAGAGTGCACACAAATTTATGTCACAGAATTAATTCTTTTCTACAGTTTTTCATTCCTGCAGAATTTTTTTCAAGGTGTTAAGTGCTGAGCTTTGGGGAAACTTTGCTAAATGGAACAAGATGGGGAGAAATGTCACCCTCGGGAAAGGTAGGTATTGTATTAGTTTTATATTACTGCTACATTGATAATAATCACTACTATTTACTGAGTGCTTGCTCAATGCCAGGCACTTAGATAAATACATGTTTTACATTAGTTTTCTCACTAGGTTCTTTCAACAACCCTGTGAAGTAGGTACTATGAATGTTTCCCATTACACAGATGAGAAAACCGAGGCTCATGGAGACTAAGTCACCTCTGGTGGATTGTCCAGATATCAGAGCCCAAACACCTCCTTCCAAATGCCCTTGAATAATCCATTCTGCTCTCAGGTAATTTCTTTCCTAGAGCAGAAAAATCTACATCCAACAAAAGAAAAATTGAGAAACACTGCTAATTACTGATATAGGCAGCAGCAGCTGGGAATGACATTTCCCTGGACCCTTCAAGCCCTCCGGTGACTGTGTCAGTTTTTAACACACCCTTTCCCATCTCCTCTCAGGCTCCTCCTGGCACACTGCCTTGGAGCACAAATACTGGATTCATTTAAAAGATACGCCAATGAACCTGCTTTCCCTCCATTTCTCTTTCCAGTTTGCAGATTAAAGGAGGAACCATGTGATCTCCAGACCAAGAGAAATATTAAGAGGTGGTTTGGCTGCATTTGCCACTGCCTCTGCTGCTCCCACCTCAGCCAGTGTGTCTGGCAGGTGCTTCCTTCTACACTTGCTTGAGGTTTGTAATCTTAGAGCCACTGCATCTCTGGGAGAAATAAAATGAGCTACATTGTCGGTGTAGCGACTCTTGAGGACTTAGAGTTCACAGTCAAAGGACTGGAAGCCAAGAGAAACAATAAGGCAGTCCTCTCCTTCTTGAGTCATCGGTAGGCAGGTTTTGATCAGAATAGGGACACAGAACCAACAAACTCCCACAAAAAACAAGAGTCCCCTGAGCCCCAAGACTCAGCAGTATGGACCAATCATATTAAAATTTGAATCAGACTCTCCGTGACAATTTGCTGTTTTTTACCATGGCAGCCCCACACAGTTGTGTAGGTTGAACACTGAACAACCTAGGGAGCACCACCATGAACATTATAGATATAGAAGACTTGTGTATTTATTGCAACAAATTTCTGGCAGATAGCAGCAAAGTATCTTGATGAAGGGGTACCTTGTTGTAATTCATACAAATGTGCCATATTGGCTAGTGGTGACTCTATTACTCTTCCTGGTGAAGAAGGCAGATGACTCAGTGGCAGGGAAGCCCTGAGGTGGAGACAGGAGTAGACAGGAAGTCTGTGTGTATGGAGAGGTGAAAGAGCACCTGGTTTGAAGCCTGCTTTGACAGTTACCGACACTGACTGCATAATTTCCTTAACTTCTGAGTCTTAGTTCTTATCTATATCATGGACGTAATGATAACAGTACAATATTGCAGCTTCATTGTTCAGATGAAGAATATACATGTATGTACGTGTGTGTGTGTGTGTCTGTGTATGTGTGTATGTATGGCAGGCTATCTCTATTTGTCTATCTATCTATCTATCAATCATCTATTGCCTGGCCTATGTTAGGCATTTGAGAAATTATAGCTATTATTATTATAAACCATAAAAATCCAAGTTAAAGCCAAGATTTTTGGTTGGCAATATGCCACAGCAGTTCTTCTCATGTCCCCAGCTAGCCCCTAAATAGGAAAATGACTTACAAGTGATGAAATTGCTCAAGAAATTCAACGCAACATCAAGGTTATCTGTGATCCATACCTGGAACATTAAATATCAACACTAAAAATTTTAGAGCATTCATTGTTTGCTGTGATGAAATTTTGTTAGGTTGCAAAAAGAAAATGAATAGAAGACGGTAAGATTTCTAAACAGGTACGAATATTCACTTACTCAATTCTTTGACCAATTGCTTACTCTGTGGCAAGCACTGGGCTAGGAGCTGTGGAAGCAGAAAAAAAGGTGTTAGTGTAGGTTAGGCTAAAGTAACAAATAGACCTAAATAGTAAATGTGTTGAGACCATAGAAGATTGGATCTTTCTCATGTAAATGTTCTGAGAAGGTGCTCAGGATGAGGCAGCAGCTTTCCTTCCAGGTTCCCTCCATCTGTGGCTCTTCATGCCTGAAGTCCTCCTCCTCTTCTGTAACCAGCCAAAGTAAGTGCAAAGAGCATAGAGGAGCAAGTGTGGAGATTTGTAATGGGCCAGGGCAGGAAGTGGCCCATGTGACTTCTGCTCACATTCTATTGGAGCCATGTGGCCACACCTAACTGCAAGGGAGGCTGGGAAATAATGTTTAGCTTTGTGCCTGTGAAGGAGAAAACAAATATTGTTGGACAGCTAATGGTGACTTCTCCAGGAAGACAATCTCAGGTGATGGGACCATGCTGTATGGTGACTGAGAATTGCTGGACATGGAGAAAGAATCTCTGAACAACCTATGATTGGAAGTGAGGGGGAGAGCAGTGCTGTATTCTGAACAGAGTCACTGGGATGACTATAAAGTGAAGAAGCAAAAGATGCCAGCTTCCACAAAGGGAGTTGGCAGCCACAAACAAACAGGCCTATCTTTATCTGTGTGCAGGGTGAAAAGATACTGTCAGCCATCCAGGGAGAGTGTCACCATCAGTGGTGCTGTTTCCTGGCACTCAGGATACCTTCCTGACCTGCCTCAGATTGGTCCCAACCAAGGTCAAGTTGCTCAATCTATGTCTTACTGAATATACTTCAATATGTCCTCTATGGGGCAGAGGAGACTCACTGCCTTGGAAGAAGAGCTCTGCAGGAAAAATGGATGTGAGGAAGGACACACGTGCTGGTGCTCAAGGGTCCTGAAGACCCATCTGTTCAGCTCACACAGAAAACTGTTGGATCACCTAGATCTGAATTCTTGTCCTTACAACAGATCTGTGGATCTGTGAGGGGCAGAACTCCAAGATGGCCCCTAAGATTCCCACCGCCTGGTGTACACACTTTATATAGTCCTCTTGAGGGTGTGTGAGACCTGTGAATGTGATGGGATGGTGGTTCCCTTGATTAGTTTATGTTAAATGACAAGGGTGCTGGGATAGGCACTCTCATTACATCACATTATATCAGACTCACATGACACATTGGGTAAGACTCCCTCATAGCTGATTAGAGAGAGATTCTCCTTCTGGGTATGAAGAAGTAAGCTGCCATGTTGCGAGAGGGCCATGTGACTAGGACCCAAAGATGGCCTCTAGTTGCTGAGACTGACTCCTAGTTAACGGTCAGCAATAAAACAGACACCTCAGCCCTACAAGAAACCAAATTATTCCAGTGACCATGTGAGCTTGGAAGAGAACCCCAAACCTCACGTGAGATTGCAGCCTCCGCCAACACCTTGATTTCAGAAGAGAGAACCCAGCTAACTTGTGCCTGGCCTCCTGAAGCACAGACACTTTGATATAATAAATTTGTGGTGTTTTAAGCTGCTAAGTTTGTGGTAATTTTTTACATGGCAGTAGAAAATAAATAGTGTTCTAATAGAGTGGGTAAGTCACTTAAGCCCAGCTTTTTGTTTTTTGTTAATCCCTAAAATGGGTGTTCCTTTTAGATTTATCGTAAGAATCACATGAGATAATGTATCTAAAAGTGTTTTATTAATTATTAAGTTACCAACACTGGTAAAAAGGGTTTATTAATAACAGGCAGTAACACCGTAAATTAACATTGAAGGAAAAAACAAGGAATTAAGCATTTGTTTTAAAAAAGTGTATCTAATCAGTGTTTATTTTTAGAAACCATTCTGGTATTCCCTGCTATTTAATGATCTATTTTTTCTTCCTTTGCAATCAGAGTTAGCAAGGCCTTCTGGCAAGAAATTCAATGTGATTCTGGGGATGCAAACCAGAATGTCTCTGAGATGGATTGCATCATGTAGGTTATTCCTATTTAAGAAGAAGCTTCAGGAAGGTTCTGGACGTATTCTGCCATCCAGCCAACTCAAGTTCCAAATCTTGCTGGAGCTGCTTTCACAGTGAAAATAAGAACTGGCCTAAAGCTTTAAGGACAAGACAAAATCAACAGAAACTATCAGTGTCATTGGCACATATTAGTGGAATGACCTTTTAATTTGTAAATTCTCCAAGGCTATAACTACTGGATGCAAATATAGATATGAAGTGGTTTGGAGAAAATTTGGGAGATAGGAAGAGAATATTGTCATTGGTCAGTCAGCAGGTTTTTTTGAAAGATCAAAGAAATAAAAATCCTCATCATTGTTATTGAGCGATTTGCAATCTGAATTAAGAATTCAAAATGGTCCAAAAACTTTGGAAAATATTTACAAAACAACTGACCAATGATTGGAGAGCATATGCAAGCTAAATCTACACACCCTGAGATTATACAGAGTAAAGAGATATTGTTAATGAAACCTCATATTTACATACTGATTTTTAGCATTCAAATAATTTTAACACATACTACTAAATCCCTATTAGAATGGCTAAAATTAAAAAGATTGACCATACTAAGTGCTGGGTAGGATGCAGAGGAAGTGGAACTTTCACACACTGCAAGTGGGAATGTAAAGTAGTACAACTGCTTTGGTAGACAATTTGGCAGTTTCTTAAGGAACTAAACGTATGCCTATCATGTGATCCAGCCATTCTGCTCTTAGATATTTACCCATGTGAAATAAAAGCGTATCTTCATACGAGAAAGTGTAGACAAATATTCATAGCAGCTTTATTTGTAATAGCCGAAAAGTAGAAACAATTCAAATGTCGATCAATAGGTGAATAGATAGACAAACTATGGTATGTCCATACAATGGACTACTACTTAGAGATGAAAAGGAATGAACCATTGTACATGCCACAACATGGAAGAATCTCAAAATAATTACATTGAGTGGAAGGAGTCAGACATAAAGGTACATACAACGTGATTTCATTTATATAAAATTCTGGAAAATGCAAAGTAATATATGGTGACACAAAACAAATCAGTGATTACTTGGGGGATGGGTGGTGCAGATAGGGGTGGGAGAGAGGGATTACGAAAGGGCATGAGAAAACTTTTGGGAGTGATGGATGTGTTTTTTTTCCCCAAGATATTTATTATCTTGACTGTGATGATGGTTCATGGCGTTATCTATATATTAAAACATCACTGTATGCTTTAAACAAATGTAATTTATTTCGCGTCAATTATACCTCAATAAATTTGTTAAGAAAAAATTATTTTTACACATTTTTGAAGTTTGACTCTCATAATAAACTTCTGAAACTGTTAGGGAAAATATTATTTTCATCTTTCAGATAAGAGAACTGTGGTTCCAAAGGAAACCTTAGGTTCCAAAGCACTTAAGTTAGGACAAGAACCTTGTCTATTCCAAGAATGTGTTTGCTGCCTGGAGCTGCCTCTGTGTTATCTAACAGTCAAAACGGCTCTGGATCATTTCTCCTTGATTCCGTATTTCTTGGGGTATTGGTTTCTGTATGGTAGCAGTTCTCAAAGTGTGATCTGCAGACCCTGGGGACACCCAAGATCTTTCAAGGAGTCTACTGAAGTCAGAACTATTTTCATAATAATACTAATATATTTGCCTTTGTATTGTCTTGACATTTGCCCTGATGCTGCAAAGACAATAGTGGGTAAAACTGCTAGGTCCTTAGCACCAGTCAAGGCAGTGGTACCAAACCGTACTAAAGGTCGTTATATTCTTCACTGCTAGGAACTCGCAGTTTTATAGTGTGTTTCTGTAAAAAGCTAAAGCCATTTCTATTCAAGACTATTCTTGATGAAACAATAAAAATTATTAAATTTGCTAATTCTCAACTCTTGAGTATATGCCTTTTTAATATTCTGTGTGACAAGATGAGAAGTATGCATAAAGCCCTTATGTTGCATACCAAATTATGACTATTGTCTCACAGGGAAACACTTGTGTGATTGTTTGAATTGCAAGCTGAACCAGTCACTTTTTTCTACTGCATAGTTTTTATTTGAAAGAAGAGCTGACTAACTATGGCTATTCAGACTTGGGTATTAGGCAGACACTTTCTCAAAAATGAGCTAAGTGAGCCTGTCACTTTAAGGAAAACAAGTGACAATACTTGTTGCCAATGATAACATTTGAGTTATCCAGCAAAAACGAGAAAAGTTAGAATTTTGGGAAACTTGTTGACAGCTTTCCAATACTTAAAGACGTTTCTAATAAACTTGTGGTGATATTAATGAGTGTGATTTTTAAATGTTGTATAATGAAATGTGTCAACATGTGGAAGACCTGCATAAATTAGTGAGCCAGTATTTTCCAATGACCACTTTATAACATAATGTTATAAAATCACGCATGGATAAAAGAGCCATCCAAAGTAGATTCAGAGTAGACCAATGGGTTTACCATAACAGAATATGAAAAGTCCATGGACATGTTTTCAGATTCCATATTGCAACTAACCCCTAAGAAACTACCACTTGTTGAGTTTTGGTGTAGTATCAAAGAAGAATATCCACAATTAAATGAAAAGACTATCGAATATACACCTTCCCTTTCCAAATACATATCTCTGTGAGACTGGATTTTCTTTATATATTTCAATCAAAAAAAATCACAACAGATATTAGAATTCAGCTGTCTTTTATTAATCTGGACATTTAAGAGATTTGTAAAAATGTGATATAATGTCACTCCTCTTATTGCCTTTTTTTGTTTGGGAAAATAAAATTATTTTTCATTCAGATATGTTATTTATGTTAAACTGCAATGAGTTTGTTATTATTTTTTAGTGGATTAATAAATAAATACTGTTTAAATCTGTTTTAATTTCTAACATGGCAGACATTGATAGACATAATCCACATAAACAAAACCTCTTTGGGGTCTGTGGTAGGCTGGATAGTGGCCTCCTAAAGTTGTCCACATCCTAATCCCCAGAACCTGTGAGTGTTACTTTCTACGGCAAAAGGAACTTTACAGATGTGATTAAGTTAAGGATCTTGAGATGGGAGATTATCCAGACTATTTGAATAGGGCTGATGTAATCACATGGGCTCTTATAAGAGAGAGGCAGGTGATCAGAGGGAGCTGTAGGAGATGTGGTGACAGAAACAAAGAATAGAGTGATGTGAGGAAGGGATCATGAGTCAAGAAACACAGGTAGCCTTGAGAAGCTACAAAAAACAAGGAAACAGACTCTCTCCTCAGAGCCTCCAGAAGGAATCAGCCCTGTTGACACCTTAGCTTTAGCCCATTGAGACTGATTTTGAACTTCTGAGCTGCAAAACAGTAAGGTAATAAAATCACATCGTTTTATGCAACTAAGTTTGTGACAATTTGTTACAGCAAAAACAAGAAATCCGATGCAGTTTCCTCAGTAACTTTTAAGAGTGTAAAGGGCTCTTGAGACCAAAAAGTTTGACCTCTCTACTCCTTACTACTCTATGGTAACCCAATGGCATCAGATCCTGAGCAGAGTGGAATGGCCCAAATACTTCCCCATGACCCAAAAGGGTCATCTGTGTAAGTGGTCATTAGTGGATGACTAATCCAGTCTCCTCTGGTGATCCCATATAACCTTGGAGCTCCTTCAGGACCTGGGACATAGATTGTACTCCATAAGACATAGAATATACTCCATAATTGTGCATTAAATAAAGGCATTAATAAATGGACCTCCTGTTCTTTGTCACTTAAACAGGCCACTCGAGACAATAATATGATATACAGAACTCCTACTCAATGTCAGACACTGTTAGGCTATTTAATGCTGTTACCATTATTCCATACAACAGCCTGCAAGGTGGGTCCAGAAGGGCTGAGGGACTTGCTTGAGTCACACAGCTAGTAAATGGCAGAGCCAGGTGTCGAATCTATGTCAGTCTGGCCCTCAAACCTATATTCCTTCCTCCATGGTCTCCATGGATTTGGATGAATTTACCCAATGTCAAATAGGCAGTAAGTTACAGGTGGTATTTCTGTATTATCCCACGTTAATTTTATCTGGCCAGAAAGTAAGGATGAACCTAATCAGAAAGACAGGCCTGAGTGGGGATGGGTAGATAGGAAGGGTGAGTGGGTAATTAACGTTTCTTGAGTGCCTACTGTGATCATCAGCTACTTTTATTTCACGGGGCATTGTCTTCTGCGTTGGCAATATCTCTTCGGCAATTTATCCAAAAAGCGACTTGTTTTCATGTGGATGAATTTCTTCTCTCAGATTTTAAATGAAAGGAATAGATAAGTTCATAGTAAGGAAACAATGGCTCAGTTGCTTGTATCTCTGTGACAAGCATTATCTAATACAATTTACCAGAAATTGTTATCATTATCGTCTGTCTTCTGGCTGCAATGCAGCACTCAGAATGGAGTGTTACCATGGTGCCTCTTATCTTCAGCAATTTTTCCTTTTGTTCTGTTTCATTAATAAATATTTTCTTGCTTTGCCCTTAACCTAAAATAAAACAGCAGAGGACTGAGCAGTCCCTAAGTGACCTTTAGCAGTTTCTTCACTGTTGGATGGCTAATAAGTTAACTAAGCTTCCTGTTAATTAACTTTAATAATTAGCTTTGATATGGTCCTACCAAATGGTTCTTACCTTGGCTACGAACTGTTAACTCAGCCTGTCAATCAGAATGTCTGCCCACATTACTAAGGGGCAACCTGACCTGTTGGGCAAGAAATATAGAACTTCGCCAGATGCCTTTGTCTTGGGGACAGCAGAGCTCCAGAAATGGAAGAATGATTTGTATCCAATCTCTTAACGTCCCAACTTCTGACCTTCTTAAGGTATCTCTATTTTAATGAGGCATTGGCAGAGTGAGTCATCTTGTCTTAATTTAAATCTAATTCCAAAAGACAGATCTAGTAAAAGAAAAAGTTGACAGATTTCAGAGGTTTTTTTTTTTTTTCTTTTAAAGGAAGCTTTCCTATTTTAGAAAGACTGACTCACCAGAAGCCTGCAACGGTAAAGCAGTGTCTGTGCTAGGGCTGCCTTTCAAGTACAGTATTTCCCAACCCCACGCTTGCTTGGCTTGTTCACGCCTAGAGACTAGAAGTGCCCTGCAAGAACACAGGCAGAACCAGCCAATGAATAATGAATGTGGGCTTGAAAGCAGCACGGAGAGCTCTCTGGCCACAATGCCCTGCTAATAACTTTTAGGACTGCTTGATGTCAGGCTGTACATGGAGTGGAGATGATACTTGTCAGCTAATTTGGCTTTTAATACTCTGAACATCCTGACTGCTCTGAGGTTTTCCAGTAGCCAAATTGTCTTGCTTGTTAAATGTGTAATGAATGTATTTAGGAAACTTCTTTTTACGTGTTTAGAAAAATGGCCTGGAAGACTCGTGGGTGCTCTGGAGGGAGAGCCATGGGCCTCCTGGAGCTGGGTGCCGACACAGGGGCACACCATAGGGCAGGGGAGCCAGACCGCCTCCCTTGGAGCACTTGCTGCATTTCTGTTCAGGGCTTCAGAAGAAAAAAATAATCCCAAATGCCGATATTTTTAGTTCCCTCTCACTCTTTGACTATGAATAGGAATATGATTGAAATTTTCACCAGTCTTCAAAGCAGACTTACCTTTAAAGCAAATGCCAATGGTTTGAAAACTCATTCTAGATGGAATAATGTTCACTAAACAGAGAAGGCCTTAAAAAAGAATCAAAGAAAACAAAAGCCCTAGAGCTTTCAGCAGAGTTGGGTTAAGGTCCCCTCTCCAACCCTTGTGATCTCCACATGGGGAAGAACAGCAGTGGCTTCCAACCCGAAAGAGAATACACTGCGTCATGGTAGAGAGGGGCCAGCTTGGAGTCCCAGCTGGCTCCAGTGCCTCAGGGACGTGTCCAGCTCTCTTCAGGGTAATTGGAGCCCTTGTAAAACCAGTGCTGTACTCAAGGAAATGACCTACAGGGACATGCTGGGGTGGATTCAAATACTTTCTTGTCACCTTACAGCACCAGGGACTGGAGGGAGGCAGGGATAGAGAAGGGAAGGGAGAATGCAGAAAATAAAAAGTAAAACACGGCTGAGGAGCAAACACGTGCTAATGGAGTGCTGAGTAGGAGAGAGACAGCTTAAAGCCCTTTCGGCTTTTATACGTTGGTCATTCCCAGGACAGCTGAGCGCCAACAGTGGGAAGCCAAATCAGGATGTGCCTTGTAAACTTTCATTACCTCAGCCCTTCTCAGGAAGTCACTCAGAAGCTCATTTCAGCCGCTTGCAAAGCCTGGTAGGAACTTCTGGCCAATTCCATTAAAACAAAATTTTTTTTTTTTGGCCGTGAATAGTCAAAAGCACCAACATCAGACACATTACTTTTCTTTTTCAGGTCACAGAGAGGAGAAATCACTATATTACATATATTAATTTGGAAAACTGGAACATAGGAAAAGTTGCAAAAATCATCTAGAACCCCTCATAAAATGTAATATATGATCCGGCATTTTTCACACTCTTAGTATATCTTCAATTCCTTTGTTCCCTTGTCCTTCTGACCCACCCAATAAAATCCCAAGCTTGGATAAGATCTGCTGTCAACATTACTTGTTCCTACATCTAGTCTACAGAAACGGTCAACATCATTCAGCTTGGGGCCAATATAATATGTAATTTACAACCTCTCACTTCAACTGGGCCCTCATTGGCACTTTTCATTCCCTTTTCTAAGCCTTGGTCTCCAACCACTCCCAATCTCCTCCATGACTATTGCAACAATCTGCTCCATGACTACGGCAACAATCTTCCCCATGACTATTACAACAATCTCCTCCATGACTATTGCAACAATCTCCTCCATGACTCCTCCATAATCCCCACCAGGCTTCTCAATTCCCTTTTCAATCCTCTGTTCTCTGCTTTACCCTCTGCCCAGGCAGCTAGGTCAGAACCCAGTGAGGCATCTTCGGTCTTACTGCCCTTGTATCTCTTCATCCACATCTAGTCTGCAAGACCTACCAGTGCTCTCTCTGAAATCGTTCTCCGATCAGCTCCCTTCTCTCTGTCTCCACAGACATGTGTGAATCCTGGTGGCTACCACCTTTTGCTCGATTACTGCAATGGCCTCCGAATTGTTTTTCCTTCCTCCTGTCTGGTCACTGTATTGTCACTTCTCGTTTCTTGCCTCACATCTTTTGTCCACCTTTTAAATGAGCCACTGCTGTGACAATCAGCTTCCAACAGCACCTCACCTCAGCTGCCCTAAGGCTTCCGTCACCCAGAATGTTTGGTGCCTGCTGGAGAGCCCTGTACTTGTGCACATCCCATGGAGCCTGCAAGGGTGAGGGATTTATTGCAACTTTCGACCAGTGAGGGGTGGGAGCTCATGAATGCATGCTCCTCCTTATGGGGTGGTGACCACCTCAAGATTACACCCTTGCATTGGTTTCCCCTGCCTCCCTATTTCCCCCTCCCCACACCCTATCCCTACTCTTGGAATCCCTTCCCAAAGTAGAGTACCTACATCAGCACCCAGCTCAGGCTCAGCACAAATGTAAATAAGCCCAAATCCCTTCTCTTCAGGGCTCACATCTGAAGTAGAAATGGGCCCATTGTCAGATAAACATAAAACAACATGGCCTGGGCAGGCATTTATTATGCACAGAACTCCCATGGAAGCCCTGCAGAGGGCACAGAACTTGGCCTCAGGGGGTCAGGGAAGTGTCCTCTCCTGGGTCAGAGGTGGACATGGAGGGGTGGGAGTATGAGCCAGGGGGCAGGGCCCATGTGCCGTGAATGCTAGTGAGTGAACAAATTTAATGTCCTTGGGCATCTGGGTTTCTTAATAAAGAAAAATCTCTAAGCTGCGTGCTTTATTCTGCAATATACTCTCTGGCTTGCCCATATTTTAGGCCAGTTAATTCCCACGTGACAAGATGTTACACACCTCACAGAGCTGGTTACTTACTTGGTGCATATTGGACTATTTTATGGCAAATTTGCAAGAGCCAAGATGACTAAGGAGAAGAAAAACCTAGCTATCTTGTGACTCACCCTTAGCACTAGGGTGGTCACTATCAAAAGTAAGCATGTTAAGATGAATTAGGAAGCTTCCTTATTTTCCTGTTGACTGTTTCACTATGCGGCAGCAATCTCTAGATCATCCAGAAGCTAAGTACCACTGCAACGTGGATCCAGAACAGCAGGGCATGTACCAGGCACCCAGCATCTGGCCAAGTGGCGTCACTAGATTTCTCCTGGCAACATTGATCTACAACTACTCCAGCTGTGATGAACACTTCCCTCTCGCTCTCCCCAGCTCCTGTCATATCCTCCACAGATGAAATCTGCTCTTGTCTCCAGACTTGCTTTCTGAGTCCTCACTCATTTTTCTCACCTGGGGTCTAACTTGAAGGCTTGATAAAAGATGGGAGTCATTTATAGATATGTTAGGCTTTGCCACCTTCGTTTTAGTCTTTCATTCTGATCTCGAGTGGGGCTGGCTTTTAAGATTGGCTAGGAACAGAGTCCCTTTCTTTCCTTCTGAAATTTTTATCTTCTTCTCTCTTATTCCCGCTCCATTCAGGGTCATGTTCTCTCTCCCACATACATCAGTGTTTGGAACATCATGGAGCTGTCCATGCAATTTCAGGATGCTGGCCAGCAGTGTGTCAATTGAGGGAAAGCATTTTCTTTTTCATCCTTTTTTCCATCCTAGTTTGCATCTAGGTAAAGGCATGTTGAATACCACGCTGTGCCTTGGCTAGATGTACTTTTAGAAAAATGAAAGTATCTTTATATTCTGAGCAATGCTTTTAAAATACATCCCCAAATTCTTTGATACTCCTCCCTCAAAAGGTGGAGCCTAGATCCCCTCCCCTTGAGGGTGATCTGTACTTCGTGACTCATTTCTAATGAAGAGAATGTGGTGGAATTGATGCTGTATGACTCCTGAGACTAGGTTATAGAAGGCACTACAGCTTAGTCCTTGCTCTCTCTCTTGAATCCCTTGCTGACAGGAAGGGCAGGGTGGGAAGCCTCACTAGAAGCTGACTCTCTAGCCCCAGTCAAGTCTTCAGATGACTGCAGCCCTATGGGGCCTAGAGATGCTAAGGCAAGGTCTCTCTGTCACATCAGAGTGGCCAAGGCTGTTAGAGCAATGACCAAGGACAGGGGTTATCTTGGAATTCTTAGTTTGAGAAGCTTAGCCCAAGGACAGATAACAGAACTTGTTTGTTTTTTGTTTACACTGTCTTTTCCCAAAGAATGTGCAGCAACTTACAACAAAAATATGTGCAAGGAAGCCATAAGTACAAATAGGAAATAGAAAATCTGGACCAAACTAGGCAATGGTAATTACCAAGCATAAGGTGCAACATAGTTGCCCTTAACTATGACTCTGGGCTTCCTAGTAAAAGAAAGGTAAAAGGGGAAACTTAATAAGTTCTGTAGCTCTTATTACTGGAAAGGAAACAAAGCTTTTCCCAGCACCAAATTCTCTTGTGAACTTTAATATAGATGCTGATCTAGGTAAAAGACAAGGCTCTCAGTCACACTTGTAGAGATATTGTGTTAGCAAAATTCATTTAGCTGTTGCTTGTGTTCATTAGTAAAGGGAGAAGGATAGTGATAGAGCTGAGCACATGATGAATTACAGAAATTAAAAGGAATTCCTTTGACCTAAGTGCTGCTAGGCCTTATGAAAGAGGCAGGTAAATGTATGTTAAAATATTTTTGATCTGAACTGAGCCACTTGTCCTTTCTCTTTTTCTGTTGGTATATATATAGCACAAAAGCACTTCTTGGGCAGCAATTTAAAATAGCCCAGTTTATCTCTCTGCTTATAATCTGGGTCTTGGTTTGGGTTTATAAATTCTTTCTGCTATCTTGGACTTTGCCTGAGAATGTGAATCCTTCAGCACATCCCAGCACATTCCATCAATTCCTGACCTCCTGTTATCCTCATCCCCCCCCCCCCCCCCCCCCCCCCCCCCGCCCTGGGCTTTGTTCAAAGTCCTGCAGGGAGGCTGCAGGGGCAGTGGAATGCACAGACTGTGGTAGCTGGGCTGCGGAGGCTGTCCAGGGGCCTAATTGGTTGTGGCAAGCCTTCTGAGAGTGCTGCTCCGGTGCGTGCTCCTGAGAGAGAGCTTGTGGCGTGACCGCGTGGGTGGTCCCACGCAGTTGGCCCAGGCCACAAAGATAAGGAAGACAAGTGCCGGTGCAGCTGCAGGGTTAGCGTGAGGCACCTGTGGTTAAAATTGAAGGAGGCATCCCTCTCAGGGCCAGGCAAGGGCATCTCTCCTGCTCCACCCTGGTCCTGTGTAGCTGTGTCTGTTAGGACTGAAAATACGAGCTGAATTATGTGAAGATGCCTAGCAAGTGGCCTGGCATGTAGTAGATTTCAATTAATTTTGGTTTTCTCCTCCTTCCTTCTCTATCTCCTCTCCTCTCCTGCTTGCTTTCTTCTTTTTCCTTCTCTCCTTCCTCCATTCTGCAAGCATCTGAGAAGCAGAGCTGGTGTGTATTGAGTCCTTTTCTTTAAATCTTTGCCCTGGCTTCTCCTCTTTGCTTGGTTCTCCACCCTGTACATCTTATAAGGCTCAAGCCCTTGCTGACCTCCCTTACTAGGTCAACTTCCCCTATTAACTGCTTCCATTACACTGAATAGCTCTCCTTTTTAATTCTCACCACCTAGGTTACTTCAATTTTATTAGTATGATTACGTGATTAAAATAAATTTTACATTTATTTGTATGATGACTCTCCTGAGATTGTAACATGATCCTGGTCACCTTTATATTCCCAGGATTCAGGACAGTGCTGGGGACATAGCAGACATCAATAATCATCGGTTGAATGAACCAATGAATCGGTGAATGAAAACATCTAGTTGCATGAGTTGTATCGGGTGTGGGCCAGTGATTCACAGTTTCTGTGTGATGAAGATGAATATTTCTATCTACTAGGGTGTGCTCAGCGCTCAAGAGACCATGGGCATCTCAGGCCACTGGTCGCCAGATGCCCAGGGGACCAGAGATGTTGCCTCCTCTCATTGAACACAGAAAAGATGTCAGGACCGGATTGGGTGACCTCATAAATGAAGCACAGAGTCTCCAGATCTTCCTTCAGTACTCACTACATACCTCTATTAGTTTGCTAAGGCTACCATAACAAAGTACCACAGACTGGGTGGTTTAAACAACAGAAATTAATTTTCTCACAGTCCTGATGGCCAGAAGTCTGAGATCAGGGTGTTGGAAGAGTTGATTTCTTCTGAGGCCTTCCTCCTAGGTTTGCAGATGGCCACCTCTCACTGTGTCTTCACATTTACTTCCCTCTGTATGTGTCTGTGTCCAAATTTCTTCTTCGTATCAGGACATCAGTCATATTGGATTAGGACCCACCCTAACAACCTCATTTAAGTTAATTACCTCTTTAAACACTCTGTCTCCAAATACAGTCACATTCTGAGGTACTAGGGGTTAGGATCTCAACATATGAATTTTGGGGGGACACAATTCAGCCCATAACAGTACCTCTACAGCTAAACTGCCACTGACCAGCCGAGTGACCACAGGCAAGTTATTAACCTCTCTATGCCTCCATTTCCTCATCTGGAGATAATGAAAATATCGCTTCATTGAGTGGCATGAGGGTTAATGAGTTAATACCCATGAAGCGCTTGGGACAATACCATGTGGTGAGCACTCAGTACACTTTAGCTATTATTATTATTACTTAGCCCTAAAAAGATTATTGTGGGCAATTCAAGTATAAGAATTGGTCTCCTCCCTCAACATGCTTACAGGCTCCTTAGATTCAAGATAAAACTAATAAATAAAAACAACATGAGGCCTTTTCCTTAAGAGGTGCTTTTTGGGCCACCACTGGAAAAGGGAAAGTTGAGGGGAGGAAGAAACCACGGCAACCAGACTTGGGTCTTGGCTGAGCCCCTCCAGCCCCTCAGAGCTACAGGGCTTCCAGCAGCTTCCAGGCTCCTTGGCTTCCCCAGCAGTGGGTGCTGGCTGAGGGGGGCCTCAGTCCTTGTGGGACTCAGCACTCTCGGTCTTTGTAGTCACCACCCACGGCTTTCCCTGGAGGGATGGATGTCCCTCTCCCCAAGTGTCAGAGACACTTTGTGGTCTGTCTCCAGCTCTGCACTCCTGCTCCTCCAGTATACCATACATTTTACGTATATGTCTGTTTTCTCTATCAGAATGTAAGCTTAACAGGGGTAGGGACTTTTGTCAGCTTGGTTCATTGTTCTATATCCAGTTCTTAGATAAATGCTCAGTTCTTTCTAGGCATTCAAATATTTGTTCAGTGAATGAATGAATGACAATGGCACTGTGGGCTCTTGGCACCCAGGAAGAGACTGAGGGTCAGAAGCAGTGAGTCTTCCTGCCCATTTACTGGTTTTCACTGATTGCAACAGCCTGACGTGAATGGACCACCCGGTGCATTTTCCATCTGGTTCCCTCAGTCAGGGAGTCAGCGGACCTCCCCCCAAGATCACAGCGATAGGTGGTCCACCCCAGCTGCAAGGGTAGTAGTTGTAATAACTAACATTTATCCTTCTTAGACTATTTATAATTATAATCAACTCATCTCAAAAACTCCATACGGTGGGTAGTATTATTATTCCCAGAACTGAAGCATGAAGAGGTTAAATAACCACTCCCCACACTACACAGCTAGTAAGTAGCGGGTCGAGAAATTGAATTTGGATCTGTCTGACCCCAAGTACTTGCTTTTACTGTGAGCTCGCATCTCTTTTTGTTTTTGTAGGTATTTTAAGCTGTGGCAGGGGCTGCTCACCAGATGGCTTTTTAATCTCTCTCCTGTTGCTACATTATTAATCCCTAAATTGTTTAGTAGAGAGAACTGGTACAGAAACGAGGCATCCACATGGGAGAGGATTCCTGGAAGGGCTGCTGACATTTCACGTGGGCCTTGGAGGGTGGGCCGGGTCTGGGTAGAGGAAGGAGAGACAGAAGCACACCATAGCTGGGGGAGCAACCCTGGAATCCATCAGCATGGCGGCTGCCATTACGGGGATCAAACAGACATACCCCGTGTTACTAGCAACACAAAGCTGTGAGCCTGATGTTGTTAAATATTTAGGTGGTGATTGCTTCCTGCTTTTGTCTGCTCAGAAAGGGATAAAGAACTCCTTGCAATCTTCCATTTTCTGAAAATCCACAACGCACTAGATTTTTGGTACTCTTTCTGGAAAATGGTTGATGCTGCAGGCAGAGTTATGAAAAAATAGCAAAGGCCCACAGCCTGGAAGCTTTCCCTGGGCATGCTCACTCCTCAGAATGCATCATGCTAAGCTCAGGACAGACAGCCTCCACATGCCCTTTGAATAGGCTGCGTGTAGGAAGCCGATAGAGTTTGATGTAGCTCCTGTGGAAGCTGAGATCCAGGAACCTCTCTGGTCCTTGCATCCCCACAGGATGGAGTGGAAGATGCCCTCAGATGAGCAAAGTAGATGGAGGCTGGAAATCTGCAAAGCTAATTTATTCTGCCAAGTATAAAGCATTTTGAACTTGCTCCACCGTTCCTATTTTCCATCTGTCTCATTATTCACCACAGTAATATTTGGGCACTTTGAAAAGAGTGATATTTTAACATGAAGCTATTCCAAGGAAAAGGAAAAATATCCTCATTTGGCATAAACCAGTCATGCAAATTAGCCTAAATAAAAATAAGACTAAAGGCAACTTAGAATATTATTGTACTTTCCCAGGCTCCTGCCAGTCAGTGCTGTCAGCTGTAGCATCTCCCCATCATGGTTGACAAGTGGGGCTTATGTTTCCAGAGAGATTGATGCTAAAGAACCCATTAAAAAAGAATGGACATTAAAGATCCTGCACTCTGGTTGTGTTGGAACCGGCCCTTGAAGGCTGCCCCAGGCACCTATGATGGGACTTCCTAGAGTGCGTTCCCATGAGGTTCTATGTTTGGCTCTTCACAGACCAGCCCATCAAGAACTCTGACACTCCCTCTGTTTGTTTTGTTCCTGGGAGACTACTTAAGCAGTGTATGTGTATTATGGGCCAATGCTATGCAAGCTGTGCAGACAGTTTCATCTTCTGGACAAGAAGAGAAGGCAACATATCAGGACCTCTGGCATAGGGAGTCTTTAGAGCAGGGCCAGCAGATCGTTATTGTCATGCCACCAGTGGCAATGAAGGCGTTGCCTGCTTTCTCTCCATTTGCACCTCTTGCTTTTCTGGCCTTCGCTTCTCCTTACTCTTCCACTCTTTGTCTCCTTCTTGCCTTCTCTCCTTCCTTCTTTTCTGGGTATCCTTTAAGTTTGTTCTGGGCTCCAGGATTATCCTAGTCAGAAGCAATATGAAAGTCTAGAACTAAGGGCATATTCCATGGCCACCCGAAACAACGGATGATGATTTTTATTATTAACTTCCTCAAGTCATGGCTGAAATGGCTTCATTGGATGCATTCTCAAAATTCTTACCTAAGCCTAGCTGTACTTGTGAACCATTCTGAAAAGAGAATCTCAGCTTTCTATATTTATTCTGAAGTTCTATTTCAATCAGATATAAGACAACTGGGACAACACCCTTACTGGACTTGTTGCAAAGGAGACAAACATGTCACTATAGTCATTTCACATTTCTAAGTTCAAAGGTCATAAAGATGGAGGTTATATACTCTACTGCAGATTTGTTTGTTGGGGGGAATTTGCAATTGTACATGAAATCAACAATGCTGACTTTTGAACTTCCTTTTTTTTAATGTTTGGTTTTTCTTTTACTACTAAGACCCTGATCTTGCAATCTGTTTTTGATCTAAGAAGTATTTCACTGAGGAAACATGCCAAGAGATATATGGAGAAGTACTGAGGTGTTCAATCTATAAAGTTAGTTTTCTAGTTAAGTCAGGGAAGAGACCAACAAGATTTCTGAAGTATCATATGGACTCCATTCCTCTAGATATTTTTGTTTACAAGCTGAGCTTCTAATCTTTTATTTCTTTACCTGAGTGTTTTCAGGTCTCCTGCACTAATGATGTTCTTCCCATTCTTCTTAAACAGCATCATTTTCTCCTTATCTTTCCTCTTACCTCAAATTCTCAACCTTTCCAGAGGGTCAGATTCCAGATCTCAGCCATGTGGCTAATTTGTAACAAAATCCTCCATATTTTGTATGATCTTTGATCTAGCAATTCGATCTGGAGTTATCTCTTTATGTAGATATGTGCAAATATTTAGGCATAGAGGTGGCCATTGGAGCATCAGTAATGAGATGAAAAGTGGAAGCAAGAAGACATTTATTGAATAAATTATGAACATTGATGAAATGGAATATTATGCAGTCATTTCAAGTGATGTAAAAGATTAATGACATGGAAAAATATCCTTATGTATTATTTAGCAGAGATAAAAAGAAAGTTATAAATAGTATTGTCCCATTTTTTTAAAAACATGTACAAATCGTTTATTTTCCCAAAGACTGTTAGTATATACCTCAAAATGTAAACAATGATTGTCTCTAAATAGTGGGATCAAAGGTGATTTTCATCTTTTTAATTTTTATTTTTTTGCTTATCAATTTTGTGATTTTTATTTTTTTTGTTGATACACATCTTCTCATGTATCTATACATGGATATAGTATAATTTAAATTTTATTTTAAAAATAAACTTTATCTTCTTATTAAAGTATAATTTTCCACTTCTTCAAGAAGTGAAGACTAAACTAGGAGGGCCATAGAGAACTTGTAGAAAGTTCAAAGTTAAGCCACAAAGATGGTTTGAGTACGATGGGGAGAGAAGAAGTAGGGTGGGAAGAAGGGAAGAGAAGGATCAAAGGCATAAGCTGAGAGGTCTGTGTTATTCAGTTCCACCAAGAATGCTGAGGAGAGATTTGGTCAATCTTTGGGTCTACAAAGGCTCTTTCAGAAAGCAGTGACCAAAAAAGAGAAGTGAATCCAAAGTTTGGTATAAGGAATGGGGAGGGGTTTCCTTTTAGGAGGCCCTGGAAGAGGATACTAAGAGTCCTGTAAGGCTGGGAGTTTCCATGTATCTGTGATGGTTTATTACTTTGAAAATAGAACAGAACCAGTGTTAAGAGCCAGATTTCTGAAGGGACAAGAGGTCTGGACCATAGGAAATTATCAGAGACCATTGCCAGGAAATTACTCTAGGGATAAACAAAATTATCCAGGGAAAATCCACTTCAGCTGAGTTACAACCCTCTTTTTAGGTTGTGGAAGTCAGTGTTCTCTGACCAATCTGTCCCTGTCACAGATCCTGGCCCAGACTGTCCCCAGAATTCCAAAGGTGGGCAGATCAATGGCCCTCACTGTTTTCAAAACTATGAGAGGTTTGGTGGAGTTTGTCAAAGAGCAAGCCAACTGATAACATTACCAGGGAACTTGGATTATAGAGAAAGATTATGAGAATTGCAATTATTTCACCTAAAGAAACGATATTTGAAAGAAGATATAAGATAAGACTACCTAACCCCTACCAGGCTGATGTAGGAGAGTAAAACAACTTTTTGAAGGGCAGTAGAAAAGAGAAAGTCCAGATACTTAATTTAATAAAGATAGTCCAGTCATTTTGAGTAATTGAAAAAGCACCAGAAGAGAAGTCAAAATATGACAGCGGCATAAAAAAAAAATTTTTTTTTTAATGAAAAAGTAAAATCTCTACTCAGTGGCACCCAACTAGCCCATTCCTAAATTAATCAGAGAGTTTACACTTAAGGAAAATTGTAGAACATTTATCCCTAGCAGAGAACACTTGGCAGGATACACCACCAGTCTGATCTAGTATGGCAATTCCCACGTGCTTATTTATTTGTGTTTAAAAACTTTGAGTGTCTTCAAAGTCAGCTCTGTTGCCCACACCTACAGTTTAGAATGACAGCCCTGAGTGTTGCTAGATTCTCAGTCGTTAAAGAAATATTCCTTCATGCTTAGTATAATCCTCTTAGAATGTCAGGAATAGCCAATGTTATACTTTAGGAAAAATTTTCAATTATGGGGTAGAAGGTCAGAGAGGTTTCCTGTGATTGTTTTTCTTTTGTGATAAAGCTTCCTTTGACAAGAAAATGAAATAAACCAGAACATACTTCATTCATTCATTTATTCATGTATTCAATCACTCAACAAATAGTTATTGAACATGTATTATGTGCCAGGAACAGTGCTAGTTGTTAAGGATAAAGAATAAAGAACGGTTCCGGCCCTTAGCAATTCCAGTCTAACCAAAGATACTTGCTGATTGGGGGCTTTTATGAAATGTACCACCAACACTAAATATGCTAGAGAATCTGATGGAGCTGATTTCATCAGTTCCCCCAAATGAATATTTTTAATCGTTTTGCAATATCTTCGAGGTGTCATTTTCTTAAGACGAATTAATTTCCCAGTGAAGGTGTGCTGGCTTTCTTCTATTTGCCCCTCCAGGTCCACTCTCTACCCTTCTCCACCCTCTCCTGCCCTTGAAGCTGGCCTGTGTGCCCTCTGGATTTTCGTTGGGTTCAGCCAGTGAGAGGTGTGGCAGGAGATGAATGGGTGAGGAGACAGTATGATTGGGGTGTTTATTACCCCAGCTCCCTCCCTGCCACATATCTCTACAAAGACCAGTAGGTAACTCTCTCCAAACACTGTCCTTCATGCCTGAGGGTAGAATGGCTTCCCTCTACTGATAGTCTGGGGCACTGCACTATCCCTGTTGGTTTCCTAAATCTAGCCCACACCGTTGTAAATAGTTCCTTTATTAAACTCTTCTAATTACCTAGCTTCAGGGTGCCATCTGTTTCATGCCTTCCTGATACAGAGGGCGAAAAGACTTCATTAAAAGAAAAAACAAGATATCTATTGTAGATTATTTCTGGGATCAGTATTAATGGAATGCTTAGAGGAAGCCTTAATCCAAACAATTCTTGTTCATAATTGTTCCTTTTCTGATATGTAAATCTGTAGCATCTTATGGGATGTTAGCGGATTGTAGATTTTAAAGCCTCTCTTTCTTGTTTCTTTCACCACCTAGGAAACTGTAAACATGCTAACTCCATGACATCCCAAAGTTCTCAACTTTAGTGTAACCTCTCGCCCCACAGCTAGGAACAGTGTTGTTCAACCTGACCTGAGTACCCACTGCAGATCCTGACATCAAGCCTCGGGACTTGATATCAAGGCTTGTTGGTTTCTACTGGCTGTGACCTTGTGCTCCTCTCTTCACTCTAGTACATTTCTGTGCAATCTCTCTGGGACTTGAAATCCTACTTTAACCAATACCCCTCCCAGGAATCTTGCAGCCCAGGGATGGCTGCCCCAGCTGGAGTATAGTGACTGGGACCTGGCTCTCTGCTAACCAATCACCAGTACTAACTACCAATGTGATTGGGTCTTCAAACGCGGCCTGGTCTCTACTTCCAGATCCTGCTTCGTGATGGTCCACATTCAGCCTGTGCATAAGAGATAAGACACTTCTGTAAATGCCAAACCACTCATTTATCAAGTGGCCACTTTTTTCTAGGCACTGTTCTAGGTCCTGGGGAGACTGGTTTTATATTGCATTTAGATAGTAGGAATAAATGAATGAATTCTATTTTTGGTAGCAAAAGGAAGGGGGATATCTTACACGCTTAAGCCTTAGCTTTAATTCATCATATTGGTTTCTTCTCTTCCTTTTCCTTGGAATACGCATCTACCACATCCCTTCTAGTTTTCTTTTAAAGACAGTTCACTTTCCTTTAATAGACAAGTAAAGCAGTTAATGTTTAAATGATTGTATCCAAGTATCTGATTCTACTATAATTCTTGAACTAGTGTTTACTTTAAAGACCATAGGTCTAAATTCATCAAAACTCTACTTTCAAACTCTCATGATGTAGATTGTGAGATATATTCAGTATTTTGCCCATTTCTATATAATGAGAATATTTCTGTCTTTTTACTTACTATGCAAACTGGCCCTGATTTGCTGAGATGGATTTAACAAATTCTTTTGAATAAAATAGTCTGTACAACAGCTTTAGTAACAGGTTGCCGTCCATTTAACAGATTTTAAAGTTTTATTTAATAAAGCTGTTTGAGAAAGTTTTTATATACAGTTTGGGTGACATGATTTTTGTCTTAATTCCATAACTGATGGTTTGGCTTTTATAACCACTTATTTTATTTTTTAAGATAAAGACAAGTGGTGGGTAAGCAGCTATTGATTCACAAGCCAGAGAAGGCAACAAGAACAGATCTCTAGTATGAAGAGTTCACAAGGCTATTAAAAACATTAACGAGGTTTTACTGCATCCCCTAGGATGGAAATAATTGCTTTGTAAATGGGAAACTGGCCTTAGAGTGAACATGTCAAGAGTATCTACTCTGAAGCTGAAAAGAGACAGAAACAAAAACACAGCGTCTGATTCGTGTTCCATTACTTTAATCGCTAAACACCACTCAGTTTAAGCTAAAGAGACATAATGGTGCATCTGACAGATGGCTTCACATCAAGATGAGATAGGAGCCCTGGAAGTCTAATGCTGACCCTTTTTTACCTTCTACCGAGGATGTCACTCAAAATCTCTTCTCTCAATTCCTCCTCTCTGACTAATCACGAAATTCAGAGCCATTCCAACTGCAACCCAACACCCTCCCCAGGTGAACCTTGCTTTACACCAAACACCTGTGTGTAAATAACAGTAATAATTCAAGTTGCATTCTAAATATCAGAGGGATCTCACTATTGAAAGGAACACTGAAATAAATGCTTTTGCAAGACAGAATACCTCTTTTGTAATGTAAACAATATAAACTTAGATAAAGCTTCCAATTTACCTAACTTTAAATTTTTACATATTGGGTTTCATTAAAGCAGAACATATCTGTAAATTAAAATAGTTTAAGCCTCAGCCCTTTGTCCATCATAATGGTTTTTAAAAATCTCATTACAATAAAACCCATTAGTTTGAATAATTAAATACAAAAAAAATGCTTTCTGCCTGCACTGAAATTTCTGATTTTAGTAGGAAAAAAAACACAACTGAATGCCTTGTTTTTAAGCTTCTATTTCAATCTTGTTTTAAAATGACAAAGAGTATGATGAGTTGCATCATGTAGAAAGTACACTGTAGAGTGGGTGAGTGATTGAGAAAATACGGCCAGTGCCTACGTTTAAGACAATAGAGGCAGATAAAGCATCTCTAAACCTTGGAGAACGTACCAGCTAAGTGGTCAACGTGCATTACCTTATTTCAATCTTTACAACTCTATAGATGTTATCATCCCTAGTTCTACAGAAAAGTGGAAGCTTTGAAATGTTAAGTAACTTGTCCAACGTCACACAGGTTCTAAGCAGAGGCCAGAATTCAAACTCACATCTCTGCATCTCAGCTAAGGGCTCTTAACCCCTCTACATACTATTAGGTTGAAATTCAAATTGCCAATAATTGTACATTTTTCACTGACAAAGATGGAATTTCATGTGGTTCAATGGAAACGTCTCTACCATGCAGAAATCAAAGCAGGAAAAGGGAGAGATGAGCTGACGTGACTTTAGTCTGTTTTGTAGGATAGGAAGAGCCCGGATCACTGCTGTTTCTCACCTCTAGTCCTGCTCACTTCATGCCCCTCCCTCCCACTTTCAGATGTACTCTGCACATTCCGCTTTCAATCAAGAGTCTTTATAGGGCACCATCTGCACCCAGGTCTGTGTGAAGTGCTGGAGATACCAACCTGAGCACATCTTTGTCCTTCGCTTTGAGAAGCCTGCAGTCTTACTCTTGCGGGAACAAATCAGGAGTACATCATGAGTCACATGAGCGGAAAATCATTTCGGAGATGGGTCCACCTGCCTTTGTGTATGTGCCAGGAGCACGCCCCCTCAGGAAGTGAGAGGAGTACAGCTGCGCTACCCTGCCTCCTCTCCAGGCCTCCTGATTTCCAGTCTCTTTATGCCGTCAGTGAAAGAAAGTAGCAAGTGACATGTGGAGGATGGACATAAAAAATCTAGAATCCAAAATGGAATGTTGCTCATTCCTCACCTCATTTGTCACTCTTAAAGACCCATCATTTCACGGCTCAAGTGAAGCCACACCTCATTGCAGTTTATTTCCTTGGAGGCTGAAGCTCCATGGTCTGACCTCTATCCCATATACTGTATTTAATTTTCACAAAATCCCAGCAAATAAAATAAATCGGAAAAATCTGGAAGTTAATGAGATTTAGCTTCCATATCCATATACTCATGTGTTCACTATGGAGAGTTTACTAAAGTAAGCTGATATTTCATGTAGCTTTAAAACTAACTAACTCACCAACTAACCAACTCACTCATTTATTTCTTCTAGAATATTGCCTCACAGAACAATGGATGGCATATTCCTGCCTGGTGCACATGATTTCACACATGCCTCATAGCCTTGAAGTATTTTCTTTCAGAACATGGTCTTTTCAGATGTTTTAGGTCAGACATTAATAAATTTAGCCAGTTATTATGTTTAGTTCAGAGCAGAAAATAAACTCACCTTGAACATTCTGGGGGATTTTTTGTTGTTGTTATTTAATGGAGACATATCCTTCGCTTATGGCTGGCCTTTATACTAATAAAACAAATTCTCATTTATCTTGAACATTGGGGTGGGATGTCATGGAATTGGTAATTGTTAATGACAACTAATGGCTCGTAGTTATTGATGACATTTGGGAAAGGAAGGATAAAAATAATAATTATAATAATGTGAGGTGTCGTGAGCAAACAATAATTGCAATAATGATTGCTATTATAATAATGAGTGAGAAAATGATTTTAGGCTATTAAATCAATAAGGGTAACGGAAGCCTGCATGTATATGTGTGTGTGTGTATGTCTGTGTGTATGTATATATATGATTATGGAAGGTTGCCAGATAAAAATAATAATCACTCTTGAATGAAGACTTACTATGTGCAGGGCACTATGCCCAAGGTGTTGCATACATTATCTCCTTTAATTCACAGCGTCTCTGTGAGTAGATATTCTTGGTAGCATGATTATCCTTATTATGCTAATGAGAAAACAGAGGTTTAGAGCAGATACACAGTTTGACAATGGTAATTTAACAGCTAGCAAACAGCAAAAAGGGAATTTAAATCTGGTCTAGCTAATACCAGAGTCCATGCCCTTAGCCAGTATTCAATGGCTACTGAAAATCAACAGATATATTCTGTTATCTAGGATAATGCTGACACGTGCTGAACTGCCAGTTCCTCCAAAGATGTGGGTCTGACCGACAAGTCATCTTAGACCCAAGAGTCCCAGCTGTCATTAGGACCTGCCAACAGACTAGTATGGCAAGGACACCATAGAGACAGGCCTGTGGAACTACCCAATGGAGAAACACTATTTCTGTAAAGAGGGGGAACTTGCCTTACTCTCCTGGGTTGGGGATAAAGCTTCATAAAAATATTCCTCCTTAGGGTTTTTTTGATCAGAGTTGTGACCTAAGCCATCTCTTGACTCTCTCCCTACAGCCAAGTGGCAAATTCACCTCCAGTAACTATGACTCGTATGCTCAGAAAAGGTATGTGTTCGTACACGTCTGTGTTGCCTTAAGATTGAGCTGTAACCTCATCATGAATGTATCTATTAAAAACCAAAATTCTGAATCCTTTGGTGATTTGTTTTAAAAGTGACTCTCATAGCTTCTATTTTTGAAACATACCAGTTACATTTTTCTTGACAATGGGATGATAGGATTGTTGGTTAATATTTTATCTAACCAGGAGTTACTTACATATCAACAAAAGTTATCAGTTTTGCAATGAATTACAACAAAATCACAAAAAACCCTAAGCCTCTTGTGAGCATGATTTAGTTTTTTATGATTCTATAGGCAAAAGATTTCATGGTACTTGGAATCATCATTAAGAGCATCACTTGTCACTGTGCAGGAAAAATATGGCCATTTGAGCATTGCACACGAGCTTTTGGATGAATAGGCACTCGCTACTGACTTTGAAAAATGATACTTGGGAACTAATAAGAGCTCGAAATGGTTGAAAATTCACTTTAATGCAGATGAAATATATACCTTTTTACTAAGAGCACAATAGTGCACCTGTTCCCCTCATGAAAATATGATTACGTTCCTCAGCAAATGGACCTAAGTAGGAGTGACATACACTTCAGGGCTTCAGGGTCCATCTGGTTATTAGTTGTTCAGCATATTCTGGTCTGATGGAGTCACATAGTTGGCAGAGTTAGAGTTTATTTCCAAACCAAAGCAAGGAGGATAATCAAAGTGGCTTTTGGCTGGAAGCCGTGGTGAGCCCTAAGAAAAGGGGCTTGTCTGGGTCTAGGATGCGCTACTTCGCAGAGTGAATTAACTCAGAGAGCCAAATAGGAGAAGGAACTTCCCTCTCATGAGCAAAGATGAGCACAGCTCTAGGAAGGCACAAGTACAGAGTCAAGCAGTCACGCGATGCTAAAGTTAACTTTCTGAATTTTAGGCCAACATGCTCTGGTTGCAAATACACAGCTTACATAAAAAATTAAACAGTCGTGAAAGACACTGAATGATCCACATTACGAAATTTGCAATTTTCCCTCCTCTTTGCATGTTGGGTTAAATTTTGTGAGTTAATATTTCATGAGTGTTATTTCAGTCAGGTTTGCGTACATGTTTAAATAAAACAGTGCTCGTGCGTGTAGAATCATGTCAGGACTCCAACACTCAGGAATGTGGAAACGACTTCAGGCTGTGGACTTTCTGTTTTGAGGGGGGATGGGGTGGGGAGAGGGTTGCTGCACGTGAAGATAAGACCTCCTTGAGATATGTAGTGTTTTCTGGCAAAGCGCCTTTTGTCATTTGTTCTTCGTTACAACCTCTCAGGCAGGCAGGGCAGGGATTATGTTTATGGCAAGGGTGATGTGATAAAAATAACAGGAACAAAGAGTTTCGTAAAACCAGTAAAGCTCAATTATAACCAACGTGCCCCAGTACATGGGGCAGAAATACATTGCCATGCTCAGTTGATAAAGTGATAGGCCACATTTGGGTAAGATTCTCATTAACAATTCTCCCACCTACAACAACCACATAGATTTTACTGTTCCTTCTCTTATTCGTCTCCAGTAGGAACATTTTCATCAAAACTGGGTATTTGGTGTTTAAGAGTTCTCCTGACACTGCTTCTTACTCACCAAATAGAGTCGTAATCCTTAGTATGTAACTTCAAAATCCTTTACACAATAACCAATTGCTTCCCCAAAGAGGATTGTGACTTCGGATAGAGACTAAGCTGCTGAAGGAAATTAACTCTCAAGAAATGAAAGTCCTGTTTCTGTGCACTTGGAGGCAGGAAAAGAAAAATCCAGAGACTATCACACAAATGCCAAAGCATCCTTTATTCTGCCTGTAGAATGTCAGGACCAGACAGGTTACCCACAAGGTTACTCTGCCTTCTTCGACAAACCTCATGGGGGGAGAGGAGGGGTGGGACTCATTCCCTGGAATCCTTAGGCCCCTTTCAGCAAATTTGCCTGAGAGTCTGCGGCTCTTTAAGATCTCCTTAATTCCCTAACAGAAATGATGCTCAAACCATTTCATTTACTTTCCCTTTTATATTTTTATGCACTAGCTGAATCTTAGAAGATTTTCTGCTTTTTGCACTTGAATAAGGGAGGGGAAAATCTCACAAGTAAAAGGAAACGAGCACATATCACTTAGTTTGGAAAAAAGAAAACACAGATACGCGTTCTGAAAAGTGGTGTGTGCATTCACATGATCAACATGTTTGCCCTCAAGGTCAAATTAGCAAAGATTGTGAAAGCAAATCCACGAGAGCATAAAAATGCCACATCAGGTCAGGAAAATCCTTCATCTCATTCTGTGCTCAGTGTTTCCAGGGGCACCAGTCAACAATGGGTGGACAGCTCTGCGGAAGTGAAAGAGCTTGGTGATCAGGGTTGCAGCTCTGAGTCCTGGCAACACTAGCGTGAACTTGAGCAAGTCACTCACCTCTCTGACTCTAGCTTTCATCTGGATCATGAGGCGTGGGATAATACCTGCTCCTTCCTACTGAAGGGGTTGTTCTGACAGCCAAATTAGACAATGGATGTGAATGAATTTGTAAACAGTATGGTTGACATCCTTGCCCAAAGTGAGGCACTCAGACATCTGGAGGAGGGGAGATGTGATGGGGTGTTCCCCAGTGCTCCCCATGCCAGTGCCATGGATTCCCAGCTCCTCCACTGCATGGCTATCAATATACGGTTCAAGTCCTTTACAGCTATTATTTCAGTTAAGGTAATCATCCTGGGTGGCGTTCCCAGAAGCAGAGCCTGAGATGGAGATTCTTGTGTAAGTGATTAGGGAGAGAGTATACTCAGGAGAGAAATCCACAAAAAAGTGAGGGCTGCAGGATGAGGCAGGAGGGGAAGTGAAGCAAGGATATGGTATCAGTTGAAGTCCAGACTCAGCCAGACCCACACAGGCTCTGGAGGATCAATGACTCCACAGTGGGAGGGAAGGGGCTGGCCGTCTTTCAACTGCATCAGACAGTCCTTGGCTGTGGGCTGCACCCACCTCTCCCAGCTTGCACAGAGTGAGGGTGGGATGGGGGTACCCTAACCTTCCAGGTGTTTCCAGGTGATATAGCTCTGTTGGCAGAGGACAAATTCTCCAAAGGGGCAACTCTGAGCTTTTGGCAGTCAACCCTCACGGCAGCCAGGGGAGGTGGGTAGTGGCCTGGTGTGGGCCACCAACAGCATTTACTACAGATAGGGAAACTAAGACTCAGAAAGGGTAAGAATCTTGTTGGCCTCAGGGCCTTCACTCCTGCCTAGATCTCTCCTCTCCTCCGTCTTCACTTGTCAATTCTTATTGATCATGTAAATTTCACTTTACTTGTCACTCCTTTGAGGAAGCCTTCCTTCCTCCGCCCCAGATTAGTCTAGTCCCTCCAGATGCTCTCACAGCACCTTGGGCCTGTCCTTGGAGGCATTTATCAAAATTATAATTTAAATAATTATTTCTGCAATCATTTATTTGATATCTGCTTTCCCTGCTAGACTGTTGAGGGCAGGGACCATGCATGTCTCATTTGCTGTTAGAACCAGTTGTGTAGCTCAGTGCTGGCACAGTAGGTGTTCAATACATATTTGTTGAATGAGCTATGGGACAAAGCTAGTAAGAGAGTTTAAAACCATGTATCTCTGCTCAAAACCACATTTTTTTCCCACTCTGCCTTCGACCATGCAAAATCCTTGTTTATTTATATTTGATGTTGGTACAAACTTTTGGAAAAACAGTCTCAGAAGTCAGTTTCCTGTTATATTTACATTTATGCTATAGCTTATGCCAATAATGAACCTACTATAGAAAGTAGTATTTTGGTTCTTTATCTTAAAACTACCTCTTTCAGGTTTCAAGATGTGCTCCTTTGTATGGGTTTGCAAGTTTCGGTGAGCCAGACTGTCTCTTCCTCTCCCTGTCTCCTTCACAGTATAAACCCTTTGATGACATCTTGCTCAGCCTTTGTGCTTCCAGGCTGAAGAGTTCCAATCATTTTAGCTTTTCCTCCTGCGGAATTCACATTTCCTTGATCATTTTAGTTCTTCTCCTCTGGACATTTTCCAACCCCTATAGCTTTCTTGAGGAGAAATCCAACTGCAACTGGGCTCCAGGTAAGCAATCCGTTTGATGACCCTCATTGATTCTCCAGTAGCACAGGGAGGATGACAATTGTTTCAGACCTTGCAGTCTCTCCTCCATCCCCAAGCCCACTCCCACCCAGCAAGTTCAGTGGTTAACCTCCCACCTTCTGCTTGCCGAGAAGATTGGATCGTCCTGTGGAAGTCCTCAGCCTTGACTCCTGTCCTCTCAGCCTTTCTTCAGCTTCCAAGGGAAGAACTGTTCTTTCAAAATCCCATTCTTTCCTGAATCCTGACCAACACTGCTCCCAGACTTATCCTTTGCCTCTCTTTCATCTCATCCTCTCCTTAGTCAAAACAATTGACTTAGCTGTTTTGTCAAACAACACCCCGAATTTCAGTGGTTTATCACAGCAAAGACTTAACATCTCACTTTCACAAAGCCCAATAAAGGTTTGGTGGCCCCCCTCCATTCTGAAGTGATGCTATCTGGAATGTGATGGCCTCTAGGGAGGCCAAGTCAGGGAAAGAGTGATGGACAAGGCTCATTGGCTCTTACTGACCTCCACCAAAAGTTACAAATGTGACCCCTGCTCGTAGTCCATGGCCAGAAATAATCACACGGCCCCAATCTACTCACAAAGAAGGCCGGGAAATATGCGAGAGCATATGGGCTGTTCGGTGAACACCAATTGTCTCTGCTACATCTCTACAAGTGCACAAATTTCCTGTGATTTGAGAAAACTGCCTGGCCCTCTTGGCCCCCACCTTCCTTTCAGTGAGAAGCTTCTTAAACGAGTGTGTGCTTCTCCTCTCTGTATTTCTTCATCAGCTGCTCTTTCTTTAAACCTCTGCAGTGTGGCCTTTGTCTCACTGTTTAATTACAATACACTCTCAGAGGTCACCAGTCACTCTTCCTTACAGCCCCCATTTCTTTGGTCCATTGGGAGTCTTGAACATGTCAGCCTTCCTTTCCTAAGGAAATTCTTTTCTCCCTTGGCACATGTCATCATGCAGCACTTCTTCTGGTTTCCCTCACACCTCTCCAGTCATTTCTTCTCTTTCTGCTTCTTCCTTGTAGGCAATTCCCCAAACTCAACCACTGGCCCTCTTCTTCTTTGGCTTTACATTCTCTGCATTGAAGAACTTATTGATTTTCATGCCTTTGAATTATTACCTCTGTGCTCCCAACTTATGGCAAGAATATGGGTTTGAAGTCAGGCACACCTGCGTCTGCCACTTACCTTGGACAAGTTAAGTAATTCCTCTGAACCTCAGTTTCATCTGTAAGAATGGAAGAATAAAGCATACCTCACAGGATAGGAAGGATTAAATGAACTTATTAGTGAAAGTGTTGGGTTCAAGAAAGGTATTCAATAGGTATTAGTTTCTCTTCACCACTTCCAGTTCTGCATTTCACCTGAATTTCATTCATTCAAGTATGTAATTCATTCACTCAATATTCTTTTTACATCTTGAACACCTCCTATGTGCCTGATACAGTGCCAAACTTTGGGGATAGAGATGGGAATAAGGCAGATCCTTCAAGAGCCCAAAGTGGAATGGATATCCCCACTGGGTGCATAGGGCAATCTACTAAAGTGAATGTTCTAACAAACATCTAGTTCTTTTTCACGCAAAAACTAAGAAATTAAGCTTTATTAATAATTCGTATTTCTGTGGACAGTGATTCTTCACTCAGTCTAAAAGTCAGATGGGCATGGTCATGTGTTGTACGTGGTGGACCTTGAAGGCTTAATGGATGCCCACATGAGGAAAGGTTGATTGTGGGTCCTCCACTCATGGATTGCAGTTGCAGCCTATCACAGCTTATATGTTTATATGTGCCTGTTAAGTGGATTTATGGATTGTACCATTTATTTTTAACCAAACTAACCCAGCCAGGGAGAAGTGGCTTAAAAAGTTTCCTGCAATAAAACTATAAATTGAAGATCACACTCATAATTAGGGTGATTTTCTAATTTATCATCCAAACATGGACTGTTTTGAGAGTAAATGGGACACTATTAATTATTATGCTGGGAAACTGGTGTGAACTGGGAATGTCCTAAGCAAACTGGGACATGTGTTCACTCTACTAATAATGCAAGCACAAGCAAACAATAAGGAAACAGTGGAGCTGACATTTCTACTCCAGGTACAAGCTTTCCACCAACCACATTCAAGGTAAAAAAAAAAAATCTAGTACAATAAAGTCTATCAAGAAACTAGCCAAAAATTTTTAAAATTATTTGAAATATGAATTTATATTCACTATCATTCACAATAAACTTCACCCTTAGAGTTTACTACTGTTTGGACTATTAGCATTAGCTAATCAAATGAAGTCATGTTAACAAAATATTTTAAAATATTGTCTTTTTCATCTTTATCCTGTTTTTATTTTTAATTTCAATTTTTATGTATAGTTTGTAATGTATCTAATATGTAAAATAGCACTATATGTACAAAATTTAATAATAAATAATAGCAAAAAAATTTTTGCTGACCAGGGTGTATGACGGAAAATGTTTGAAGACCGTTGATCTAGACAGTGCCAACCTAGTTTCAGTTTCATGGCCCAGCATTTTGGTCTCAATGTCCCAGAGTCACTCTGAACCCAATAAGTTCAAAATGGAATATATCTTTTCCCCACCAAGAGAACCCACATTTGACTGCCCATTTTCCCTCAATAATACCTCCAAGTTCAGATTTGCTAGTTCAAGGCTTTTAAGAGAGCTTTGCCTTTGCCTTCTTCAAGACTATTTCCCTCAATACTCACTTATTCTTCAGGCTTCTTTCTCCCTCATCTCTCTCCATTCCTTTCCATTTTCCCTGCCACTACTTCCCTCCAGCCTCTCATCACATCCTCTCCTGGATTATTGTGATAATTTCCTAACAGCCCTCCCTTCCTCCAAGCTCTCCCTCTCTAATCCTTTATGAACTCTGCTACCACATTCACCTTTCTAGACTCCTAGAGTCATTTTGTTCCTCCCCCAATCCTAACTCAAAAAGCATAGTAGTCAGTCTCTCATTATCCTTGAATTTGAAGATTCTGTAATCTGTATTCTGACCCTACCCTTTCATTGATTTATTTAGTCAAAAAATATTGATTGAACATCTCCTTTATTCCAGGCACCATGTGGGTCACTAGATGTACATTAGTAGATAACAGAACAACAATTTATTAAGTGCCTACTTTGTGGCAGACACTGTGCTGGTGAACAAGATAACCCAGTCCCTTCTCACAAGGACTCTTCAGGCTACACTACAAGGGCTCATACTTTCTATCAAATCTTATATTTGACTTTTCCCCCCTTTAAATCCTTCAGCAAAAATTCCTTATTCCTTTCAAACATGCTAGATTCATTTCCTAGTTCTCTCCAGTCCCCCTATCTCCCACCCAGCTAATCTAGCAGCCTCTCTCCTTCCCATATTTGTCCATCCTTTAAAGTACTACTCATTCCCCGTGACCTTTGTGGAGTTCTCCCTTACTGCTAACCCTTATTCATTTCTTTCTTCTCAAGTCCTATACTAGTCATTTGGCTCATATCATGCACTGACCCATTCTACTCATTCTATTACTTGAGTTATATGCACATGTGGGGCCTTCCTCCTAGCCTGCAAACCTCTTACTTTATGCTTTTGCTGCTGTAGTGCTTGTTCCCCCACACTGCATCCACCATTGTGGATGTGTGCTCCTCAAGTATTATTCAGTTACACCAAGATTGATGCAGGGTCTTGTTAGGGCAGGGGATTATGGGAGTCTTTTTTTCCAATATATTTTTCATGTTCTCTATAATGTGGCTATATTACTTTTATAATGAAAAAATTGCAAATAAAAACAAATAAAATACTTCTTTAATTCAATTTAATTGAAATCCAGAAATAATTGTTCTCATTTGGTAGCTAGACCTTGGCAGTACTAAGGCTAATTTAGACCAGATTGGAAAAACTCAAAAGTGGTTATTAGCATACACCAGTTCCTCCAAATATAAATTGCTCTTTCTCGATGACAGACCAGATTTTCTGGGGCACAGCTAATTTTGCCCTAATTCTGGATTTCCTAGAACACCCTCAGGGGTCAGGCCAGGAGCAGCCGTCAGAAATGCCTAAAATCAGGACTGGCTTATAGCCTGTTAAGCCTATAAAAACATGTATTCATGTAGGTTTCTAGCAGCGGCCAAATGGACCTCGAAGGATTTTTGCTTTCAGCGTATCCTATAACGGTAGCTTGGGAAAATGAAAGAAACCCAAATTACCTGTAATAGTTGGAGTAGGTGCAAGGTTGTTTTCTCCTATTGCCATCAAAACAGAGAGGCGTGATTTGCATGGGGTGATTGATATCCTTGGTCTAAGTGGCTAATATTTTAAAGCAACAGAAGCAGGGGAGGTGAGGTAGGTGTACCTCCTATAAAATGAACAACCAGCCTGAATTCTGCAGCCGAGCCAAGCAGGTTGGGGTGACACTGCGACATGAATAGGGTCCCTGCAGAGCAAATGTTCACTTTTCCTCAACCACCCATCCCTTCCACCTCCTGCCTCTCCGAGTGACTAATTGAGCAGGGAGTTTTATTGCTTTGATTATTTATGTCATATATTTTAATCTCTCTCCCACTTAACTCTCCCTGGTCTGTGAAGGGCAGCTTTGATATCGAGCCCTGTTGAAATTTGCTGGACTGGTTCAACGGACCATGTATCTGGAGCATTAAGCTGCCGGTGCCTCTCCCCACCTCGGTTCTGCTGAAAAGAAAAATACATCTTCGCCTCACTTTTCTGATAAAGAAAGCCCAGAGCGTTCAGCTGTCTTTGGATGCAGATAATAAATAGGGAAGACAGAGAAGCTTAGAGGCCGGAAGTACAGGCTGTTTCTGTTCAGGTGTTCTTTGCTTTAAGATCTTATTGTGGGAGTGTTAAGGGTGGAATTGAAAACTTCTGGGTCATACAAAATAAGCACCCCAAATGCTTTATTTCTCTGAAGAGGTATGATGATTGCATTCGGGAGGGAAGGTGTCCCAGATGATAAATGTTCGCTCTGTTCCAGCTCCCACCTCTTCTTCCTCCTACAGCAGAGAAAATGTTAGCAGTGCTACAATGTGTGACACTGCAAACACCTCTCTGCAGTCAGTTCCAACTGCAAAAGGAACTATAGGTGGAACAAGATAATGTGGAGAAATCGAGTGTCCGAGGACTGCGGAGTTCAGCCTTCCCCCCAGTGCCATCTGAGACAGGGCTTCCGGAGACCGAGAGGCTTGAAGCGTGACTCTGATTCAGGATAAACAAGGCAAGCTGCCAATGGCCTTCTCTTTCCCCAGTAGGGTTACATAAGCACCTTCCCACTTTTCCAAAAATTAGAAACTCTATTGATTTAGTGCTCACCATGCCTCAGTGTGATTTACGACACAGAAGATGTCTGACAACATTCAGCCTGCTTGGTGAGGTTCCAGGCCAAAGACACAATGAAGAAATGTAGAAGGAACTTTCCTCTCTTGCAGATAAGCCTCTGAAAATCTCATCCCTGTCTTTCAATTTGCCTCTGCTTTGCTTAAGGCCTCCTTTAGATAAATCATAGGAGAAATTAAACTTCAAATCTGACCACATTCTCTGCAAATGTTTATCTCTTTGGAACTGACATACCGTGACAGCTGCCTTATTCTGTTTTCTGATGGTCTCGTCAGCTCTTTTCATCTTCCTGGTTGAGATATTTAAGTTTGTAATGTCCCATTGCTTATTTCAACCGACATTTACTGGACATCTGTTTTATGCCAGCACCATGATATATTTATGAGACTAACGAAAATGAATGCATTAAAGCTTATAGTTCTTCCTTCAAAGAGCTGGTAGTATAGTAGGTGCGTAGCAGACATGGGTAGCTGTGCAACAGACTTCCTGCAACTCTTCCGTAGCGCAGAATGTCATTGAGAGGTAGTTGCACATCTAGGGACTACATTTCCTAACTCCCTTGAACCTAGATGGAGCCGTGTGACTACGTCTAGTTCTAAATGTGAGCATAAGTGTTGGATGTCTTCCAGCTCTGGCCCATAACTCCATCACTACCCTCCCAAACACATGCATATATATACTTCTCCATGCTCTCTTCCTCTACTTTCTGGGCAGAATGAAGATGAGTCCCAGGGCAACCTTGGAAACTATGTATTGAAAATGGCAACGCCTCCACCAGCCTGGGTCCTTGAATGACTGTGTGGAGGAAGGATACTTGCTGACTTATTCACCTACTCTGTACGGTTATTACATCAACAAGAAATATGTTTCTATGGTATTTGAGCCAGTATACATTTTCTAGGTCTATTAATTACAGCAGTTAACCTACCCTAACTAATATAAGGGAAGAAATAAAGGTATTCAAATAATAATAATTCAACATTGTGGACAGAGGAGTGGAGAAAAGCATAGAAGTAGCCAAGGTTCAAAACTGGAACGATTTTGCAGTGAAAGTCCCGAGCCAGGGGCAGCATCTTAGTGTTAAAGGGGCATAATGGGCAAGGACAGCAAAATGGGGCAAAGGAATCCTTCTTTTGAGTTCAAAATTGTGTTTCCCAATGTGTTAATAGATATTATGAGTCAAATAAGTTGGAATAACTGGGTTAATCAAAGATTTACAGATTTCTTCCTCTCAGAAGTTCCCAGAGACTTTAATATTCCACTACGTACTGGATAAAAGCTACTTACAACCTTCCAGTGACTGCCTGTTCTAATCATAAAAGCCAAAGCCCTTACCATGGTTTATAAGACCTTACATGATCCATCTCTGCCTGTTCTCTGATCTTACCTCATGCCATGATGCACGAGAGTTCAGGCATTGAACGACTTGTTCATCACTGTATCCCCAGCACTTAGGAAATAATTTTTGAAAGCATTTCCTAAACTTGATCAAAGTATTCTAATTTGAAGAGCATCTTGAGAACTAGCATTCTGTGGAACACATTTTAGAAAATTCTGGTTTAGAGAAAGCCCTAAATCTTTCCCTTTAACTTTATATGGATTCATATATACACATAAATACAGTGGAGAATTGTAGTTCAATTTATCAGGCACTGGGGATAAAGAAGTATCTTTTGCTGCTGTGTGGAAGACTCTGGGAGCAACCTGACAAACAGGTTCATAAAGTGAACGGAAAATGGAGGCCTAGACTCTCCATGACTTCATTATTTCTCTCCTCAACTGCCAAGATATTGATGATGAGTGTTTTTTCCAGGTCAGAGAATCCCCACTGGACTTAATGGCCAAGGGTCAACAGCACTTAGCTGATTTAATCTCTAGCAATTCATCAAGGATCTGACCTGCCATTTGGTTTTGAACCAACTTAGTTAATATCATTGACTTTGCTATGGTAAAGTAGGGCATGTTCAGCTTTGGTGAACCCTCACTTTCCTTGTCCACCTTGCACAGCTTCCTCCAGCACTGCAAAGTAGGTAGAGCTCACCTTCGACATGTGTTATCCTGCAGGGAGTTTGGCATTTGCTGAGAAGTCAAGTGAGTATCACCATCATCATTACATCATGGAGCATGTGCTGCTCACCTCCTCTGAGGCTCTGCATGCTATTCATCTCTGCATAACAACCCCTCTCGAGGCTGGTGTCTTATGTTCAAAGAAATGAGGGAACAGAGCAGTTAATCACGTGCAACTCCCATCTGTTAATAAACAGTGTAAATGGGACAGAATTCATCATTTGCTTTTGGAGACACAAAGGTTAAGTGCTTTGTCCCACCCTACAAATCAAGGCACTGTCAGAATCTAGAATGGAGTAGGGGGAATTTTCTCTTCTAACCCACCAACACCTTCTCTCTCCACAGAAGTGTTAGCTGGCTAAAATATCCATGGTGGAAGTCAGCAACGGCAGTTAAAGGAAAACTTAAAGCACCCGGAGCAATTGGTGAATGCTTGAGGTAAAACTATGAGGGAGAGTCCAAGTAGAAATGTTCAGTCAACAGATTCCAATCCTTCCCACATAGAAAGGCAAGTGTGATTTGCTAAATCTCAACCCATCCAGACTATAAAACAAATGAGTGCCAGTTAAAGAAAAGGTTTCAAAATTCTCCAATCATGTCGACTCATTTACTCCTCATTTTCAGGCTTGTTAAATAAAGCAGAATGCCATCTCATCACATCTGAAAGTGGCTTGGGCAAGGTCTAAAAAATAAATATTTCCTGGACATTATTCTTTATATGACTTGTCCTTAAAGTGCCAAGGGGCAGGGAGAAATATAAAAACAGAGTGTATTAGTTGGCTGTCAGTCCCCTCCCCCACTCCTAGCTTTTGTCTTGCAAAGTTCATACTGTATGGTTTTGGGACTTTCCTAAGAGATAAAGTCTGGGTCAATGGGCCTCAGATGCAGGAACCTCAGGTCTCTGAGGTCAGAAAGATACTGACCTACCCTTCCCAGACTTTGGATTCTAAGCTTCTAACTTGGGACAATGTCTCATTTGACTTCTTTTACCTAGTGAAGCCCCTTCTTTCCTAGATCACTATACTATTTTTCCAAGTCAAAGCAACTGCTAAAGGCATGGATCCATGAAGCCAAGGACAAGGCTTGATCCTCAGATGGATAACTTAGCTTCCCTTTGTGTCATTGGCACACAGTACACCATCTTGGAATCCCACTATTTCAGAGAGGATAAAGTGAGCAAGTGTGGGTGAAACAGAAGAAAGTAACCTTCCTCCAAAGGCTGCTTGTTATCTTTGAGATCAAGTCTGAATCCCCTAGTATCATTGAAAAGATACACCATAACCTGGCCTTGGTCAATATTTCCAGCCTTATCTTTCATCATTCTCTCATACGAACCCTGGGCTCCAGCCTTGCTGAGGTGCTTGCATTTGCCAGAATGTTCCATGCTCTTTCTTTCCTCTCTGAGTTTTACACATGCTGTTTGTAGTTTACACATGCTGGGAATTCCTCAAGGAATTACAAACGTCCCTTCCTCTGAGAAGCACATGCTAGGCAAAGTTAAACGTTTCCACCTTTGTGCATTCATCCATCCAGAACCTTGAAATAGACTTCTTTAGAGAATATCCTATTTTATGGAATTTCTGTGTTCACATGTTTCCCCTCCACTAAATTGGGAGCTCCTGGAGAGGAACTGGGCTTGGTACAACACAGGTGCTCAACAAACGTTTGCTAAATGGAGGCTTTGATAATTAGAAATACAACCTAAAGTGCATTTCCTAATGATAGTGAGTGGAAAGTCTTGTCTTACCTGCATATTTTTACCCATGGGCTTTAGATTTTCAGGGTGTAGATCCTTCAGTTGTGAGTCTGAGAGTCTGCTAATGAGTCTTTGAAATGACATGGACATAGTCTTATAAATTTAACAGAGAAAAACAACTGTTAAAAATTCCTGTGGAAAAATATTTCAAATTACTTTATATTTGCATACAGTGTATCACATTAGTAAAATTGGGCACCACATTAGTGAGATTCCATTTTGTTTCTGTCCATCAATGAGAAGTCCTGGGCAAGGAATTCACTAAGAAAAGAATGGTAAAGTAAAATGATGCTACTACATATAATTTTTTTAAAGCTGCAAATTTGGAGAAAAGAAATGTTCCTAGATGTGTTATTGCATGATTTATAATCCTCTCAGTCCTAAGAAGCAAATTAAAGTCTAGCAGATGGTTCTCTGAAGCCCTGTAACTCAGTTTGTCTGTAGCTATAGCTACAAGTTTTAAGAGTCAGAATCATCTTAATAAGTTGTTATTGAACTGTAGAGCTTCTCCAAGATGTGGAAAGACTTCTCCACCCAGAAGCGTTGGATGTGTGACTCTGAGGCAGCCAATCCCTCTAGCTCATTTCCTGGCAAGGATTCTCCCAGCTGCCTGAAGCTGCCCTTCCCAGGCAGCCTTGTCGCAAGGAACAAACCACGTAAGTAGCCTTGGTCCTGTTTGATGGATGAGGCTTGATGTGGAACAACTGATCTCCCTAGAATGTAAGTTCCATTGAAGAGATAGGTTTCTGTAGATGTATCCCAGGCCCTGGAATAGTGTTGACACACAGTAAGCTTTCAATAATTGTTGAATGAATGAATGAATGAATAAAAGATTCTGATAGTCTGACCTCTTGGGGTGCCTCTGTGTGACCTTCATGCTCATGTATGTTCCCAAGCACTGAGAAGGTCTTGTCAGGAGGGACAGGATCCTTGAACTCCTGGGCCTAAGTTCTAAAGAGTGTGGGTCTGCTCCTTTCTCTCTGCCCAGTACTTAGCCTGGTTCTTGCCCAGATTCCCATTCAAGTTTCATTCACCTGATAGATATCACTCTTTTTAGCTCCCTGAGAAAATTGTTTGCTTCTCTATGGCTAGAGATGGCTGGTGTTTGCTTTGCCCACTCGTTGAAGTTCCATATTACACGAACTGTGCCTCCTCTATGGGGTGTGAATGAGAGGTCCTGGTCCTTCCTCAAAGCCCCAACTCCCCGTGAGTAAACAACCATCCCTGTCCAGTGAGCCCTGAGATACGATAAGTTTTGAAAGAAATTATGAGCCCACTGATACCCTAGCATTGATGGAAATGAGGTTATCTGAGAGAATTATGGATGCATCTATAATTGGACGTTTGAGCTATATCTTTACATCAGTTGGTATATTTTTCTAATTCAGGCCTCCTTGCTTGAGACAGAAACCCCAGAAGACTCAACTTCTCTCTTTCAATGGTGCTTTTCAGACAAGACCCTTTAGTAATTACCAAGGGTCATTTTAATCAAAATGAAAGACATCTCTTATTACGATGGCTTTGCTGACAAATAATTAAGATGAATTACTAGCATATACTTGTCCCAGCTGCCTCATTGGTGTCCATTTGGCGTTAGCATATGAAGCTCATAGTCCATGCCTCAGCTCTTTAAAAGTAATTTATAACCTAACTCACCATCCTAACTACCTGAGAAGATTTTAATCCTAAACCTGTCACCACCCATTATTTTCACGGGGTCCTGACAGCTCCACATTAAAACAGTTTATAAGTAAAAGTTAACAAGGCCTAGAGAGAGTGATTTATGTTTCAGTGTGTGAAACGGTCAACGTTCTTTCTCTGGCCAAAGACAGCCCAGAGCTCTCTGTGGACTGAAAGAAGAAAATTATCTCAGAAAGATGAATGGCACATGCCTTTAGGCAGGTGGCTGATGTGTGGTCCTGGGCCCGAGGCCCAGGCGTCAAGCAAAGCTTACGAATGTGAGGAACAAAATGCAGGTCCTCACCCCCTCTGCCCGCATTCCCTTCTGGCATCACCACCCTCCTGGGTCTCCATCACTTCTCAGGTATTTGGCCGTATGAAGGAAGTGTAAGCTTTTGTCTTTAAAAAATGTTGATAACTCAGAAATTATCCTTGATTCATTAAAGCCAATAGTGAAGCATCACTAAACTGTCCTGTTTGCCACAGACAAATATAGATAAGTGAGTTAGAGGAGGTAGGGGGGGCATTTACGAAGTAGACACCCCTCCGCAAAAAAAATCCGCACTTCAGGGAAGGTAGAGCAGCTGATAGTTTCTTCAACCCTGATTTCCTTCCGCAATGTACTGATGAACACACCTTCTGAGAAGCCGTCCTTTCCATAAAAGGACACCTCACTCACACCCCAGTTGTGTTAGTCTGCTCAGGCTGCCACAACAAAATACTTCAGTCTTGGTGGCTTACACAGCATAAATTAATTTTCTCATGGTTCTGGAGGCTGGAAGTTCAAGATCAAGGTGTGAGCTGGGTTGGTTTCTTCTGAGGTCTCTCTCTGTGGCGGGCAGATGGCCATCTTTCTCTGTGTGCTCACATGGTCTTCCCTCCATGCACGCACAGCCCTGGTGTCTCTCTGGGTGTCCAAATTTCCTCTTCTTATAAGGAGACCAGACATTAGATTAGAGCCCACACTAGCAGCCTCATTTTAACTTAATCACCTCTTTAAAGCCCTATCTCCAAATAAAGTCACATTCTGAGGTCCTCAGGGTTAGGGCTTCAACATGTGAATTTTGGGGGACACAATTCAGTCCCTAACATCAGTCAATTGCAAAAGCTCTCCAGCTGAAGATACCTTTAGAAGAAGTATATCGAGGTTCTCTAACTCTTGATATGGCCAAGATAATCCTATTTTGAGGAATCGAGGACAACCCATCTTGTAAAAGGAAATAGAAATGCTGTCTTAGAAAAAGGAAACTATCAAAGCACTTACAAACAGCTCAGTGAAACAAACTCCCCCCAAAGACATTAATTGTGTTTCCTTCCTATGACGCATCATTGATGAAACCTCTCTCTCTCCTTTCTCTTTAAAGAAAGGGCTTGTCCTTTCTCATTTTATTCAAGTATATCATTAAAGCGACATCCTCTCTTTGCCACAACTGCATTCCATTTTTGGTACCCAACTTTCTAAATGTGAACTGAAACTAATTTAGAGTGCTTGGTCTGAAGCTGGAATGGTAGGTATTTCTCCATCCATTATTTCAAGTTATAATAAGCGGGTGTGATTGGAGCTGCTCCCAAGATAAGCAGGCCATAATATTTTCACTGTCACCATGATCACAGACTAAGCTAAGAGGCCAACATGCTATTTTTACTCCCTATTTCTTACTCCTGGTGTTAAATACAGGGAGAACAAGTGGAAAACAAACGGCCTCAGCCCCTGCAGCAGAATACAAAATGCTCAACCTCTTTCTTTTTGTCATGCTGGCCGTGATGTTCCTCAAGGATGACACAGATACTATTGAGGTGATTCGCTGCTGAGGAGATGACTCTTAATTGTATTTGCAGCCCAGAGCAGAAAGCATGCCCATTCGAGGTACTTGTATCATTTTTAAATCAAGGCCATCTTTTTCTCAGTGGTAAACGTGAAATGTTTTTAAAGGCCAGACTTAGCATAAAATCTATTGGTTGCCATGGATACCACTTACCACACAGGACCGCACTCTGTGTTCAACTGTGTGATTTTCTCTATTCAAAGGTTCAGCATTGTCAAAAAACAAATTACTTCTTCTGTTGTTTATCTCAAAGTTCATTATGGGGAAGGCAATAAATAAGAAGATATTCATGTATGGAGGGGAGCGACGTGGGGAGTCACTTCGACGCTAGGCCTTAAAATTCAGTATTTTACAATAATTATAGCCAAATTGGCTATTGTTAGGAAATAAAATGCATTTTGATCTTTTTTGTGTATGTGAATATAAAGTAAAGCAGGTACTTGGAAGTCTGCTCCCAACAAAATTACACGGTAATCAGGCTTTTCACACCTACACAGCACTTAGTAACGAAGCTCTGAAAGAGCGCGATTTAGCTCTGATAGGCTGGAAACTTGGTACCCGAGGCTGCTGGCTTTCCTCTTTATGAGAGAAAACGTGGGTTCAGGACCCGGCGCTCACTGAATTATTCATGCCATCTTTCCACCATATATCTTTGGGGTTGAAACCTGTTCAGCTGCTATTATTAAGTGCACAGGTCCACCCCGCTCTGCTCTGACACTGCCTAGACACCTGCCCCGCCGGCCTGGCCCCAGTGCTCTGCTAATTAGCTTGAATATTGCAGCTGGCAACTGCTTCCAAGCCCCACCTCTTCTGTCCCACCTTCACCCCTCATGGAAAGGTGGGAAGGAAAAAACCCGTAAAGAGTTGACGTAAGTAGCAAGAGGGAGTTTCTTATATTACTGGAAGGTATTCAAAGATAATTTGGTGCCAGCAAGTTCCCATTGGCTGAAGCCTGTAGTATTTTGCTATAATTCCTAATTAATCAAGGAATGCCCTGAACACTGACTTGTTACTTATTTAGGATGCTCTCCCATCACCTCTCCAGCACTTTTTAGACTCCTTGATGTGGACTATTTGCATGACAATGAGGTAAAGGGGAGACCTTAATGAAGGCATCTGTTTTTGATTCTGCTTGTTGGTATTGGATGCATGTAATAATCACCTGGGGGGAGATGAAATTCTCATTTGGGTTCACTTTAAAGCAGTACACTGATGCCTGCTAATATGCAAATTCCAACTTGTAAAAAAAATTATGCCTATAGCTGGTGGAGTTGTCGAGGCTGCCGAGCAATAGTCAAACAGTTGCCCAGGCATAACCTACTTGCAAGATGCACTGGCAATTAATTTACATATTGCATACATAAAAAGAAGGCAAAAGAAAAGCGAAAACGCCCAAGAAAAGTGCAAGTGGCATTGGTAATCTCACTGTGCTCTCGCCCTTGTGGGAAACTTGCTGAGTCTGACTTGAAGTTTCAGGAGTGCACTGAAGAAACTGAGAGGAGAGCCTGAAAGCCAGAAGTATTGCTTGCAGGAAATCAGAAGTGGTGGCTCAGTGAAGGAGAGCTCAACGAAGGCCGGGTCGTAATCTGTTTTGTTTATGGATGGATCCTACCGCCTAGAACATTGTCTGGCACACAGTGGATGCACAAGAAATCTTTGTTATTGAAATAAGCAGTAGGAGCTTACTAAGAGGCAGCTGTATCAGTTGCCTCTTTCTTGCAGGTCATGAACACCAATTCTGGTGAGCTTAAGCAGAAACATACTTACAGCCACGCCATAGAGAAAGGTGAAAAACCAGACAGGAATTAGGGCAGTTCCAGGAGTCTAGGTGGCAGAAATCAATGGAGGATCTCTTTAGGATGCTGCCACTGGGATAGATTGGCTCCAACCATTTTCAATGTTTTTGCCATTCCGCTCAAGATTCACATTTCTGAGGAGAGTGTTCGAGGGAGAGTGTACTTTACCTTAGGTTGGATTATGTGCTCACATTTTGGCTAGAGTATGGCTGGAACACATGAGGCCTGGCTGGAAATTTTAAGTTCCAGCCTCCTTTGCAGCCAAATGTAGTCAGGTGACCAAGTTCACACTAATAGAATATGACTTGAAGTGATAGGTAGCCACTTACAGGGCCGGCACTCCTCCATGCTCCGTTTCTTTCCTGCGGGGTAGAAATGGCAAAGACTGGGACAACTTTGGAAACCATATGTTGACAACGGCAGCTCTGCCCTGCTAGCGTAGGTCCCTGGATAACTGCATGGAGCAGAGCCTGTCTACTGGCTCTGGATTGTTATGAGAGAGAAAAAACCATCTTGTTTGAGACTTTATATTTTAGAATCTCTTTGTTATGGTTACTAAAGCCTTCACTTTAATACTGGGGATGGGACGAGAAACAACCCCCCCAAAGCAATCTGTGGGGTCACTTTCATCAGAAGAAGGAGAAGTGGACACTTGGAAGCTAAAGCAAGAAACGCCTATTACAATAGCTGCTATTATCGGCAATATGATCGTCATGCACAAGCTACATTCAGCACGAGTATTCACAGCTCCTGCTTCCAGACTAGCCTGTCTGGTTTGAAATTCCTAACCAGCAAGTGCCTCTTTCTTTGTCCCTTAAACCTATGACTTGCCCAAGTGTGCATCTCTCCTTCACTTAATGAAATGCCAATCATAGAATTCCTCATTTGAGAGACCGATGAATTAAATCACAACCCACTGTAGAATGAAAAGAATTGAAGTTTCGTGCATGTCTTCTTGTTTCTGTAGCTACCACCACTTGAGATACAGACTAATCTCTAGCACTGATTAGCACATGTTCAGCCTCAACAAACACCATTTTGTACTAACAAACCCTAAGGAGATGTTGTCTCTGGCGAAATCAACAACTCATTAGTGTGGGGAGAGAACGGTCAGCAGAGGCACGGACTCCTAATTTGTATTTTTATTTTGTGATTTATTTTCAATCAATCAACAAGAATTTATTGATTGCTTACTATGTGCCCATCACTGCTTTCCTTTTGAGTAGAACAATGTATTGTTTTCAACATGTGTATTCTTGTTAGTATTTAATAACAAAAACTTATTGGATTTTTTCCTAGTTGAAATACACACACACACACACTCATGTGTTTTAACTCTTGTTGCTTTGTTAAGGGTAACTTTCCAATTTCTTGCTGGAAGTCAAAAGGAAAATGGGATTTATTTAAAATAATTCCATTCTAGAGCAAACTTTTTCTGAAATGTGCTTATTTCATTGATGAGGCCTTTATTGTTTCCTTTTTCTTCAGTTTACTTGTATCCCAATCCTGGGTCAATTTCTTTGCTTGCATTCTGGCATTTCCCAGATTGAGACCTTTCGTCATTAACTGTGCAGGTTGTTTAATCTGTTCAGAATTCTCCTCTTCACATGGGAGAGTTGGACTCATCGCCCTCTCTGCTCACTTCCTTCTCTCTCAGTCTGCAAATCTTTAGATATAGTCTTGCACACTTTGCCCAAGAACCTAGTTCTGATTAGCTCAGCTCTGATCATCAGTATCCATACACAAAATCTAGAAAGAACCCCATGTCTAACCCTTAGAGTCCTCTTGGCCACTGGCCTCGCTGGCCCCCATGGGTGCTGGCTTGCTCCCCTCTTCCCAAAAGAAAAAGAGAAATCACTTCAATGCTTCAGCATTCCAGCAGAGAGATACAATTCTGATCAGAGGTGGAGCGGCAGCCCTTTGGTGTAGGGAAAACCTTTGACCAAACTTTCCTTATGTGGAGATGAATGGAGCCTCAACTAGGGAAGAGATTTAGACAAAAAGAAACTTGTGTTTTTTTTTATGCATTATAAAGGAATGGGAATATGTGGGGAGGAGAGTCCACAGCTAGAAGAGGAGTCAGGGTAGAACGTCTAGGTCAGAACTTTCTGCGATGATGGAACTGTTTCATTTCTCTGCTGTCCAACACAGTGGCCACTAACCACCAGCGGCTATTGAACACTTTTAATTTAATTTAACTTTAATATATTTAAATTTAAATAGCCACACATGTGATTGGTGACTACTCTATTGGACAGCATAGGTCAAGATGGAGAAGCTTCAGCAAATTCAATTTGAAGTCTTAGAACAAAACAGCCAGTGAGAAACTGCCTGTGGTGAGGACGGCTGAAGGCCTTTGGTTTTCTGTCCTGTGTCATGACAGTCCGCGATGCACAGTGGAGAAAAGAAGAGGAGAGCAGAGGATTTGTGTGACAAGGGAAGAGGAAGACAGAAGGTTGGTGCAGCAGATGAGAGGGTGAGCAGGGAGACTCAGGCCAGACATGTCTCCCCACATCTAGCACCCAGTTTTGCCTCATTTCTCCAGGTCCGTGGTGCTTGTGAGGCACCTGTGACCCATCACTGCCCTTGGCTGGTCTGAGACCAGGTAGGCCTGGGAAGGGAAGCCAGCACCTTCAAGCAGCCCACAACGCACAGCAGCAGTGACTGGATAGGGGGAACAGAAGTGGAGTTTGATCTGCTTTTTACCCACAGCCCTAGGACCCCTGCTCCGAGCTAGCCCAGTGCTCTCTGGGCATGAGAAACAGCAGAAGAGCGCAAAACTGCTTTGGAATGCTAGCTTCACTCTGCTGTCTGTTCCTCCCCTTCAGCACATGTCCTGAGCGGCCACCAGAGGTGAGACTCCGTGGGTTCCTCTTCCGCCCTTGGCAGTCATCATCAAAGCCCATCCTAATATGAACTCTCACATTCATAAACTCACACTGGTTCCGAAGACACAGTGCACTAAAGAGGTGGCACTAGGAGGTGGGGAGGGGCTGGAACAAAAAAGATTTACCTGCAAGTACAGACAGAGCAACATATCCAGCTTTTCACAACTTTTTGTAGTGTAAGAGTTACCTCAGGCTGGGAGCAGTAGATGCAGCTGGAAGTTGATGAATCCAGAAATAAAGAAATAAGCATATTGTTTATAGTTATGGTGGTGACTACAACAAGAATGAAAATCTTTGCTTAGGGGTAGGATGGGAAGATGGAGGAAAGAGAATTTTCGTTTTCCTTTTATAGCTCTTTGTATAGTTTGAACCCGAACAATTTTTTCAAGAAGAGTCTGGCCATGTTTATACTAACGTTGATATTGAGGAGAGGCAACAGGCCACAAGACAGGTCATTCCTGAAGGCTCCTTGGATAAGAATAGATAACTGGAAGTCTAAGAAGGCATTTTTTGGGGGTACATGTCTAATAAGGGGAGGTAATGTGCCAATGTTTTAAGGAAACTGTAGATCCCAAAGTGTGAAGAGGGACCGGATAACAGAGGGCAGAGTCTGGGCCTGAGTTCTGTGCAGAGAATGTCAGGATCTTGTTTAGGGACATTCTAGGGACACATTTCTACATAGCCACCAAATAGGCTACAGAACAGGCACAAGAGGAGGATCCGAGGTCTTTACAGAAAGGTCCTTTGAACCTTAGTATCCAAAAGGGTATGACTTAAACAAAGCCGATTCAAACGGAGCACAGAGAAAGTTAGAAGTGGGCCCAATAAGGACTTGAACATCTGATCTACAGGTTAATGTGGCAAAGCTAAGTGTGAGTGATGAGACTGGGCTTGTACCCTGTTAATGTAGTTTGTAAGACAAAGGCCCCACCCACTGCCTTCCATGGCTGAACTTTGGAGGAGGTGATGGGGAGAAGAGGACTTGCTGGACACCCACAAGGCAAAAACAGCCCCAGGGCCTACTTTTGGGGCAGAAATATTAATCCCCCAGATGGTGGAAGCTGGAAGTTACCCTAGCAGAGGTTGGGAGGCCTGCTCTTGAGAAGATGCCAAGCTTTGTCCTCATCCCAGAAGGTCCTCTCCTCAAGCACTCTAGTCTGCTTCATTTCTCCTCATCCTCCTCTTTCTTCCTTCTGTTGCCTCCTGAATAGTTACAGAGAGGAAATGAGCAGAATCACTTAATACCCACAGGATGAACTTGCAGCTACAGTGGCTGCCTGATAAATTTGGAGGCAAAGCGGAGTGAGCATCCACGTAAAGGGTCCTGAGGCCTGAAAGCAGCACAGAGCAGTGAGCCTCTCAGGTGCTCCCCAGATGGCTGGACAATCAAGACACAGTCCTCCCTTAGCTGGAGGCCAAGGGCTACCTCCAAGACAAGGGCCTCTGCTGCTCCTCCTGTCCGAGGGGAAACATCTTCTCTGGCTCTCAGTTCACCAGATGCTGGTCCCAAAGTGCTCACAGAGCTTCAGTTCCTCCTGGACCCTGCTGCTGACAAACAGCGGGCTCGGCTCTCCCAGGATTCATATTCCAGCCCTCTCTCAAACACTACAGTGGCTTAATTATTTGAATTAAAAAAATAGGCAACTAATGATTGCCGCTCTGTCAGCCAATACATAATGGAACCACAAAGCTAAAGGAACTGAGGTCCACTGTGAGTTTGTAAAGGCTTGCTGCCTCACAATGGCTCTCACACTTGGGTTGGAGCAGGGGGCTCCCACTCCTTTTGGGAGGGCTAGTTAATGTAGTCAGTGTCAATTCACTGCTTCTGCCTTTTGTGGAAAAACTACCCTCTAGCTCTGCCTGAGTCAAAAAGGTTCTGGAGTGCCTATGATTTCTTGCTTAAGAAAAAGAATAGCTTTTTGCATAATTCTGAGAGCAAGCAACATGACTCTCCATCACATCCTGGAAAATTCCGAGATACACAATGCATAAAATGAATAGAGGTCCCAGCACGCAAGCCGTGATAAGGAGGTGTATGGCATTCCACAGCCAGTCTCCTGCCTGTGAAGCAACATAAAAGCCCAGTTAGTGCTGTATAACAGCTGTATTTTTCTTGTCTACAAATTCCAGTTGTATGAACGTGGCATGCAACAAGGAAACACCGTGTCTGCCAATAATGGAAATTGTTTGAGATTTCTGAGGAATTGGTGAATAAGAGGGGGTTGCAGAGGTAGCTTTGGGAGTTCATGTCTTGGCTCGAGATTTTGGACCCAGGCTTGTTGCTCTTAACTTCACAGCCCCACAGAGGAGTAAGAGAAAATTTGGTACATATGTGGGGCGAGGGGGCAGGGATTGGGGGGAGAGGCACAGAATTTGAGGGTCTGTGGAGGCCAGAACTGCAACATGAGGAGAAATGAGAGGGATAGAATTCATGCCCAACCAAGTATCAGGACCCTCCACCTCAGGTTCTCTCCATCTCTGGCCAATTACCACATCCTGAGTTCTTCTGCTCGGAGTGCCTCGAAAGAGCCAGAGCAAAGACACATATGTAGGAAGCTTCTGCCTCTGGATCAAGGTGTCCCCCACAATGAGCTTCTTAATCATCCTCTCAGCTGCAGCTCTTATAGCTTCTAAAGATTTTATTTATTTTATTTTTTCCCCCCAAAGCCCCAGTGGATAGTTGTGTGTCGTAGCTGCACATCCTTCTAGTTGCTGTATGTGGGACTCGGCCTCAGGATGAACGGAGAAGTGGTGCCTCGATGCGCACCCGGGATCCGAACCCGGGCCGCCAGCATCGCAGCGCGCGCACTTAACCACCAAGCCACAGGGCCGGCCCTATAGCTTCTAGATCTGAGGTTTGTGGTGAGAGGAGACACAGGACATGGAGTCTCACAACTACCTATGAGGTGGGCATGGGTGGGTATCATTATGTCCAGCTTTACAGATGAAGATATTGGGACTTCAAAGGTTTAAGTGCCCACGTCTGTGTAGCTAGCACAGAATCAGCAGAACCAGGACTCAAACCTGGGCCTTTTGAAATCACACTTGCTGCTCTTTATTACCTGCACTGCCTCTTCTGTGAGTGTGCTGGTTTGTGACCATCAACCCAGTCTTTTGACCTCTACCTTGCTTTGCCCCTCAATGTATCCGTCTGTCTCCTAACAGCCTGCTTGCCTCAGTTCCAGTATCCACAAGTGCTCCTGTTTCTGCTTACAGGACTGGCTTCAGAGAGCTTGCTGGTGATTGCTGGCTTCCCAAGTTTCCAAACTCTTGACAATCTATCTGCCTGCTTTCTTACCCCCAACTTCAGCCTGCTCCAGGTCTAACAGCCCCAGAGTTTGGCTCTGTCTCTGTGCTTCACTGGTCATGTTTGCTAGAGGACTGCCCATGAAGCTGGGCCACGTTTGGTGGGAGCTGGGCCAGACAGCAGGTCATTAGCTAACGACTGCTCCATTGAGATGCTGGACCAGATGGGAGAGGCAAAGTCAGAGCCAGGAAATGGAGCCAAAGGTGAATCAGGTGCAGGCACTGGGGAGAAGAGGCACCAGAGCGGTGCAAAGGTCAGTGGTGTGGGAGCCAAGGGGAGATGCCAGGCAAAGGCAGCTAAAATAGGGGCAATTCTGGAGTTAATTCTATGAGCACCAGGTGCCTACCCATGGGTGTTCCTTGAAAGCATGGCCAAGCACGTTTTACTAGTGTCTTAACCATATTACCTTGGGTGGGATATGGTGAGGCCAGATGCCGATCAAGAGAGAGACGCCGGAGAGAGTCTTATAGTTTGTTATACTCACGGTTCCCTGGGAAGAACACATGCAGGACCACGCCGGGAAGCACCAGGGCCAGTCACAAGGCAGAGAGAAAGTGGAACTGTGGGCAGGAGCCTTTATTGTGGTTTCTGTGGGAAGGAACAAGGGAGGCAGGGTAAGCAGACTTAGGGTTGGCTAGTTTGAATAATTTCGTTGAGCTCTGGGGCTTAGGGGCTGTCCCTGGTTGTCTGGTACCTGGCCTTGGGGTGATTAGGGCAAGTATATAGTGGCCTGGAGTGTGAGAGCCCCATAAAGGAGGTGGTTGGGGTCATGGAATTAATTGACTGCTCAAGAAGAGGAACTGACTAGCCTCTAGCCGGGGCCACCAAACTGGGTCAAGACAGCATTTATACAAACCATATTACAACTGGGTTGGGATGGACTCCTAAGTAGTGTTTTTGTTGTTTTTTTTACAATTACAAAATTAGTATATGGAGGTTTAAAAATTCAACAATACACTGAAAACTGTTTTTACGGTTTTCAATAATACACTGATTTTAAAAGTGACTCCCCAACATCACAGGAAGATAAATTTAATAGATAAATTATGTATATAAATTTAAACAGATAAATATGCATTTTTTTTAGAACTTTGGTTATGCCCATAGGAAATGTGTGTCCATAAACACATACACATATACTCATGCATATTTATATTACTTTGTAGTTTATAATAAAGATAAAAATAGGATAATACTATGGCATAATTTTCTTTTTTTTAAGTGCAATAATATAACATGGACCTCCTTCCAAATCAATGCATACAGAGGGACATCATTCTTTTTTAATGGCTGCATGGTATTCCACAGTATGAATCAACCATATTATATGATGAATCATTCTACATTAATTAATATTTATCTTGCTATAAAACTTTTCCTGTTATATTGACTCAGTAAACATTGTGCACACTTGCATGAATTTTCTGGAGACTAAATTCCTATAAGTGCAATTCTTGGATCAAAAATTATATGCATTTTAAATTTCATTAGGAACTGTTGAATTTCTATCTAAAAATATTACACCAGTTTATAGTCCCACAATAGTTTATGACTAGACATTAGACATTATTGATCTTCATTTTTTCAATCTAATTGGTGAGAAGTGTATCTCTTCATTTTAGTTTGTATGTATCTGATCGCTAGGGAGGTTTGCGGATCTCCTTAAATATTTGTTAGCTGTTTGAATATCCTCATCTATAAATAATCTCTTCAGGTCTTTTCCCAATTTTTAAATGTTTTTTGTATATTAAAAACATTAACTTTTCATGATGTAGATTATAAATATTTTTATTACTCTGTTATTTGCTTTTAATTTTGTTTATCGTATTTTTCTGTATAAAAACTTTTCTGTTCTATATAATAAAATCTGTCCATATTTTCTTTTCTGGTCTCTGGGTTTCCTGTCTTACTTAGGAAAGCCTTTCCACTGGGGGTAGCGTTTTAAGGGGACTAGGCTGGGCTGGGCAATATTCCTAGGACTGATATTATCCTGATAGAAGCTTTTTCTGCTTTCCCAGAAGTCTCCCGGTTGCTAGGGGGCTGGGTAGGGATATCAAAAGCACAAGTCACTGATTAAGTGGTTCTTAACTTTTCATGGGCCGTATACCTCTTTGAGATTCTGATAAAAGCTAGGGACCCCCCCCCACACACAAGTTTGACTATGATTTTAGAGGTTTTTGTAGACTATTAAAGTCTATCACGGAGCCCTGTATATTCTTCCTCACATTAAGAACTCTCCCCTACTGCGTTTATAAATATCTGATCTAGGTAGAAGTTTCAAATGATTTCTGCCATCAAATGTATAGTCCTGGTTGTTTCCCCTTAGAATTTCACCTGGAAAGCTCATTATGCAACCCCCTTGTCTACCCTGGATACTCATAACACCCTCATGGCCCCAAATGTAAGGGCGAGTGTCAGCCCACTCAGGACCGGCGTCCTAGACCCTTCCCAGGAGACCAGCCTCCTCCATTACACCCACGTGTTCCCTTAGATAGCTCTGACTTCACACCTGAGTTCAGACCCAGGGAGATGACAGCTGGGCTTCCACACTCTATACTCTCTGAGGTGGCTGAGGCAGGGAGAGGAGGCTTCAAGGGAGCCATCAAGGGGATTAGAATCTACCTATCTTCAGAAAGCCCATAAGGAAGGACAACAAATTTAGCAGCAGGATCTTACAAGGGCTCTGGAGGGGAGAAGCAGGAGCTTAGAGGTTCAAGGCCTCTTCTGGGAAAACCAATAGATTGTCATCGAGGGGAAAGGTTCAAGGACCCCTCCAGAGAGTTGGGCCTCCCCAAGTGCCAAGGAGGAAGGGAGATCCACTGTGGGGACCTCAAGTCCTTGCACATCTCAGAACTTCAAAATAGATGCAAACATTCTCTGCAGTTATGTCTCCCTCTGATAGAAAACTCCCTGGACAAATCTAATCAGTACTTTAACAGGAACATGAAGGGGCTGCTCTCAGCTTGAGAAATGTCAGCTTTAAATGGTTCTGATTGCTTTCTACGGGGCTTTGGCTGCAAAAGGGTCATCTCAGAAAAATAGAGATCTGCACATTCAGCACTTGAATTCAGGAATATCATCTAAACACCTCCAAACAGGAATTCAAATCCCATCTGAAGCAGGACCCAGCCCTCTACCGATCTGCTTCTCCTGGGATTCTCTTTCCACCTTGGATTTCCTTTGGGTGTCTGTATGCAATGAACAAATGTTTGCCTCGCTATTCCTGCCTCCAAACATAACTACTCTTGATCATAATCCTCCCAGAGAAATAATTAGCCAAGATTCAACCCTTAGAGAAACATGGAGAATAAACCACTCAACCCAAAGGAATGCAGGTCAATCCAATTTTAGCCAGAGGCTTTATTTCTCCCAATTGGCTGTATTTCTTTAATCTTCCATTTCTCAAAAAACATTTTAAGCGAAGAGGAGAAAGATTACTGCCCACAATGGAGATCCGGACGAAGTAGGGAAGGCTCCTGGAGTTCCAGGCATAAACAGGGTGGCTGCTGGTGAGAGACCATTTTTCTAATCCTGATTACCATCCAGAGGATTCATTCTACCAGAAAAAAGCCTGAGTTGAGCATAATTCCTACTCTCAAGGAACTTTCAGTTAAAGAAGTTTCTATTGACAGAATCACATGGGCAAACAGTGACTAAGTGCCATTCAGTGCACTTTTAGATTAAGCATTTGCTTCATGCACCAATCTAGCATGAAGCAGGCCGCACACAAATAGGCCCTGGTGGGAGTGTGGTCTGGAAGGACTGCTGCTTTGCTATTTTCCTGGGCACTAAATCTTGATAGAAATAGTGAGATAAATACCTTAATCTGCATTTTCATCATCAGTGCCTGAGGTGTTTTGTTTTTAATCTTGAGATTTTACCCAAAGACAAAAAGACAATCACTGGGCCCACAATCTAGAATAAGAACATTCTAGAAATATATATTTTACTCTGGTGTTTATTTATATACAGCTCTGGATACCCTATCTTGGAGGTGTGGTATCAATTTCCAGTTTCTCCTCCTCAGGGAACACATGCAGACCTGTAGTCAGTTGGTCAAAGAGAGCGGTCTCCATTCTGGTCTGATCCTGAGTCCTCTTGGTGGAGATTTTGCCAGTTCTTTCATATGTCCTACGATACTATTATCTGGTAGAGAGCTAAGTTGGAATCTCTCTTTCTTGTTTCCTTTGCAAGAAATCTTTAGTTTTAGCTTACATTCTCTGTCAACTTTCTTCCAAGATTAGTCTTTATAAAACCCCTGCCAAATGCTGTTTGTCCACACCTCACCTCACTCTGTCTCTCCTTTGATCTGTGTCTGTATTCTCTTTCCATTCTCTGCTGCAATTGGCATTCTCCACACTGTGAAGACAGAAGGGGAATTTTACATTTCTTTTGGTGGAAAAAGTCACTTCCTACTTGGGGCATAAAATCAGAATTAATTTCCTCAACTTCCCTTCTTCTTGGGGCAGAAATATGAATGCCTGGTGATTCCTATGTAACACAATTAAACATCTCCCCTCCTACACTCCCCCTCCCACAAAACATACACACACAAGTTCATAAGACCACAGAACTGTAGGAAGGAGTCCTCTCTACCATTTTTTACCATATTGTATAAGCCAAGGGGCAAACCTGGCTAAAGCAGGCAGTATTTTTAGTAATACAGATTCCCGAGCCCACCCTGGACCTTTGGAGTTAGGATCATTGGGGTAAGTCCTGAGAGTCCTTATTTCTAGCTAACTTCTTTGGTGATTTACTTGGCACAGGTGTAAAAACTGGGATACTTTACACAGCAAAGAGTAAGTGCTTTGAGGACGTTGCATAATCATGCAAAGTAAGAGAAACAGAGAAAGCCTCCCTTTCTTGAAATTCGGGAACAATTCTTGGAAGAGGGGGTATTTCAGACCAGCCTGAATGAAGAGACCTCATGGAGGAGTGGGACATTCTAGGCAGAAATGGAGCCAGGGAGAGATTCAGAAGTGGGCATGGAATAAAGGGGAATTCAATATTTGTCCTGGGAGAATAAAGGGGCCAGACTGAATGGCTCCAGGATTTGTGATCCTTCACTCTCCTGGGATTCTCAACCTTTGATGAGAAAGTGCTTTCATTCCCAAAGCCATGAAACTGGGCAGAGGGCAGGCTGTGTTGATAGTGATGAAATTCCCAAGCAGACCAGGGGATGGCCCTGTCTTGCCCCTTCCCCATCCCCCCAGGAAATCCCTGGATTGAGCCGCACCTCCTGCCTGAACAACCTACCACATGGTCTCCCAGCCCACCCACCTTTTGCACATTAGAATCACCTGGCAGCTTCTACAAATATCAATGCCCAATATTCTGATTTAATTGGTCTGAAGAGGGACCCAAGCATAGGTATTTTTAAGAGTTCCCAGATTATTCTGATGTGTGGCCAGAGTTGAAAACCATTTAACTGGCCAGCTGGAACCCACCAGTTGGGAAATTCTTGTTTGACCCTCTGCCTCAGTTTCCTCATCTGTCCTGAAGGATGTTGCCGAGGTGATGTGAGTCTTCAGTGCTGCTCCACGTCTACTGTCCCTCTCCTCTTCACAGGCATCTCGTGCTCTCTGCAGGTCTCTGTGTTGCTCCCTGGGGTATCTCCCTCCCATTTTTCTCTCTTCATATCTTTTCTGTTATGCTTTGGTTCCTCTGGGCCCCATCTCTGCTAAGTGACAAAGACTGCTAATTGCTTAATCAGATGAACTAATTGCTGTTAACATTACCTGGCTAAAGTGTTCTCCAAGCCAGTTAGAATTCATTCCCCCAAGAGCAGTTCCTACAGAGGGAATTTCAGGCAGGGCCAGTGGTAAACAACAGGACTCCTCAGTCCCTCCAGTCCTACCCTAGAGGGGCTGTATCTGTGGAGAGAGGAGAGAATAGAGCTTAGTTCTTACTAGTTGTGTGAAACCGGGCTGTCATTTGGTCTCTCTGTGGTTCAGGGGATAGTAACACTTATCTTCTAGAATCATTGTAAGGGTCCATCAAAGGGTATGGAATATGGTAGGTGTTCTATAAATATTAGCTTTGTTTTCCTTCCTGTCAAAGGCCGAATCCAATTACGTCTCTTAATAGCCACATCTCACTTTTAACACGCAGAGATTAAATCTGCAGCTAAGCCACATCTCTTTCATCCTGCACTTGTACAGTTCGTTTTTTAGATCTAGATATTGAATTTCATATTTTTTCCTGTTAAATTTTCTCTTGTTATTTTCTGCTCAGCACCTCAGACTTTCCAGAACTTCTAGATCTTGATTCTATTATCTGACATGGTAGCTAACCTTTCCGGTCTGTGCCATCAGCAGAGATAGACAGAGGACTCTCAAGGTCTTCATTTGAATCATGGACAACGTTGAACAGAAAAGGGCAAAAGATAAAGCATTTTTACACCCTAAGCTTCTAGCATGATGCTGACAAATTAACCAGATCTCTTTAGTTTTAGTATTAGTTTCAAACCAACCAAACTGTATCTTCATTCAATTTACATGTCCACTATTACTTTTGTGGCAGAAACTAGTTTCCCACCCCAATATCCATTCTTTTCTTCCTCCTTAGTAACAGAACTGTGTATTTAGCTGCACTGATCCCAGCCTCTCTTGCAGCTAGATATGGCCATGTGCCTCTGTTCTGGCCAAGGAGTTGTAAGTAGAATTGTTTTGCAGGACTTCAGGCAAATCTCCCTAAAAGTAACTAATTCAGGAGCCGGCTAGGTGGTGTAGTGGTTAAGTTCACATGCTCTGCTTCAGTGGCCTGGGGTTTGCAGGTTCGGATCCCGGGCGTGGACCTACACACCGCTCATCGAGCTGTGCTGTGGCAGCATCCTACATAAAAAATAGAGGAAGATTGGCACAGATCTTAACTCAGGGACAATCTTCCTCAAGCAAAAAGAGGAAGATTGGCAACAGATGTTACCTCAGGGCCAATCTTCCTCACCAAAACAAAACAAAACAAAAACAAAAACCAGTAACTGATTTAGCTGGGAGGAGCTAGCCCTTCCTCCTTCCTCATGCTTGAATGTGGATGTAATGGGTGAATCTCCAGCAGCCATCTTGGATCATGAGTTGACCTTGAGGATGAAAGATAGAAGAAGGCTGGTCTTTGCTGAACATGGAAACACCACAGCAGCCCATGACTGCCTGAAGAGTTTCTTATAGGAAAGAGAAATAGGCTTTTATTTTGTTTAAACTTTTGAATCTAATCCCAATGAATACACGTTGTTAAAATTCAAATGCTCTATCTTTCTCAGAAAGAAGAAAGATGAAAGAAAGAAAGGAAGGAAGGAAGGAAGGAAGGAAGGAAGGAAGGAAGGAAGGAAGGAAGGAAGAAAGGAAGGAAGAAAGGAAAAGAAAGAGAAAGAGATCCTGAGTTTACTGGTAGGAATTTGGGATTTCTCCTGTAGCTGGAAGAGTTCTATACATCCACAATCTTTCCAACCTTTGAAAAATAGCTTGGGAGGTTATTATAAAAAGGAGAAAAACAAACAGGGAAATTTGTCAGCATGTGTTTGAGTAGATCTCCTAATATTAGAAGCTAGAAAAGCCTTTCTCTGGAGACCTAGGCCATTTCTAACAGTTTCTTTTGAAATCGCTAATTATGCTCTAAAAGACAAGGCATCACTGGAGCCAGAACCAGCAGCCAATTACCCACAAGAAGTCGCTCACTGTGTGGGCTGCCTTCTCTCTCTGTTCGCATAATTTCAAAATGTAATTTCTAGAATCATGCTAAATACTTGTAAACAGAAATTGGTTTAATTGCAAGGAGGAACAATTTCAGGGGATAAAAATGAGAGTTGTTTCTCATTTTGTTGATAACAGAGCAGTCCTCTGTGGGTCAGACTTGCAGTTCCTTTTCATCTTTCCACCCAAGTCAGGTCCATCTGTAACTCCAATAAGAGGTGCTGACTTCTGCAGAAGGTAGAGGTTGCTATGGAGTAGCGGGAAGAGTGTAGCACCTGGAGGCAGAAGACGTAAGTTCAAGTCGCAGCTCTGGCACTTACTAGCTTGTTATCATTAGCAAGTAACTTAGCCTTCTTGAACCTCAGTTTCTTCATCTCAAAAATGGGACTGTCACACAGGGTTAGAAGGATTAAGTGGGTAACGTGTGTATAAACGGTAAAGTGCTCTACTGGAATGTAAGCTCCATGAGAATTGTGACTGAGTTTTATTCCCTGCTGCCTTTTCCAGTGCTCTGAACAGTTCCTGGAAGATTGTACGGGTGTGTCTCAGTTACTATTACCACAACATTGTGGCATAACAAAAATTATGAAATGGCAACAGCTTACCACCATCAACATTTGTTTTTCACAGGGTCTAGCTGATCTGGGCTGGCCCTGGCTGATCTCCGCTGGGCTGGCTCATGCTTCTGCACTCGGCTGGGACAGCTCTGCTCTGTGGGTTTCTCATGCACCTCTGGGGACTAAGGGCTAGCCTGGACACGTCCTTCTCATGGTGATGGCAAAGGCACAAGAGGAAGCAAGACCGGTGTGCCTGCTCTTTGTCTACTAATATCCCATTGATCAATGAAGAAAGACACAGGGCTGGGGCTGGCCCCACAGCCCCACTACATGCTCTGCTCTGGCAGCCTGGGTCTGTGGGTTTGGATCCTGGGTATGGACCTACACCACTCATCAGCCATGCTGTGGTGGTCACCCACATATAAAGTGGAGGAAGATGGGCACAGATATTAACTCAGGGCTAGTCTTCCTCAAGCAAAAAGAAAAAGAGGAAGATTGGCAACAGATGTTAGCTCAGGGCGATTCTTCCTTGGCAAAAAAAGAAATAAAAAAAAAAAAAGAAAGACACACGGCTAAGCCCAGAGATGGGAATTGCACTCTGCCCTCAGAGCACGAGGATGCTGCAAAGTTACACGGTAAAGGACAGAGATAGAGGGAGAGGTGAAGAATTGGGCCATGAATGCAATCTACCACAAGATGCAACAAACTCTATATTGCTGCTGTGAATATACATGGTTTTGGAATGACTGAAGACAAATGTGAGATAGCTGAGGAAGCAAGCCCTCACCTTGCCCCCCAAGGCTCTCCTTCTCATGCCCGTAACCCTTTAACTAATGGGGGGAAAAACAGCTCCATGACCTGACAAAGCCATGCAGTAAAAGAAATTTGTCTACAGCTCCTTCCCTCTTCCCTCTTGGAGTTCCCTCCTTCCTCTCTGCCTTCCCTGTTGCCCCTCCCAGCACCTAGCCTAAGTGTTTAAGCTCACTCTTAACTAATGGTTGCTAAGATTGCAATTGATCTCCAAAGTGTTAGCTAAAGATGTGAGCCAATTTAAGAAGCAGAGGGACAAACCAGGTGGAGATGTGCGCTTCTGTCTCCTTCCATCATAGGGACTCATTAGATAGCTTCTTGAAATAGGGAATACATATCGTGTAAAATTATAATAATTATCAAAAGAACCAAAAAAAGGAAACTGTTCATGGGGGCTTCCTTTGAGGAGTGAGACTAGGGTAAATGTAGATGAAGAAGATATTTTTTTTTATATTTTATACCTTCCTGTGCTATTGGGAAAAACACGTTTAACCATATGCATGTTATTTTTATAATATATATTTTAAAAGCCTTAAAACAGAAGTCTGTGGAACTCTCCTGTGCTTGCAAGCCCCAGAGGGATGAAGTTGTAAATGTGGAGGCATGGGCTGGAGGAGGCAAACCCTGCCCTGTGGACGGTGGCTCGCTGTCCTTACTTACAAGGAACTCCATTTAAAAAAAGAAAAACACAGCAATTCACCCTTCCTCATAATAATACACGGAGGAGAGCATGAATGAAATTAACATTCTTGTCTGCACACCTAGAAGAAAATGTCACAGAGTGAGTAAGAAAGCGATTACTTCCAAGGCTGAATGAGCAAACCATTTAGGCAGATGGGGAAGTCTTGTTGTACTACTGATTTTGGGGTTATTTTCCTTGTCTTTCCATTTCTTCCTGCCTCCTCCAGGCTTCCTGTGGGCCTGGGTTTGCATAAAGAGTGTGTCTGGGGGAGCAGATCCTGGGAAGGCACTAGCTTCTTTTTAGAATTTGCAATTTGATTTTTAAATGTTGCTGTACAGCAGGAAGGCGCAGGAGGCAAAGGCGTATGAGATAAGATAGATATTTTGGAAAACACTGTTCACAGGTCTCATCTGGGTAAGGCTTGGATGGCTCTGTTCTCAAAGTTTATTTCTGCTGCAGAATAACACAGGTAGAGAACAATTTGTTCAGAGTTTTACTTTGCATAATGGCTGGACAGGGTTGTTTAGCTGTTGAGGCCATCTCTGACATCACAGCTGATCAGAAATCTGCTGGTTTTCTCCTGGGGAGTAGACTCAGCCCAGCCTCCTCCGAAATGAGGAGAGGGGAACAGACTCTGGAATTCTCGAGTTCCTTATTTATGGCTGAGACAAAAAGTTGGTGTGTGTGTTCACGTACTTGTGAGCATGTGCTGGGGTGGGGGCACTTGGGAGGAGAAAGTCTTGGCGCAAAATGATTTTTCCAAAGAAGAACTTCATCTACCTTATGCTCCTGTGGCTCAGGCCACGAAGAACAGAACAAACCATAAAAATGAAGGCTCCAGCCCCTGATAAACTAAGATAAATGACCACCTGCCTCAAAGTCACTCCAACCTTGAGGCCAGTAAGAATGGGCCTGGAGTGCCAGGTGACCTTGAAACTCACAGCTTGGCAAAAATCTTTCTGTAACAGGGAGCAACAAGTCATTCAGTCCTGCCTGGGTTGGTTACAAGCTAGCGAGGACTTGCCCTCCCAGACTTGATACCTGGAATAACCAGAGGGTTCGCTTCAGCCCAGTCACAGTGCCCAGGTCCCTTCCTCCCACTGCCTTCCCCTTTGCTCTCTGCAGACATTTTCAGCCTACTGCAGAATCTCCCCATTAAAGTAAATAGTGCTTCCCTGAGAGCACATCTTTGATATTTCTGCAATTGTGCCATAGCCAGCTAATGTGTGATGCTGTAGTTTAATAGACTATTAAAACACAGCACTGCACATTAAAATCTCTACTGTATCACTGCAGATCTACTTAACAAAGACGAGGTCCCCAGAAAGCACTATTCAATTGCTGAGAGTTGCTGCAACAGAATAGGAGAAGTCTCTTATGGCAGAAAATTTAAAGAGGAAATGGGGTCGTGAAAGGGTCAATAAACACCTCCCTTCTGGCCCCCTCACCCAGGAGAGCAGCCCCTTTGCCTGGCTGGAACGAACAAAATCGGCTGGTGCTATGGATTGCATCTGGAAATTCTTGGAATTTAATAACTAATCCCTTTGGATCAGATCTCATTACTCAGATCTTTATTTGGAAGCACTTCAGTTTCCCTTCTTTCCTTCTCAGAGAGAAACAGGGTTCAGGAAAGCTGCCCCCAGCCGGGAAAATGCACCAGTGGCTCCTCACTCCAGAACAATTGCCAGGGCGGAGGAATTTTTCAAACAGCTGTAAATCCTCCCACCAACATCTCCCTCCTTTAGAAACTACAACATATCCTCACATCAAAGCCTCCGTCAGCTGCCAAAAGAAAGAATCAATAGTTTAACAGAAAAGAAGCAACATGAATGCTGGGTATGTGGTTTAAACACCTGTATCGCAAATAACTCAAATATCACCTTAGAAATAGAGGAGAATCAACTCCTGGTGCTGTGGCTCCCGAGTGGCCCCATGGAGGCGTTGCAGGAGGGAGCAGTCAAAATACCAGCAGCGGCTTTGCTGCAGAGTCCGTCAGAGGGGAAAGAAAAAGATGGAGAGGTGAGGATGGGAATCTGAGGGCGGGATGGCCAGAGCCAAAGGCTGAGTAGAGAAATAAGGCAGAGAAATGCAGAAGAGACACACATTCTGGAATGTGCATCAGGAGCTCTGCCAATCTGTACACTGCCACCCAGTCATTGTGATGGCTCAAGCCAGTAACCTTGGGATCTTCATCCATCCGAGAAGGGCAGTGAAGGAAACCAAATATGTCACCCCAAAATATGCATCTTCAACGCAAAAATTATTTTGAGCTAAAGGCAATTTAGAAGCAGTAAATGCAGAAAAAGCTCTCCCTTTTCTGCCTAAAGCCAGGAAATAAATTCTCCTTTTACTGGAGGCAGACTCTTATCAGCCCAGAGAAGGCATCAGAAGAATCTGCAAATAAACTTCCTTAAACTAACCCTGATCTTCCTAGTTAAGGAAGATAAGGACCACCTAGCCCTAGCAGGACTACCACCAGTCCAAACCCCTCGGCCTTATCAATTCTTCACAAATATATTGTTTCCTTGTCTCACAGGTGTAAAAGCTTCCTGCTCTGGTCACCTCTTTCAGTCTTCATTCTTTGTGAAGGCTCTCATGTACATACTCAAATTCAATAAAATGCGTATGCTTTTTTCCTGTTAACCAGCCAGCAACCCTAAGACGGTTGAGGAAAGCTTTTACCTCCCCTACAGTGGATACTCATGGAGTTTCCTTCCAGCTCTCTGAGTCCATGAACTCCAAGGAAACCTGCACAGCGGGTGAGTGTGTGTGTGTGTGCGTGTGTGTGTGTGTGTGTAGGGGTGCCCATCATTAATCATTTTAGTTTTCGAACTCCAGTGCCACTTGATAATTGTTTGTTTTTTAATTTATTGGGCTACTATGATGTCTACAATGGTTCCATGTCATAAAGTCAGAGCTGGCTTCAATATGTGGCGGAATTGCATTTTCCAAGCAAAGCCCCAAGTTATCTTGATTCGGTAGTTTAAACTAGGAGTATTTACTCCCTGGATGCCAAACACTTGACCCACCTCCGATGGGAGACGATCCAGAAAGCAGCCATGGTTCTGCCTCCTCCTAACTCCACACGGAGACTTCAGTGACCCCGACACTTTTCTGCCCAGAGAAGAAACAAAGCGGCTATTGCTGAGATTGTCATTTTCAGTGGCTTCAAATCTTTTCCCCAAAGTGCCAGTTGGAGCAGGGAGTGAAAGTTGGTGGATTTTTATCAACCATCCAGCTCTTTTCAGACCAGCTCATGTAACTGACATGCTTTGTGTGCTGATTTCACTCCTGGCTTCCTCTCACTCTTCCAACAACCCATCTTCCCCGTGTCCCAGTGTCCTCGCCTGCTCGCCTTTGACTTAATCTAAATTTGTGTCTTGTAGCGGCACATTTTGAATTGCTTGAAATCCTATTGGGGGCAAGGTGAATACAAACACATGAATAACTGAAGAGCCCTGGACCTCTTCCTCCCACAATTGCACGTGAAGATGTGTAGGGGGGTGGTACAGGAAGATGGGGAATGACGGGAAGACAGAATTGCCTCGGTGACTTGGGGTGGAAATGAGGTGGAACTTTTTACCTAGAGTTTGAGTGAAATGGGATGAGTGACGGTGGAAGGAACAAGTGTGAGGTCATCAGTGTGGATGACAGTGGGGTGTCTGTAAGAGGAGAAACAAAGAACCATAAAGACAATGTGATTTCCAAAGTGGCAGGTGATGTTATCTTTTGGTTGTCAATTCAGTACAAAGGCACCGAGACTCTGCTCAGGAGGACCTGTGTCAGGGAGGGGCCCTAACCTTCCTTGAGTCCTTCAGGGGGCCAGAGGCTTTCCCATGCGTCATCTCATTGAGTCTTTACAATGACTCTTCCAGATAGGAAGTGTTCACATCTTACAGATGGAGAAACTGAGGCAGAAAGGGTTAAGTAATGAGCCCAAGGACACACACCAGCAAGGAGCAAAAATTAGTGCTTCAATACAGTTCTTCTAATCATCTCCTTATATTACATCTCCTTATATTACATCATATTACATCCTCTGATTATCTCTTTATATTACATATTACATTACTCCTTATATTACATACCATTAAAAATGTTGGGCTGTAAAATAATGAATAAGCCAGTATCTTCTCCCTCAATCTATGTAAAATCTAGGAGATGGAGGAAGAAAGTCCAGGAATGGCTATTGTGTAAAGAAGGGACAAGAAAGGACAAAGCAAGTGTTTTCAGGAAGATGACAACACTTCTCATTGTTTGATCTAGAGGACCTCTGAGGGAAAAGGGAGAAGGTCAGGAAGTAGCCCTAGTCACTGCTCCAGGTCTAGAAATCATCAATATCCTCAAACAGGGTTTCCCCGTGTCCCAGGAATTCCCCAGAGTTCCCCACTGCCACATTCCTCACCCTCAGGTCAACCAGGCAGCCTGGAGGGCACAGAGGGGAGGACAGAGTAGAGGAGGAGGTGGAAGAGATCCTTGTGGTAAAGAGATAAATGGTTGGGCTGGGAGCTAGAACTAATTTCTCCTCCCCTCTCTCCACACTAGAGGCTGATAATTGCATGTTTGTCTGTGTGTGAAGGGCTCCCAAATTGAAGAAGTGAGAGTTACACCCACAAACCCAGGGGAAGGGCTTTAAGGGAGGAACTGTGCACCTTATCTCTGCCCCCAACTGTGAGCCTGATTGATGCTATTAAAATTCCCAGGGAGCATTAACAACAGCACTGGTGGTGGTGGGGGGGGATGTGTGTGGGAGTGTGTGGGAATGTTCAGAGACAGAGACAGAGACAGAGAGAGAGAGAGAGAGAGAGGGAGACAGAGGGAAGCAGCCTGGGAAATGCTTGTTGATTTCCTTCTCGAAATAATACATGTGGGAGGGGTGATAACTGAGGAATGAAAATGCTTGATATAGAGGATCTCACGGCTGTTGCCCGCGATAGTGCGGGGTAGGTGCTGTCTAAAGACAGGGCCTAAAAAGCTTAGCTGCTACCTTAGATGCAAGAATTTAGAACCACGTCTCTAAATCAGAATAATCAAATTAATGCAAAGTCTCATTCCTCAGCCTCCTCCTCTTTAGGTTTCTGACAAAATTGGAGGAGAATTTAGGAATAAAAGATCTGGGCTCGCGTCGATTGACAGGGCTCTCCCGGCAGTGGGGCGTGGATGTTGTGAGTAACTGATTTGATGTGAAGTAATTGATTTGATATGAAGTAATTGATTTGATATGAAGTAATTGATTTGATGTGTTCTCTTTTCGGTCAACCTGGTGTTTCTCTTTCCGGTTGATTTGTGTCATTTCTCTTCAGCCGATGTGGGTGCTTTCCCTTTCCAGTCGGGCTGATGTTTTTTCCCTCTTAATATTTGACCTATTCGGATCTGTTTGCAGACTGTCGCCTTTACTATCCTCTATATAATAAAATATACCTTCAGTCCAAAAAAAAAAAAAAAAAAGATCTGGGCTCAAGTCTTTATCAGCTATGTGACCTTGGGAACTCCTTTTAATAACCTCTTTACTCTAGATTGTTCATCATCAACTTCACAGTATTGTTATTAAAAAACAAGAAATAGTGAAGGTGAAGGCACTTTGCACACTGTGCAATGCTATACGAATAATGCTTATTTATTACAACCAAAGTTTAGCCTTGAGAGATCCAAAACACTGTAGGCCAGTTTGAATGGATACTGCAGTCTTGCCCAAGCACTCTGGCTCCCTTGTAACTGACTTCACATGGTCTGCCTGGCGGTCAAGGGGTTCTTGGATGCCCTCAGCAGATTTCATGGGGCTCTGCCGGGGAAAAGCCAATGAACTTACTCCCAAGAGACAAACATGTGGCTAACAGAGGGACCCCAAAAATGCTGCCCCCTAAATGAATGCTTTGTCAACAAGTCCCTCGCAGACATGAGGCCTGGAAAAGAAATTGCAGAGTATGTTGTTGTTCCTCTGGCTGGGTAAATGGAATGGACCGTGGAACATCTTTAAAAGGGACCCTGGTTCCCTCTTCGCCAAGGAGAGGGGCCTAGTCTTGCCCTTTCCCAGGAAATAGGGGTGCTCAGTTTGACATCTTCTATTCCCCTCACCCAAGGATGCACACAAAGTCTATCCTTAGGACTACCTGGGGAGACCGTGCGTCATTGAGTGCCATCTCTAGATCTCCTCGGGCCTTTTTTGGCAGGTACATTAGAGTGTAGACCAGCACGCCTCATCACCAATCAAGCACCTTTCTCTGTGAGCAAGCACTTATATGCCTCTCTGAGTTCTTAATTCCCCACAGTGGAGATCCTGGCCCCCTGGTCCCCTCCCCCAGCCTCCCTCACTGCTCTCTGCCCCTAGAATCCTGAGACACAAAATGCACAGGCATAACCAGCCCTACCCTTCAGTCCTTTCCTTCTGGAGACACACAGTATGCCCTTTAGACCTTTGTTTTCCACACCCCTCCAGGACTCCTTTGTGTTTTTCCTTCCTCTTCTACTAAAACCTATTCCATGGAAAGAAACGGATAGCACTCATTGTACTCATTTGTACTGGGGCGTAGACCTTGTGCTGAAGCTGTTACCGCCCCGCTCCTTCCCTCTCTTCCTCCCTCCCTCCTCTTTCCTCTCCTCCTCCTGCCCCTCTCCTCCTTCTCAATTCTCCTCCTCTCCTCTCTACTGTCCTCCTCCCCCTCTCTTCCTCCTTCCCTCCCTCCTCCTCCTCCACCCTCTCCTCCTCCTCTACTCTCCTCTCTCTCTTCCCCCTCATCCCTCTCTCCTCCTCCCCCTCTCCTCTACTTCCTCCTCTCCTTCTCTACTCTCCTCCTCCACTACTCTTTCTCCTCCTCTCCCTCTCCCCCTCTATTCTCCTTTTCCTCTCCTTCTCCTCCTCCACCTCTCCTCCTCTTCTTATCTCCTCCTCCTCCTTCTTCTTCTCTCCTCTCTTGTTCTCACTGTCTCTCCCTATCCCACTTTGCCCCTCCACTTTTGGAGTTGAACAAAACACCATGTAAGGTATGGGATCTGGTTTCTGAGATGGGGATCTGAATGATATAATCTGGAAGTCTGGAGGAGCAGCCCCTTTTGGATTGAAACTTGACGAATGGGAGATGGGAGATGGGAGATGAAGGGAGGGTGCCCTGTAGATAACTCCCTTTCCGTTCTCCCTCCTGTGCACTATTCTGAGGTATGAGATGTGTTTCTCCTTGGAATCTCTCCAGAGAAATCCCTTTGTTAAGCCCCTGACTGTCCTTCTCACCTAGCACTGACCACAGTGGAGCTCATCCTGTGGAATCACTTTTCACCTTGACTTACCTCACCTCCCCTTGACCTCCACCACTCAGCTTGCACCTCTCACTTGTTTTGCCCCAATCTCTGCTTGTCTAGAGGACCAGGGCCAAGATGCCCATTTTATTTTATTTGAGATCAAAGCACACTCATTTACTTCTCCTCAGAGGTATTTAAGACATCTCTGACTATTTATATTTGTTATTCATTACAGAAGGGATATGAAGGAGGAAGAGAAGCTCTGAGGCATGGGAGGAGGAGAGACAGAGGGTCTCCGCCTTGCTCCTAAAACCCCATCTGTGGACCCTCTTTCATCCTGAAGGGGAAATCTGCTATTCATCTAGATACAAAGTTCCAAGCTTTTTAGAGCAGGTGGGCCTGGAGTGCAGAAATCTTCACAGGGTGAGATTTAGAGAGAATAGTTTGGCAAGCCTTTCCAGGCTGGGAGGAGCTTGGAAAAGGCTGTCCATTGACTAAAAACTTGCCCAGAAAGGAGAGATCACAGCAGGCACAGTGCAGCTGCTGTGAAGGACTTCTGTTCTCTCCCTCCCTCTCTCTGTGTCTCTTTTCCCACCCGTCCCCCACCCTTAAGACAATATAATCAATGAAAGAACTTAGGAAAAATGAACTGTGGAGTGCATAGGGAGTCTTGAGATGGAGTTTTGGTCTGCATTGCGTCTCTCGCGGGGGTTTACTTTTATCTGCCTTTTGAAAGATGAAGCTATGTTAATGGCAGCCAATCATCCCATAGCTGGGCTGACAGGCTGAGCTCATGAAAACGGCTGGGGCATGGAGTGAGGTGGTGTCATCCCCCGTCCTGTTCTGGGCTCTCTGGAGTTCCACATGCGGCATGTGTGCCTGCGACTGGCTGCTGAGAGGCAGCTCTGTGGCCAGCATCTGGTAAATAAGAACATCTCTGATGTACAAATTGCAGAAACTGGCTTCTCCCTCTGCTCTTCTGCTGGGAAATGAAGACTGCACAGAGGAGGAACATTGAATGTATGAGGAACATCCGTTTCTGTTTCACTGTCTTTAGGTTTTGTGTGTTGTGGATTCAGGGAAGACCAATTGGAGGCACCAGTCTAGGATGGGCTGGATGTTGACTTGGTCCAGGCATGTGGGCCAGGGAAGGCAATTTCAGCCACTAAAAGGCAAAAATGTCACATGAACGCTATGCATCTCCATGCTTATGCAGAGTTAAACTCCAACATGCCCCAGATAGGGTTCATCATCTTCCCTCCAAAGCCTGTTCCTCCTGTGGTGGACTTTCTTTCAACTGGTGACACTGTCTTCCACCCAGCCTCAACTTAGAGTCAAGAATCTGGGTCATCCTTGACTCTTCTCTTCTTTATCCCCACGTCCCATCACCAAATCTCATCAGTTTTATTTTATAAGATCTCTGGAATCATCTATCCTCCCATCTCCACTTTTCCACCGTAGTCCGTCACCTGTCACCTCTTTCCTGGATGACTGTAAGGGCATCGCTCTTGCTATATGCCTATGCATTCCTGACCCTGCAGCAAAACTAAGTTTCTTGAAGAAACAAATCGTGTTATTATCCCTCCTGCTGTGAAGCCCTTAGATGTCTTCCCATTGCCCTTTAACTTCCCTTTAAGCACCCTGTAAATTTGAGTTAAAGTCCCAAGGTCCTTAACCAAAGTTTCTAGGCCTTTCTCAGGAGGTTCCTGCCCACCTTACCGGCCCATCCCACTCTCCTCCTCCCTCTCCACTCCTAGGTCCTTTCAGCCTTTCACATGCTGCACACTTGCTTTGGAGCCTTTGACTATGTTGTTCCCTCTGCCTTGGAAGGGCTTCCTTGCTCTGTTGCCCTTCATAGCACTCCTCAGCGTGGTGTTACTTATTTATCTCATTTTTGTATTCCTCACTCGACACTCAGCTCCATGGAAGAAGGTACCACGTCTGTTTTGGTTACTACTGTATCCTTAGCACTCAGCGTAGTCCTTGGCATCCAGTAGATGCTCAAAAGATTATATATATAAAAGTGAGGAGATTTTGGTAAAATTGTTTTAGAACTGTAAAGGCTGTATAATACTGGGGATCTTTATTTCTACTTTCTAGCTCAGAATAAGCAGGAGAGAATATTCTATTATCATTTGGGCTTGAGTGGAACTTATTTATATCTGTGTGTGAAGGCTTCCAGGCATTTGCATCTTAAGCTTTTTATTTATACCTGCAGAATGAAAGGATTTGTGCTTCTTTAAAGGAGTTTCTGGCAATAGCCAGCAGGTGAGTTCATTAAGGAAGCAACAGAACACTCTCATCCCTATTTTTATTTCTTTTTCATAGTTTGGAAACTGAAAAACAAAAAGACAAGCATCTAAGGCCAAAGAAAGAAAGCAGAGGACGACACTCTGGCTTTGGCACTCTCTTCTCACCCCCTTTCAAAGGATTAACCCCACGTTCCCCATCTGAAGAGGATGGGGCTGCTGGCCTGCTGGGAAGGCAGTGTTGTGGAGAGGGAAGTTGCCCTCGGACATCCTGAGTTCAAAGCCTCTATTAGCCCTGGGACATTGAATAGCCACTTCATTTGTGCCTCAGTTTCTTCATTTGTAAACCAGAGATCAAATCCCTGATCTCTAGATTATTGTGAGGATTAAAGAAGAGAATGTATCAGAAAACACGTTGTGAGCTGCAAATATAAATTAAAGGTGAATGATACCACTAAACCAAACTTCCTAAACACAGAAATAAGGTCTGATGTTTCTTTACTGTGAACTGCTCCCCACCATGTAGCCCCATGTCAGCAGCTTCAAGACCAACGCTGAGGATTTGCATCTCTCCCTACTCCAGTGGTCTGGAAACTCAGAGATGGGCCCTAGCCATCTTACATCCCTAGTAACCAACAACGTCAGACACGCAGGACACTTTGAATAAATGCTTTTTGAATGAATATAAGGTGGGAAGCAAGGAAGAGGGAGGTATGGAGAAAATGGTCAGTAGGGGAGGGGTGCGCTAGATCCCTAGAGAAGTTTACATTTTCTCAGAAGTCAGGGAGAACAACTAGAGGCACCGAATCAACAGGGATGCATCCTTCTAACTCGTTTGGCTCAAACTCCAACTCCTAGAACTCTCTCGGACTGGACCGGGGCCAGCTGCAGGGATGGGAGGGAATGAAGTGCTCTTTGTCTAGGCTTAATTCAGCTGTGTTTTGGCCTCTCCTTGGGGGGTGCTGCTGAGCTGTTGGGAGCAGTGGTATAATATGAATGCCCAGATTTCCAGATTTGGGAGGCTTTCAAGAGATGCATGCCCTGGTCTCACCCTCAAACAAAGCTGACAGAGCCAACATATGAAGAAACGTTTCTTCCCAGTCCCGCGAAACCAACTCAACATCTATCTATCCATTAAATACCTAAGTCCCTGCTGTGTGCTGTGCTGGGTGCTGGAGTGACATAAAATGAATCACACCCTGTGCCGGTCTCAAGCAGGGGGAGCATGACTTCTCTTCTATGTGGAGAAAACTCCTGCAGAAGGAAGCAATGACACAGGTCCTGGATGGGGAAGAATACAGCCCCTGCCACTGGAAGCCTGGTACTGCCAGCTCTCTCTCCATTCGCTTTTGCATCACACTTGGCCCGTGGGTGGCAAAGGTACACAGTGCCAGGAACCCAAGGGACTCCCTTAAACCCTCCACCATGCTGGGAAATTGCAAATCACCAAAAGGGGGGTTGGCCATGCAGCAAACCTTTGGAATTACTCAAAAGCTTTCTGTAGCCATCCTTTCTGGAGCTGACAAATAAGGAAATCATTCCTTTAGGATCAAAAAGATTTTTTTTTTTTTTAGAGGGAAATGACTCTCTATTGTGAACTGAAATTAGGTCTCCCCTCCGCCAGAATGGAGCCCAATTGTCAGCACTACTGAAGGCCTGGGAGGTGATAATCTAGATATTTTTCTAGGGTCAGAGAAGAATGGTGTGAGGACCCAGCTTCCCCACTGGCTGCCTCTTATGAATATGGCATCCAGGTTTCTTGTGGTGCGGTTGGAGGCAGAGACAGAATGGCCCTGAACTGCATTGCTGAGTGTTCTTCAGCTGACGGAAGATCACTTCAGGGCAGATGGAGCAGCCACAGAAGAAGAAAATGGTAATTACTCGACTGGTCCTGGGCCCCATATTGAATCTATCCTGTTCCTCAGCTTTTTCCACACATAAAGCAAGAGGCTCTTTGTCATTTGAAAAGATTGCACCAGGGTGTCAGTGTTGACTGAGCCGTCCCTGTTGGAGCTACTTTCTCAATACATTTAACAAGCAGGGGCTGCCAAGGGCCCCCAGCCAGTCTCGGAGGCCTGGATGGCACTTGAGTGAGGTTTTGCCACAATTTTGGCCGAGCCCCTTCAAGCTCCATTTTTGGACATGCTACAGCCAACTAGCTTTCATCAAAGAACCCCTCCACTCCCAAAGCTGGTCGGTCAGGCAGCTTGACTGCAAGGCCTTTCTTCCCAGGCCTTGAGGAAAGAACCAAAAGAAGCTGCCTCCACTCATGCATGTGGTATTTCTGAACAAAGGGGCCTGTGTGCGCTGCCACAACAGTGTCTCTGGATCCAGAGCATGGGCATTGCTAAGCGCATCGGGCTGGAGGGCCAGCAGCATGGCCAAGGGCGTGCATTGGAATACAGATTGCCACCGAGCCCTTGGGGCAGTGCCCATCATGTGGCTGGGCCTGGCTCTGGCAGCCCGACATTCGGCTGTCAACAGCTTGCAGGCCTGTTTGCTGCATGGCCAACATCCTGTTTGGTGATTTGACAAGAGTCCCAGGCTCTCTTTGCACATCAGAACTCCGGTCTCGGTGCAGCCAGCGTGGGCTGTGTGCATCTGGACAGCTGAGACGTTCCTTGCCATTGATCAGCCACTTGCCGAGCTCCGAAAATGCACCTGGAAACTCTGTTAGAGCCCTCTGCTAACTGCCCTTCCTCCACAGACTCTCTCTGTGAAGTGGGGCTTCATCATTCATGGAAAGACACAGGAATTTGTTACAAGATACAGTCTTGAAAAAGGGCTCAAATACTTCATCAGATTCTGATTAAGATAAGAAAAATCGGATGGCCTCTTCCTTTATTTTCTAAACACCACTCCCATAATAATAAATAGTGCCAGCATGGCCGGGACCCAGTCTAAATGGCACTGTCCAAGTTAGCTGAGATGCATCTTATATATTTTTCCCTTTAATCCAGCTTCAGTGCTTTTGTGTAACCAATTTGCGAAAGGAACACAGACTCGTTAGTGTGAAGGTTTACGGTTCCCTCATACGTCACTCAGTAAAATCACAAGCAGGATGCGTATCTTCTTGGATCACATCTGTGTATTCTCTCAGCTTTCTCATGTCCCCACTTCCGCTGACGGCTCCACCTTCTCCCCGTTCATCAGGCTTCTCCTGCTCTCCCTTCTTTCGCTCTCCAACCTGAATCTAGTGGCTCATTAGGTCTCACCAGAGACCTGCCCTTAACTCTCCTTAACTCTCACCAAGCAAAATCCCAACTTGGATGCATGGAAGCCCTCACAGACTTTGCCTTTTCTGTATCGTTGAGACTGAGCACTCCTGGAGAAACGGACACTCCTGTAGAGGCTGTGCACCACAAGTTCATGACCCCCAACCTCCACTGGGCCCTCAGTGCTGCCCATGTCACCTTTACCTGTCCTCGGAGAGCTCCCCCTCTCTGCCCCTAGGTGACCACTCCAGGTCTTCTAACACCATCACCAAGGCTCCTACTCAACCTTTAGTCTCTCATACTCAGCAGATAAACTTGTCTCCAACTTCAAGGTCATTAGTCTCATTCTCCTTCAACTTCCCACTCCCTTCCTACAAACACCTCCACATCCACATCCATCTTCACCTTCAGTCTCAGAGGTGTGGCCCTCTTTCTGTGCCCCTTAATCTCTCCTTGATGCCTATCAGCAGACTTGGATAGTTTTCCTCTCTGTTTCATTTTTATGAAATCTCTTCCATCTCCCTTTCAACATCTAAATATACTCAAGTTTCATGCCCATGTCTTCCTCTAGTTACTTCTCAACTTCCCTTCTTCCAAACTTCTTGCTGTCTACACATCCATCCATTCTCAGCTCTTTGTACTCTGGCTTCTGTTTCCACCTACTACGCTACTAAAACTACTGTCACTGAGGTGAACAAAAACTTCCCTGATAACAGATTGAATAGACTAGTTGCAGTCCTTTCCTTACTAGAACTTTCTGAGGCACTTGAGACCATAGACTGCCCTTCTTTGAAGCTTTCAGATCCCTTAACTTCCATATGCTACCTTTTCTGTTCTCCAATGTCCGTCTGAAAGGGCCTCCTCTTGCTCTGCCTGTCACAGGCACGTGGGTGTTCTCCAGTATTCTGTTCTGACTCACTGCTTGCCTTGCTGTGTCGCATGCGCTCCCTGGTGAAGCTCTTCGTCTCTTGGGAGTTGTGCAAATAACTCCCAAATCCCTCTCTCTAACCGAGATCTTTACCCCTAGCTTCTCCCATAGGCACCACTAAAATCCAGCATTTCCAGAACAGCAACTGGGGGCAATTTTCCTATTAACCACCTCTTTCTCTCCTTGCTGAAGGCACCATGGCCTCCCTGCAGGGGTGAAGATGTTGCTATGCCATTCTTTTCCCCTCTCTACACTCAGGCACTCCAATCACCAAGTCCTCCCAAGTATCTCTCAAACTTATCCCTTTCTCCCTACTATTCCTACGACCACAATCTTGCCTGGCGTGACACAACAGCCTCCAAATGTTTGCTCTGTTTGTAGCCCTTACCATCTTCCACCTAGCTGCTGGGTAACCCCTTTGAAAGGCGAAGTTGGACTTGTGAAGTCCCTGCTTAAAACCCTTCCATCGTTTCTCTCTTGTCTGGACTCTGCAGGTCGTACAAGTCCCTCTGGGACCAGAGCTGCTGGTCTTTTTCTGCAGCCTTGCATTTTCTGCTCCAGCAGCACAAATCACACGTGCTGTCTCTTGTTTTCTCCTCAGCTTGGAGTGCCTTGTCTTCCTCCTCCTCTGCCCACTCATCTCTTCACTTGGCTGACTCCTACTCATCCTTGAAGACCAAATAAATTGCCTTCTCTTCATTCCTCCTCCACAACCACGTTCTATGTGCTCCCATAGTATTCTGAGCCTATTCCCACTGTTCTGGGTTGAATTCTGTCCCCAAAAATCATAGTTGAAGTCCTAACCCCCAGTACCTCAGAATATGGTCTTATTTGGAAATAGGGTCATTACTGATGTAATTAGTTAAGGTGAGGTCATACTGGAGTAGGATGGGCCCTTAATCCCATATAACTAGTGTCCAAATTTCCCTTTTTCACAAGGGAAATTTGGACACAGACACTCACAGAAGGAGTATGCTATGTGAAGATGAAGGCAGAGATTGGGATGATGCTTCTACAAGCCAAGGACTGCCAAAGAATGCCAGAAATCCACCAGAAGCTAAAGGAGAGGCCTGGAACAGATTCTTCCTCACATGCCTCTGAAGGAACCAACCCTGCCGACACCTGGATCTCACACTTCTAGGCTTCACAACTGTGAGACAATAAATTCCTGTTGTTTAAGCCATCCAGGTTGTGGTACTTTGTTATGGCAAATTATAGCAGCCCTAGGAAACCAATACACCCACCTCTGTACTGTTGTATTGTCATTACCTGCCTACATCCCCCACTGCCCAGCGTGAACTTGCTAAAGGCAGGAAATGTGTCTTATTCATCCTTGTATCCCCAGTGCCAAAAACAGTGTCTTACAACATAAAAAGACTCAAGTATTTGATGAATGAACTAGTCAAAGCCCAACATTCCGAAAGAGCCAGACAAGCCACAGACTAAGAAGCTTAACTGATTTGCTGCACCTCAGCTCCTTAGATTTCTTTTTTTCCAATGAGTTATTGTTGAATCTGTTCACGTCTTCCTGTTCTTCATGGGTGAGTGTGCTAGTGATTCTCTGCTTGGCCTTCCAGAGGAACGTTCTGCCCTTTCCTGCCCATTTCGTGCCTGTGGCTACAGGTCCTGCTATGCAGCCCTCTCTCAAGGTTCCAGCTCTCACTAGGTTCTAGCCACCTTGCTCTGTCCTCCGGTCCCTTCAGGCCCAGAGAGGGTTAGGATATCTCACTGTTGCTAGTCCCTGGGACTTCATTCCTTGTTGTCCCCTTAATTCTGCCTACTCCTCTGTAAATAGTTTCTCCATTCGACTCTGACAGCCATCTGTTTCCTGCTGAGACCCTGAGGAATACAGTCAGTAGGCAGGTGGGTGGGGACTAAGATGATAAACATGGTGCAAAAATTTGCTTGGTTTTTTAAAAAATAATCTTTTTAATCCCATGGCTTAGTTCCCTCCCGGTTCTATTTTCAAGGCACCGCATACCTAGCATTTTTACATAAAGCCTGCTATTTGACCTTATCTATGCATTTGACTAAATATAGAAAATGTTTAGTTTAAGTTGACATTTTATTGAATACCTGCAATTTGCCAGCCACAATGATGGGCACTGGGGATCAAAAGAGGAAAAGATCCTGCTTCTGCTCAAGAAGACCCAGAGTGTAGAGGGGAGACAGACATGTCAACAGAGCACGGGGCTGTGGGAACACCAAAGAGGGCACTGTGCCTGGCCTTGGGTTGGGTCCCACATCTGCATTAACACTGAAATGTGGATTATCTCCTCCTGATGAAAACATCTTAGAGCAATACTTGTCCTTCAACCTCACTTGTTTTTCATAGAATAATCTTCAGATTTTTTTCAACAGAGAGATGCCTTCTGACAGCCAAATACACGCAAGATGATCATTTAACATGTTTTGGGGTCAAACTTGCACCTTATATTTTCTCTTTTCCTAACATTATAGGTCCCTGCATTGGCAAGGACTTTGAATGATCACCTGAACCAGCAATTCCCAATTCTGGATGATGATGAGAGTGGCTCTTTAAAAAAAGAGGTTCCCAAGCCTCATAGCCATCTATTGAATCAAGACCTGAGGGGGGCAGAGGGGGACGGGGGACAATGGGAGAGGGATACCTGGAGATCAGGATTTTTTCTTTTTGAAACCCTAGTAACGATTCTGATGTTCAGTCTGGATGGGAACAATTGTTCTAGATTACCTCTTATTCACGGCAACTGTAATTTAGACCAAGGTTTTTCTAAATGTGGTTCCTTGGCCATCTGAATGTGTTATACTGGCATAAGGATAGACATATATATCAATGGAATATAATTGAGAGTCTAGAAATAAACCATTACATTTATGGTCAATTGATTTTCTACAGGGGTGTTAAGACTATTCAATGGGGGAAAGAATAGCCTTTTTAACAAATGGTGCTAGGACAACTGAATATCTACATACAAAAGAATGAGGCTGGACCCTTACCTCACAACATACACAAAAGTTAATTCTAAATGGATCAATTACCTAAACGTAAGAGGGAAGACTATAAAACTCTTAGAAGAAAACATAGGCATAAATTTTTATGACCTTGGATTAGGCACTGATTTCTTAGACATGACACCAAATGCTCGAGAAATAAAAGAAAAATATATAAATTGGACTTTATCAAAATTAAAAACTCTTGTGCAACAAAAGACTATCAATAAAATGAAAAGATAACTCACAGAATAGGAGAAAATACTTGCAAGTTGTATATCTAATAAGGGATTAATATCTAGAATATATAAAGAACTCCTACTACTCAACAACAACAAAAATACTCAAACAACCCAATTAAAAAATGGGCAAAGCAGGGGCTGGCCCAGTGGCATAGTGGTTAAGTTCATGTGCTCCGCTTCAGCGGCCCAGGGTTTGCAGGTTTGGATCCCAGGTGCTTACCTACACCACTCATCAAGCCATGCTGTGGTGGGGTCCCATATATAAAAGAGAGGAAGATGGGCACAGACGTTAGCTCAGGGCCAATCTTCCTCAGCCAAAAGAGGAAGATTGGCAACGGATGTTAGCTTATGGCCAATCTCCCTCACCAAAAAAAAAAAAAAAGATGGGCAAAGCACTTGAATATACTTTTATCCAAAGAAGACATACAAGTGGTCAATAAGCACATGGAAAGGTGCTCAACATCACTAGTCATTAGGGAAATACAAATCAAAACCACAAAGAGCTATCACTTCACACCCACTAGAATAGCTATAATGAAAAAGATGGACAATAACAAGTGTTGATGAGGATATGGGGAAATTGGAAGCCTCTAACATGGCTGATGAAAATGTAAAATGGCTCGGCAGCTGTGAAAAACAGTTTTGGTGGTCACTTATCACCCATGAGAATTAGAAACATATGTGCATACAAAAACTAGTACACAAATGTTCATATCTGCATTATCCATAATAGCCAAAGAGTGCAAACAATGCAAATGACATCCATTGATGAACGGATAAATGAAAAGTGGTATATATCCATACAATGAAATATTATTCAACCATAAAAAGGAATGAAGTACTAATACATGCTACAATATGGATGAACCTTGAAAACATTATGCTAAGTGAAAGAAGCCAGTCACAAAAGAACAGATATTGAATGATTCTGTTAATAGGAAATATTCAGACTAGGCAAATCCACAAAGACCAGAAAATAGTTTGGTGAGTGTCAGGGGCTGGGAGGAGGGGTGAACGGGGAGTGACTGCTAATGAATATGGGTTTCTTTTGGGGGTGATAAAAATGTTTTGGAATTAGATAGTAGTGATGCTTGCACAACTTTGTGAATGTACTAAAAAACCACGGAATTGTACAATTTAAGTGAGTGAATTTTATGAAATGGGAATTATATCTCAGTTTTAAAAATTAATTAATTAAAAAAACTACCTGGGTATTTGGGGCCTGGGAATTTGCATTTAAACAAGTGCTCAAAATGATTGGTACACACACTGAGATTTGAAAACCACAGTAGCTCATTTGTATCATTTTATCCTTGAAAATTTGAAGGATATAAAATCTGTTAAAAACCAAAACAAAAAGCAAAAAACAGACAACTCAGGGCACAGAAAGTGATTATTCATTGAACAAATGTTCAGCCGCTGCCTGCTATGTAGCAAGTAGCATGCTGGGCCCAATGAGCTAGTCACAACCCTGCCGTATAGGAGTTTAGAGCTCAGGAAGGAGACAGCCATGCAAACAAATAGTTACAGGACAAGAGACAACTGTGACATCTGCTCTAACGGAGGTTTGTACAGAGTAGGGCAAGGTCACTAACGAGTCCCAGCGTCGACCCGGAGGAGCCACAGGATGAGGCACTCTTTGAGGTGAGGCTCAAGATCTGGGCACTTAGAAAGGTGGAAGAGAGTATGAAAGAGGGACGGGAGGGCCTTCCAGACAGAGGAACAGCATGTACAAAGGCACAGAGGTTTGGGAGAGCTTGGTATATTAAAGCCACTGTAACAGGTTGAAACAAAAATGCCAAGGGAGCAGAGGCAGGAGAGAAGGCAGCGAGTTAGTTCATTGTGCAGTGAGGAGCCATTGGAGAACTTGGAAAAATAGAATACCAGTCCTAGATTGGGAAGACCAGTCTGATGGCAGGGTGGGAGACTAGGGCAGAGGGAACAGCGGGCTGGGAGGCTGGTGGGAAGAAGGCTTTGTCTGAAGTGCTGAAGGTCCAAGGGCAGTAGAAGGTAGAGGAAGAGAGAGATCGATTCAATATTTATTTAGGAAGGGGGATATATAGTCCCTGGGGATTGATGGAATGCATTGTAGGCTGTTTAGTAGCATCCCTGGACTCTACCTACTAGATGCTAGTAACATCTCCCCAGTTGTGAAAAAAAAAATATCTCCAGAAGTTGTCTGGAGGGCACAATCTAGAGGACAAAAATCTGCTCCAGTTGAGAACCACTGGTCTAGGTTAAGTGAATCCTGCAATGGGATATTGTCACATCTCCCTCAAGGTGACCTTTCATGCAAGGTGCTTTTGAGTGCCTAGATGAAAGGGAGCTGAGACTCCGTTGAGCTTACAGATCGGGTCATATGACCATTTTTGTGCTCGTTTGCTAATAAATGCCTGTATGCAAGGCAGAATCTGGTGTGAGACGGGCTTTGATTGTGAGGTTGTTGGGGAGGAGACCTGTAGCCCTGACCCTCCTCTAACAGTTGGGAGATACCATTAGCTACCATATAGATAGTAATTGTGAACAACCAATCTGACTTAGGTCAGTTTGCAACAGAGCTGTCAAAGATGTCTTGTTGTTTTCTGGCTGGACAAGTGATGCTATTTCCTATGTTAAATAAATTAAACCATGAGGCCATTAGCCTGAGGTGGCTTTAATGCCTTGGTAGCCTATGTTAGCAAACCAAAACCTAAGCCTGAAACGCCTCAAGCTTAAGAAATCAAAACCTAAGGACAACCAATCACAAACAGCCAACCTGGCTTTCCCAAATAAGGCAACCACTTCAGCTATAGCCCATCACATAATTTCCTTGCTTTGCTTCCACATCTTCTCTATAAGTCTTGCCCCCTGGCTCCTGTCAGTGGAGCACTCCTAACCACTTCTGGTTTGGCCTTACCTGATTTGAATCCATTTTTTCTCAAATAAACTCTTAAAATTTTTAATATACCTCAGTTTATCTTTTTTTTTTTTTTGGTGAGGAAGATCAGCCCTGAGCTAACCTCCAAGCCAATCCTCCTCTTTTCCCTGAGGAAGACTGGCCCTGAGCTAATATCTATTGCCAATCCTCCTCCTTTTGTTCCCTTTTTCTCCCCAAAGCCCTAGCAGATAGTTGTATGTCATAGTTGCATCAGTTTACCTTTTTAACACCTGAAATAGAGGATCCCCAAGAGAATGCTCATGACCAAGAGCAGGAAGGAAGATACAGCAGAGCTAGCTCCAAGACTGGGAACTTTTAGAATGCACAGAATGGATTTCTTAAGTGATTGGTTCATAGGAATTCTCACCCCAAACTCACGGGTCTGTGATCATTACAGCATGGCCCAAGCATAGTTCTGCCCAGCTTTGTGGCCAAGTGGATCTCCTTGACAGAGCGCTCCACCTTAAAAGCCACGGCACCAGCCAGCAGTCACAGAATGTCTGAGCGGGAAAGGACCTTAGAGAGATCTTATCTGTTACCATTCACAACAGTTCTGTGCCCCACATCAGTTCTAGGTCTGGAATCCATCCACACCTCTCTGCCCCCGCTACCACCACCCTAGTCCAAGACACCATCACCTCTCACTCAGACCGCTACTGACTTCTTTCTTCTTCCCCTACATCCTATTCTCCACACGGCCTCTAGAATGATTATATGAAAGTAAATCCATCTTGTCATCTCCTGATGAAATTCCTTCAATGGCCTCTCATTGCATTTAAAATAATCCCACAATTCTTATTTGTTTTACAAAGTTCTCGATATCTGGCTTCCAATTTCATCCAATCCTTGCCTCTCTATTGAACTCCAGCCATAGTGGCCTCCTTTTAGTTTCTGCTTAGATCCTTCCTATCTGAAGGCCTTGGACTTTGGTGGTTCCATTGTCCAGGAGTGCCTTTCTCCAGGTCTTTCCCTGGCGGCCTCCTTCTCATCCACCAGGCTCAGCTCAGATGATACCCTCTCAGAGAGGCCTCACTTGCCTTCCCTATCTACGGAAGCTCCTGCTCTCCCCACTTCACTGTCGTATCACCTCTTTACTCCTTTGCTGCCACTTTCACTGGTGGAAATGATCTTATTTGTTTGCTGATTGATTGCTTGCTCCTCCCTCTAAAATGCAAGACCGTTGAGAGCAAGGGGTTGCCTAGACCTTGGTCAGCATTTTATCTCTGGTGCCTAGCACATGGCCTGCCGTGTTCCAGGTGTTGAATTGATATTTGATGAAGGGATGAATGAACTTTAGGGTTTGTGCCAGAGTAAATCCATCCAACTTGTTATGTGCACAGTGATGGCCAAGGCAAGATCTCTCTGTATCCTTGTCTTCACCATAAATTTAGAACTGTCTTTACTGAACACTGTGAAGGCCTACTTGCAGGTCTCTAATCATTTTGGAGCCTCCCACCCACCCCCCTGCCCTGTAAAGAGTAGAGATGTTCTTGTTTAAAGGCAGATCCTGGGTCTTTCAGATAGAATTCTCAAAATTGTTGCTTCTGTTACTATGGTTCTTCTCTTCTTTCCCTCCCTTTCTCCTCTCTCTTTCTCTTTCTGGCTTGTTCCTGAAAAGTTATGTGTTAATTGAATAGCTTAACATCCACTCCTTCTTCCCGTTAGCTTACAGAGTAGCTTCAGAAGCCTTGTGACTCAGTTCTAAAGGCTCTGATTGGCTGCACTTTAGCTTTTGGCCTCTTTGTGAAATGATTAATGATCTGTAAACAAACGCTTATGTAGAATGGTTAAAGCACCTGCTATTTCAAGGCCCCTTGTGGTGAATCCTTTTCATAAATGCAAGAACTGTCTGGTTTATCTCCTCTGTAAATATGGATTTTCCTATTTCAGAAGCTGTGTGGGTTATACCTATACCATTTATATGAATCCAAAATATGCTGCTACCACCTCTCTCCTGATCATTCCATCCAGTCATTCAATATACTTTTATCAAGCACCCACTATGTGCCACAGAGATTAACAAGGCAGTCCCTGTCCTCAATGATGCACTATCTGGCAGGGGAAATGGACAAGATAATGATCACAATGTAGTCTGATATGAGAAGAGCCCCTAGCTAAGCCCCAGGAAATCAGGGAGCACTTTCATGATGATCCCAATGCTATTTGGGGGAAGATGAGTGGCAGGTAACCAAGAAAATGGAAGGCAAGGGGCCAGGAAGGGCAAAGGACCACCATGTTGAAAGGCACAGGTGTGTGAGAGGATGGGTTTTCAGAACGACTCCAGTTCAGCGTGACTGTAAAGCACTAAAGGGCTGAGGCTGGAGGAAGGAGCAGCACCAGGCAACCACACAGACGACTCAGGAGTTTACTCCTAAGGTGATGGAGGACCACTGACAGGTGTCACGGGACACATAGGAGGCCATGGACAAACCTGCACAGTTAAAAGATTGCTTAGGCAGCTCTTATGGGGAGTGGATCAAAAGAGGGGTAGGATCAGTGGCACGGAAACCTGTCAAAGGACATTGTCTCAGTCCATTCAGGCCGCTATAACAGAATACCATAAACAGGTGGTTTATAACAAACATTTATTTCTCACAGTTCTGGAAGCTACGATGTCCAGGATCAAGGTACTGGCAGATTTGGTGTCTGCTGAGGGCCTGTTTCCTCATTGACAATTGTCTTCCCCATGTAACCTCACATGGAAGAAGCAACAAGCTAGCTTTCTAGTCTCTTTAGAAGGACACTAATCTCATCCATGAGAGCTCGGCCCTCATGACCTAATCACCTCCTAAAGGCCCCACCTCCTAATACCATCACATTGGGGGTTAGCATTTCAACATATACATTTTGGGGGGACACAAACATGTGCACCATAACAGATACCAAAGTTATCCAAGTGAGAAAAAAGGAGGCTTTGAGCCAGAGATTTTTATCCTTGGACACGGTGGCACCTGGGGAGGGATGTCCTCACTGGACTCTGGAGAGTCGAGAAACTTTTTTGTGAGAAGTGTGGCATTTGCATGTGCATTTTCCTGAGAAGAGGATGCATAGCTTTCATCAAATTTGCCAAGGGATCCATGACCGTGAACCAAGGCCAGAGCAGCGAGGATGGAGAGATAAACACAGGAGGGGAGAGAGATAGAAAGATTCACTGGGAGGCATGACAGAGGGGATGTGGGTGGAGATGAGAGGGAGGGGATGAGGCCAAAGGCCAGGCTTCTGGCTTGGGCCATGATTGGGAAATTTTTATCTTTTACCTGGAATCCTAGTGAAAGCACAGTTTTGGGGCAGGGGGTCGGATATGGGGAGGAGATAAATTATTCATTCAGTCATCAATTATTTATTGAGTTCTTACTCTGTCTCAAAACACTGTTCTAGGTGCTGAGGATTCAGCTAAATAAAGAAACTTATATTCCAGTGAGGGGAAACAGAGAATAAACATGTTCATGTAGGGTGGCGATAACTGCTTTGAAGAAGAATAGAGCAGGGTAAGGGGACAGAGACTGATGGGAGTGCTATTTTTGATAGGCTGTTCAGAGAAGCTTATGTGAGGAGCTGGCATTTCAGCAGAAACCTGAGTGAAGTGAGGGAGAGAGATTTGTGGCTATCTGATCTGGGGCAATAGCATTTCAGGCTGAGGAATAACCAGGACCGATGCCCTGTGATAAGGTTATCCTTGGCTTATTGGAGGAACAGCAAGGAAGCCAGCTTGGCTTCAGCAGAGTGAGTCACGAGGAAAGTCTAGCTGATGAGGTGCAGGAGGGAGCTAGAGGTTAGATCATTTAGACTCAGGACCTGAAAGAGCATAGTAATAATTATGGATTTTTTTCTAGGTGCAATTGGAAACCATTGGAGAGCACCAAGTAGGGAGAAGGACCTGCCTTCACTTTGGGACATGTTGAGTTTGAAAAGGTGTGTGAGACATCCAGCTGGAGGGGTACAGCAAGCATTGGATATGGACCCACAAAAGGCTGAGGATTTCGGATGTATTTGTGAGAATCAGCATCATATAGACAGTAGTTGAAATCATGCGTGTGGACGAGTTTGCCTTGGAATTTGGTAGAATGTGATGAGTAGGGAGGAACCTGAGGATATCAGCACTTAAGGGGCAGAGAGAAGAGAAGAAATTTATGAAGAAGCTTGAAAAGGAGTTGACAAGAGAGGGAAGAGAAGAACTAGGGAAGAGTCATCAAAGTAACGGTGGAGAGATTCTGAAGGTTGACAGTCTCAGAGGCTGCGGAGAGAGTGAAATAAGCCCCAAAGAGTATGCTGTGCCTTTCTCAGTCTATAGGATAGTGCAGGGGGATTGGAAGTGGGAAGATTACAGTGCACTAAGGAATAAATGAGCAGTGGTGAGTCACTGTAGACTCCCCACTCATCTCAAATTGATAAGCCTGACCTAGACTTAACATTCAAACTTTCTGAGCCATGACCACTGGGCTGATAGCCAAGCTGCAGGCTTAGTTATAAGGAGGACAGAACCAAAATATCTCATGCCAAGTGGTGGACTGGTGGACAGATCAGAAGGTTGTGATCATGGGGTTTATGTAGTTTGAGGAGGAAGCAAAATTGGGAAGATTCTGTTAAAGGGGAGCCAATGGAAGAGTTAGGGTTCAAAGCTCCTGATAAGCTTGAAGTGTAGGTAAAGTGGGTGTAACAGGATGGGGGGCTAGAAGAATGGGGGGCTGAGGTCTGAGGAGATATTGGAGTTACAGTTTGAAAGGTTAAATACAGAAAAGCCAAGGGTGTGGTTTTAGGAGAATATGGAAAAGTGGAGCAGAGGCGAATTTCACTGACCTCAAGGAGAGAAAAAATAATTCTGTTAATGTAGGCTAGTGATTGGAGAGACTAGAAGATTATAGCCATGGAAGATGGTTTGCCTAAACAATTTAGTGGATCCCAAGCTGCATTTATTTGTTTTTTTAATGGAATGAAATGGATAAAACAAAAATTATCCAAGAGTATCACTCTTAATTTAAAAAGAATGTTTCAAGAAACTTATTTTAAATGTGTGTGTGTGTGTGTGTGTGTGTGTCTGGGACAAAATGTAAAATGTATTTCTTATCGTGGGTCATGATAAAAAAAAAAAAAATTGAAGCTGAGATGACATGAGCTCCAAAGCAGGGTTTTTGCAGGAACATGGAAGGGTGTAGAAGGTGAGATAGGAAGCGTCAGCCTGAGCCTCTTTTGGCCTGAGTCACATGGAGCCCAGGAGAATAGGCAGCTGTCCAGGGCAGACCAACAAGTGTACTGGGTAGTTGGTTCAGATATTCCAATAAAGGAAGCCATTCCTTTGAGGTCTGGAGCTCTAAGAACTGAGCTCTCCCAGAACAAGGTGTGATCATTACAAATGGTGTTATTTAGGGATGTAGGCTTGAGTCACAATATCCAGAAATCATAACACCAAAACAATCAATCAACACTCTTGTTTTGGAAAAGAAGCAAAGTCTGGCTTAAATTTAGCTCTGTCAAAACACAGCAAAATCTGCTGATGCAGCTCTGTGGATGCTGCCTTGGTTTCTTAGAGGCTTTATCTTCAGAGTCTTGTGTAAGCAGAGAGGGTGAACTTGGATTTTTCCCACTTTGGTAAATTTCATTTGACTTTTCCCTTTTAGAGTCCTCATTATATATTTTTCCTTTTTATTCTCCTGTCTATTTTGTTACTATGCTGAAATTTTCCTACAGTACCATGAACCTACGGACTAAATACTTGGGTTTAGTTGCAAGAATGAAGACAAGGAAGAACACGTCTCAGCTTTCCCAAACACGGCAGAGAGTGTCCCTGGAGTTTGCACACTCCCTGTGTGGCAGAGACTGATTGCTGTCCTGCAAACCCATTTCCATTTCCTCCTGAGCAAACAGAGAGACTGCTTTCCCAGCCTCCTTTGCAATTAAGCATGACCATGTGACTAAATTTTAGCCAATGGAGTGTGGAGGCAGAGGTGAGCGGTGTGGCTTCCAGGCCTGGCCCATGAAAACTTGCCTCATTCAATCCTGTCCCGCTTCTCCCGTCTGCAGGCTGGATGTCAATGCCAGGGCAGAACTGGGAGCCTCATGTTGAAGATGGCGGACACTCAGCCAGCCTGGGCCCTGAAAGACTGCGTGGAGAAGAGACCCCTTCCACATCCCTCCCATTCCTAGTCAGTTGGACTTCACGCACATGAGAAAGAAGCATTTTCTCTTGGAGTTTATCTGCTATAGCAGCTTGCATGACCTCAACTACCACACCCAACTCTAGTGTGTACTTCAGTGCTCAACCCTGGGTGACACCTGGATACCCATGTTCATTTATAGTTTGCCTTTGGAGCTGAAACAAATTGGTGATTTCATTTTCTCTCTCCACAGAGGCCTAGCTTAGTGTTTTGAAAACAAGCCTTCTTGGTTGTTTTCATTTTAATTTGCATTTTTATTTTCTCACTATTACTGAAAAAGCAAGCAGTGGAGTGCTCTCTGCTTTCCAACCTCACTGAAGTCAGGAGCAGTGATATCGCCCCAGCAGATCCTCAGTGAATGTTGCTCAGCTGATTGTTAATTTTACTTTAAGACATTATTTTTCCTCACTTTTGGAAGTCCTCAACTTAATTTACAACTAGGGCAAGCCAAGTGTTAGTGGAAATTCCCAGTGATTGTGAATCATCATGACACTTACCACACGTTGGGCATTGCAAGATGCCAGGCACCGTGCTAGACATTTGACATTCATTATCGCTAATCTAATAACCTTGCAAGGTAGGTATTAGTACATCATCTTAGCGATTCTGAAACGGAACCTGAGAATAGCTGCAGGACTTCCCAAGGTCACACAGCTAGTGATTGTAGGAGCCAAGAATCTGAACCAGATCTGGCTGGCTGCAAAGCCCACTCCTGATGCATTTGCCCCCCATATGTGTGTTCATAGGTTGCTCACCGTACTTCTGCTCATTGCTTTCTTCTACTTTCCTTTAACACCGATTTTCCTGGCTCTGCTCATTGAGTAGTTAACATAGTGTACCCTGAATTCAGCCAGGGTACATGCTTAATTTTAACAGAGGAAATAGAACTGGAGCCATTCAGTGCAGGGAGCTTCAGGTATGCCTTGATGGGTATTAGGATACATAAATATTTGCATAATTCCTCTGGCAAACCTATGAGGGTGCACTGCTCACTGTAAAGAGCACCAGCAAAATGCATCCGCTATCCGGCTTCTTCGAATCATCTGGTTCAAAGTGAAAGACTGCCGATGGACTTTAAAATTCTTGAGGTCACATATTACATTGGAAAAGAACTTTGTACCCCATCCTAGCTTCATGCCTTGCATAGGCCTGAAACTTGAAATGTGTTTGTTTAATGAATGTCAAATGAGTTGCCAAGTCTACATTTGAGCAGTTTCTATTAAAAATGGGTGCCCCTGCTAAGTAAGTAAGGGCAAGGTGACCCCCGGGAGGCTGATACACCCAGGCACGCTTGGGTGTGGAGGAGAGGAGAGGAGGGATTGATGGGTTGTGTTTATGAGGTGGACATTTTAAGGCTACTGGATTGCTACAAAACAGTCTTGGCCATGTTTCAGGACTAGAGACATTTGGCATTCAGTCTATTTCCCCTTCTTACCTTGGGCAAGTTTCTAAACTCTCCAGGAATAAAAACTTGCCCACAGGTGTGAGTTGGCGTGGTGAGTCCCTTCCAACGCTAAGACATAGGAGTTAAGAGGACCGGCTCTGAAGTCATGCTGTCCAGGTTAAGATCCTGGCCCGGTCACCAGATAGCTATGCGACTTGGGGAAAGTGGCTCTGCCATCCTGAGCCTCATTTTCCTCAGCATAGAAATAAGGTTGATGCTGTTACCTCCACCACAGGATTATCTTAGGGGCTAAATCGCTCCTGTAAAGCGTTAAGCATCATGCTTGGCACGTAGAAAGAGCGCAGTGAGTGTCAGCTACTGTTATTGCCTGTGTTTATTGAACTGGGCTCTTCATCCTGTCCCCTCACTGAAGCTTGAATTGATCTAGCAAAGGAAGGATTCTGTTCTGGATGCTGAGATTGGCACAAAAATAAAAGGGCCTTGCTCCTGGGGGGCTTAGAGTTTATATTCAGGATTTAAATATTAAGACTCACAAGGTGTTGAGCAAGTGACCTCACCTCTGGGTGAATGAGCTTCCACATGTGGAAGGAGACAGGGGACAGGAAGGAACCTTCCAACCCAAAGTGTCCACGAGCCTAGAGGTTGGCTGGGACTCAATTGCAGGCAGAAGGAAAGAATGGTTAGTCACTACCCCAGTAAACATAGGAAAGTTATCATCTCCTTTTATTAATAGACCAGGCTATGCAAGCCATAAAAATAGGGTAGCTTCGAAATTTAAGTTCTTTGAATTTTAGCTTTTGTTGCATCTAATGAAATGGGGAAAGAGAATTGTGTTATGTATGGATCTTGTATAACGGTCTTCTATCTCACGCTGCAAATCAATTACTTATTAGCTTTTATTGCCAAGGAAAGGAAAATATATTACTATTCATTTTAGCCTTTTTCTTATCGATTCTGAGCATATAGTACTATTTCTTTAAGAAAAAAGATTATATTCATTCTTTCATTACAAAAGACTTATACCACATTACATAAAATTAAAAGGGGAAAAAAAGCGAACAAAAAATAAGCTTATCATACTACTCAGCCACTGTTAGTGTTTAAGCATTCTACTTCCATTTTTCTTCTGCATATTTTACACCATTGAGTATTGCATTTTTCACTAAACACTATGTAATGAGCATTTACTGTGTTACTACATAGAGTTCATAATAATCTTTAATTGTAAAATACTATCCCAGGAGGTATATCCTGTTTATTTTACCATTTCCCTATTCTTGTCAGAAGGCAGTAGAGAGGGAACCTGGGGTTTGGTGCCACATTCCTCAGCAGTGTGACCTTGGTCAAGCCACTTAATCTCTCCAGGCCTCCATGTCCTGGGCTCTGAAAATATGGCTGTACCCGTACCACTCGCGTCGGGTTATCGTGAAGACTAGATGAGCTCTTGTTCACGGAGGTTCCCCAGTACCTGGAATGTAGTCAGGTTCACTGATGGCAGTGGCTGCTACCACTTGGTAGCCTGCATTCCAGTCTTATGAATGGTTTGATTTTTATAAACAACCCACAAGAAAATGCATGTAAAATATCAGGCCATGTCACCCCATCTCACTGGGCCTGGTTCCTCATCTGCAAAGTGAGATGGTCAGACTGTAAAGTGTGACCTTGAAGGCCCCTTCCACCACGAATGCCCCACAGCTCTCCATCATCACTAAAAGCAGCTGTAACCACTGCCGGGAAATGATCTACGGAAACTTTCAGCCTTGCTCATGAAGCAAGAACTCTGCATCGGCCTGAGGGTTCGTGCCCATCACTTTCTCCTTTCGTCCAGATAAACATTTGACATTTGTTCTGTTGCCTTCCCATCAAAGGCCTCTCCTAGTTCAGCTTGTGTAGTCCTCGGATCTCCATTTTTCAAATGGCTTCAGCAGCCAGTGTGCTCACCCAAGGTTTTATTTCTCCATTTCACATTTCTAATGTCGCTTCACTGCTGTGATCATTTTCATATGTGGTCATTTAAGGAAGATAAATTGGACTACAAATCTCAGGAGAACAGGCATTGCTCTTAGTCAGTCCCCAAGGGACAAAGAAGACTTTTTTCCACTCCTAACACCACTTGCTTATGCTCTCCTAAAACCTCCCAAGATGGGTTTTTAATTAAAAAAAGAAAATTCTGACACCAGAGTATTCAGAGGGGCCCGCTCCTTGGACATGCACCATTACCCCTAACATTTGGACTTCTCAGATCCCCAAAACCAAGTGCCAAAGGAATGGAACCTCACATTAGGATCAGAGCTGCCACTGCAAGGAGAGAGATGTCATTAGCATAGAACTGCCACCTGCCACCTCTGACGTCTTGCTCCCAGGGAATTTCAGTGGAGCCAGCCTTCCTGCCCACTCACCCACAATGCCTCCCTGGTGGGCATTCTTTTGCATTAGAAAGGAAACACAGGAGGGAGAAGAGGGTTGGCCCACACGGGCACCCAGTGGGAGGTGGGGTACAGCTCGAGGTCAAATATGTAGTCTCTGGACCCAGACTGCCTGGGTTTGAATCCTTGCAGTCTCCTTACTGTGTGACCTTGGGTAGGTTATTTAACCTCTATGAGATTAATAGAAGAGCCTTTCACAAGATATGAGAGAACTAAATGAGTTAATGTCTGTAAAAAACGTAGAGTATGGCAGGCACATGTTCAATAAATAGCAGCTCGTACCATGGGTGACCGTGGATTATGTGCTAAATGAATGAATCTGATCATCCCTTTAAGGGACAGTCAGTAGTAGTGGAAAAAGTAGTGGGAAGAGATTGGAAAGGCTTTAGAGACAAACCTGACTTTGAATCCTACCTCCTGTTTGTGTTTAACTTTCAATAAATTGCCGGACTTCTCATATCCTTAGTGTCCTCATCTGTTAAATGGGAACACTTTATCTTGGAGGCTGACTGTGAGGATTAAATGGGAGAATGTATGTTAAGTGCTTAACATAGTGCCTGGCATGTGATTGGCCTCCGATAACGTGAGCTTGTGTTGCAACCCAGCCCGACGGGAGACAGACCCTCCCCAGGTTTTGAGAGGCAAGCACTGTTTTAGCTGTTCCTGGTGTTTGCTCTGTTGCTGCCAGCCTCGTCTTGGCAGTTCCTAGGGTTTGGGTCATCAAAGCTATTTGGAAAGTCTCTATTTTCCTCCAGCATTTCTCCTGGTGAGGGATGCCTGCCACCAGCCAGGGTAGCCCATGTGCTTTGGAGGCACACTGCAGCTTTCTAGTGCTTGGCTGCTTTGTTCTTTTACAAACCAGCCACCAAGAGCCCTTTCACACACGCCCCACCTTCCTTCCTCTCAGCTGCGGCTTGGCTTCCCTCCATCGCAAAGAGACAAAATGGCTCTCATAAGGCCCACATGGGCTGTTCTCTGTCCTCCTGCTCACCTTGGTGGAGGGTTGGGACCATGGAACAACCATTCCTTCCTGGAACTGTTTCTTCTGGCAGCTTCTCCTCCTACTGCTATTTTGTTGCCTCCTCTTTTTCCTGAACCTGGCCATCTCCCTCATCCCTGAATGCCCTCCCTGCATATCCCATCCCACTCCCACCTCCCCAGGCGAGGCTTCAGAGCCCAGCTAAAGTCCCGTCTTTCTCACAAAGACTTCCAGATCTCTCCAGGCACCAGAGAGCTCTCTACTCTGAACTTCCAAAAGATTTACCCTTCATGTGGCTTAGTAAGCTCTTGGAAGGATGGATGCTGCATCAATTTTCCTGTGTGGGGTGCTTCTCTATTTTTCTGGTTTGTAAGCTCCTTGAAGTCAGACACAAAACCTTCTATATGAGAGAGGCTCTGTCAATATTAATCTTTTAGTTGATATACTATGAATAGTTCCCATTTGTCACATGAGACCAGGGTATATATGTATGTATCTCTCTCTCTCTCTCTCTCTCTCTCTCTCTATCATCTATCTTATTTAGTTATCACAACATCCCCATGAAGTAGCTATTACTATGTTCATTTTACACTTGAAAAAAATTGAGGTTCAGAGAGAACAAAGAACTTGACTAAGGCCAAATGGCTAGAAAGGAAGAGGGCCCACGATCACAACTCAAGCATATTTCCCAGGTCTATGCACTAAACAAGTAGTCTCTACACTTTCTGTATTGAGTAACCCTTTCAGGAAATATGTGTATCTTTGTTTGTTTGTCCTTTATAAATTATATGTATCTACCATAGTATTAACATATTATGTACATTATAAAACATATATCACAAAAATATAAATAAAAGGATAACATAAAGCTAAGTATAGATTGTGGTCTCTAAATACCATTTCCCCCTAAAATGAACCAGCTCCTTGGAGATGTCTGGGAAGTGAGTGTGGACCATCTTGTCATACCAGAAAGCAAGGAAGCTATTAATTATTATTGGGGTCATGTCAAAAGGGACTCGGGAGCCAACTTGAGTGTAGCTTTCTGTTGGCCAAAAATGGGACACTTTGAGTAACTGCGATGGGTTAAACTGCATTATATGTACTCAAATTGATATGTTTATAATAACACTAAAAAAAATTCTGGTGATCACCTTTGGAGAATACTAGGTGATCAATTTATTATTTTGAAAATTGGTAAAGAAAAAGAAGCATTTATCCTTCTTTTCCTATAAGAACTGTGCCTCACGGCTGGCAAATAGCTAAGAAGAAGATTCTCCTTACAGAAGTATTCTAGCTAATAAATGAAGACAGATAGATAGAATTAGAACATCACACTTTGTAACCACTAGTGAATTAAAGAATTTGGTAATGATTATCAAAGATTGATGATATCACAAAAAAAAGAGATAACAAAATATTATGTTCTCCCAATAGATGTCTATAACACCATCTACAAATTGTTCTTGCCAAAACTATTTAATTTGAACCTGATGGAGCCTCTTGATTTTTTATTTACAGGAAATACAAAGGATGGAGGCACATGATAAATGATACCATGGTAACATATCAGCAAAATCCAGCCTGTAGAAGATTAGCCAGAAAAAATAATCCAAGTTCTTCAACAAAAATATTGCAAAAATAGAGAATAAGAGATTAAGAGAGGGACCAATAGATTAAAAGGGACTTAAGGGATATATTTATCCGTCACAATGTATGGACTTCATTTGTATCCCAATTCAAACTGTAGAAAAATATTTATAGGACAATTGAGGAAATGCGAACACTGATTGGATATTCAATTATATAGAGGAATTAAGGAATTATTGTCGATGCTTTTGGAGTATAATGATGGTATCATGGTTATGTCTTTAAAGGCAGAAGACTTGTGTTTTAGATTTGTATATTGAAATATTTATAGCTGTAATGATAGAGTGTCCAGCAGAACACAGAGCACCAGTTATCAGTTCCACAGAGCAGAGAGCTGTGCACTGGTTACCAATCTCAAGAGTGGACTCCAATCACATCTGCCTATTGCATCTTGGTATTGCAGTCACCAAGGAAAGTGCTGGATGGAACAACCCTTTACTTACATAGAGAAGAAACACAGTAATATCAGCTTCAATAGTGGGTATTTGTCCCCTATAGCCATCAAGTCTTTCCCAGCAGCCAACACAGGCAATTGTCCTACATGCACCCCTCTCAGAGTGGAAAGACCCCCAACCCCTCCCCCATGGAGTCTGAAATATTGAAGGCCTGGGGTGTGCCTGAGGGCCATTGATGTGAACGCTTAAGCAGAACAGAGGAACACTCAGTGAACCTGAAATAGGGAACGATATTCCTATACAAGGCGATAAGCCCGGCACAGGCTGTATGCACTCTCTACCTTTTGGTAAGGAACTGTTCCAGTGTAGTCGAGAGACTTCGTGCACAAGACTACCTTTCCCAGCATGAGGTGTCTGGGATTTGTGTCAAAAAATGCGGGAGGAGGAGAGGGCAGGGCAAGAAGGGGGGTGAATAGAGGAAAAAAGACTAGCCAGGAATTGATCATTTTGCCATAATAAGTTGGATGATGGTTACATGGGTACATGGGACGTTCACAATATTATTCTATTTTTAAATATATTTGCATTTTTAATAGCAAAAATGGCTCTGTAATGATAACATAAAAATAAATATAGAAAGTTTTGATTCTTCCTTTCTTCACTTCCAATGGATTGTTTGGGGATAGCACCCTCTTGGCATGAACCCCCCCCCCCCACTTTGGAGACCACAACTCTAGTCACTATGCAGCATCACCTCTCAGGCCAGGGCCCACAGTAGACATGACCATCAGAGGTGTCTCTTCTACCCAGGAACCAAGGTCAACATCCCATCTAAAGGCCTTCAGAGAAAGAGACGCGACACCCACCTTGCCAAATCAGCAGTAGGGACTTAAAGCCTTGTCATCAGGAATTCCTTCATTCTGTGCAACCCATGTCCCTTTCATAACAACGGAAAGATTCTGCTTTTCAAGATCCCTTCAGAAGGAAAGACTTGCATCGTTTAAAGAAAAAAAAAATCCAGTGTTTAAGAAAAAGGAAAAAGACAAAGTTCTCCTTCAAGAAGTAACAACCCTGTCAGCTTATTCCTGGTGTGAAATAATGCTGTTGGCAGTGAGAGTGGGGTGTTCTATCACAGTCTCAATAAACTTTCTCTCCCCTGGGTAGTATTTTATAGTTACTGCTTCTATGCCCCATTGGCACAGGCATAATTTATTATTTGTTTACATGTTTCACTTACCCTGCTAAGGTGGAAGCCCAGTGATGCATTATTACTGAGAGCCGAGAGCATCAGTGTGTGTGTGTGTGTGTGTGTGTGTGTGTGTATGCCTGCACGCGCACACATCGAAAGGCTCAAGGAGATCTGACACGTCCTGAACCTTCAACTTTTCACAGCACAGGTGGCCTCTCCAGGACTACAGGAGCCTATTTGGGCTCTTGGCTTGGGTCATGTGTGTCCTATGTCCCCACAGTCCCTTCTCCTTCTCTGAGAAGGAGCAGGACAGTCCCATGAAGACGGAGGCTCCCTGTGACCGCTCAAGCTCTATATTCCCGCCTTTGACTTACCTTCCTGTATGAAGATTAAATTCCTCCCATTCCAGTGGAATGTCAGTTGGCACAGCACTTTCCCCAAGGCAACAGTGCGAAGGAAATAAAGCAGGTGTTATTATCTGCCCTTTCTCTCCATAAGAGACCCAGAGAGGTCAAGGTTGTGTGCAAGGTCAAACAGGAATCCAGCCCAGGCCAGCTCTGATGGGAGAGGAATGACTGGGTTCACCCAGTCACTTACCAGCCCTCCGACCTGGGGCAAGTCACTAAACGCTCAGGTTCTTCACTGTTAAGAGGTAGAAATGATAGTACTTACTGCACAGGGCTGTGTCTGAAATGAGAGATTATTTAAAATGCTCAGCAGAATGACTGGCGTGTCTGTTGTAAATGTGCAATAAATGTTACCAACACTAGTGGTCTTTTCAAAGCATTGTGTCTGTAAAAGCTATGGGACCTTGTAATAATAACAGTAACAACAACAATAGTAGTAGGTAACTCTTATATAATAATAATAAAAACAAGAACAAGTGACTTACTACATACCAGGCACTGTTTGAAGCCCTTTTCATGAATTAACTCATTTATTCACTCAACAGACGTACCTAGTAGGTACTACTATCACTTTCATACTACAGATGAGGAACACATAGGGTTGTTAGGTTTAAGTAACCTGACAACGTCCTTGCCTTTTAAAAGACTTAGCCCCCTTGAAGAGTTTCCTTGCTCTGGCACCTTTTCCGTCATCATTTGAGGTGCACAGAACTGTGACTGCCGTCGGGGTCTCCAAACTCCCCTTCAGCACTTGCTAACAGCTCACCACCTCTGTAGCTTCTGCTCCCTAACTACCCCCTGTGGGAGTGATAGTCGCAATTTTGTGCCAGGATTTCTTTCGCTGAGGAAACCAAGGATCAAGGGAGTAGCAACTTGCCCAAATCTACGTGGTGAGCTCCGAGCGTCAAGTCTGTGTTCTTACCTTACCCCCTGTGTCCCTGGGTTGCTATAAGAGAGCAAAGGGCCAAGCTGCCTGCAGCCTCTAGGCCTTCCTTTAGGAGACCTGGACTATTGCACTGAGATGATGCAGGCATAGGGGACAGAGGGACAAAAACATTCAGTAGGGGGCACCTGAGAGCCCAGATGGCTGCTGAGCCACGCAGAAATCTGCTGGCTCCTGTCATTTGGGGCCTAGCCGACAGGGAAGGGCTTGGAATTTAATCCTCCGCATTCCACTCAGGGTTCCTGTGACATAATAAAGCCCAAGGAGCAATCTCGAGTGACTTGTCAGTAGAACCCCTAGAGAGATTTTCTATAGATAGCCAGGGTGTGTCTCAAGCTCCGTTCCTCTCTGCGGGAGGAAAGTTCTTTTATGCCTCGGCTGGGCAATGCCCTGTGCAGCAGGTGGGTGGGGTGGGGGACAGGCCAGGCTCTGGGCCCAGAGGACTTTGCAAGGCTTGGAGATGCGTGGCAGCAGGGGAGGGGGGCGCAAGGGAACCCAGGCCAGGAGAGGGAATTCCAACTATGGCGTTTTGGAGAAAACTATTTAGTTATTTGGCCTCACTGACCTCACCCCACGTTGCTTCTGTGACCGCAAGATGTCCCAAATACTGAGCCTCACGCAGCCTTTGATTCTGGCTCTGAAAAGATTCCGTGGCATGAGCCAGGCTCTCTTTGGGCAGAGAGGCGTGTTTGGAATGTTGGTGTGCTGGGTGCCGTGATTGGAGGGTTGGGGTTTCAGAGATCCTTAATTTGCATGGCCACGCAGAAAGGTCGGTTATTCCTTTCCACAATCGAGGGGTGGAATTTGAAACTCTGTTTACCTTCCAGATTCCAAACAAGCAACATTCCGATCAATAATGTCACATAAATACTGGCATGATAGCATAGAATCCTATCATTACTAATATTTTTTTCATCCTGTCTTCTAGCAGAGAGGGATTCTCAGAAGCCATGCATATATTTTACATAAAATAATAGCTAAGCTGCCAAGGGCTTTAATGATATAATTTCATCATGGGATTCTGGGCTTTTTGGTTTATGCTGCCATCAGAACCCCATGACAGAATTAATTCACGTAAGTGGGACAAACCCAAGTGTTGTTTTCCATTTCCCCTTATAAGTGAACTCAACTATTTGAATTGCTCAAACATTCGGTGGGTAGGGTATGAGGTGGAGGAAAGGCTGTCTGATGTGTTCATTAGCTTCAGAATGAATTCATTAGAGGTGATATACTGTTGTTGTTAAAAACATGAACATTTGGATCAAACAGCCTGGGTTTGAATCCTTTCTTGACCTTAAAGCTGTGAAAACTTGAGCGAGTTATTGACTCTGAGCCTCTATTTACTCATCTGTGATATGTGGTTGCTAATACTCACATCTCAGTGTTGTTGAGAGGATTAAATGCTGTCAGAACTGACGGAATGGTTGAACAGAATACCCGTAATAGGTCCCTTGTACAGTGCCTGGGGCACAGTTAACGGTCAAGACATGGCTGCTTTATTACTAGCTCCACAGCAAAAGCAAAACAGCCCTGAAGCTGTTCCCTGACACCATGAAGGTCCAGGAATCTCAGCCACTTCCAGCCAGGAGCTTCTCTTTTTAGCCCCTAAATTCCCCAGATGCTCCACATTTGTGAATTGTCTTATTCCCAGCCAGGGAGAGCAGGGTGGCGGCCCCCACCCTGTCTGGAATCCCAGAGCACCTCTGAGATTCTGACCTAGCACAGCTGACTGTGGCAAATAACTTAGGAAACATGAAACAGAACATATTGCTGTTCCACAGAAAGGTCTGAAGAGTGAACTCTATGTGTCTGTCATGGATCTGCTTTCGCCCGCAGAAGAACAAAAGCAGGGCTCTGCCTAGAAGAATGCTGCCCTCTCGCCCCACCAGACGAGAAGAAGGTGCTCCTCAAATGCAAAAGATAGGATTCAGGAGGGTCCCTTTTCCCCCCAAAGTCTGTTACAATGCTACTTTATCCATGGTGTCTAGAAGGGCTTCTCGGTAGATGTAACGAAGTTCCTGCCCTGTAGGTAGACCTTAGCTTTGTAACACAAAACTATGGCTTCAAATCTTGCCTCCACTATGTATTAGCTGTGTGACCTCAGGCAAGGAACTTAATGTTTCTGAACGTGTTTATTCTTAAAATTTGCAAGATGAAGAGAATGGTAAGCCCTTCACTGGACAGTTGGGTGGATTAAATAGCTTACTGTATGTAGAGTGCCCGGTACAGCTGCTGGCACGTGGTAAACCTCCTGTGAAGCTTGTTTCCCTTTCAAACAACCAAGAGGATCAAAACAGAGAGGCAATGCCCACTCAGTCCCCTCCTATCCTGTTCCAAGAGAAAAAAGAAGAAGACCATAGAGCAGAGGGAGTAAGATTGAACGTCACTTCAGAGAGAAACGGATGGCGATGTGCTGTCATCGCCCCATCAGGTGGCAGGGATGTGAAGGGTCACTGGATGCACTGTCTTGCAGCCCATACCTGAGGAAGCTGCAGGACCCCTGCCGTCACAAGCAGCTCAGTTATTGACCACTCGCTGCCCTAAGGCCTTCTCTGAGTACATCAACATAGATGACCCAAGAAAAGGTATTTTAGCGATCCAGACATTGCTGTTAACTGTCAAAGTGAAAGGAAATGTTGTCTCAAAAAAGAATTTTTTTTTTTCCTTTGAAATCTGGTCACCCTATTTCCTAGCTATGGTCTTCAGAATTGGGAGTCTCAGTTCACTGAGAATAGAGCTTAGAGTCTTTAAATATTCCGACCCATTTTCCCTGTCAAGCAATGGCAGCAGATAATCATTAAAAGGAGAAGGAGAGTGACATGCCCCACAGGCTGCTGGTAAGGTCCCATGTAGCATGCCTGTTGAGATTTTCTTTCATAACCAAGTGACTGCTGCTTCCTAATAGCCAAGAATTTAGGTTGGATTTATGCAATCTCAAGCCTTTTCTTATTACTTATTTTATGCAACTTTTTCTTATGTACCTCTGCTCTCTCTAAAAATATTTTCTTCTCACCTCTGAGTGAACTAGTTACAGTCTT